>NC_140309.1:2394818-3119818 GCF_964211825.1 Aythya ferina
ATAGGCAGAAAAATAACTCAAGCTGGGGCCTCATGAGCTTTGTTTTACACATTCATGAAGTGGCTGGTTTGAATCATCTTGCAATCCCAGACCAACAGCTCCAGGGAAGCCAGCTCCCTGGGAGCTCCCGTTCTGAGCTGAGTGGATAGCAGCTAGAAGAGCAAGACCTGGCTGCACTCTGCCCCTTGCATGCAGCCCATTGGGTTGGGTTGCAGTTCTATTGCTCCTCAGGAGAAAAGTGACGGTGCTGTCGTATAACAGGGGAAGAGGATGGTAGTTTGGTGGGGAGGTTTTCCTTACAGAAGAGCTAGTGAGAGGATTGGAGGCACAGTAGGAGTAGTTTGGTGTCAGTAGTGCATCTTCCTTCAGTTCGAGCAAAGCACAGCTCCTGGTGCTCGAGGCAGGGCAGGGTGTTAAGATCACAGAATCACAGAATTTTCTAGGTTGGAAGAGACCTCAAGATCATCGAGTCCAACCTCTGACCTAACGCTAACAGTCCCCACTAAACCATTTCCCTAAGCTCTACATCTAAACGTCTTTTGAAGACTTCTTGCAGGGCAAGCAGGCGATCAGGCCCAGTCAGCATGGCTTTATGAAAGGCAGGTCATTCCTGACGAACCTGATCTCCTTCTATGACAGAGTGACGCGCTGGGTGGATGAGGGAAAGGCTGTGGATGTGGTCTACCTTGACTTCAGCAAGGCTTTTGACACTGTTTCCCACAGCATTCTCCTCAAGAAACTGGCTGCTCTTGGCTTGGACTGGCGCACGCTTCGTTGGGTTAGAAACTGGCTGGATAGCCGGGCCCAAAGAGTCGTGGTGAATGGAGCCAAGTCCAGTTGGAGGCCAGTCACTAGTGGCGTCCCCCAGGGCTCGGTGCTGGGGCCGGTCCTCTTTAATATCTTCATCGATGATCTGGACGAGGGCATCGAGTGCACCCTCAGTAAGTTCGCAGATGACACCAAGTTAGGTGCGTGTGTCGATCTGCTTGAGGGTAGGAAAGCTCTGCAGGAGGATCTGGATAGGCTGCACCGATGGGCTGAGGTCAACTGCATTAAGTTTAACAAGGCCAAGTGCCGGGTCCTGCACCTGGGGCGCAATAACCCCAAGCAGAGCTACAGGCTGGGAGATGAGTGGTTGGAAAGCTGCCAGGCAGAGAAGGACCTGGGAGTGATGGTGGACAGTCGGCTGAATATGAGCCAGCAGTGTGCTCAGGTGGCCAAGAAGGCCAACGGCATCCTGGCTTGTATTAGGAACAGCGTGACCAGCAGGGCTAGGGAGGTGATCGTCCCCCTGTACTCAGCTCTGGTGAGGCCGCACCTCGAGTACTGTGTTCAGTTTTGGGCCCCTCGCTACAAGAAGGACATCGAGGTGCTTGAGCGGGTGCAGAGAAGGGCGACGAAGCTGGTGAGGGGCCTGGAGAACAAGTCCTACGAGGAGCGGCTGAGGGAGCTGGGCTTGTTCAGCCTGGAGAAGAGGAGGCTCAGGGGTGACCTTATTGCTCTTTACAGATACCTTAAAGGAGGCTGTAGAGAGGTGGGGGTTGGCCTGTTCTCCCACGTGCCTGGTGACAGGACGAGGGGGAATGGGCTTAAGTTGAGCCAGGGGAGTTTTAGGTTAGATGTTAGGAAGAACTTCTTCACTGAAAGGGTTGTGAGGCATTGGAACAGGCTGCCCAGGGAAGTGGTGGAGTCACCATCCCTGGAAGTCTTCAAAAGACGCTTAGATGTAGAGCTTAGGGATATGGTTTAGTGGAGGGCTGTTAGCGTTAGGTTGGAGGTTGGACTCGATGACCTTGAGGTCTCTTCCAACCTAGAAAAAATTCTGTGATTCTCTGTGATTCTGTGACTTCCAGGGATGGTGACTCCACCACTTCCCTGGGCAGCCTGTTCCAATGCCTCACAACCCTTTCAGTGAAGAAGTTCTTCCTAACATCTAACCTAAAACTCCCCTGGCTCAACTTAAGCCCATTCCCCCTCGTCCTGTCACCAGGCACGTGGGAGAACAGGCCAACCCCCACCTCGCTACAGCCTCCCTTGAGGTACCCATAAAGAGCGATAAGGTCGCCCCTGAGCCTCCTCTTCTCCAGGCTGAACAAGCCCAGCTCCCTCAGCCACTCCTCGTAGGACTTGTTCTCCAGGCCCCTCACCAGCTTCGTCGCCCTTCTCTGAACCCGCTCAAGATGTGCAGGTCTCACATCCTAGCTTTGATGGTGTTCCTTTTGTGCTGGAGCTAGGTGGGGAGAGTGCTTGGGAAGGGCAGAACACCTGCAGCAGTGCTGCCTGGTTGGCCCAGAGCTGCTGCAGGGTTTCATGGCAGCCTGTTAATTCAGCTGCTGGGATGCAGTGCCAGCACAGCAGGGGTTTGGGTACAGGTGGCTCATCTGAGTGAGGAGCCTGTAGGATGTCAGATTTCGTCTGGAATGCAGTAACAGTTAAAGCTATAAACAAAGCAGTATTCATGCTTAATACTTACAGCACTGAGCACTTCTCAGAATTCAGTCTATTCCGGATAGCCAGGCTATTAAATTAGTTGAAATGTGGCTGGGCAAGCTAAAGGGATCATGATCAATAGCTTGAAGTCTGGTTGGTGGCTGATAACAAGCAGGGTAATTCAGGTGTTGATCCAGGAGCCTGTGTTATACATCTCCATGAGCGGATGATGAGACTGAGTACACCCCCAGCAGCTTTGCAGGCAGTACTAATTTAGGGGGGGGTGACAGGCGCACTGACCAGCAGAGCTGTACTTCAGCAGCACCTCGAGAGAGCTGCTCTTTGGGCTGATGGGGACACATGGAGCTCAGCAAGAAGCGGAAAGTTCTGTGAGGGTGTCATCGCCCTGTTGTCACTGCTGGGAGGAGACCCTCCTGCTATTGTAGATGAAGGGACAACAGAGTCAGGTTGCTGTTTGATAGATTCAGGCTGGACATAAGAATAAGCTCGCACAGGGAAGGTGGTGCAGCTCTTGGACAGGTCCCCAGAGAGGAGGGGAGACCATCCAGCCTTGGAGGCTTTCAAGTCTTCTAAGCAAATCTGTGACTGCCCCAGTAGTGTTGGCAGCTGTCCTCTCTGAGCAGGAGCCTGGCCCAGACACCTGTGGCAGTCCCTTCTGACCAGTAGTTCTGTGACTTGTGTTATACCTGTTAAAATCAAAAGTTCTGAAAGTAATTAAAAATATATATCCTCTTTTATCAGATAGGACCTGAGTTCAAAATCGTCACTTACATTCACCTTGAAAAAAGCCACGTGCTGTTTCAGATGATGACTGGGTTTGCCTGCAGTTTGTGATGGAGCACGGGGTGCGTTTCTGTGTGAGTCAAGGGCAATTCCTGCATGCAGTGTTGGTGCACTGCAGTGTGATGCAAACGTTGCTCCTGTATGGCAGAAAATGTGTTCATGTTTGCATTACAAGAAGGTGAAAAGCAGCTTATTCTGCAGCTGTTTGAAAGCCCTGCCTTCTGAAAGCTAAGTACAGGAGTTGGTTTAAACCCAACTTCAAACTCTGGAGTAACCCTCTTCTCCCCATGATACACCTTGATGCATTCCCAAAAAGGGCTGGGAAGGAGGAAAGACTCAAGCATGACTTGGCAGCATCTGAAAGTATTCCCAGAGTGTTGAGAGGTCTGTAAAGACGGTCCAATTCTCTCTTCTGGAGCATATTTTCCATTAAATAGATTACCAAACGATGCCTGAAACTTGCACATGCTTCCTCAGCACAGTTATCCTTGACCTGGAACTGTGAGAGGAGAATGACTGGAGGGGGGCAAAAAAAAAGCTCTGGACTAGAACTGTGTTGCAAAGTGGGAAAAAAAAAAAAAAAGGGGGGGGGGGTTGTTACTGCAGAGTAATAGATGGTAATGTACTCCCTGTCTTGGGAGCCTAAGAGCAAGCATTTTCAGGAGAAGAAAAACAGGAAAAAATTAAGACCAGTAGCTAGCTGTTACATTTTGTGAATTTTACACTGTTTCCCTGAGGTGCAGGTGAAAAATGGCTAGAATAGAACCATGTGAGAGCAAAATTGATTAGAAATGTTGCCCTGAACCCAGGGGGAACCCACGGGGAACCCCCTGTGCGCCTGCCAGAGCTGTGCTCCGTCTGGGCTGGAGGTGGCTCAGGCAGAAGACACCACTGCTTCCAGCAAACCCAGCGGCGCAACGCAAATACTGGGTTGGATTTTACGATGATTGATTTTAAGATAAATAGGTAATACATGTATGTTTGAGCAGAGTGATGGACTAGATTGCTTTGTTGAAGAGGGAGAGAGTGTAGAGGGAAGATGGATTGCAGCTGGGCTCCGTGGGCTGCTCCAATGACACCGGTCAAGTTTCCAGCCGGGTGCTGTGCACATCTGCCAAGGATTTTGAATGCTGATCCCAGTGTAGAGCAGAGAATTTGAGCTGCTGGAGAAGAAAAGCATGGGGAAAATGTCCTCGTCTTCATGGCTCTTGAGTCTGGTAATGTTGCTCAGATAACATTTGAATAAATTTGTTCTATTCGTAGTACCAGTACCACAGCTTTGCATTCTGGTACAGACATCTCTGTGCACCAGAGGGAGAGGAGAGTTATTGTGTTGCGTTGTTATCTGCACACATTGTAGTAAAAATAAGATGTTCCCTGAAAGAACAAAAAATATTTGCAGACCCTCTCTCCTATAACGTATCCTAGAGGATAGCTCTTCATCCTGCAAGAGTCTCTCTGCATGCTTTTAAAGATACCTTCTTCCCTCTTTTAATGTTGCCATAGTGTGTACAAGTTTTGAAGACTGGAGATGTTAATTAATGTCACATAATTCTCTCTTAGAGTAACTTATGGAGACACATCTTCCTTATAAGGAGCTGAGGTGGGAAGGTGTGAAGCAGTTTATTTGATGGATACCTTTTCTAGATGGTGACTAGTAAATCTCAGTGCCCTTGTGAAGGGCACGCACAGAATGGAAACATAATTCAAAAAATAAGAGCGGGTGTCTCTAATAGAGCCCTTGTTTAGCTTGGGGGAAAAATGAACAAATAAGCACATGACCTAAACTAGGAAATCCTGGCGGCTGACAGGGAGCGGTTTTGTGGGAATCACTCAAAACACAGGTCTTAAAATGAGATCTGGGAACACCTGTGTATCTTGATGTAAGCATGCATAAAATGTGTTCCTTGCCCCCCAGGCAGTAGCACAGGTACTTGCAGAGGGATGCACGAAGCCGACAGCCAGCCTGAACAGGGTGACATGCCAGATGATGCTTTCCTTTCTGAAATTGAAGTGTGTCAGTAGGAGAGCAGCTGGAGTCAGCTTTTCAAAGGAGATCTGCAGCTCAGAGGTGACTTGGCTGCACGCTCCGCTGAGATCTGAGCTGGAAGCTGTGCACCGCTCTTGCAGAGGCATCTCAAGCTCCTGTGGCTCCCAGCTCCTGCACCTGTGTTGGACTTGCCGCATGCCATGCGAAATCTGCCCGAACTCTGCCTTTGTTGAAGTCCATTGCTGGCTGAAGACAGAAGGGGGCTCATCTGCAGGGGCAGAGGCTGAGCGCTGGAGTGGTAGGGCAGCCACACGTACAGCAGCATTCATGTACTCCTTGGAGTACCCACTAATCCTGTTTAGTTTACTCCTGTCTAGCTCGTGATTTATGTGGTCAAATGATCGCATATAAAACCTCTACTCTCCTCTGGAGTGTATTTACTGTATGCCAGGTTTGATGTAAACCATTTTGAGAAAGTTACTCTCGAACTTCGTGATGTTGGAACTTTCTTCTGTCTGCTTATAAAGCTGGCAGTGTAATTACTGTAGTCCAGTTGCAAGATACTGAGAGAGAAATTAATTCCCAAAATGACCTAAAGTAGCTTTAGGAAAACAAAAGTTAAGTCCTTTAATCTCCGTGTGTGGTTGAGATGCTCCTTTCTTTTCAAATAAAGTTCTCATTTAGCACTGTCAAGTTTCTGCAGAGTAACCATTAGTCCTGTCACCTATTCAGGACAGAGCCTGGCTGGTTTAAAATGCACTAAGCTTCACTCTGATCACAAACCAGCTTTTCTACGTGAGGCTGAAGCGATATCCACGAACACCTCTTTTTATCTTGGCTTTGCAGCATAGCATGTAATTTTCTGTACTGCTTGAGCTCCAGCGTCTAGGCAACGGGAGGTGAGCTGAGGACCTGGTTTCAAACTTAAGTCTTTGTTTTTTGAAACAGACCAACCCCCAATCTGAAACCTCAGATATTATTCAAGTACATCAAGGCACATCAAGGAAATGTGAAGTGACACATTTGGAACAAAAGCTTGTTTGTAGTCAGATGGCTTCATACGGGGTGCTGAGCACTTAGTCAGATACGGATGGGCAGGAGCAGTGCTCACCTCTCTCCTGCCCTCCTGTGGGTACAGTAAATGTGACTCGGGTCAGTTAAACCTGCAGATGGTATTTTCACGTGGATGCTGCAGTTGAGTTCCTCGCTTTTCTGTCTTTGTTCTGGAACTCCTCTCACTATTCAAGACAGTGTCATGTGTTGAGGTTTCTTTTGAGCACGTCCTCTGTTGGGTTGCATTGCACGTGGTGGCTGATGCTCATTCAGACGTGGTGGTTATGGCTCTGCTCAAAGGAGCCAGGCCCACCTCACTGAGGAGTTTGTTCTTGTGGGGCTGGAACACAGTCTGTGGTTAGCATTGGAGAGAAACAGAACCTATTTGTTTTTTAAATGCCAACTTGAAGTGGAATTGAACTTGCTCTTGTGCTTGTCTCAGCATTCAGGCAGCATCACTGAGGTCTTAGCAAGGGAAAGTTTGACTCAAACGTTACTAAGAAGAATCACTTGCAATAGTTAACTGTGCACACAAAGCCCTGAATTTTGTGTGCCTGGCCATACACTGCTTTCTGGGTTCCTGCAGAGCGGTCTTGGTGGTCTCTGTCTGTGGCTTGGTGTTCTCTCTGGTTCAGGAAGGCTCTAGCTGGTTTTACTTGGTGACAGGGTATATTTTAGATATGGATGCATGGTTCAGGAGGAGGTTATATGCAACTTATGCCAGTTTTCTGTCTTTTTTGCAGGAGTGACAGGAGTAAAAGCAGATCGTTTTGAGGAAGCAATGACAGCAAAGCACTGTGCGCTGTCACTGGTGGGAGAGCCCATCATGTACCCGGAGATCAACCGCTTCCTGAAGCTCCTGCACCAGCACAATATCTCCAGCTTCCTCGTTACAAACGCACAGTTTCCAGATGAGATTAGGTAAGGCTGGACAAAATAACTCTGTTCCAAGGCATTTCAGTGCTGACCTCTGTTGTAATGCCATTTTATCGTTTGTCCAAGTCAGCTCTGCACAAGTGCTGACAATAAAAAAGAAAAGCTTACTTGGCACCTGTTCGATTTTAACCTTAATCTCCCTGTGTTTCTTCATCTTTCTCTCTCCCAGCTTGATTTTTTCTTTTTTATATCTCTTAAAGTGTGATCACTTCTTGAAGTGAAGAGAATGTAATATCGTATCTCCTGGAGGTGTGAGGGAAGGAGAGCAGCAAGTGAGCTGTGTCTTGTGCTTGGGGATGCAGATACCTGGCGCGAGTGTTTGACAGCTAGAGCAGGCCAAACGCAAGTTGTCTGTATGGTTTGTCTGCTTCCTTTGCAGTCTGACATCTGCTCTGACTGCCTTATAAACAGTCGTAACAGCTCAAACCCAAGGTCTGTACGGGTCAGCCTCTGCAGCAGGACCCAGAGCACAGTGTAAGAGCACAGGAGAAGCACAGCAATACGTTAACCTCATCTGCAGAAGCAGGAGCAGTAGTTACTATCTCCCTCTCATAGGGACTTGTGCTAAACATTCACACAACAATTCAAGAACTCCAAGAGAGTTTTTACAAATATGAAGCATTGCTGATTCAGATGTCTTTTAGCAACCAGGCCATGTTTAACAAAAATAAGGAATATAGCAAGGAAACATAGTTAATGCCCTTGCTCTGCACAGTAGTGTGAGCTGCAAGGTGGCTGGGAACTGATTTGAACACCATCAGCTAACAATGCTGACAAAATCCATCCCTGGAGTTAGTTGAGCAAGTTAGTGCAGCTGTATGCGGGGTGGTTCTGGTATGTTGCTCAGCTTATTTCAGTTCAATGCCTTTCCATATTAGTGCTTTCTGAGAGAGCTTCCTTTTTACTTCCTTTTTGTGGTCTGAATATGGCAGTGAGGGGGGAAGGGCATGCAATTTTTGAGTGAGTAATTATACGCTACAAAGGCATTCCAAATGATTGAATAATTGTGTAATCAAGTTACTTTAAGTCATGTATTATGTGCCTGATAGACAGAAATTGCTCCTTCCTAAAAATAGCATTTTAAAAGGAGAGCATACTATATTTTGCAGCTGATCTCTTAGGATCTGCTGAATGTTGTTAAAAAGAAACAAAGTGATAAAATGCTAGTCTTGCTGTTGTTAAAAGTTGCAACTGATCTTTGGTTAATCAAAGCAAATGACTTGCATAATACAAGAACTGAAGTGTGCACCGAGTTCATTTTTCTATTGTCAGAAGAGGGGAGCTATAGTCTAAAAGTTGGTCCTAAAATAGGCAGCATGACCTCTGGCATTCAGCACGCAAACTCAGAGCACGTCTGGGGTGTTCCCTGGCTTTGGGGGGACTCGGTGGGTCTCCAGCGTGGTACTGCCTGTGCCTTCCTCTTTCTTTGTGTTTGGGCTGCAGCTTCGTCTGCCTCCAGACAAACACTTTTTCATAAAGCAAAAGCGATTTCATTGGTGTGAGCTCATTCTACCTGGCTCTTGTCCTCTTTTATTGTTTTTGATTATTGCCTGTGAACAAGAACCCTCACATCTATGTCTGCATTTATGAACATCAGTAATAGTGAGCAGATGCTCATTATTGCTCACAAAAATGAGCATTTCCTTATTATATTGTTGTTTCTGGGTTTTTGTATCATTAAGCAAGTTGCATTGTTTTTCTTGCTTGTAAAACTACCCCATGGCTGGTGGTCTGAAGTCAGTTTACTGCTACACAACTTAGTTGTGATTTCTGCATGAGTTCATCTTACACATAGTAAATGCCATGAATTTCAGTTTGGTCTCCTGGATGGGATCTCAGCTGTCTTCAGTTGTGGTAGTTTGCAAACTATAACCCAAAATTAAGGAGAAACTTTCAAAAACCTATCCTAGTAGTGTGCAACTAAATTTCCTGTTAATTATGAAATCTGGGTGTGTTCAGGGAAGATCGGTTTGTGCTGTTTCTCCCTGGTGATGGGTGTACCCCTGGTTTCCCTTTTACCTTGTCCCCCGTTTGGCGAGAGCGTGCAGGAAGTCATGCTGGTTCCTGGCCATGGCAGAGCTCTGTGGGCAGCTCTGGTTTGCAGCAATTTGGGGCAGAAATCCCTTGCTGGCATCTCTTAAGGAGAGAGAGAGATTAAGGAGTTATCTTAAGGAGTTAGCTTTCTCCAGTGCTGAGTCTGCTGCCTCTTGCCTGTCCTTGGGATTCATTCAGATCCCTGGAAGAGATGATTTTCTCAGCTCGTGTTTTAAAAAAAACACTTGCTCCATCTTCACTGGGGTCTCCTAATTAGGCAAATGTAGCTTTAAGGAAAGACAAAAAGTATTTTGGCTATGTTCATTGTATTTGAATACTTCAGTCCACTCGTGGCTAGAACATTTGGTCATTTCTGGAGCTTGTGGCTTTGGGCTGGCAGTCCAGACAAGCTTAATTGCAAAACAGTTTTTTTAACCGAAAACGTTGTATTTGCTCTGGGCTATTTCATTCTTTAGTCTAAATACATACTGAGAAAGTATGTTTACATAGGTTGAGTGTTCATGTCGAGTAATTGGATTTTCTGGCTGCTAACAGCTCTGCTAGGACTTGTTCTGGACAGTTCTTGTCATCCTGTCACCTCTGGGGAGGGTGAGGCACTTTGGTGTATTTTTAGGTGGCGTCATTTGGCAGCAGAACAATAGCTTCTAATTTGTTCTCATCTTCTAAAGGACCAAATCAATCTGGGACTGTAGTCTGCTCATTAACAGCCTTCACACATGCACATTAAAAAAAAAAAAAAAAACACTTGCAAAGCATTGTCCTAAAACTGCTAAGAGCTGGAGGCCCTCATTTTGTCTCCCTGAGGACAGCAGAGGAATGAGTGTGTTACACCTGCTACCTTATCAGTCCTCTCTGTGGCAAGGGAGCTCTCTTTAGTTTGCTCCTTTTTTTTGTCCTTCATTATCCCTTTGCTAATGGACTTCATCGTTGCTCATTCTCTTTTATACCCTTTGGGATTTAGGGAATGAATTATGCTCTTTGCAGAGCCTCTTGACCTATGCTCTTAGCAGGGCAGGGGAGGTTTCATCATCTGGAAGTTACCTGTGTTGGGCTCCCAGATGCTGTGTTCACCAGCACTGTGTAACCAGATGCACTTTATATGAAATAAGAGTCCTGGAAGTGGAAGGAGAACACTGGGGGAGGGGGGTGGCACTTTGTTTTTTTAACAGCTTTGATTTTCCTTCAAAACATTATTTGACAGATGATGCCAGCTGCAACTAAGTAAGTTCAGTGTGTCCAGCAGTAGAAATTGGCTGAATTAAGGTTGTATTTCTGTTGAATGGATTTACTTTTCCATAGGCCAGGGTGAATAGCAGGTCAGGGGAAGGGGCTGAGCTTCATGGCTTTTACCCATGTGGGCTGTGGTGTGAAAAGGAGTCGGTGCCTCGCATGAACCCATGGCAGCCTGCAATGGGAAACGTTTCTGAGTGTTTTACAAGTACACTTCAGTGAAGCATGTTCCAGCTCAGTGAGGAAAAGATAACCTTGTATCTCAAAGATGTCCTTTGTATGTGGTACTCTTACCTTTGGGGTATATTAAGTGCTGAAAGAAAATTGTAACATCTTACTGGTAAGAGCGGTCATTTGGCAGTGGTGTGAAATGCTGAACCTTAAGAGTTTCCCTATGAATACAGCATAGCTCCTGTTGCTACTGGACCAGCAGAGCAGCTTGTTGGCAGATGCTGTATTTTTATACATGCCTTGGTAAGAATGCCCACGTTCAGTTAACAGTAATATCTGAAAATAACAATCCCCTTCTTTTTATTACCAAGGAACCTCGAGCCAGTAACGCAGCTGTATGTCAGCGTGGATGCCAGCACCAAAGAGAGCCTGAAAAGAATTGATCGACCCCTCTTCAAGGATTTCTGGCAGAGGTTTCTAGACAGTTTAAAGGCCTTGTCTGAAAAGGTACCCATATGAGAATATTTTTTCCTTCCTTCTACATCTTACCTACTTGGGACAAAAGTGGGAGGATGGAGGGTCTTAAGATACATCCAGAATCCACTCTGAGGTCTGTTAGCAGCATGTTTTGCACATAAGTTGTATAATACGTAAAACTCCAGCATGGTTGATCAGTTTTCTGTGTGAGAAGAAATTCCATAACTAGGAGAGGAGAATGTGTCAAATGGGACAGTAAACTTTGTAAGTTTAAGATAACGAATATAAGATGTGAAGATAAGAGATGAGTTTATAAGATTTCATAATGGAATGAAACATGGATACTGATGGCTGCTCAAAAGATTAGAAATTCAGGGAAGCCTAGGAAGAGTTGTAAATCCACACAGTACTCAGCACTGATTCTCAAAGGCTCCCTTGAAATTGAATTACATAAAGGTCGTAATTTGTGTGCTGGAGATTCCTAGCTCTACTTGCCCTCCTGCTACATAGTTCTAAGCGCATCTGCTTACGTCTGGAAGATTTAGTTGAAATAGTGTATTTGAGCATAGTTATAAGGGTGTCCCTTTGCACTGTCAGTATTTTGTGCCTGTGCAAGACAGCTGAATGGTGACCTGAAAACACAGGCTCGTGTCTGCTGCTGTTGTCTCAAAATTCAGTCCACCGTGTTAGTGTTTTTAATAGTGATTAATGAATCACTCTTGGTCACAGCATCACATGAATTAATAAGAAAAGTGCTTCATGAATGCCTTTCCTCACTTGTTTACTGGTACTGCACTCTGATGGAAACAAGTACGGCTATTTACTGTTTTGGCAGAAGTTTATATGTTACCTGCTGAGATGAACAGGCAAGAGACTGTTTCATTTGAATCAAATTTACTGCCTTCTGAGATGACAATGTTGGACCATTTTCTGCCAAATATGCTTACATTAGGAGATCCAGGAGACTCAGTGTAATTGAGTGACACTTTCTTCTGCAAAGGCATGTGGGTAGCTTTATCAAGCAGTTTTTAAGTGCCAGCTGATCTTGTTGAGCAAAATCTCAGGCCGAATACTGAGCTGACTGAAATTGAGTACAAACTTTATCATTAAATACTCTGAGTAGGAGAAGCTGTGGAAATAGGAAGGGGGACTAAAATACTGAAAGCAAAAATACTGGAGAAGTCTTTTGGGAAGCTGATTTTTGCTCTCCTGTCTCTCTTGACCCTGGTAGATAGGGTTCATCCATTGCCGCATGTTGTCAGAAATTTCCTTGCAAAGAACTGAATGTGAAAGTATTGGCAAGTCTGTCCATGCAGCTAAAAATACCCTGGTCAAGGTGAAGAACAAGGAAAAAAAAAAAAAAAAAGCTCAGCTAGCAGGTGCATTTTCTCCTAAAAACAACTGCACTTTGAAGGGTCCTTGAAACACTGATAACACAAGAGCCAATTAATAGTTTCTCCAATGGGTAATGCACTGTTCTGCCAGCCCCTGCTCAGCTGCACATTGTGTCATCAAACACAGGCAGCAGCAAGGAGTCTCAAGGAAGTTGCTGTTCATAAGTTTTCATTTAATGTTACATGTAGTTGTGGCACCTACAAAATATCTTGAGCTGCTTCTGGGTGGAAGCAACTGTTTTCCTTCCAAGTGCACTGCTTGGTGTTCACCTGTGATTGTAAGCACCTTTCTTTAGGACTGTGATGAATGAGGAGTGCTGAAAGCTAATGCACCTGCTGATATTCCTGAGAAATACAGCTTCTATTTCAGAGTGGATGGTGATGTGCTGATGCATTGTGTTGGGAAAGTGATGCTAATATATCTGGAAATAAAATACAAGTCCAATATTTTCACACAGCCTGACAAACTATCCAGGTTTATTCAATTTAATTCTCCTGAGACTGAGACAAGCTGGCATTGCAGCTGATATGAGTCACTGCTAATAAGAATCACTGATAGGCTTGATCTGGGTGCATTTTAAAAAATAAACAGAAATGGGCAAAGGGAGTTTGGAAGGAAGAAAAAAACAAAAACAACAAAATGGTTGTACCTTGCTGCGCTTGCTTCTGTGTTTGGCAAGTGCTGCTCCTGCTTGCATGATGCCCACTGGCAGGTAGAGAGCCTGGCTGTTCTGTGGCTGTGTGCTTGGTGCTGCAGGGATGGGCAGTTAGAGACAGGAGTGAATTTAATAATGCATTGTTCCCAGTGTGCTTTCACAGCATCATGCAGCATGTTAGTGATTAGTTGCTACGGCATTTGCAAGGGAAGTTCAGGAATAAAAAAAAAAAAAAAAAAACTTTTGTGATTTCTGCAACAAACAGGAAGGAACCCTGTCCTTGTCCCCTGCTATGTGGTTCAAGTGTTATCCTTCCTAGAGGAATTCTCATTTAGATGATCTTTGTGTTGAGTTTTCTATGCCAAGAAACGTTTCTTGAGAGAGGAATTTGTTAAACAGCAGGTGGACTCCCAGAAGGCTCCATTTGTTTCTTATCATGTCTTCCATCCTCCAGATCAAATCGAGAGGAAGAAGAAAGATGCTGTGTACAATTTAGAATATGCCTTTTCTGAATGTCACGTTTTGGAAGTCTCATAGACTCATCCTCTGACAGCCTTTAGTTCATCAGAACAACTGGGAGATGACCCAAGCTGATGGACCAGGCATTTGGAAGAAGCGCTAAGAATGTGAATCCTTCTCTGCTAGGGAGGAGAAGTCTGTATTCCAGTGGTAGGAATTTCTTCCAGCCATTGCTTTTTCATAATGCGGTATCCAAATGAGAAATGAGGTGCAAATTAATTTCAAATGTCCAGAAGCTCAGGAGGGAAAAAATAGATTTTCCATACCTCATAATTTTCTTATCAAGCTGATGTTTTTTTTTTTTTTTTTTTCCAAAAATACCTTTAACCAAATGTGTTGCCTGATGATGAGAACACGGAGCTGACATTGTGAGCTCTGAAACACCAGCAGACCTATGATCCATTTTACTTTTCTGACTTTGTGCTCTGTTTCCCTCAGTGTTACTCCAACAGGTTCTGTGGGTTGAGCAATACTTGAAAACTGTTATTCTTGCTGATGATAAATCACCAGACGTTTTCCCAAGCAATAGGGACGTTGACTGAGAAAAATGCGAAACACCCTGTTGCTGGTATGTGAAGTGGCGATGCAGTGACCCAGTATTGCAAAAGTGCTTATTTCTACCCAAGTGCACTGAAAATAACTAGAGAAAAATCGGTGATGGGCATAGCAGCAGGATGTGCCCTGTTTGTGGTTCAGCATTACGTTGCACCATCTCTGAGCATTTTTCAATTTCTATGTCTTTGGGAACACAAGATAACCTTTGAAGCAAGTGCCTGCTACTGCTTGGACACTTGTGGGTTTGAGCAGTAGGGGAATATTCCTTGTTGGTGTTCAGGTGCTCTGAGGAGCACTCTTCCACCCTTGACGTGGTGTCACCTCTTCTGTCTGTGTCTTCTTGACTTAATCATGATAAATCCTGTCCAGTCGGCTCAGAACTTGCTGTGCTGCCAGGCACCGAGTAGGCACTGCTGAACTGCTTTAACTTTCAGGGGACAGGTGCCAATGTTCTCTGAAACAGATTGGAGCCATGCACAAAGCAAACAGGGGAAAAAACCCTTTAGGTTAATAGATGTTATGGCACTGTGGGAACTGATGATGAGGCAGAACCTTATCCTTCCTGTCCTTCCAGGAGGGTCACAAAAAGCAAAAGAAGTGGTTTATTGGTGCTTTCTGGAGTTCAGTGTCTTTATACATCATATACAACTCTTGCTTTAAATCTTGGGTAAAACCTTGCCTTCATTTTTTCCTTCTTCAGAGGAATTAAGATTTCATAGAGAAACAGGGTCATGGCTCTATGGGTGCAGTGTAGCAAAAGTCTCTTTTTTCCTCCCACTAAAAAGGACCAAAAAAAAATAAAACTCTTAGCTCTGCTTGTCCTAGGTTATCACATATTTGATAGGATGTTGGCTTTCCAAGGACTTCAGTGCCTGTGGCTCTGTCCCCCTTGCCATAAGGTGATAGAGGTGCTTTGTCCAGAGAAAGGCATGAAATATGAAATGTCTCATGTCTTCCAGTTCTGTGCTGGCACATTGCTTACAGGTAGTTCCTTTTACGTTTCTCAGCGATGACACCAACTTGCATATTTAAATGTTTTCAGTCTTGCATCTGTTGCTATTTCCTTTGGTCTTTTCCAATATGATTCTTTCTTCAAAGTTACCCTTGGCTTCTGTGTGATTACAAACATAGTGTAAATACATTGAGTTGCATCTTAAGCATGTTGTAGTGATGATTGTGTAATATATGACAGTAATGATTTCTTTTATGAGAAGAGCACATTTGATTTGCATGGAGATTATTTATGTGGTTACTGGGGGGAGGGACTGGTTTGTAGAGCCTCGTCTGTTTCTGAGCGCTAAGTGACTTTTTGAGGAGAATTTAAATGTAAAAATTTCTAACAGATGTTAGAATCAGTAATCAATTTTGCTACTATAAATTTAGAAGTATTTGACTCTTCTGCACAGAAAATGCTCTCTACCAGCTGTGTGCTTGTTTTAATAGTTTTGCTAATGAGACTTCTGGTGTAAGCCTTCTGAAATGCAATATGATGTGTTACAAAGGTACGATATTAAGTTATAGTTTCTGAAATACATCATCTCCTTTCAGCTTAGCTTAGAGCAAGCAGCAATCCAAATGAGGCTTCAGCAAGATTCTTGGCATCAGAGGGAGTGAAATCTTATTTCTGCTGTCTCTTCCAGTATCTCTCGGTTCGCTTGCAGGCAAGAAAAGGGGAAAAATGTTCATAAACACACTTCATAATCAAAAATGATCCAATATTCCGAGGCGCTGGTTGTTGCTGTGCCTTAAGAAGACAGGATAGCGAGCCTGGCTGAGAAGCAAGGTGTCTCTGGCCTACTGGGGGAGCTGTCCCAGTCCTTCCCCAGCGCTTTGCCCCCTCTCCGCACCAGTCCTCTCCTTGCTCACCATGCGGGGCTGTGGGCAGCCGGGCTTCAGGGCTGCTGGTGGAGCCAAAGGGGGGCTGCAGCCACCTCCTGCCTGCAGGAGATGCCTCCCCAGGAGAAGTGGGAAGGGAGAGGTGGGCTTTGACCTCTGAAGTGTAAATGGAAGAAACAAGAGGGCTCTCCTCCTCCAAGTTCACCCTTCTGTTTCCCTCTTGGCTAGCACACACCATTTGGCTTACCTATTTCTGCTGCTAACACTTTCATTGGAAGCATTTATTATCCCTACCTTCAATTAAATGTGGTCTGTCTCTTGCCTTGAGCCTCTTCCTAGACACTGTAAGAGACTGGATTTGTAGAGAACGCAGTTCAGTGACCACTAAGGAATGGCTGCTCTGTTCCGCAGGGCTCAGCTTTGGGAGCCAGAACTGCCGGCTGCCCAGCGGGCCCCATGGTCTCGAGGACGACATTTTGCTCTTTCGTTCCCTGGTTGTGGAACAGAGCAATGGTCTTCATCCAAGGGCACCCTGTGAGGAAGAGAGCACGTGTGTGTTTTTGTGGAATCTAAAGAAGGAGAAAGTGAATCTAAAATTCTGCTTGTGGCAACTAAGCAAAACAAATTTATATCTGCAGTTTATTTGAAAGCATGTTTTTATTTAAACCTATAAAGTTAAAGCTACTGGGCCAAATGCCATGGACTGGGATTGTGCAGAGCACTGTATAATATTCCATTCTGCTAAATGCATTAGCTGTTGAATTTCTCTTCTCACTGACCGAGTATCAGTGGCTCTAGCATGATGATTCAGATAAGAAGTGTTTATTTGGTTCATCGAATCTATTCATTTGACATTTCAGGGAAGATGAGTTGACAAAGCATCTGCAAGACTGATCTATTTTCTCATCTCAGAGTGTAAAATTGATGGAAATAAAAAAAAAAAAAAAAAAAAGGATTTTGTAGGAATGTGGTAGCTGGTGTGCTGGTGCTCCTCAGAATGAGAGGGAACATAGCCACGGACCCCATGCCAGGTGGAAAAAAACAGGGGGTGGATTGCTCTAGAGAGGGTGAGAAACCCTCTCACAAGCTGTGGTGGATGGAGTGCTGCAGCTGTGTTCAGGCGACCAAGGCTTGCAGAAGTACTGGAGTGACAGACGGAGTTCCTTTCCCAGGGCAGTTGGGGGCCACACGTCCCCTGGTGAAGCAGCATCTGGGAAGGCTCCTCCTCCACCTTGGGGTGAAACCAGAGTGCTCGGCTCAACCTGCCGCGACGGTGCTCTGACCAAACGTAGCAGGGCTGGGGCTGAAACAGAGGAGCACTTAGCCTCTTCCTTCAGCTCTCTTGTAGGGCAGGATCCTGTGGCAGGTAGGTGGTAGCGGAGCTATCATAAATAATGTCTGTGATCAGGGAGGTGGTCTGTGACCTCCTGAACCATGTGCCCCATCCCTTGTTTCCACTGGTGCTGAAAAACCCATCTGGAGCCTTGTTGACTTGCAAGTCGTGTGCTCGAGAGCCAAGTTCTGCACTTCCTCCTTGGACAAAAGTGCTGTTAGATTTGCCAATATAAGAAGTGCAGAAATCATACCAGGTGCATTCAGAATCTCCTCTGAAGCTGCTGAATTGCTGTTGTGTCTTTTAGATAAATTTTGGGAATTTATTGTCTTGTACGTACTTAAATACAGAAAGCTGGTAATTAGTAAAAGGTCAAAGAAGATTGGTAAATCAAAGGTGATTTATTTCTCATTTCTCATGCAGCTAAGGCTTTGGGATGAGTGAACTTAGTTGAAACAGTTTTGAGAGAAGCCATTTCGAAGTGCAGTAGGTGCAGTTGCTGTACTGAACAGTGTTTTTTTGGGAAGCGGTTGGGGGAGGGTCTCCCTTTCTTATTACCCAGAAGAGCACTTGGATCCGTATAAATCTTTGCTGGAGGATCTGGTATTAGATGCACTGTAAATCATCTCTAACTGTTAGTTATAAAAACAGAGTAACATAGAGAATGTAAGTGGTGATGAGCCCTGGAATTGAAGAGCTGATGATCCCAAGCGTTAATGCAGCTGTTTGCAGACCTGTAAAAATGTGCATCTGCTTCACTGCATTTGGCTCATTCTGGTTTTGTGTGTTGAAATTGTTCCTCTGTCCTGAGGAGCCGTAGTTCCATGGAGGGCTCTTCTGAAGAGTCCAGCTTTCTGTGAAAATGCAAAGATCTGAAGGCATTTCATAAAGATTAGGTCTCAGTTTTAGAAAGCTTTAATTTGATATGGACACCCCATCCCTGGAAATGTTCAAGGCCAGGCTGGATGGGGCTTTGGGCAACCTGATCCAGTAGAAGGTGTCCCTGCCAATGGCAGGGGTTGGAACTAGATGGTCTGTAAGGTCCCTTCCAACCCAAACCACTCCATGGTTTGATGTTGGAGCTTCAGGTAATGTTAAACCATGTATCCCTGAGGGCACGTGCCTCCAGTGGTGGGTGGAAGTTACATTCAGAGACACCGACTTTAACCATTTTTTTGTGATTTTTAAAAAACAACATCATTATTAAATATGTATCTCAGACTAACAGATACCTTTGAAGCATGCATAGTTTGGGTAAGCTGTTTTTCTGTTCTCTGTGGTAAAGAATACATAGCATGGCATCTTCATCCAGAGTTTGCTGGGACGTGTTCCTACCAAAGGCTCTAGCTGTGCCAGGTAGTCACTCAAGGAGAAAGTTGTCATTTTTGTTTAAGCTCCCAGGGAAGTGGACACATTGCAGTTGTGAAAGGTGGGTAAAGTAACAGTTGAATGTGTGGCTTGGTGAAACGAGGTGAGGAGATGGTGCTAATCAGTTGCAATGCACAGTGCCTCGTGCCTGAGGCTTGCATTCAGGCAGGTTTGTGAAGCCAGGTGTTCCCCCTCTGCCCTGCAGGAATGGGACGTGTATTTAGCCCCTGATTTTCTGTTGCTTTGGGTTGCTCCTATAATTTAAGTTGTTTGTTCTTTCCTTTTCCACCCAGCTCCTGTCAACTGAGCAAATCCCTGATTCTTTTCTAACTACTATATTTTCATGCGTTGCTTGTGGTTGTACCTGCAGAGTAAACTTGGAGATCTGATGTAGCAGTACTGGACTTCTAGTGAGCTGGGGACAGCAGGATGCTGCATGGCAGTGACTGAGAGCTCTCCTGTTCTGCATGATGCTCCAGGATCATCCCACTCAGTAGCTTTCAGAGGCACCCAGTTGCTCTGTGCCCATGTCTCCACACTTGAGAGCACATCAAGCACACCAGTGGGGCTGAGAAGAGACGAACCTGGTGCTTGCCCACAACTGTCTTCCTGAGATGGTGCATGTGAGGATGTTTACCCAGCAGCTATAAGCAGCCTGAATCAGGGGCGCAGTCTGAGGGTCATCGCATCCTGGGACATGTGAGAGCTTGCAGTGGTTTTGTCATGCCAAGACAGGAGAGGTGGCATCCTGCAGTGGATGGCGGGACGTATCTATGCAGCTGCAAAAGGACTGGAGTGCCGCACAGAAAAGCAGCGGCAGCTTCTTTGCAAGCAGAAGTGCTGCTCGCTGCCAGCCTGCAGCCTGCCAGCCTCTGCTGTGCGCACCGTGGTGCTGACTTACTGGGGGCTACAAGACCCGGGCAGCTGGGGGGTCAGCTTGCTTGGTGGGTGGGAATAGATAGGGCAGGGACTGAAGAGTTCAAGTACCGCTGTGCTCTGCAGTGGTGATATTCTACAAACAGTGTATCTGTAGGGATTAATCCTATAAATCAGTGGGAACTGAGAGGAGTCCAGCTCCTCAAGGCTAAAGCTCAGAGGCTAACTGTTCAAAGCTGAGAGACAGATACAAAGCCTGCAGGAGCTGATAAAAGGCTCCCAGCACTGCACCTGAGTGCTCAGGTAAGTGCTGTTGAGATGTGCTGGGACGGGGGGCACTGGCAGCCCCTGTTCTGCAGCAGCATTGATCTCCACACATGCATTGCAGAGCATCATGCAGGTGCAGTGAGGGGCTGCTTTCACAAACCTGCCCATGCAGAATGACGTTCCTTGGGTGCTCAGGTGGGGCATGGCCTCTGGATGTGTCACCTACTGGCACATCTCACTCTGTCCCAACGCCAATCGGGAGTGCTCTTGGTCTCCAGCTCCTGCTGGAGCTTGACTACTCAATAGGATGGGCAGCTAAAATGTTTAAAGCCTGTTTACTTTTGCATGGGTTTTGTTACTTCAGAAGGTAAACTCCTGAGATAGGACTTTACAGGAACAGTTGTCTTGCAAGGACTGCTTCACCAGGAAGAAATTTTATTTCAGACTCTGCTTATATTGTTCTATGTTAAATGAAATGGGCAGGATTTTCAGCAAATTATGGTAGGGCTTTCATTTCTATTTTTAGATGATTTGGACAAAACCCAGACGAAAAATATTACTCTTTGCTTCGCAAACTGCGAGAGTGATTTTTAATGAGGTAATTATGTTTTTACGGCAGATTAATCTCTGCTTTCATCGCTTTACTCTCGAAGTTGCATGGCTGGTTTGTTGTTTTCTGAGATAGCAAATGTCAGTTTATTGTCTTAAGCACAATAGCCCTTCTCCAGCCTTGGCCAAGCCTGTGTTCGCTGTGCCGGCGTGCCATGCTGTCATTCAAGTGGGCATCGCATCTGCATCGCTGCCTGAGTTGTACCTGTGGCAGAGCTGATCTTTTGTCAGATCCTGAATTCTCTTTCTGCCTCACAGACACGATGTCTCAGTTTTTCCATTATCCCGCAGTTGCTGACTTAAAGCATTGTTATTACAGGATTAGTTAAAATGCAGTTTATTCTTCTTCCCTGTATCCCCTGTTGCTGAGCAAAAACACTGATTTTGAGAAATATTCTGTTAGAGCCCTGCAAAATTTCAGTGGGATGTTGTTTTCCTGGCTGAGATTTCCAACTACAGAGGTCTGTAATGAAGCATCCAAGTCTTTGACTGCATGTATAAATAACTGCTGGGATGGCTTTTAAAAACACTGAGCACCTGGCAGCTGACATGGGGGAGACTGGGTTCTTCCGTTGGATCCAAAGAGATACTGGTGATTGTTCAGTTTTTTTTCTTTGTCCAAAAGCATTTGGCTAAAGTTGGACTCTTTTTAAACTGCTCTTACCCCTCACTTTCTTTGTGCAGATCAGTGCCATTCAAGTTTTTTCTTTAAGTTCCCGTCTGTGTGTTATATTTTGCAGGTTGCTGTGCCAGGCAGACTTTCCTCCTTGCCTGTAGTTGCTTTTAGTGTTGTTCTCCTCTTGACTCCCTTCCGCTGCCGGGGTTACAGCTGTGCGTTGAAGGGAGACCTTTGAAGAGGTGCCCTCCGGGGCTGCTGCACAAGGAGCAGCAGCAGCCTGCCCTGCCCTGCCCTGCCTGGGGCCAGGCAGCCAAGTCTTGGGTCCAGGCGCCCGAGGGAAGTGGCAGCGTGGAGCTGTAGCCAGGACCTGCACCCTCATTTGGGGACATAAAATGAAAGGAGGCTGTGGGGTGTCCTGGGGGTCATTTCAGCCTTTCCCCATCACAGACTGGGTCCAAGTGCCTCTCTTCCCAATGTGTGAGCAGACCAAGCATCTACCCCATCCGCTAAGTGAACGCGGAGGTGCCAGCTCGAGTTGAACAGAGCACTTTTAAGGTCAGCCCGGAGCAGGTCAGTGGTTCCTTGGGTTCCTCACTCTTTCCTGCAGAGCGGCAGGAAGTGAGGGGCTGAGCAAGTCAGATGCTGGCCAGGCTCCGCTGCTTGTCTGTGCTTCGTGCTGTGCGAGGAGCAGCAGCCGGCGCTGGGCCTGGCTCCTGTCCCCCCCCGCTGCGGCGGCAGCTGCTGCCGCGACCCACGGGGCTGCCGCCGTGTTAATTGGAAGCTGCCTGTGCAGAAAGGTCCCGATCTCACCTATATTTGGGAGCTCTCCCAGCAGCATCCCCTGTCAAGCTTCTGGCTGAAGTCCTTTCAAAGTCAGCGGGACCTGGGCACAAACTTGGAGCATCGCTGAGCATTTCATCCCAGGGAAGGGCTGTGATGGGCTCTTTCGGTACTGCCTGCGTGTGTTTTCAGCTCAGGCTTCAGCCTGGCTTTGGTTACAACAATGATTTTGTGGAGAGCTTGGTGTGAGCCCTACCCAGACTTCTGCTAATGCTTTTTTTGTCTGTTCAGTGTTAAACATACTCTTTCCCCGAGGAAATGAAATATTGCAGGCTGTGTGGTCTGTTTAACAGCAAGCTTGAAGTGTTTTTTTTGCTGATGATTTGATATAGTCTGTTCTGATGCTGTTTTATTTTAAATTGTATTGCATTGGATTTTTTTCTTTCTCTGGGTATGAATTTTACATGGTAATTCCTTCAAGTTCCTCTAGATATAACAAAAAGCAGTAATTAATCAGGAGAATATTGTTCTTGGTGACTTACAGGAGCAGGTATATTAAAAGCAAGTCTGTGGAAAACGGATAAGCAGCAGTTATGGTTCTGATCTACTTAAAATATGTTCAGGCTTCGGAACGGAGATGTTACCCCACTTTGGCTTGTTTCTGGAGATATTTAACTAAAATGGGTAAATTATTACTGAAGTGTGAAGCAATAAAGCAGATGATGAGCAATAGGTGGCAAGTACAGGAATAATGATTATGGAAAGGGGAACATGGCTTAAGGAGCTGATTTAGGAAGGTAGAAGAATGAAATCTGATTTTTCTCCCTTATTTCCAGTCTGGATATTTTATACTTGTGCTCAGTGCATCAGCAGGACTGTGTGCGGGCTGAGGGCGTTTCTGGCTTAACAGCCTGGCTTAGCAATTAGTGCTTGTCTCGCTTCAGGACCTTCTTTTGATTTCCAGGAAGAATTTCAAAGCTATTCAATAAAAGCTGATTTTTACAAAATGAGATAAGTTATGTTAAATGATTTGATTATAAAAACAGTTAAAAAAAAAAAAAAAAAAAAGTGCAAAACGGAAGTACAACTTTCATATTCTTGTAATTATTGTTCATGGTAGCTTTTTTAGTTTTTATTTTCAAAACTCTAGAAATGTAAGAAACCTTGTGTCTTTTCTACGTGGCACTTGAGAACTGCTGAGTTTTTGTTCTGAACTGTTGGGTTGTAAAATCTCAGGCAAGCAGACCAGGCGCTTTGGTGCTGATCCCCAGGTAGATGCTGGCATTGAGCGCTCTCCCTTTTCGAGCAGTAAAATTAAAGTTCTGAGCTTTGCTCTGGTTTTACAGCAGAGTAGCTAATGCGTTAATTATCCCATGGTTAAAATGCACTTTTTTTAGCAGTGAAGACAAAGCCTCAACTTGCTTTAAACCAGTTTATTAATAGCAAATGCTTGAACAATGTATGTTTTTAGTAGATACCTACGCAGCATAACCTATTCAGTTTTCTCACTTTAATGACGGTATTAGCCTGAAGAAAGGAAGCCAAGAACTTTTGTGCTTTGTGCTGAGTTAATCTTTGAAGGGAAAAAAACCTCCTCTGCTGTGCGGATCTGCCTGGCAGAAGGCTCTCAGGTGCTTGCAATGTGACTTTTAGGAGGACGCCTGTTGTGCCAGTGCTCAGGGCTGGGTGCCTGGTGATGGATGAGCCCTTTATTTAAGGGGAGGGTCCTGGTTGCCAAAAGAATAATCTGCCGTTTTTTTTCAAGGGCACCAAGTCTGTTCCTGCTGATGCTCTCCAGGAGTGAGGTGGGGGCCGCAGCTCCTCTGCGGGGCTGGGGAGCCTGCGGCTCCACAGCGCCGGGCTCAGGAGAGGCAGAAGTGATCCTGTAGGCTCTCTGAACCTGCAGTGCTTGCAGAAAAGCTGGCTCCAGGCTGAACGGGAAAGGTTTGGAAAGCTGTGAAATCTGGGGCGTGTTGGCATTTGAGACTTCTTTTGCTACATTTTGGATCTTTTATCCTTCATGGGGTTTTATGCATAAAGATGCATGCTACTGAATGTGGTGAATAGATGCTTGGCTGCAGGGATATTTTTTTTTCTGATCATATCCCTGTGACAAGTAATTTCCAAGTGTGAAAATTGCTTTGATATCTTCATTCAGGACTTGCTCGCCTAGTGAGGTGTTGTGTAACCCAGAACAGGGCCTCGAATAGAGTTCTTGGAGGGGCTGGGGCTGTTTTCGTGGGGCTGCTGCGTGCAGAGGGCAGGGCAGGAGTGCTGGCGCTGCTCCAGGCTGTGAGGTTGTGCGTGCCTTCAGCTTTTGGGCTGTTCTCTGTGCTGGTCTGAGCTGCTCCTTGCCAGCTGGGAAGTGCTGAAAATGTGTTATGAAGTCAGTTTGCAAGTTGAGTCTTTCACTGAAGGGAATAAGAAATATTAATGGAACTGAGAAACTGGCTTTTGAAGTGGCTTCCTATTCATCATCTAATACCTGCAAAGGATCTGTGAAGCTGAGAGAGGGAAAGAGCAATTTGTTTAGAGCCTGCACCATAATTTCTTCTCCCCGGAGACTGCTTTTTGCATTTAAGCAAAGCAATGTTTCTGTTGACAATACTGGTTCTGTTACTTGAGCGTCGTTAGCTGCAAAACATGAATTTGTTTTGAGGAGTCAGAACAAAACGTAATTTTCTAGCAATAAGTTTGTTTCATCTATATCACAGGGAGGTACGAGTGTTTAGGCTTTAAGCTAGGGAGCCAAAACTGAAATGCGGGGTTTGAGTTTATTTCCAAACAGTGGGACAGCATTATGCTGTATCATCAAAAGAATGAGTCCAAGTGACACAATCCAAGGTAGGGGTCTTGTAGGATCCCAGAGCGTGGTTTGGAGGAGGAGGTTTGTCCAATCTTTGCCCTCATTATGTTTGCCCCGGCCTCCTGCAGTCCCTCGAGGTCAAATTGTGCTTCTTCTGTCTCCCTGCCTCAGCCAGAAAAAGGAGATGCTGAACTCATACAAACCCATCAATCCAGCAAGCTGCTGCTTGCAGCATGCGTGACGTGCTCACCCCTCCCTCTTCCTCCTGAGATTAGACCTGGGATGTTTTATGAAGAATAATTTTATTTGATCTGCAAAAAGATGAATGTCGAGGAGGAGGGAATTAAAAAGAAATTATTAAAAAAAAAAAAAAAAAAAAGCTCAAATCTCCCTTGGTTATTGAAGCAAGAAGGGAGCACTTTGTCAAGCTGACGTGAAACCTTTATTAGCGTATTCTGGGACAGCGGAGACCGGGAGAGTGGTGTCACCTCGTGGGCCTGCCTGGGAGCCTGGGGTTTGTTGGATCGTTTGGCTTTGAAATTTGGCCAGAGGCAAAATTTTAAGACTAGGAAACTTCTAGGATGGTTTCAAAGGAAAACGTAACTGCCTCGGGGCTGTTGGTGGCTTCAGCTGGGTGTTGGCTGCCCTGGGTATAGGACAGAGAAAAGGAGCTGCATCCCTCTGCTGGCCCCATCGCGGCTTTCAGCTCTGCCTGCAGGGTGCTGCTGTTGCAGCACCAGGGCATGAGACACTCCTTTGAGACAGAAAACTGGTTTCTGTCATCTCAGAGAGAGACCAGCATCTTAGATCCAGATAATGAAGTAGTTTGTTATAGCACGTATTTTTCCCTTGACTCCGTTTGGTTTGTTTGTTCCTTGTGCCCTGCTTTGGCATTCAAGGAGCACAGTGCTTTGGGGGTAGCTTGGAGAGAGTTTAGCAAGAGCTGCCCAGGGGGAAAATGCTGCTTTTCACCAGGTTGGTTCCTCACTCCTTTGTCTGAGGTGTTGCCAAGCTGACCCTCGTTATTTACATTTTGGACCCTGTTACAAAAGCATGACAGTTGGGACGTAGTTTTAGAATGCAATGAGAGAGAGAAGGAGCAGTATCTGGGTTTCTTGAGCATGCTGTTGACACTGTCATGGTGTGTCCTCCAAAGAATAAGGTTTGAAAGACTTGGAAAGGGGGGTGGCCAGTGTGTGTGTGTGCTGAATATGATTCTCAGTAGTTTCTTTTGTTTTGTTCTGTTTTTTTAAAGATATTTCTTGGTCAGTAATCCACACTGAGGTGCCTTTGGACCATCTGCTACATACAGTCCTAAATAAATGACTGTGCTGTATTTTAAAGTCTGCTATGATAACCTGAGTGAAGGTTTGAGAAAGTGAGGGGTATTTGTATAAAGCTGCTGAGTTTCCACCCATATGCCCCGTGTCCTGGGCAGGCAGAAGGCTTCCATTACACCTTTTATACACGAGGCTCTGGATGAGGTTCATTGGAACTGGGCAGGGTCTCAGGACGACGTTGCTGTCCTTTTGCCTTTGTTCCCAGGGACCTTCAGGAAGATCTCCCAGCATGCGGATTTGCAGTGCCTGATGCTAATTGTCCTTAAGTAGCAGCACAAGCCCTCCCGCTGCTGTTTTGGCACCTCTCAGAGATCTGCTTTGTGCTTCCAGAGGATGTTGTGACCGGCACTGGTTGCTGCTGTGGTGCTTTCTCAACAGCAGCTCCTGTCACCTTTCTCCGGGTAGCATCTCCTGAGCCAACTGATTTATCAAGGGCATAAGTAAAAGCATTACTGACCCCTGAGCAGGGCAGGGAGGAGGCTGCCAGGCAGAAAAGGGTGTTCCTGCAGGGACCCCAGGGCACAGCGTGCACACCAGGTCTGGAGGAGCTCAGTGATGGTGTTACTTCACCTCCCGGGGGGCTGCAGGCCAGACCCCTCCAGCCTTAGCTCCTGGGCACGCACTAAATGCCCTGTGACCTTACAGGGGTCCTGCTGGGGTCCTTGTAGGGACAAAGTGAGAGTGGATGGTGCACAGCAGGGGAGTCGCAGCCCAGCATCCCGCTCTGCTCCCGCCCCACGAGGAGACCCTTCCCTGGCTGCTCCTCAGGGACTGGAGTGCAGCCAAGCAATGCTGGCCAGGCGACTTCATTAGGCTCTGGAGTGTTCATAGCTGAAAAAATAATAATCCTTTAATAGTCAGTTATTCAGTTATTCCATTTCTGAGATCGTCTCTTTGTAGAGCATGTTCTTCAGCTGTGATCTCCATCAGGAAAAGGCTGCAAACAGCCGAGGAATGCCCTCAGTTTGCCCAGCTGGGTCAGCGGACTCACCGGGTGCTCAGAGCATCGCATTGTGTCGGGGCCAGGCTCCATCCTGCTCCCAGCCTGGCTCCTGCCACAGGCCTGCGGGCACTGTAGCACATAACCCCTTGGTGCACTCCATGATTTCTGTTATATTACTTTATGCAAGATATTCTGGCTTCCCCAGCCCTGAATCAGTTCACTAATCCTGGTTGGGTGAGCACGGGGACTCAGCCTCTCTGGGCAACCAATTCCGTGTTTAATCACCCTCCCCACAGAAATTCGTTTTTTAGTGCAATTTCCTTTGTTTCAGCTAGTGCTTTACCTGCTTTCTTCACCTGCTTTACTCCCCCACCAGGTATTTATTTACAAGGACATGTTGTTACTGTGTTTTCTCTTCCATGTTTCCTCTTCTCTGCCACCCCGTGGGCTTGTGAGGCTGCCCCAGCAGCTCTGTCCTCGGGCAGCAGCTTGGAGCACCCCCAGACCATGGAGGGGCAGCCGCAGCCCCCCGCCTGCTGCTTTGCATCAAGAGCCCTTAGACATCAACATGTACTTGGCTCCATGCCCTCAACTTTCACCCATTTGAAAGGATTGTTACAATATTAACTTTTTCTTTTACACTAATGTTATTCTGATGGCTGTCTGAAGTGAAATAATGGTTGCTTTTCCTGGAAACGTGGGGCGTAAAGCATTGCAGTCTGTTTTTATATCCTGATGTTTTAGATCATTAAATTCTCAGGGCTTAAGCTCTTATTTCTTGTTTTTCAGCGCTTAAGAGAACCTCCTGGGGCCCTATTGTACAAGCAAATACAAATAATACATTAATAAAACAGGGTTGTGTATTTGTACTGCCAGCAGTCTGTAAGGATTGTACCTAACACTTTGCACCATTAGCCCCACAGCCATTCTGATCTGGCATTTGTACCACGTCTTTAAAGAGGCTCTTCCCTGCTCAGATGGCACGTGAGAGATGTTCTCCACTGGAAAGAGGTTTCTTCAGCCACAGCGCTAACGTCTGATTTATCCAACTTTTTCTGGTGTACCTCCAGCAGTTTAGTTCTCTTTACCGGCTTCCCTCGCTACCAGTAATGATTAATTAACAGTTTGTGATGCATCAGCTGTAGAAGTGAGGGATAGCAGACAGGGACTGCAATTATTAACTGTTGGTTAGTGCTGCCTCTCGGGGAATGAGCCCTCTTACTGCAGCAGTTTTGGTTTTATGAAGTACTTGAACTTTACAGTTAGACTCCTCAAATGATGGAGGGCATCTCTTTGTGAGTATTAAAACTGAGGTTCAAATGGGAGAAACAGCTCTTCATGGTGGCCTTCATTGCCCCAAGAAAATAGCATGCTGAAGTATTTTACTTGATGTACATTAGAAAATGCTGTGGTGAAAGTAAATCGATAGCATTTCATCCTCTCCACCAAACCGCTTTTGCTGTATCTGACACCCCCATGGTGTGTTCAGCAGGAGCTTCAAACCACTTTTTGTGTCATTTAGGTTTACTCCCTCTGTAGAATGAGTGTAAAAAAAAAAAAAAAAAAAAAAAAAAAAAAATTTGTGGGAAAAGTGTTTGCATGCCTCAGCCCAGTTTTGAAGTCGGAGAGGGAACAAACTGCTAGAGTTGAGAGCAAAGCACGGGGATTAGGGGTTAGCCCCTAAAACCCATTCTTGAGATGAGATAGAGAAAATAAGATGGTCTGACTTTAACAGCAGCCTTTGCAGCGCCGAGGTGCTGGGCAGAGAGCTGTCCCCTCTCGTCCTGGCTTGCAAGACAGCAAGTGACTGGGCCTCAGACACAGGAGGACGGGGAGGGAGGCTGGCAGCTCGCTGCACGCGCATGTCCTCTCTCAGCCCAGGATTTTTTTTGAATGTTTGTATTACCGCAAAATTCGTGCTAGTACGGTTGGGTTTTGGTCACGGCTGCCGGCACGCCTGTTCCCCTGCTCCTTGCCACAAGCAGCCAGTTGCTGGCCACGCGCCTTGGGCAGCTCTCCCTTGGCAGCCTCCCCACAGCGGTGCCACGAGGCAGAGCAGCTCGTCCTGCAGCCCCTGTGCCCCCCGCCTGCCCCAGCCGCTGCACCGTTGGTTGGGAAACGCACTCTGAAGGGTGCATAAAGAGCTGAGCAGTGCTGCAGGCTGTGCCTGTGACCCCAGCAGGATGCAGGGCTCGGTAGGGTCAGCCCCATGGGAGCCCTGTCCTGTGTTCCCCGTTTTGGAGCTGTGTGTAAGAGCTGCCAAGAAACCTTTGGTGCTGGCAGGTCCTGGCGATGGCCATAAGTGCGGGGTGGAGGTTTGGCTGATCAGAACCAAGCCTGTGTCAGTTTCCTTTTCAATGACCATGTTTGTTAATCTTTGCAATCTGATTTCACACACATTTCACCAGGAAAGACTTGAGGTTGTTTTTTTTTTTTTAAATGCATTGCTTCTGCTGTATTTTGGCAGTGAACATGCTCAGCCCGCTCCTGAGCTGCGGGCAGCCCCCTCCAGCGTGGTCTCCTAGGGGACGTGGGTACTTCTGGCACGTTCCTCTGCCCCCAGGTATGGAAGGGGAACCAGTTTTCCCCCCGTGCCAAAAATCACAGTGGTCCCCTGAAATGGCAGCACGGCATTCCCAGAGCCACCTTCCTGCAGTCACCTCAGTTTTTGCTGCCAGCTAGGATCACTGCTCACCTCTTGCTGTGAGTGGTCCTCTGCAGCCTTTGCAGCAGGAAATGTCTTCTCTCCTTTTGAAGATCTCTTAAAGAAATGGAATTTGGGGAGAACACTTCGGTATTTTCTAAGCTTGCTCCAAGCAGCGTGGCAGTGCAGAAATGACTTAGGTTTGTCACGTGTCTTCTAGGGTATTGATATCCTCCTGAACTGCCAGTGCTTCATCTGCCAGCAGGTTGTGCCCTCCTTGCTTGGCAGAGGTGATATGAAGCAGTTGTTCTGCTTCACACTTTATCTATCAATGTCTCTCATTAGTCTACTGGAGCTCTCCATGCATGCGCAGATATTTTCCAATCCGGCACTTGAAACCAGTTTCTGCCCAGTCCAGTATTCTGTTACAAGTGTGATGTCTTCAAATTCCCTAAATAGTGTCTGCTGTGCAAAGATCAAGTGGATTTCGTAAGACTTTCATCCCACCTCCCACATATGGATTTCCTGTATTTTATTTCTCCCTGTTAAGTTTTTTTTTCTGTTTTATAGCCTCCAATGATGCGGATTATTCAGCCAGCAGTGGCGGTGCTACCCTTCCTGGTTTAAACAGGATGGATTTGTCTCAGTTGCCGCGTGCTCATTGCCAGCTTACGCTTTCTGTGCATAACAGAGACTTCCAGAAATCTGCTCTTAATTTTAGCACAAAAATATCCTATTGGGGAAAAGAAAAACAAAAACAAAAAACACTAAAGGCTTCACTTTGTGTTGGACCCCCGACTCTGCTGATTGCACCAGGGACCTGATCTGTTGATCTTTGAGGACTGGCCCTGTAGGATGGGTCTGTATCAGCAGGCTTTGAGGGCTGGTATTAAAAACATGACTTTATTTACTGTTGCCTTAAAGCTGCCTGCATTTGTTTACCACTGGGCTGACCTTTGGGGAGGCATTTCCTGATTAATTGGGTATCTAATCACTTCAGACGATTGACAGGCACGCACGTATCAGCATTTTTCCTCCTGTTAGATGTCTTCCCTCTGGTTTCTTATTTCCCTGCTAAATGATGCATTTATTTTGCAGTCTCTCATTTCTAAATATGTATTTATATGCTATGCGTAAAACAGTTTATAAGCTATGTGTAAAGTATTTCAATTCACAGAATAATTGACCTTCAGTAATCATTCTCTCAATTGTTCTTTAATTGAAGTTACTCTTCCACAAACTTCTGTAATAAAGATGCTACACTATGGAATTATTTTCTCAAACACTGTTGAATCCTTGTAGGAATTAAGTCTTCTCTTACACTTACCACTGGAGAGTGTAGCAGGTTTACCTGGTGCTTAGGCTCTTGAGATGACAGGCAACAGGCACCGAGTGCGTTGGATATGCTTTTGTGTGCATTGGCTTTTAGTTCCCTGCACATACTCCAGCACCCCAAAGACTCGCCCCTTGTTCTTCTCTGCTGTTAGCTGGAGGAAGGAGATGCTCCTTTTTTTTGTTTGTGCTCTAGTTACTTGTTAATAATCTGGAACACTTCCATAGTAAACTGGTGTAGAATATTGGTTTAATTTTTTCCTCCATGGTAAACACTTGTATGTTGTTTTAGGACAGTGATGATTTGATTCTTACATAGAGGGCAAAGTTCACTTATATTGCTTGTAGGACCTACAGAAGTAAAATGTGGCTGGGATAGATAGTGGGAAACTTCCATTTTATCTGGGGAAGGGTGATAGGGTGAACTCCTAAAACAGAGCTTTGAACTCAGTGTCCTGGCCCCAGTCCTGGTTTTGCCCTACCCAGTAGGATGCTGCAAGGGCATTGCAGTGCATAACGGTCTGAGGTTTGGTGATGAAAAGTTCAGTTCAGCAGCAGATATCCTTATTACCTCATTGTTCTGTGTTAGGGAAAAAATGGAATAAACTGAATAGCGTACCACAAGTGGCATTGAAATTGGGGTAACCTTATGCCACAGACATGTTAATAGGTAAGGGGAAATCTCTTAATTCAAGTGATGAAAGTCTGGACTTTCTGGAGCAGGAGAACCTGACTCCAGCCCTTGCTGTGCTGTGAAGTCCTGGCCTTGGTGCGCAGTGGCCTTTGTCACATCGTGCAGCCGATGTGCTGAGTGAGTGCAGTGAGTTAATCCAGAACATCTAACCAGAAGTTTGTCCAGAACGCTGTATTTCACCTACCTCTAGAAGTTAGTGGAGGATGAAGGGAAGGAGAGGGGAGAAAAGGGCAGATGTAGGCAGGGAGACTGGATCCATCCCATGGCCAAGTGATTAAGGAAGCCAAAGTCCTTTTGTCGCCAGTAACTGCTGCAGAGAGCAGCCCTTGGAGGAAGCATCTGAGTAACTCCAAGGAGAGAAGTTCTCAGAGTGCTGCCTGGAGCAGTGCACGGGGATAAATCCAGCCTGGGCATCCTGCTGCAGCGTGAGCTGCCTGCAGCACTCAGCTGGCTCATCTGCGGCATGGGAATGGAGGGACAAGGCCTGTCGGGGATGCGGAGGGCAGTGAGGGGTGGGTGCTGCTCTTGTATCCATGAGTGCTGCAGGTACTGTGGTTGTCCATAGCGGTTTGTGCCACACTTCTAACAGTAGCTTGTAAGTGAGGTATTTGCACTGTTTCCTGGCTGTGATTTTTAACTGTCACTTTGTGCTTCCAATAAAATGTTCTGTATAACTGATCACCCGAGAGCCTTTTCTCTGCAATGTTGTACCTAATGTGGTGGAAGAGTTATCGGACAGGGGCAGGCAATGCTCTGTCCTTGTTCAGTCTGTCCAAAAGTGACCAGGGCCAGGTGATCCAGCTGGAGGAAATAAAATAGCTATAGAGCAACAAATGGTGAGATTTTAAGCCTGGGGAAGCAAATTAGAGTGAGAAACTTCCTGGTTATTTTCCAAATAAGTAAAAGCTCCTGTGAAAATGAAGTGCCTGGGTTTTATAGAGAAGAGATGGGGCTTTGTAGAGCAAAAGGTGGCTCAGCTCAAAGATGTGGAGCTTCCTTTAAAGAACAAGTAAGGTGGCTCCTGGTTTGGGTCTACTTTGTCTTACCCTGTAGTTTCTTGCAATAAACTAATGTGTTTTTTTTTACTATTTGAAGCTGTGTGGAAGGCTGGAACATTGTCCATGTGTCAGTGTTGATTGCTAATTTTTTTATTTTTTTTTTTTACAGCAACAGCGTACAGTCTATAGGCTGACACTGGTGAAAGCTTGGAATGTGGATGAACTCAGAGCCTATGCTGACCTGGTATCCCTGGGTAAACCAGACTTCATTGAGGTCAAGGTGAGTTGCACATCAGTATTTTACCTTTTTCCTCCCTGTTTCCCACGTAAACAGTGTTAAAGTTTCCTCCTTCCAAAGGTTTCACTGATGTATAAGGAACATATCTCTTGCTTTTAACATCAGGCAGACAGGTTTCAAATGCCTCATACGTGTATTCAGCGTAGTCTTCAGTGTTAAGCGAGAGCAGCTTTGTGGCAGCTGACATCAATTTCTGCCCAACAGAATCATAACCCTCTGGGCTTTTTTGTATTTCTCATGAAAGCAGGGGCAGATAAATAGTTTTAAACTTGTTTCTTTTATGTCAGCCAACATTTTAAGCAGAATGTTCTAGGACAAGCTGGTAGTTTGTGGCATTATTCTTCCCACTGTGGTCTCAAATTCTGCCGGGGGAAAGGCGATAATGTGTGACTTACTGATGTAGTATTCATCAGGCCGTGCAAAACAGGAGGAAATACTGTCCTCGGGACTGGAAGAGCAACTAACAGGAGCATGTGAGATACAGTAGGGCAGGAGGTGCTTTATCTTTGGATTAATCAATTTAGTATACAGAGAATGTAAAAAAAATAAATAAAAATAATAAAAATCACAATGTGTTCTGTAAGGAGTCATTATCAGCATTTTCTTCCAGCAGCTCCCCCTGCAGATCAGCACATCTACCTCAGGTCTGCATATTTGCAGTTCTATTACTTCTGCACTTTCCTTTCTTTTTCCTTTTTTCCTTTGTAAAACCTTTATTTACTGCTGCTTTGAAGAAAAAAGTTTGCTGCAATTTCCTTGTGAAACAAAACTAGAAGGGGTCTTACAAAAAGAATGGAGAAGAAATCCTTGCATGGATAATGATAGGACAAGGGGGGTGGTCTTAAGCTAAAAGAGGATAGATTTGATTAGTCATTAGGAAGAAATTCTTCACTCAGAGGGTGGTAAGGCACTGGCACAAGCTGCCCAGAGAAGTTATGGATGCCCCAGCCCTGGAAGTGCTAAAGGCCAGGCTGGATGGGGCTTTGGGCAACCTGATCTGGTGGGTAGCATCCTTGCCTATGACAGGAGGGTTGGAATTGGATGACCTTTAAGGTCCCTTCCAGCCCAAGACTTTCAGTTATTCTAAGATATTATCAGTATTGGGAGTTCTTTTTGTCTTCGAATGCGCTGCTGAAGTTGATAGCTCGGTACAAACTAAGATGTTGAGTATGGTTTGGGGTGGGGGGGGAACCTTCAGTTTTACAATGCATGTCAGGCTGTTTTATAAGTAAAGTCAAGCCTGGCAGAAGAGTTGCTCCTGTGGGACCCTTCCACCTTGCATCTCCTCCCTGTCTCCCTGCAGCCTGATGGTACAAGATCCTTCCTTGCAGCAGGGAGGAAGACAGATGAGTACATGCCAAGTGTGGAGGGTGAGGCTGTACGTGCTACTTAGACTGCTCTGTCATGTAGAGACTTTAATTAGTAAAAATGAAACAGGTGTAAGTTAATCAATGTTTCTAAGCGCAGATTCCCCTGAGTGCTCTCCAGGGCAAACATCTGTCTCCTCCAAGGCTGCAGTTCCCTTTGCCTGGGGAGGGATTCAGCCTCACAGCTGTGGCTCTCAGCGCTCCCAGCAACTCCTCCCTAGCAAAATCATGGCCTGGACTGTTGGGGAAGTAGATTAGAAGCCCTCTGAGGTGGTCAGGGATTGACTCATGGTGCTTACCCAGCTGGGCGAGGCTCCTGCCCAAGCTGCTTCCATCAAAAACGTCTTTGAACTGGGCACTTCAGGGTGCTTCTCAGTTCTCAAGCAGCGATGACTTTACTCCAAGAAAAGGATGGATAGTGAGCACTTCACCCTGTTTGCAGAAGTATTAACTGAGGTAGAGAGGGGCTGCATGGCACTTCACAAAAGCCACGCAGCACGGTGGGGTAGCTGAGGCTTTGGCCTCACTCAGGAACCAGCCCCACATCAGGCTGCAGGGGGACTTGGGGGGTCACAGGACTAGGAAGGAAGGTGGGTGCTCGTGGTGCCTGCTGGCCATGAGTTGTTGTTGGGTGGATTTGGGAGTTTTTGTGCACTGATGTAAGTTAGCAGTCTTGTTGGGTTTTGTTTTTTTAAAAAAGTGCATGCTGTTTAATTCTACTTAATTAGATTAGCGAGCAGGACGCTTTGATCTAAATGGAACAGAACTACTGGAGCGAGTCCAAAGGAGGGTTACAGAGATGATCAGAGGACTGGAGCACCTGTCGTATGAGGACAGCCTGAGAGAACTGGGCCTGTTTAGCCTGGAAAAGAGGAGACTGAGGAGAGACTTCATCAATGTGTATAAATATCTGAGGGGAGGGTCTCAAGAGGATGGAGCCGGTCTCTTTTCAGTTGTGCCCAGGGACAGGGTGAGAGGCAATGGGCACAAACTGAAGCACAGGAGGTTCTGGCTCAATATGAGGGGGCACATCTTTACTGGGAGGGTGACAGAGCACTGGGACGGGCTGCCCAGAGAGGTTGTGCAGTCTCCTTCTCTGGAGATACTCAAAACCCACCTGGATGCCATCCTGCGCAAGGTGCTCTAGGTGACTCTGCTTGGCAGGGTGGTTGGACCAGGTGATCTTCAGAGGAACAAGGGATTTGCTTGTCACTAGGTTGTGTTTAAACAGACCTAAAAAGGCAAAAGGTGTGCTCCCAGATTTTCATGTGGGATGTTTTTGTGAGAGCCAGGTGTTCTTAAACAATTTGCCTTTTTCGTGCCTCATTGGAACATTGCTCCAAAAGGTGGGCATGTAGTGATCCGAAGAGGAAAAGTAGCTCATACTAAATGCAGGATTAGCCCAGCCAGTGGCCTTATTTGTTTCGCATGGTTTCACCTGCCAGTTCCTGCTGAACAGCCGTGTTCCTAAAGTGTGGAAGGTGTGGCTCTGTGTGGAGGCACAACAGCATTCTCTGGCTGCTGTGCATCTGTGACTTAGCAATGCAAGTGGGTCACTTGGCTTCTCACCTTGGGAGCGGAACCAATTTTTCCCTTTTTCTGAGCCAGAAGGGTCAAGCAGCCAGCTCCAGGGGGCTCGTGAACATCTAGTCGAGTAGCTGCAGGGAAGGAGGCTCCAGCCCAAGCCCCAGCTGGAGAGGCTGACAGGGACAGGGGTGTTCAGGGTGGCTTCCTCACTTTGCTGACCTCAGAAGTGTCCTCTGATCACCGGAGGTGGTGTCCCCGTTGCTGCTGGTGATGGTCATGTTGCTGCAGTGTCTGTCACCTGCTGTGGCACCCCTGTGTAACAGAATTTATAGGCTACCCTGCTTTGCTCTCAGTTGTACATTCTGGAGATAGCTTCTTTTTTAATGCTGGTTTGTGAAGCCCTTGTCCAGTGCCCTACGCACACAATCAGCACTCTTGCATGGCAGGGTCAGTGGGGCACACAGCCACTGTGGGGATTTCAGGGGTGTTGTGCAAACCTTTGAGCTGCCCTGATGATGAACAAGCTGGAATTAGGAGAAATTTCTTTACTGAAAGGGTTGCGTGGCATTGGAATAGGCTGCCCAGCAAAGCAGTTGAGTCACTGTCCTTGGAGATCTTTGAGAAACGTGTGGGTTTGGAATTTAGTAGCATGGTTTAGTGATGGACTTAGTTCTTGGTTAAAGGTTCAACTAGATGATCTTAGAGGTGTTCTCCAACCTGAATGATCCTGTGATTCCATGAGTTGAGGTTATTTCAATGCTTCTGCCCATGCACTGCAGGGTGAAGCAAAAGCTGGGGTCTGTGTCCCTCTGCTCTGGAATAAAAGGTGAGTAGGTGTAGGCAAAGGGCAGCAGCACAAAAGAGACTGCATTGCTAATTCAAGTGTAGCCCCAACGCCTGGGGAATTTGCAGTTGTGTAGGCAAAGCGTACGCAGGCTATGGCATAATCCCACGGTGGTCAGAGTGGTGCTTGGTCTGATAATGTATAAAGCTGGGAGTTCAATTCTGACCCAGAAGAATCCCGGCAGGGTTGAGGAGTGTTCAAACCTAGCGCTCGTTGCTGTTGTAGTTCCTGTTCATGGTCTCCACTATGTATTGAACAAAAACTCTTGCTGGTGTGTAATTGTCCTTGTGTCCAGCTGTGGTATTTGTGGTGTTTACACTGCATTTGTGACATGGGTATTTTCTCCAAAAGACTGTTTTTTTGTTTTTTTGTTTGTTTTGATCAGAAGTAACTTCTTAACATTTCTTTGAGGATGAAACGCTAAAGAATTGGTTTGGCATGCGCTTGGGGCATGTTTTGTTTTGTTTTTTTTTTTTTTTTTTTCTTCCAAGACCCCAGTGAGATAGGTTAAGGCAAAGACCAGGTCATGGTTAAAGCAAATAAACAAAAAAAATATTACAAGATACTGCAAAGCATCTGCCAGAAAATGAGGCTCATCTCTGTGGGATTTCCTGGTTAAATACTTGAGATAAATGACGTTCATTTAAAATGAATGTAGCTAATCCCCTGTTGCTCCAGAGAGGCTCACAGGGTGGAGTGGGTAGAGATTTAGATTCTTGCAGAGCTTAATACTTGTTCTCATTTACATGAGTATCTTACAGCAGTGTAACTCTGTGGGACCCTGTTCTCTTATTTAAGCCAATAGAAATTAGTGTTGATTACTGGTGTGCAAAAACCCAAGCAAATGAAGAATCAGTCATGTGGTTATTAAATACACATCACTTTTATTTATTGCATTAGTAAACTTGAATGCCATAACATCTCTATCACAGTTATACTGGGTTGATTGCTAGATTTAATATCTAGGATGTGCAGCTCATCTTTTTGCAGTGGCAAGCATTACAAAACCCTCTTCTTGTTTTAAAAGCCAGAGCCTTCTGTTAACACACAGTATGTTGCCATTTATTTTTGTTCTTAAAGCAAAGGGGCAAAAGTGTTTAGAAGGGAAAAATGTAAGCAGGTCCTAAAGAATTCGTTCAATAGCCTACGAGCGGAGCATGCTGTGGGGTTGTGTTAGCGCAAGGCCAGCCAAGCACCCAAAACCCTTGCAGACCTTGACCCCTGCAGGCAGATCACGGAGCAGCTGGGTATGTTTGCACGTGTAATTGTGGTTGTGCCCAGGCACCCCCTCCGCGCTGCCAACAGATATAGGACTGCGTGCATACAAGTGTGCATGTGAAGGGCTGATCCTTGCACACGTGGCTTTTGACTTCAGAGTTGTGTCCGTGATGGTGCGGCAGGTGCAGTTGCTCTGCTCGGAACTGGAGGTGAACCAGCCCTCCTCGGGGAGGCCATCTGAAGTGAAGCTGCATCTTGCAGCTCTCCAAATCAGCCTGAGCAGAGCCCTGCTGCTTCTCTGCAGCCTTTTTGTTTGAAAAAGGGAAAAATAATAATAAAGCCTGTTGGGTTTGTCCTCTGGTCAAGGGCTGTTTGTATCACGGAGCTTGGGCAAAGCAGGGGTGGGATTTGAGGCACTGCACAGAATTTCCTCAAGCCTTCCTCAAATTGATGTTCAGCTGCTTGAAAGCACTTGTCCTTGGTGGCTGTGCCATAGCTCTGGTTCCAGCACATCACCCAGCTCATGGTTCAGGGACCGACTCGTGTTCAGCAGAGTGAAGGACGAGGTTCTGCAGCTGCAGCTCCTGGTCAGTATCTGAGACTTTGCTATGAAATTAAAATGGCCAAGTCAATGTCTGAGGGGAAGGACCAGAGGGACATATCTGTCCCAGTCTGCTCAGTCTTGTCCTCTTAAACAGCAAAGACTAAGTGCTTAAAATAATGAGGAAAATGAGCTCTGCTTTAATGAGTTTTTAATTACATGCACCAATAAGCAATTGCCCCCACCTGTCAAAAAGCTACTCAGAGTCTTGGTGCCATTCCAGTTAGATGAGGAGAAGACAAAGTTAAAAAACCTGTCCCAGTGCCTGCTCTAAAACAAACCTAAGCGATGTGTAATTGCTTGAAGGGGGGAAAAACAAACAATAAAGACTTGCTGTTTGCACCAAGCAGCAAACCAAGAGCATCTCTGCACTTTGCGTGGACCAGACAGAAGGCGTGGTAGGGGCCAAGGTGCCCACAGCCGGGCTGAGCAGCGCTGTGTGACCCCCCCAGGCGAGCTGAAGGTCGGTCAGGGCCACCCCAGGGACCGGCCGGTCGGGTACCCCAGTTGCCCTGGGTGGGAGCACGAGGCTGCACATGGCACAGGCAGCTTCTGGGTAGGTCCCGAGCTGCCTCTGCTGAAATCTCTGCCTTTAATTATTTACGTCTGGGTGACAGAGGCAGGGAGCCAGTTTGGTATTTCTGTTGATTCAGCTAAAAGTTACTAATACGTGGTGTGTCTGAGGAGTTCGGCTTGACAGGCGTTTCTTGCACTCTTGGAGCACCTATTAAGGCTTGATAACAAGCTTCATTGCAAACATAGGTGAATGATTACATCTGGAATCTTCAAGTGAAGCTGCCACATCGTGTCCTTGAAAAGTCAGTCTTTAGTCCAAGCCTGCATTTTGTTGCAAATGCATTTCTGAAACTGAGAAGGAATTTTTGCAGTCCTGCACTGGGCTTGGATGCAAAGGCAACCCTTGTGAACATCCAGGCTAAAGGAGGTAGCTGGCAGCTTTCAGCACGAGAAAAGGGATTAGCCTCCAAAACAAGTAGGAAGCACAACACATGGCAATGGCTTGTGGGGCTTTTAGCTATGACCAGATGAAGTTGTAGAATGTAAAGCCTCTTCAGCTCATGGCGACTGGCCATGTGTGACGGCCCAGCGCTGCTGTGCGTGTTTGTAACAGTGACGCGGGGAAATGCTTTCTGTCCTCTGCCTACTTGTTGCAGGGGAAGGGGGCTAGTACCGTTAGCCTATTGCAACTGGGGAAACTGGAGCATGATAGGAAGGATCACAGCAAAGCAAGTCGCTGTCAGGCTGAAGTCTCCCTCTTACCTCCCAGTCTGAGTCTTTCTAACTTCTCCTGCCTGCCTCTGTGCATGAGGAGTGGTGGCTGGGGGATTTAACAGTGAGCATTTCTCTTGCGAGATCTGTATCATTCACTTCTAAAAGCTGGAAGGAAAGTTCACATCCAGCGTTTCAGAGCTTAGCCTTTATGCGAGGAGTTCCTTTGACTTCAAGGGAGTTGCTGAAGATTTATGGGGTGCTGTGGCACAGATCTGCATGTAGCCATACATGTGGTGCATCCGGAGAACTCCCGATAAATATCGGGGTTATGCTGCCTAACTAACCATTTCCATTCCAGCTCTTCACATTTAACTGACACAAAAAAAACAATGTCCTTTGTTAAATCAACTTGAAAGTGACTATTAAAAACAAAAACCAACCGACAAGGCCGAATCCATTCCAGTGAGGAGCAGACATGCACGAGAGCTTGTGTATATAATTTGGACAATGCTGATGCTCAGATCATAAGCATTTTTATTGCAGGGTGTGTGATCTATCAGCATGTCATCTGAGGTTTTTTATATTTGTCTTGGGGCAGGACTGCCCCAGTTTTGGAGTGGTGGCTGTGTGGCTCAGCAGGTCAGGAGCACTTGGCCAATGCTCTGTTCTTCTGTCAATTCACCAAAGCCTCAATTGAACAAATGTACAATTTGTGGGCTCGGAGCTCAGAAAATTCTCTTGTTCAGTAATTAAGTTGGGAAGCCTGGACTTTATCTGAGGTAAGAAACAAAGTGCTGTCATATTTACTTCCCTTCCTTCATAGTCCCATGGATTAAAATGACTGGTAGCTGATGAGATCTCCGGCAAGGAGCCAGATCGCAATGAAACAAATGTGCCGAGCAGCAGGCGACGTGAGCTTCTCATGTTTCTCACTCTCCACAGCAGTAATCATCTCGGCACAACGTGTTGCTTAAATACAGTTGTGCACGCTCGGCTCTGTTGCAGCAGCACATAAATCCCGAGTGCGCTCGCTGAGGGTGCTCTGGATTCCCACCAGCATAACCAAGAACATCCGAGTTGCTTTTCAAAAGGTTTTCTTTCAAGGTATTTGCCCAAAGCTGTGTGGCATGATTAGGATGCTAAAGCATCCGTATTAAAGACTAATTAAGAGGCAGCATCATTGATGTTTCTACTGCGGGGAATTTTCTATAAGCACTAGGGTGTACAATAGAACAGTTTCCTTTTTAATACTTGATGTCTTAATAACTGTCTTCATGTATTACTGAAAAATATAACATGACCGCCCTAATCAACTGTTCACATTTTTTAAGTGGTATCAGCACTCTTAATTAACTCAAGTTTTAAGAAGTTGGAGAAGTTGAAAGCTGATGTGCTTTCATTCGGTGTGCTGCTAAGCTGATTTTCATTGATTTGTGCATGTGAATTAATCAGCCATCCGAGCACTTAGTTATTCCATTTGCCTCTGTGCTTTCTTTGCTTGTAAATGATATCTTTGAAGTTTATTAAAAGAATGAGTCATGTTGTAGCTCGCTAAGAATTTTCCCCCTCATAGTCATCCATTTTTCATGCTGCTCAAATCATAATCTGTATAATGAACAAGGGAAAATATTGCTATATGGAGCTGTGTCTGTACCGCCGAACTTTGGAGATGCATATCTTAGTTGCTTGGCTGGCTGCTTTAATAAGAACGCTTACAGTCTTTTTCAGACTTTCATAGCTGGGCTTAAAAATATTAATGTACTTCCCTGTTTAGTGTTCCCCTGACTCATGTGCTGTTGTGCACAGTCAACCTGTTTGTGCTCCAGCTCTGAGTTACGGCGTGCAGCTCAAATATTGTTTGCCTGGGCAGAATAATAGAGGAGGGTCATCATAAATTTAACAGCGAGAAAGTAATTGCTTCCAAAACTTGTACAGTTTCTAATTAGCATGAGTATGTTTCTTTGTAACACCCCCCTTTAAGCATCTGCCTTACAGTGTGGTTCACCTTGCTTTAATTTCAGGTGTTTGCCAAAGACCTGTTTATTGCTGGATGTGACATTTTTGGCTTTAATGTAGCTGAACTGGGAGCAGGGCATGCGATGGCAGCTGGGAGCAGGTGCCATAAAGATGGTGGGGATGCAGGTGCCAGGTAGGAGAAGTGTTCTTCAGATGAAAAACATGACAGTGCATGTTTTAAATGCCCATGTTTGATGTTTTTTTGTGCTTGGAATAAAATAGCAGAAGTGTTGAGTTCAGGGGACTCAGGCTTTTGTCTGGAAGAAAAGCCAAGCTTCCTACGTGAGTTTGCCCTTCTGAGTGCCAGTGAGTTTGTGACCTTTGTTGTGGTATGACAGGTTAAACTGCTTCAATACACTTGTAACTAGTTTTATCTGGAAAGTCAGAAATAAACAACAAAACGCTTCAGAAAGCTTCATACTGCTGAGCTAATTTATGAAAACTTTAACGCAATGATGGAGCAAGACTTAAGTGAAATTGAGGTCACTGCTAAGACTGATCACTTGAACCTCCTCAGTTACTGATTTGTATCTCCAAATTAAAATAACAAATCTCCAAGTTATAAGCTTAGAAGTGGCTTTGTCTCCTCTGGACTAGGAGAACCTGTGGAGCTGCCCTGGGCTGCAGGGCATGAGTACTGCTGCAGAAAACCAGGCCTTCCGGGTCACTGTGAGCAAAGCAGGGAGGAAAGCATCTTCTGAACAATGCCACTTCATTCAGTAACTAGTTCTGAGGATACTTCAGGAAAACAGCTTTTCTGATTGCTTTGTGGAAGACTTGTACTCTTCATGTGCACACCGGTGAGCTGCAGAGCTTTGCAGACCAGTTTGCAGTGGGAAGCTGCTGTCCGTGCTCTGCACAGTCAATGCTTGTAGCCCTTGTCATATCAGCCCACAAGTGCTGGGTATTTCCCACCCCATGGAAAAGGGTTTTTGGGGTTCCAGCACTGCACGACCTTTATTTCTGCGAAGTCAGTGGTGCTGTGGCATCCAGGATTGGCAGGGGCTGTGGTGGGTGCAGGTGGTGCTGCTGTTTGTGCGGGCAGTGTCAGGGGAAATCTGCAATCAGCACCCCTCAGTTTTATGAAAATCCCTCCACTTCTTGCATACACTTGTTCTGGGGCAGTTGCTTCGGCTCTCAGCATTTCACAAAGCAACATGAACTTCTCCCTGAGTGGTAGGATTATAGAAATTATAAATTGTTCCAATGGCCTTTGGCCAGAAAATCACAAGCTGCTTTTTAATGTGGTCAAATAAATTCTGCTCGTAAGTAAACAGTAAGAATTTCTCTACAGCATCAACTTAGGCATTTTGATCCGCCCTCTGTGTGTGCAGGAGACAGTCAGAGATGGGCTGTTTTCCAGGCAGGTCCCAGTATTTTCTGAATTAATTGAAGCAAAAGATTGCAGGAGTAGCATGAATTGGAGGGAGCTTTTATAAATGCTGTTATGTTTTTGGGTGTCTATTCATGTTTTCAGCCTTGAGTACTCCGTGTTTACTGGCTCTTTACACCGGCTGACCCCAAGGCATGTAACTAATGGCTCTACACCGCTCGCTTAGCTCCAAACCTCCTGCTCACCCTGGGAGCATCCACCTTCATTTTGTGTCCCTGTGCCCTTCCTCCAGGGATGTATTTGGGCCGATTTATGGTGCCAGTGTTAGTTCTGCATCCAGCTGATGCCAACTTCTGTGGTTGCTGTTGTGTGTCTGCCTGGAAGCCAGTCGATACCCAGCAGTTTGGACAAGTGCCTCCAGCCACTGGTTTTTAATGAGGGTCTGGAGCACTGAGTGCCTGGTGGTTGCTGTCTGCTCTTGTAGGTGAGGTCTGGAAGGAATCTGCTCAAGGGCTTCTTTAGGATGCCATGCAGCCTGTAGACATCCGTGCAAACACCACTGCTGATACCAAGCTGGAGAATTACAGAATAATCTTGAAAGTTGGTGACTCGTTTCTTCAGCTAGAGTTAGTAAAGCAAAGTTTTCCAGCTGGCTTCTAAAATCCCCTGACTTTGTGGGGCTTTGTGTCTGTCCTTTCCTGCTCAGAAGGGGCAGAACCAGCCAACCCTCGCAGTCTGCTCTGGGTCTGGGGCAGCCTTTAAGCTGCAAGTTTAGTGCTGGGCAGTGAATGCAAGATGAAGAGCAGCACCTCTGTCTAGGCTTTACAGTTTTACAGTGTTTTGCTGTTTTCTGTGGAAGACAGAGCAGTGATACTTCAGGGGAGGGAAGCAGACCAGAGTCAAAGCAGGCTGAATTGGGAAGGTGAGGTTTTGGCAGGGCACCAATGCCAAGGTGCTGACCAGGGCTCCTGTCCTTTTTCCCATAGTTTCCCACACGTCCCTGTGCAATTCTTTCACTTCCAGGTGTAGATGCTCATCCGTCCTTCCCAGGGGTGTTCATCTGCTGGCTTTATTGAGGGGTTGTTAGGTGCTTGGCTGCTGCTGAAAAACAGCTCAGGTGAGCAGAAGGGCAGAAGCAGAACTTTTTTTTTTTTTTTGGGGAAATCTGGGTTTTGCCCTGGGGAGGATGCTTTCATCCCTGTGGAATCACTTCTGGTTTAGCGAATGCAAAGTGTTAAATGGCAGTGGACCATACAAATTCTGCAGCTTTAAAGCCCAGTTCTGTCCTGCTTTGAACTTAATTAGCACTTGTCTTCAGAAAATCTCCAGGTTCACAGGAATCCTCCACTTTGTTCAAATTTTGTACCTTTTAATTTTTAGACATTTCTTTAGGGTCTCAATTGCACCCTTTGTGCATGCACAGACTAGAAGGATAATTTGTATACTTGTGGATTTTTTTCTTCCTGTTTCTTTTGAAAGAAAGGTATTTTAATGCTGTTTCCCTGGGTTCAAGCTGCTCCTGCCCTGCCAGCACCTACATCTATTCCTTTCTCCTAATGAGCCATGTCTCTGCTAATACTGGCTCTGCTGCTCCATAGGACTCTGCCCACCCAGCCCATGGGTGCACAGCTGCATAATGATTTGCAAATGTCTCTCTTACACAAATTCAGGGAGGATCCTGTTGTTTCTGTAGACTGCCCAATAGTCGGGAAGAACCTTGAGATCTCAAGTTCAAAACAATTGAGTAAAGAGCACTGAGCGTCTTGCTTGAAATGTGCAGTCCATTGCAGCTACAGAAGCACGTATCCACACAGCCCAGGCTACGGTTCCCTGGGTCTCCTTGCATGGGCACCACGGGAAGGCAGCAAGTAGGCTTTTTGTGTTGATCTGGGGCAGTTACAGCAATTACCTATGGCTAAAATAGACTTTTAACTGTCTTGTAATTAGTTTGAACAGCCGGAAGATGGAGGGGCTTGGAGAGAACTGTTTTTACAATGAGTTAGGAAGAGATTTGTACAAATAGTAGGGGGTGGGGGCAGAAATTGCAGCCTTGGCTCAGGAGGGGGAGTCGTTACCTCTGCAGAACACAGGGCCCCTCTGGAAACACCGTGCTGCAACTTCATAGAGTCATTAAGGTTGGAAAAGACCTCCAGGATCATCTGGTCCAAGCATCCCCCTACCACCAACGTCACCCGCTAAACCATATCCCCAAGCACCACGTCCAGCCTTTCCTTGAACACCCCCATGGACGGTGATTCCACCACCTCCCTGGGCAACCTGTCCCAATGTCTGACTGCTCTTTCTGAGAAGAAATGTCTCCTAATTTCCAACCTAAACCTCCCCTCACACAACTTGAGGCTGTTCCCTCTTGTCCTATCACTAGTTATCTGCGAGAATAGGCCGACCCCAAGCTCCCCACAGCTTCCTTTCAGGCAGTTGCAGAGAGCCGTAAGATCTGTCCTGAGCCTCCTCTTCTCCAGACTTGTTGCATTAGTCATTTGTGAGACTTTATTCTAGGTACATCATGCTTCAAAGCAAAGTGACCTTCTCAGACATCCCTCAGGAGCACAAGCTCTATCTGTTTGGGTGCTTTGAACTGTTTTCGCAGGCTAATGCCTGACCTGTGTGTCACTGCTGGGGAAGCCTGAGCAGACAGCGCTTACCAAAGCACCGAGGGACAGGTCTATTTGAGGCTATCCCCAAATCCAAATTCTTTTCCGTAAGATGCAGCATGAAGGGGGGTAAAATGGACCTGACCTTGAAGGGTTGAGCTGACAGTGATTGTTTCTGTGTTTCTTCTCAGGGGGTGACGTACTGCGGAGAAAGCTCAGCCAGCAGCCTCACCATGGCCAACGTCCCCTGGCACGAAGAGGTGGTGCGCTTCGTCCAGGAGCTGGTCGAACTCATCCCAGACTACGAAATTGCCTGTGAGCACGAACACTCGAACTGTCTGCTGATAGCTCACAAGAAGGTGAGACTCTTCTGTGCCAAGCTGTGAGATCAGGCACCATGCCTTGGCCTTGGAAGTGATGTGCAATTGCCTTATTTGAGCAGATTTTCTTTCTGGAGCTAGCTGAATACTTCTGGAGGGAAAAATGCCTAGTATGTACCGCAGGGAGTTAATGAAGCCACTGCAGGTTTCAGTTGTCATGATAACTCAGAGCACTTCCATAGCGTTACACAGCATGAAATATCTAATGGGTCCGGGAAGAGCTCATTGCAATTATTTCTTGTGCTTCATCACTCGCTGCTTTGTGTTTTGAGAGAGGCAAAGGCAAATCTAGTTGAGGTGGGTCAGCTGTTTTTGTCTCATTGCCTTATTTTTCTTTGTGATGGTCTTCATTGGTATATGCAGCTCTTTAGGGAACTTACGCTTCACACAAGGTTAGGGTTGTGTTTTGCCTCCTCTGGATCCTGGCAATGCCTTCCAAAGCTCTAGATGTCCATGTTCACTTCAACCAAAGCTGGAATAACGTATTTTGCTTATTCTGGAGCTATAATTCTGTCAAAGTTCAAATTGATATGTAGATGTTAAATACCGTCTGCGTGCTTTTTTGAACTGGACCTGCCTTTCTGCAAAATCATTCACCAGAACACAACAGGCACATTTGTGTTCTCTGTCCTGACGATGGAGAAGAGGATGCAGAGCTGCCTTCTGATGCCACCCAGTGTCCCTTATGCTACTGGGGCACTTTGCAGGCCAGGTGTGTCTCAGCAGCCTTTGAGTGCGTATGTAAAATGTTGTGTTAGAAACTCGGGTTCCTTCATGAATACCATCAACACAATTTGAAATACAAATGAAGTGCCAAAAAATATTTTTTAAAGGATGCAGGTTATGAGAAATATCAAGTACAACTTGCCTTTCTGAGCTCCAGCAAAGCTTAATAGAAAGATGATAGGAAATGTATAATGTGCTAGCAATGCAACTGGTGGAGCAACTACTTACTATGCTACTAGTGATGGTTTTGCTCTTTGCTTGTGTTTGCTGAAGCCACATACCACTTGCTTGGATGGAGACCTGGTTTTAGTCAGTGTTGTATGGCTTTACGTGCAAGAAAATTCTGGCCATGCTATGCTACACACAGGGAGTAACTGGTTAAAATCGCCACTTGCAGAAGGTCTGAAATATTTTGAATTGGTGTTTGGAAATAATTAGAATCTCATCGTCGAAAACTTTTGTGCAGTTGCAAAACTTTGTTGCTTTCCTCGTTTTGCTGTTTTATGGGAATAGATGTAAAAGGAGCAGAAAAAAATGTGATACCTGGCACTATTTTTTTTTTGTTTCAACTCATGATAAAGTTGCTTTATTTACAGTCTCAGTCTTGGTTGTTGCCACTGGCAACAGTGCCTGAACAAATCCTTGAATGCAAAAAATCCTTTTCTAAGGTGAAAGGCTCAGGGAAAGAAAGGAAACAGATTGCCACCTAAGTTATTGATGCATAATTTAAGTAACACTGTTAGTAACGAGAATAGATTGATACCAGCCCAGGAGGAATTCAACAGCTGCTTTGCTTTCCAAAACCATTAGGAGAGGGCGTCTTTTGGAAACAATCTATACTTGGTACTAAAACAACTAATAAAAAAAATATATTTCTATTACATTTAATTCAGAATTTCAGGCTCCAGTGGAGAATAAAATTTGTCAGTGTATATTATTTGGAGAAAATCTGTACTCTGGGAACAATCAAACTGTAGTGAGTAATTGCAAAATCAAAGGTATCTTTAGAAAGTTAAGGAGTTGCAGGAAGTAGGTAATAAAAATAATTTTAAAATGTGATTTTGTTCTTTGGGCTCTGCTAGGTTTGAGTTTTGAGGTTTTGAAACAATATGTATACTAATAATTTTAAACCCTAGTATTGAAGTGCCAGCATGTACTAAAGAGTCTGGACACGTCAGAAGTAATGCACCTTGATTATAGCCTCTGCTCCTTGATTTAAGAAGAGTCATTGATAGGCACTTGCTCACTTGATGAATAATAGTTTAGGACTTGAGCTCTGAAGTATTTTAAGGCCAGAGATTTAGGTAGAAAAGGGTTTTTTAGGTAGAGGAAGCTGCAGTTTGTCTAGTGGTATTTTCTTGTTTTGGGAAATCAAGAGGAGGTTATACATGTAGAAGCTGTTGCATTTTAGGGGTACTTCAGTGTCTCAAAAATCTGCTGTTAGTCTTTGAAGTCTCTTCCCTCACACATAGGCATGCACACACTTCTTTTTTTTTTTTAATTCCACTGACCAGAAGTACAGTCATGGTGTCTGTGCCTCTTTCTACAACTAAAAATAAGAGGCTGGTGAAAGCCTTCAGGCCTCAGTGAAGCTGGGGAAGTGAGAGGACTGCTGCTTACCTCAGGGAGCTCCGGACCTGGCAGCTCCGTGCTGTGCAATAGGAGCTGCAAAGGTTGCATGAGCTTAAAGCCTTAGTGCGAAGTGTTTGCTTTCCAGTTGCCCTTCACAGAGCCCTAAAAAAAATGCAGGGAGCACCTGTACTGCCCTCATAGGGAGCTGAGGATCCACTGGCTGCAGGCATTGCCACGCTTTGAGGTCAGCTGGGTACCAGTACGAGCCCCCTGGAGCCAGAGGGCAGCTGGGCTTGGGTGCAGGGTCTGTCTGGATCCAGGCTCCCAAGGCTGTGGGATTCCTCAGAGCCATCTTTTCTGTGTGCCCCAGCACGCTGACCTCGAGCCCGCTGCGTCTGCTTTGGTTCTTCAGCAGTGGTGCTAAATCCTTCAGTAATTGTTTCGCTTTGTACCAAATTCTATAAATGCCACAGTACAAAAACCTAATTTGTTAGTGCTTTTGAACTAATTGGCTGAGATATCGAGACAGCAGCGACTTTATAATACAACCATTAATATGTATAACCTTTTCCAGAGTGAGACCTCCAGCAGCTGGCTTCCCTGCACTGTAACAATAAATGTCTCCTTGAGACAACCACGAGTGCCTAAGGAGAGAGAATGTGCTCCAGTTGCCTTGCAGCAAATATTTTTTTGAATGAAAGCTAGCATTTCAATAATTTCTCAAATGAAACCCTCTGCCCCACTTCGATGAATTTGCTTTATGCATGTGTTTACCACCCGCTCCGTTGTATCAAAACGCTTGCCTGCCAATTACCTCCCCTTAGGGTTGTTTAAATATCTGACTCGCTTTTGCAAGGGGGAGTTGGTTTCCAGCCATGTTTTCCCAGTTGCTTTCCAGACCTGAGTTTCTTGTTAGCACAGTCTGCATCCTGTGCTGCTGCTCGGTCTGGTCCTTAGCAGGTCTGTGTGTGTGTGTGAGCATCCCTGCCTCCCCTGTGGTGCTGGGATTGTTTTCCATGTCAGTGGATTTCCATGTTGTTTCCTTAGCATAAGGAACACTTTTTTTTGCCTGAGAGGAGGTGTCTGTTAACAGGGTGAGGAGAATGGTCAGCAAGCTCAGAGAAGTTGCTGTTGGCATCCTCTTTTGCCCAAATAAACAGATTTGCCTGGCATCTGCAATCAGATTCAGGTCTGTACCCTGGATGCAAGGTCCTCTAGGGCTGCTTGGTCCAGATGCAGCAATTTTACCACAGACTTCCCTCATCTCACCAGTGGAGTATTTTCTTTCCCTGGTGCTGCTGGCTGGCACAGCAGGGTCGCAGCAGGCACAGCGTGCCCACTGGCACCGAGCAGCTGCAGCACAAGCCAAAGCAGCCACTTTTGGGAAGGTATCTGCAGCCACTCGATGGGGAAGATTTTGCTTTTGTTCCTCTTGGAGGCCCTGCAGGAGGGTATTGCCTGAGCTACCCCGTGCTGGTGGAGGTGAGGTGTCCTTCCATAGAGGGTATGGGCGGGCTGATAAGGGAGACATGCTTTCAGAGGAAGGACTCTCCTCGCTGTCCTCTCCTGGGAGAGCTGGGGAGAAGACTTCCCATAGCCAAGATATAGTGCTGAGGGTGCACAGTGTGCCACCACAGCAGATATCATGGGTAGCTGCAGTTGAAATAAGCTGGGGGGAGATGGCAGCCTGGTCTGTGGTGCTCGTTGCTCTCCGTCAACCAAGAGATCTTCCCACCACAGATGAAATCAGACTTCTCTTTGTTCCCACCGGGCTTTCCAGCATCACCCATGTCTGTCCCATGGGGCTCTGGTGGGACACGAGGACTTCACATGCACCCTGGCTGTGCTTGTAGGAGGCTTGAGAGTTTGGATGAAGGACAGTGAAGTTGCTCCATGCTGAGCATTTCATCTATATTTAGGGAGGAGAAGGAAGCACTTAACTACCAGCTGCAGATTGACTAACAAGGGTTATATTACAGAAAAATAGTCCATCACATCCATTTCCTTCCTGCCTTGCAAATCATTTGGAGAGCATGAGCTGTCCCTGTGATCCTGCATCCCAGATCCAGAACTTGGACCCTGTCCTTCTCTTGCTACCTCAGCTGTTATATCAGCATTACCCCATGGCTGTGACTGGTGCAGTACATGGGGAAAAGGGACTTGGCTTGCTGCTTCATGTCAGAAGGTCATGAAAGATGCCACATCCCTGCGCTGGGGCTCCTCCCTGTCTCAGGACAAAGTGTCTTAGTAGCCAAAGTACAGCCTGATTGCAGGTGTGAGCATGAGGTCTTATGGGTTTTAAGTTGCTTTTTTTTCCCCTCCGTCTCCTTCGAAGTAGGAAGGTGGCTCTGCTGTGCTTGATCTGGTAGTTATTAAAAGAAGATCAGTTATGCTAAGGTAATCAATTTTTCATCCATCGGAATTAAAACTGTCTGGATGGAGCCCTGGTTTAATTGGCAGATGAGTTGTTCATCTCTGCAGCAGGTACAGATTAAAAAAAAATCTGCAATAATGAATCTTTTCTTTAGAGTAATTAATTCATACAAGATTAGATTTAATAAATAGAAGCTGACGAGTGGCAGAGGAACGATCCCACAAGCATCAGGCACTGCAGTACTGGCCCAGCAGCACAAGGCCAGGTCGCTTTAGCCTTGGTTTGGTATTGCCTTTTTGTTTCGCTGCTCTCAGGAAACATGATAGCAAACCCCATTTCCAGGCACTGTAGTTGCCAGCTCTGAGAGGTGTTTCATCTACTTCAGCGTGGCTGTTTGCAAAGAATGGGTTGGTTATAACCTTCTGTTCCACACGTTTGTTACTTAACTAGTTTAATCTTTACTTCTTCCATGCAAAGCCTGAGGTTACAATTGATAAATAAAAATAAAAGGTTTTTAACTTTAACAAGCTGTGTGACCCTGTTAAGATTAATTTATCTACAATATTTCTTCTTTTTTTCCCTGAATGACTCCAGCTCAGCCACTTTCACTGTTGAATAAAGGGAGCCTTAAATAATTGTGAGTCTTAATTAGATGAGAAACTGTGTGTAATAATACAATGAATTATTTGTTTGACTTTAAGGAGTACTGTCAGAGTACTTTGTACTGACAGGTGCCAAAAAGTCACTGCAGTTGCATAGTGCAAGTTTTCTCTCTCATTATATGTGGTCTAATTAATACTACCTTGTGTGCAGGAGTTGTTTACTGAAATGATTGGTGGCATCAGTTTTAAAGTAAGATGCTTGGGACTGAGACCTTCAGAGTCATTTTCCAGCTGCCTTCCTCATGTCAGGCATTTTTCTGGGCATAGACCTGGAGAGCAGCAATACAAAGCCAGTAGCTGAAAGCAACCTTATTGCAGATCCGAAGCGGTAAATAATTCCTGAGCAGCACATTTCACGTGGCATTACCTCGCACTCAGACATCTATTTCAGGCCCCAGAGTTCTTAAACATTTCAAAACCGTGCAGCCTTGAGAAGTAAAATGGAGTTGGAAGATGGGATTGTATTTCTCACAAAGGGAATCATAGAGGTGAGGCGGGCTTGCAAAGCCAGCTATGGTGGCAGCAGGAGGAACGGACCCATCTCAGCCTCGCGTGCTGCCTCTGGGGCTGCAATGTTTAAATTCCTTCTGACTGTAAGATCCCAGCTGCACCGTCTAGACAGCTCACGACTTCTGTCCATTATAGAAAATCCAGATGTGCGCCTACCCCACCAAATCTGGTTCACAGACAGGTTCTCTGCAAGGCTGGTGCTGTTTCTTTAGGTCTGATGTGCTGCAACACACCTGGAGTCTGGAACAGGCCCCAGATCTCTGGTGGCAATGCAAATGCAAGAGGAAAATAGGTGATGGGTGTTAACTTCTGCACTGCTGTACAGCTGCTTGTAGGCAGATTTATTTTTGTATTCTGAGTCAGATATCATTGCAGATCAATGAAATTTGCAGTGTGTTGATGCTCCTGAGTTGTTCCAGCTGCTGCCAGGGGAGCTAAGGAGAGGAGTGTTTCTGCTATGCACTTTTGTCTCAAAATGCTCTTAATGTAAACCATCTAGTGTGAAGCAGGTGGTCTTCAGTGACCCCATGGGCTGTGGGCTCACCTGGTCTGAAGTGCAGTCTGCAGTGCTGGCAGGAAGCTGAGCAGGTACTCGAAAACACACAGGAATACTTTTAAGTTTCAAGAATGTATGGAATTTAAAAACAAAACGAAAAACTACCAAAAGTGCCAAAGTGCAAAGCCCCATTCATTCCCTTTCCCCAGAACAATATTTTTTCCTTATTAGTGAAAGAATATATTTAGACTCAGCAAAGAAAGCATTTCAAGGGAAGGTGCTGACAAACGGACTGAGGATACCCGATTGCTTTTCCAAAGATAAGCTTTCTTCTCAAAGAATGTAAATAGAGGGTAGCAGTGTTGGGTTTTAATCTCTGTGCTTTAAAATGCTCAGACAGTGCAGGGAGCGCAATGCTGCAGGCTCTGAACGCATTACTTCCCTTAAAAACAAACAAAAAAAAAAAGATGTGTTTTTTGGAAAGCACAGCCCTTCCGAAACCCTGCCTGCGGCACCGAAGCACCCTGCAGCACTGGGTCGCTAGAGCCATCAGCAAAAGCTTTGCCCTGGCGACACAGAGCCCCTGTGTAAGCTGTCAGCTTGTGTCGCTCGGCAGGGTTTTGAGAGAAGGCGGAGGAAGACCTAATCGCTTCTGAATGTGTAAGAGCAGAGCCAGCAGCTGGGTTTGATTTGGTTTTTGGGATAGGACATAAAAGTGCAGGCAAGGGAAGGGAAGCATCCGTGCTGCTGGCCTTACAAAAGCTCAGCTGCCGAGACTTGCTCTTGCAAAATGCTCTGTAATGTCTCATGCCCCGTGCAAACCAAGTAAGTGTTGACTAAAGCATTGGCCAAAACCCTTTTTTCAGAATGTTGGGGATTGCAATTAGAAAAACTGTTAGGGGATTGACGTGACCTCCCTGCACATCCAGACTGCTCCCTGCTGTCCAGTGCCGTGTCCATGCTGCTGAACGTGCCCCGTTTTCCCTCCTTGCTACTGACTGATTTTTGCGTGGTTTTTAAGACTGCATATAAAGCTGCTGTATTTAACTGGTAAATACTGCAAGTACCTGGGGAAGACTTCATTTGCTGGACTACTAAACCTGTGCATTTATCCACACGTTCATGAGTCATTGAAGAAGAGCTGGTTGTGAGCCCCCAAGCCCTGTTTTCTCCCTCTGCCCTGCATCAGCCTCACGGGACGCAATGTGCCGAGGCTGCCTTGTGGTCCTGTGGGCTGTGCTGTGGTTTGTCCTGTTCTGCCCGAGCTATGTCGTCCTGTCCGGGAAATGCACGCTTTTCTGCAGAGACCAGCAGTCAGCGGGCAAAGAGGAGCGTTCTCCTTCCAGCGTGTTTTCCTCTGAGGAGAATATAGCATTATCCTTGTTAGGGCAAACTAATTGGGTTTTGGCTGACTTCCATTTTTCAGCATTGGCATTTCATGTGTCACCATTTCTGCCTTTCTTCTATATTTTATCCCTTCGTATAAACCCCGTGTTTATTTCTTGGCAATTATGCGTGACTGGGCCAATGTAGTAAATTGTACTACTATATCGTCCTCAGTACATGCATAAATTTTTATCCTCCAAAATTGTTTATGCAAATAGGTTGATAAGAAGAGAAATATGTAGTGTGGTTCTTCTCCTTCGTGTATGTTGATGGGTTTCTGCAGCAAGCAGCTCTTCTCCATATAGACTAAACAGCTCTAAACATACTGCAAAAGCTGATTTAAAGAAATTTCCCATTCGTATCCACGCTGCCGCAGCTCTGCCCCATGCACAGGGCCTTGGTGTCGTGCTACAAAATAACTTTGAACCAAAAACCTGCGGAGCTGTAAGCAGTTGTGTCGCAGGGGCAGGGAGGTGATGCTCAGGGTGGTCGGAGCCACCTGATCCTTCAGCTCTGAATGTGTGCTTCCAGGTTCCTCCTGACTCAAGGGCCATTATGAGTTCCTTATGGTGCTCCTTGCACGAGCTGTAGGTTCTGCAGAAATAGGGTTTGCAGAGCTGGGCACCAGTACAGCTTCTGACTGGAGCAAGCAGGGGTGGGAGCCTGGGGACCCAGGGACGAGAACTCCCGGGGGGAAGCTGAGCGCTGGCCCCGGCATCACCTCGCTGTTGAGCAAAGCCCTTGGGAGGTGCTGAGTTTGCCTTTCCAGACAGCACAGCCTGGCCTCAGAGCCACTGAAGGAGCTTTATTGCTCTTTTTTTAAGATGCTAACTTGAAAACAAGGGGAAGGTTTCAGCCATTCGTCTTTTGCCGATGTATTTATCGCCTTAAAAGACTTAACCAGGTAGTGAAAAATTTGATAAAACATCCAACTGCATTACTTTGAAATAACACTGATGTCTATCATTGGTTCGCCTGTTGTATGGATGTTGTGAAACTGTTCCAAGTCTTAAATCTTCCATTATCTGTGAAATAATCATAAAATTGTTAAAACTTCATCTGTAAATCCTAAGCAATTGAGGCTCTTCTCCCCTACCCCACGTTAGTCTGGTTTTTATTCCTTCGCAGAAGTAATTGGTTTCCATGACAAGAATAAAGGATGGTTCCCATCTCTTTGTTTTTTATTGCTGTTGTTTTGCAGCCCCACAAATATTTAATAGTATTTAATCTGCTTTTGTAACAAACCCCAGGCAGCCTTCATCCAGCCGCTCTTGCGGGAGCTCTTGTTGTGCAGGGCTGCAGCAGGCGGTTCGCAGCATCAGTAGCTCTGCTGTGTCAGGAGCTGCAAGTTTGTATATTGAGTCCAAATTAGATGGCTTAGAATCTTCCCTAGGTGCCCCAGTCGACGTTCAGGACACCTGTGGAGCAATGCGAGTGATTGTGCAAGCCTGGGGGGTTAAAATCAGATTAAACCAGAGCTCCATCATTTTGTCCTCAGGAGAGCATGTGTAGGGCTTTATTCTGAGGGGATGAGGAGGGGGCAAATATCTCCTTCTGCCACTGACCAAACTACCTCTCCAAGCCTCACCTCGCTCAGAAGCACAGCCCAGAGGCTGCGGGTCTGAGCCTGCTGCACTTGGGCCACCTGCGAGCTGTGTCCTCCCTGCTTCTGCTACTTGGCCTCCGGGAGCCTCAGGAGTTTGTGCTGCCTGGTGGGGCCCTGGGGAAAGGCAGAGCTTTGGTGCTGCTCGAGGTTTTCTCACACAGGGGCAGCACCCAGTGCCACGTTCCTCAGTGCTGTCTGCTGTCAAATTGTGGGTCAAGAACCCCCGATGCTCCGCATGTTTGCGCTTAACGGGGTGCTTCTGGTTTGGGAAATATGGGTGCTCGTGTCTGTTGGAGGAGTCGGGGTGCCTGCCCCCAGAGCTTCTGCCAGCACAGTCCGCTTGCAGGAGCACTCTGTAACACGTATGGCCAAAATCACCCCGCAGAGACTGGTGTGGGTGGGAGGTTCTGGGTTTTATCTCCTGCTGTTAGCCTTGTTGAAGGTCACTGTCTCCACAGATAACACAGTGAGATACAGCCATGGCAGGGCATGAAGGAAGTAGTTTGCTTTGAAAAAGGGGAGCAATACAATTGTGTCCTGATTTCAGCCTTTGATCCCTGTGCAAGACAGCTTTTACCCCCAGGTGGGCAGCGGTGCTGTTCTGCTGGGAGACTCTGTAGAGGCACAGATCTACACCAGGGTTTGGGTTGGGGATGGCAGCTGCAGCCTTGTGTCAGCTGCCCTGGTGGCACGAGCACCTCTCGTGGCTTTGGCTCTTGCTCAGCCTCTCTTGGCTGCAAGGTTAAGGATTCTTTGCAAGCTTCCCCTTCCCTCCTGAGATGAGAGCATCCCATGGGTTTTCAATGAAACGAGCTTTACAAAATTACCTCTTCGGCTGGTTCCAGGTCTCAGCTGTGGCTTTATTCTTTATGTAGAAGGTTTGCTAGTTGGCCTTCAGTCTATCTAGGGACCCATCTGACGAGTTAGGAGCTCTGAGCATGTCATGGGAATAGGCTCAGCAACTTGCTGTGTGCTAAGCAGCTCTGCTTCATGCTGCGTGTGTTACAGGCCGTGTGGCTGGATCCTGCAGAATTTTTTGCCCTTAGTTCATGTGAGAATTTATTGATGAGCAGTAGTGATCAAATCTGGGGAGGGCTCTGATGCATGGTCTGAACTTGTTCAAGTGTCTTCCCTTCAGCCTCTGACTTTTGGCTTATGATGTTTCCAGACAGGCACTGGGGATAGAAAGAGAGGGATGGGAGAGCAGAGAGAAGCTGCAGAGGAGTGCCATGGGCAGAACAGGTCCAAGCCCCGGGTCTCTGCTGGCCGCAGAGCACCACCACCTGCCTGCAGCACTCCCAGCTGCTGCTGTGCTGGGAAATGCTGTGAGCGGGGCTGCAGAAACCTTGCTCTGGGATGCTCTTTGTGCCAGTAAGGTTTGAGTCTTGGTAGTTAGGACTGCACCAGAGGGATGGGAGCTGGGTGACTTGGCCAAAGTCATCTGGCACCTCCCATCGGGAGGGAAGCTCAGCTCTCCTGAGGCTGGCTCTGTCAGGGACCTGTCTGCTTTCCCAGCAATGTGTTGCCTCCTCTGCTGTTGCTTTATTTGCAGCCACTCATATGGGAAAGGACGTGTTGCCTTGTTTAAATGTTAGCATATAAAGAATGAGCCTTGGGCGAGCATATTTACAGCAAGACTCCTTCCTGGCTGTTCTGGCTCTGCAGTCGCACATCTCTGCTCTGGGTGAAGGACTCCTCCTGCAAAAATTTGCTGCAATTACACAGGCAGCAAGAGATTAACATTGGCAATGTTTGATTCAAAGTTTTGCAGGTATCAGCAGTTTTTCCAACCAAAAAAGCTTTTAGTTCTTGGGCAGAAAGTCAAATGCCATTTAAATGCATAACCATCAGGTTTCGAAAAAATCAGGGAGCCAGTATGTTTTCCCTCTTTCTTTGGATAAGCTCTCAGCTCAGACAAATCCTAATTGAGGATTCAGTCAAGACTGCTGCTAAATTAGCAGAGCAGGTCTGTGAGACAAACGCAGCTTCAACTTGTCAAAGTAAGGAATTCTTAAAATTCTTGTATCGAAAGAGGATTCGTGTCATTAAACCTTTTTATCTTTCCCCACTCCCGAACACAGCCCTTCCGCCCCTGCCTTTCATCAAGGGACACCTGGGTATTGCGCTCAAATTTATACATTGCTTCCAGGACTCCTCCAGTTCCCCAGATTAAGGTGTCTAAGGTATAAATGACAGTGCACTGGCAAGTGCAATTGCACCTGAGAACTGGGCTTTGGGATGCAAAGTGGGGCTGAAATGATGTTGGGATCTGGTACTTCAAAGGATCAGTCAAGCCACCAAACAATCACATCTTCATGAAGCTTATCTGCTGGTAGACAGCTCTGCCAAATGACTACAGCTGTAAGAGAAGTGGCCATCCTGTTTCTGCGTTTGCTTTGTCAGACCTCATGGATGAAATGTAGCTCAGAAACAGTAAGCTCCTGGCATATGTCTGCCTGAAGGATTTCCTTTTCCTCTTTAAGAATCTATCTTAACTTCTGGATGGCTTCACCTTGGACGTTAATGGGGCCAGAAATTTGGAAAAAAAATAAATAAAAAATCACCAGAGCCACAAAAAAAAATACAGGTAGGAATCCAATCTAATACACACCCAGCTTCAGCAGCTTGTCCCACCATGAATCACTGACACGGTAATGCTCCCTGCTCTGCAGCACAGTAACACGTCTCTCTTATTTTGCAGTTCAAGGTTGACGGCGAGTGGTGCACCTGGATCAACTACGAGCGCTTCCAGGAGCTGGTGCGAGAGCACGAGAGGAGTGGGGGATCAAAGACGTTCACAGCAGCAGACTACACAGCCAGGACTCCTCGCTGGGCGCTTTTTGGGTCCAGCCAACGGGGCTTTGATCCCCTGGATGTAAGATACCAGCGGAAGAGCAAAGCAAAAGACATCTCTGGGTGCTGACGTTAGGATGGGGCTCGCCAGTCTGCAGGCTGGCTGATGGATGAGCTTTGGTCTTCATTTCCATACTAACACCCATATCAAATCTGTTCACGTAGACTTTCTGAAGTTGAATATTGAGAAGGATGTTGAAGTCTTTGTTTAACCCTTCCTTGCTGTTTTTAGGGCTTCTTGGATGGAAGTATTTATAACACTTTTTACCTTGTACAAATGCTGCATGGGAGCACTGTGTCATTGTTGGCAGCGCCATCGGGGAGGCCGCGTTTGTGATCTCTGTGGCTGTGCAAGCTGAGGTTCAGGTGCGGGGGGGTGGGCGTTGGTGTTAATTTGGTGACGAGTCATAAGGGAGGCCAGGGGTGCACCCAGCTTGGCTGCAAAGTGTGTGGTGTCCATAGGGGTAAGTGTGAAGGGGATTTAGCCACTGCTGGCTGGCTGGGTCTGTGCAGGTGCGACTGCAGGCAGATCTAAAAGCCCCACTGAAGGCCTCATTGTACCAACAACTGTACCTTTATGTGTCCTGAACACCTGCCGTCTGCTGAAAGACCCTGTCTGCTGCCCAGGGTTCAGCTTACTGGGGATGGTGTAAGTAACAGCACCCCTGCTAATGTCATGTGCAACTTCTGATATCTGTCCAAATGATTTCCAACTTCATGGTTTCGGCAATGTGTACTTTCCAAGCTGTTTTACTCCAGTCTCCCAGCAGCCTTAACCAGCAAATGATCCATCAAAGCCACGCTGTGCTCATGGAAGGATGCCTTTGCTCCACCTGTGCAATTCACCAGCCCCTTGTGGTTTAAGCCAGTGGGCAGCTCAGCACCACGCAACCACTTGCTCATTGTCCACAGTGGGATGGGGGAGAGAATCGGAAACAGGTAAAACTCATGGGTTGAGATGAAGACAGTTTAACAGGCCAGAAAAGGAAGGGAAGATAATAAAGGAACACACAAAACAAGTGATGCACGACACGATTGCTCGCTGCCTGCTGACTGATGCCCAGCCAGTCCCTGAGCAGCAGTGGCCCCTCCAGCCAACTCCCCCTGCTTAATTGCTCGGCATGACACCGTAAGTTATGGGATATCCCTTGGGCCAGTTTGGGTCACCTGTCCTGGCTGTGTCCCTTCCGAAGCTTCTTGTGCACCCCAAGCCTTCTCGCTGGCAGGGCAGCATGAGAAGCTGGGAAGTGTGGCTTTGTGTAAGCACTAAAACTTTGGTGTGTTACCAATGTTATTTTCCTCCAAAGTCCAAAATATGGCACCATACCAGCCACTGTGAAGAAAATTAACTATATCTAAGCCCAAACCAGGACCCAGCATCACCACTGGTTTGAATAGGGGTGCCAATCTGATGTAAGTGAAAACCCAATCCAGTTGATTTCTTCTGTGTCAAGAAACTACTTCTTATCATGGAGTGGTAACATCCAAGCATGGGGTACACTGACACAGCCACAGGGGTTGCCTTGCACTCTCTTTGGAGGTACTGGGGTCTGGCTGGAAAAATGCATTTAAATGAGAGGGGAAGGGGTTTGCTGTTGGGAAGATCACTGCTCTCACGTGCCTTTCTATTTATGCAATACCCGTGTCGGCTGCAGTCTCAGTGTGAGCTCTCACTGATGTGTTAGGAAGGACTGGCATGAAAATACCCAGGGCAGACCTCACTGGGGAAGCACCACTGTGGTCAGGCTGTGTGTTCAGTCACTGAAGGCCTGAAATAGCCCCAGACATCCCTGATCCCTGCTGGCTGCCTGCCACAGCTCTGCCAGACTTTCCCCCAGGGGGCAGGAGGGCTTCCCCACCTTCTCCTCCCACTCTGCTGCGATGTGGGGTGGTTGCAGTCAGCAGAGCTGCCCCGCTTCCTCCAGCAGCTACGTGGTGGAAGCCTGACACTGCTCCAGCTGAGGAGCCTGGCCAAGCCAGCTGCAGAAATGTGGCTTGAGTGGAGACCCAGAGGTGCCAGCTGGGGATGGGAGAATGCAGTCATGCTCCAGCATCTGCATCCCCACCGGGCTCCAGGTGCTCGCAGGGCTCCCACCGCTGCTGGCTCCACAAGCGCTTGCAGCCTGGGATCCGCGGAGCCCACGGTGTTGTCGATGGGTGCTCCTCAGATTGTGACTGTTTTTAAGATTACCTCATTTCTTAAATTGTTAAAAGTGATTCTGAAAAAGAAAGAAAATAAAAAATAATTTTCCCTAGGGCACCTTTGTGTGTCATAGTCGTACAAGACTCTGTGAGAGGGGATGCTAACAAGATTTTAAGGATACGAAAAGCACAAGTGTTGCAGAACATCTTTTTTCTTGATAGCACAAGGAGCAGAAGGGTTAGCCCACGTGCCTGTGGGTAATGGAAAGGGCTTGGTGGATAGGAAGCAGCTCCAACAGGCCCATCGCGGGTTCTGCCCAAAGCACTGAGAGGAGGTTGGAGCTGGTGAGAAGTCACTGCGCTTCCACAGGGACACAAGTGGCACCTGCAAGCCGTGGGCAGGTGTGGGATGTTTTTAAGCCATCTCTGTGTCTGCATATGATGGAAACCTGGCGTGACAACCATGCTGGTGTGCATGCTCTGCACCACCCAGGTCTGAACGCAGGACTCAAGCAAGCCCAGGTGACCGTGAGGTGTCCGCGCTGAGTGACTGCATCCAGCTGGAGGATCCAAGTGTCCCAGCCAGGCTGGTGAGACCCCTGCCCCAGCCTCTGTGTGTTGTGGCCCATCCTGAAAGCTGCCCATGGGTGAGCCAGGCTATGGTCCTAGTGAGATCTGCTGTTCTCAGCTGCTAGTGCCTCTTCCTAGCTAAGGGTCGTCCGCGTGCTGCTTCCTTTACAGCCCTGCTCCTGGGAGCTGCTGAGCACCACGCTCAGCTGGGAGCACTCCTGCTTGTTGCCTTCTGCCAAAAGATGTTTTTGGCATGCTCTGCTGCACTGGTGCCTGCAGAAAACCTGGCCAGCTGGGGTGGGCTGCAGTGAAGGAGCAATGGGGCAAGGCAGGGGACATGGGTGACCTGGGGGCCCCCACCAGCCTGGCTCCTGCCGTGCCATGCTAGGGGTCCAATCCTTTGAGCAGGGGCTAATCATATTTTCAAATCCAAAACCATCATGGGAAGTTTGTCTTAGGGGCTTGGTTTCCTTAAGAAACTGGCTGGTGAAGGGCTGCTCTTCTTTCCTCTTGCTGGGGAATGATTTGTCGTGTTCCCACCACAGCTTCACTACAGGCGCTCTCATACCCTGCTCAATCACTCCTCTGTTTTTGGTGACATTTGACACCATTTAACTTGCATCTGGGCTTTAGGGTGAAGGTTGGCAGCACTGGAAAGCCCGGGAGCTCTTTGCAAAAGTGCTCTGTGCTGTTTTCTGAGAGCCCTGCGCTCTGACTCCTGCTTCCGATGGCAGGGTTGCCATGTGAAGAGTATGAATTCTCAGAAATTCCCAGTGTTGGGCTATGTTCAAGTTAAAAATTGTTGTATTCTAGGCTTATTTTGCAGAACTAATGCAGTTTGAGTAAAAATACCAGGGGTGGGATGCAGTTATCAGAACACAGTTGTTTAGAAGGTGCCGAGACCTCTCCAGCCACCAGCTCTGCTCTGTGAGGCTCCGGCAGACCTGGCTGATGTCCGCCAGCCCAGGCAGCTGTGGCAGGGCATCTCCCCAGCCCCTGCATGCACATTTAGGTAATGGCCTTCCCCGTTTTCTGCTCAGCTGTGCCATTATGCTCATCCTCGTTCCTCCATGTGGCCTCTTGTAATGGTAGGTCTGGGGGTACCTTCCCATGGCATAGGCCAGGAGAAGGGAAGTTGTGTATGCAATAAGTAAGATGCACAAGTATTTAACTGCATCCGTGTTACAAATTAGTGAATCCTCCAGACACACATGTACCAGCTCTGGTAGAGGCAGCAGAGGGACGATGTGGTCCCACCACTTTGCAGGCATGGGCTGTCCTTTAGCAGCCTGCAGCTCCTTCTGACCGCTCTTAGGAGAAAGAACAGCTTGTGAGACATGTCTCCAAGCCACCAGCCTCCTGTGGGTCACTTGGGTTAACTGAGGTCTTTTAACAACTTCAGCAAGCCACATTTATTTTGTGGGACTCAAGTTAACCCCAGGGCATCAGTTGCATGTGGGTGCAGCTGGAGTTGGGCTGGGAAGTTTGGTGCCCACCATAACGCACCATGTTCCCCTGGGTGGACACGAGCTCTTCTGCACCTGGTCCTCCTTCCTGGGCCAGATGCCTCCCTCCTGCATCCACCTCCCTGAGAGCTGAAACAGCCGTAAATCACAAGCGGTCACCACAGCCCCTTCCTTGTCTGTGCTGAGCCCTGGTAGCAGCCGGCACTGCCCTGGCAGCAGTGGCTTCTGTGACTGAGGAGCCTTGGGGCTGCGTGTCACCGCCAGATGCCTGCTGCCCTCAACAGCTGCTGTGGTCATTAGCACTTCATGTAAAACGCCCCATAAAACCCCCACAGTTCCTTCCCTTGGAAATCCTAGGGGAGCCCTAAAGAAAACCCTGTCTGCATGGCTTCTCCGTGCTGCAGCATCCGCACTATTTCTTCTCCCAGCCCCTCCTGGGACACGGAAATTGCTGCTGTCCCCTTTATGCATTGCTTCTCCACAGGCCATTTGGCTGAGTCGAAATAACAGCTTGTTCCGGCTGTGAGAGGCCTCTCCCTCCTCTCTCCGGTGTCCCCACGCTCCCTCTGTCCTCTTTCTTTGTCCCCATGCTCCCGCCATCCCTCTCCCTCATCTTCCTGGTGTCCCTGTGCTCTGGAGCTCTGCGTTTCCAGGGCTTCAGGGCAGGTCTGTCCTGGGGTGCCGTGGAGCTGGGGCTGATGGAGCCACTGCCACTAGGGCTGGGAGGAGGAGGTGGGTGACCCATGCAGGGGGCACTCAGGGCTGCAGGTCCCCAGAGCCTGCACCAAGGCCACCACCGCAGTGGGATCCGCGTTGGGACTGGTGCTGAAATGTCTCAGAAAAATTGTGATTTCCCCTGCTCAGAGGCTAGAGGGAAAACACGGCCCCAAAAGCCAGGCAGGGTGGTAAGTGACACCGCATCACACCCGCTTGTCCCTTTTGGGCTGTCTAACATCTGGAAGCCGTGCAGAGAGCAATTTGGGCAGGATTTGCTCCCACAATTACACTTGCATTGCCTTGTGCTTAGAGCAAATCTTTCAATGTACGTACCCGAAAGCAATCCTCTTACGCGAATAGCTTTCAATTGTACAACATAATACAAATCGCTGCCGTTTCCAGGACGTGCTCTGTGTAAGGCGCAGCTCAGCCAGAGCCGATCGCTGCCGGGCTTCACCTGTCGGCAGGCGGCGGTGGAGGTGGTGCTCCGGGCACCCCGACATCGCCGGGGTGAAGTCCCTCATCTGCATGGGAACTGCACACCCGGCCTGAAGTGTCTGCTTTTGGATGTAAAGCAGATCATCGCCCTCTGGGATGCTTGCATGGGCTGTGGTTTCTGCGTTTTCCCCTGCAAGATGTGTTGGTATGGGATGTGCTCAACACACTCTGCAAAAATAGGGATCATAGAATGGCTTGGGTTGGAAGGGACCTCAAAGATCACTTGGTTCCCCAAGGAACTGACCTTGCTTTGGTCTGGGGGGATTTTACCCAAATCCAGGCACGATGTGCTTCGAGAGAAGACGGTCTTACTGCTTCGACAGCCAGCTTGGAGGCTCAGGAGGTTTGATCCTAAAGGAAAAGTGGGCAAAATGGATTTTAACCACTTAAAGCCCGGAGCAGAGGGGCTGTGGCTGAGTTTTGGGCACTGAGCCCAGTGCCCCAGCTCCTTCCCCTGGTCTGTCCTGTCCCTTCCCGGTGCAGGCTGGCATCCCTCCTGGCTGCTGCTGCTCCCTGACTCACAGCGTGAGTCATGCAATGGCTGCGTGTCGTTTCTTGAAGGGGATAAATCTATTTGTTTCCAAAAATCTCCAGCTGGAAAACATCCCCCAAACAGAGAATTGTCATCCATCAGCTTTGTCTTCATCTGGCTCCCATCCTAAATCATTTACGATGTTAGAGCCACTATCGTGCCTTGAGGGGTGAGGAAAAAGATGTCTGAATTAATTGAAGGAAGGGCATCTTTTTCATTTCATCAATTGCAAATTGAGTTGGGAGCTGGCGAAGGCTGCGGGTTCGGCGGGAGGGGCCCAGGCCCCACAGCAGGACACGTGCTGCTCCAGCAGCTTGCTGTGAGGAAGGGGAGGGGAGGAAACTAAACCTGGGGAAATATTTCAAGGAAGACTTGGGTTTCTGGAGCTGACCCTTCCTGGAGGAGGGAGCCCAACGCTTCCTTCCCTCCTCCTCCCCAAACCCATCCCTGTCTCCATCCCACTCTGGCTGGCAGGCCCAGCTGCAGCAGGGGTGGAGGTGTCAGGGATCTCATTTCCAGCAGCGATGGGACCTTCAGGTGGCAGTGACACTCAGGGAGAACCCACACCAGTCGCGACCAAAATCCATGCAGGAGCAACATGGTTGAAGCCCATGAGAGCATTAAGCAGGAGCAATTTCATGGTTATGTATCTCACCAATCCCTTCCCCATCCCTGGTGGCTGCATCCCACCAACCACATCCCCATGTCTCCATCCCACCAGGGGCATCCTTCAGCTTTCTGGGGCTGGGCCACCATGCTGGGTTGTCTCCCCTGTGCTGAGACAAATCCTGCCCTCTACCTTCATCCTAGGACAACCCTCCTTTGCTGTTATTTGGAAAGACCGAGGAAGACAAAGTCCTTCTGCCACTTGCACAGTGACCCCATGTTGTAAGCAACGCATAGGCTTTGCTAACAGCTCCTCCCAAAGGTGGTGCTGGGATACTCTCCCATCCTAGGAGGTGCTGGAAAAAGCTTTCAGAAAGAAGGTGAAGGTGGCCGCGGCATGCTCAGCGGTGTTGGTACTGAGAAAGGAAAACTGGAGGTGCTCTGGGGCAGGAGAGAGGTGCAGGGTCCATGCACCCCAAATCACAGAGGCTGGAAGTTTTCTCTCAAATATTGGATGCCTGTGGGGTTATTTTAAAGTAGGAAACATTCTGGTCTCTTTTCTGAAATGCACTGGGCATCCTGCTGGGCAGCATCTTGGGCATTTTCAGGTGTGGTACCCACTGCCAGGAGCAAATGACTGGCTGACACGCAGCATCAGCATCCTCTCCACGGGGGGGAAGCCCCAGGCAGGGCTGGGGCTGGGCTGGGGGGGCTGCATCAGGGCCCTGGTGATGCACAGAGGCAAATGCAGGGAGCAGTTTTATTTGGTCCCATGATTGAAAGTGTCCTCCTCAGATGCTGCTGTTCACATTGCACTGGAAACACTTTGCTGTCACAGCAGGCTTTTTTATTATTTTTACTAATTCTTTTTTTAACAGAAGTTTGCCGTGCATTCTCTGTGCTGTTCCATACCCAAGCTGTGACTCTCCCTGTGCTGCCTTCCACAGCTGGGTGACCACCACACATAAATTTGGGGGGATGCAATGGAAAAGATGCCCAAAACTGCTTGTTTGGCACAATAGTGTTGGCACAAGAGGCTTTGCTATGTCAGAAACAATCTCCAGCGGCTGATGTCTTGCCCCAGCTGCGATGGGTCCAGGCTTCCAAACAAACTACGTAAAGCTTAGACCTGGTTTTCCAGGAAATTTGCATCTCCCAAGAGATATTACTACATTTTTGCCGTTTCATTTTCTCCTGCACTTTTCCCCACCTTTTTATTTTTAAAGAAACAAAGTAACTAAAGGTGTTGTTGTTGTTGTTTCATTTTTTTCCTTTTTTTTTTTTTTAAACAATCTCTTTTTTTGAATGATGAAGGAAACTTCTCAAGGCATTCACAACCTAAAGATAAATGTCTGGACTGGAAGATAGCCTGGAATTGGTCTTTCCTCATAGGTGGTGTCTGCTTTGCTGATCCAGTGTTTTCAGGCCTCCCCATCCCCTTTCAGGACCCACTGGGTTGGATGGATGGAGTCGGCTGCTCCCCTGCTTCCCATCACACCACAGCTGGCGGCATCTTCAAATGCAACTTTCTGAACCAAAGCCATTTCAGGTTAGATAAAAATCAAAGAGAAAGCTTGCAAGGAGTCATTCCAATCAATACAACAAAACAAAACCAAACACCTTGGAAATATTCAGAATGTCAACAAATGTCAACACTCACTTGAAAGAAATGTGGTTAACTGCTGAAATCCCCCAAAACGTGGTGATTTTGTTGTTGTTGTTGTTGTTTTCTGTGATGGAGCCAGCTGTGCTGTGGGTTACTCCAGAATTCACTCTCATCCCTGCTACCCAAAGCATCAGCTGGTTCAGCTCTCGAACCCAGCTGAGGACATGTCCCTTGTTTGCAGTGCATCTTCAAAGCCCTTATGTGCCCCAGAGGGGTGGCCATGGGGGATAAGGAGTGCATCTCCTTGCCCCCACAAACTCCTGCACCCACCGTCTCCACCCTGCCACTGTTGCCCACGTTTTTCCTACGGCTGTGAGTTTTGGGATGCTGCTGCTGACATAACCCTCACTGCTGGGGCATCCACCTGGGAGCTTAACCCGCTGCTGCCTTGCTGGATTTCCTCCTCTTTGCCAGGGGCTCAGATGAGATCAGCTGTTTAAATCATCTTAGCGCTAAATAGGTGTTATTTGGAAAACAGAGAAAGCATCAAAGCCGTGAATAATTAGCTGTTAAATGCTGCCTTTGCTTGCGGTGGATCGCCCCAGGAAATGTGAAGCTGCTTGTCAAATTATCCGCAGCCCCCTGAGCTGCTGATCTGTCATCCCCAAGCATGCTTCATGCTGCTATTTCTACTTCTCTTCTCCAAAAGACAAAAAGCCAACAGGGCTGGGGGCTGGAGACCCCGCAGGGGTGTTGACATGGAGCTGCTGGCGTTGGCGTCACAGGTTTGGGCTCTGGTTCCTGCCTTCCCTTCCTGAACACCTGATACAAACACCTCTCCATGCCTATTCTCAGTTTTACTTCCTCACTTCTTATAGCTGTTATTCCCTCCCTGGCTGTGTTTGACAGCCCGCAGGGACAAGGTGTCCTGGGAGGCTGCAGCCTTGGCAGTTCCTGGGGTGCTCCTGCCTGACCCCTGTGGCACCCACCCAACAAGGTGACAGTAACATGCTGCTGTGCAACCCATCCTGTCCTGCTGGGAGCAGGTTTGGGGCTTTCAGACAATGCTCAGTGTTGGTTTATTCTCAATGAATGTACTCAGGCAGGCAGCTGACACCACGCAGTCTGAAACAGGAGACTGAAACACGTGAGGGTACAACTGCCCATGTGGTATCAAGGCTGTCCCAAATAAAAGCAAAATACACCCACTGGAGATTTTAAAAAATAAAAAAAATGGAGGTCGTATATCATTTCATTATCATATATCATTACCCTGGCTATACGTACAGACTGGTCAACGAGACACTGGAGAGCAGCCCTGCAGAGAGGGATCTGGGGGTTGTGGTTGACAGCAAGCTGAACATGAGCCAGCAGTGTGCCCTGGCAGCCAGGAGGGCCAACCGTGTCCTGGGGTGCATCAAGCACAGCATCACTAGTCGGTCAAGGGAAGTGATTGTCCTGCTCTGCTCTGCGCTGGTGCGGCCTCACCTTGAGCACTGTGTGCAGTTCTGGGCACCACAGTATAAAAAGGACATGAAACTGTTGGAGAGTGTCCAGAGGAGGGCTACGAAGGTGGTGAAGGGCCTGGAGGGGAAGAAGTATGAGGAGCGGCTGAGGTCACTGGGCCTGTTCAGCCTGGAGAAGAGGAGGCCGAGGGGGGACCTCATCACAGTCTACAACTTCCTCGTGAGGGGGAGTGGAGAGGCAGGTGACCTATTCTCTGTAAACACCAGTGATAGGACCCACAGGAATGGTGTTATGCTGAGGCAGGGGAAGTTTAGGCTGGCCATCAGGAAGAGGTTCTTCACCGAGAGGGTGGTCGCACACTGGAAAAGGCTCCCCAGGAACATAGTCACTGCACCAAGCCTGTCTGAACTTAAGAAGCAATCAGACTGTGCACTTAGTCACATGGTCTAAACTTTTGGGTAGACCTGTGCGGTGCCAGGAGTTGGACTTGATGATCCTTATGGGTCCCTTCCAACTCGGGATATTCTATGATTCTATGATTTAAACAGAACCTGCAAGTCCTTTTTAATGTGAAATGGGCTAATTTATACAAAGAGAACTAGTTGTGGCTTACAGCTTCTATTTGCCCTTTTGGGTCATATTTTTGGCCTCAAATTCCAACTGCTGATGGCACAGCAAGGACCCTCCTTGAACGCTGACCATGAGTCTTTGTTTTGACTCAAGAGCTTCTCCTGGAAGACCCCCATAGGCATTTGTCTTGGCAGCAGAACCTGGACGAGCGTCACCAGGGGTTCTCGCATGGGGACAGCTCTTCCAGCCTCCAACACCTGTCCCCATCTCCCTGTGACTGCAAGCCAGAGAAGTGAAGAGCCAGGTTTTTGAGACCTGGCATTGAACTCGGACTTGATACTTGTGGCATTGATGGTGTTTGGTGTATTTCAGTGTAATGTGAGGTACATGGTGAGTAGTCTCATGTGCTTCTTTTCCTTCCCAGCAGCCCACCCCATGAATGATACAACGCATCATCCCTGTATTATAGAAATCCAGTCTCCAGAGTAATTTAGAAGGAAAAAAAGTGGTGAGCTTTGCAGGCAGGGGCTGAGGCTGCAAAACGAGGAGGGCTGTGTTGAACTGGGGCATTAGCATTTTACTAATAAAATATTGCTCATTGGTGACAAGCTTACAGCATTAGAAGAAAAGCTGCTCTGAGCTCTGCTGGGCTTACGCAGATGGTGCCAAAATAGCTAATTTTGACTCCTAAAGTCTGCTCAGAACAAAGCATTTTGGTTTCTTTAAACAAATTAGCTATGAAAGCTGCTAAACACCTTGGAGAGTGAGCAGTGAGAAAGCCAGGCCATGAAAACATGTTAATAGCCAAGTTAATAGCCAGCACTTTCAAGCCCTGCTAGGAGGGAGAGGAGTTGGGGCTGGGCTTTGCTTCTGGTGCCCTCCATTCCTTTAGAGTCCCTGGAGCTGTGGGGCAGAAATGTCCCTGTCCCGCGTGAGCTGTTGCTGGAATCTGGCTGGGCAGCCAGGCTGCTGTGAGCCTGCAGCTTCTGCAAGGCCTGCAGATGCCGACCTGGGAAAGGAGAAAATGTGTGCAGATCAATATTGTCACCTCCTCTGCTCAGGCACCATGCATCACTCAGAGAGAAGCACCGCCTTCTCTCTGACACAAGTTTTGTGTGTTCTTATAATGTCAGTGGCAAAGTTGGATGCTAAAAATCCCTGTAATAAACCCATCTGGTTCATCTCATGGAGGTGCCCCATCAGGCAGGTTGGCACAGGGGCAAGCCACAGTGGACTGAGCGTGGCCAAGGTGGTCTCCTGTTGCTGGAGGGGGGCTCAGGCTGTCGTCAGGGACCTTTGTCCCTAAACTCCAGCACTGGGACTGAGCCTATAGGGGCTGACATCGTGTCTTAAGCCTGGATGTGTCCCTCTGACATGTCAGGGTGGCCATGCTAACAACGTGCTCACAGCTTAGAGGGCACAAAAAGGCCTTCAAAACATTTTTGGCTCATTTCTAGTTCCATTTGTTTTCAGGTGAAGGCAAAGGGTTCAAGGCTGCAGTGAGTTTGGGGCTCACCTTGCAAAGGTGCTCTGTGCTTGAAGCAAAGCCCTCCCCAAATGGGGACCACTGTGTCCCTAGGCATCCCTGGCCCTGGAGTTCCCTGCAAAGTGAGCTATGGCTGTAGAGCAGATGGGGACACTGCGTCTTTCCCTCTCCACTCTCAGTCTGCCCAAAGGAGGACCAGACGGGTCCCACCAGCCTCAGTGAGAGGTTAATGTGAGTTTAAAAGTGAGGATGTGGGTTTTGAACAGTAAGAAAGCAGCAAATTAACAAAACGAGGGATAATCCCTGCTGTTGGGTTTCCAGGCCGTAATTCTGCACTGATCCTGGGCATGTGTAAAGACAGCAAGGTCCATCTGCCTGCTGTTTTTGAAGGGAGAAGGCGAACCCAGCTTGAAACCAGGTGAAATGGGAGCCGAGTCCCCACCACCCTCCCTGGCTCTGACAGCCCTGCTGCAGGACAGGGTTTCATCAGGCAAGCTGGGCTGGTGGGTGCCTGCTGCAGCTTAAGAACAGCGTCTCTCTACATTTTTCCTTTTTTGTGTTTTCCTGAAGATTTCAGGAAGACTCACGCCAGGGATACCCACAGGGGCAGTGAGGGAAGCATGGCTGGAAGCATCGCGTGTTTGGGGCTCCCACAGTGCCATGCATGGGAGACTTGTGCTTAGCTAAAACTACAGCAATGCAAACTCCCATAATTGGTTGGTAACATCAAATCTACAGGAGCAGATGTGCTTATAGGTGGTTGCAGTGTGTTTGCTGCTTCCCCAGCAGCTCCTTGAGGGCCCTTCAGGCACGGAGCTGGCAGCACCACACATCCATCTCCATCTGCCTTCATGTGCTGTGTACAAGTTGGACATTTCGAGCAGCAAAACCCACTTGGATCCTGCAGTTATTTTCACAAAGGGTCCACTTTTTGCAACTTGTGCTCTCCCAAGTGTGTGTTATCGGGTATACCCCGCAACCATGAAAGCCACTCTGCTAAGTGGAAGCTGCAGCGTAGCAGGTGATGGGCTCTGGGGGACGAAAACCAGCTGTGGGTGATTTCTGTACAGGTGGACCTGGTTTGCTGTAAGGAGGGGAGGGCTTGGCAAGGTTATAGAAGCCACTGGGGCTGCCCAGAAGGAAGGAGGCTGCTTTCAACTTCCAAGATAGTCTAGTGAGCATTGGAGATGCGATACTGAAGGATACTTGTGGATGGTGCCTGTGGTGAGTTTTGCAGCCTGGTGGGGCCAGTGATGGGGGTGTGCTGCCTGTGGTGCTGCCTGTGGTGCTGCCTCAGGTGGGCTGTGCTGGTGGGTTTGTCAGTGAATGCAGCTGAGGGAGCCCTTGGCTTCATTCTGGGGGATGTGTGAGCCCAGGGCTGCCAGCAGCTCTTTCCTTGTTCTGGTGCTGTACAGCATTAGCAAAATTATTCTTATAATAGAAAATCAGGAAATAAAATAAAGGGGAGAGGTGGGGGGGGGGGGGACACCACTGGGTTCCCTTCTTAATCTGCTCTGGCCTCTTGCCCAAAAAATCCTCCCCAGAGACTTTGGCATCCTGGCTGGGCAAAGCCTCTGCTTTAGGGGATGCTGGTGCATGCAGGCAGAGCTGCCCCTTCCCAGCAGCAGTACCCAGCCTCCAGACTCTTTGCTGCTAGTTTGTCACCACACTGGGGTGATTGAGCTGGCAGAGGTTGAAAGAGGGACTTTGGTTGCATGAGATGCACAGGTGAATAAAACCAGCCTTTAATTCAGGTTCTGTTGGGGCACCCCACAGCCTGTTGGGAGCCCCTGCATGGAGCAGGGTCCTGGGTGTGCTGCTCAGAGCACTGTGGGCTGAAGGGAGAGTGTTACAGCTCCAGCATCCCCTCTTACCAAATCCTTCCTCTTCCTGCATTAGACCCTGGCATGCTGTGTGCTGGGGGGCATCAGCACTCCCTGGTGGGTTGGCTGGAGCTGCCAGGCACATGCTCTGCCCTGCCCCCCCCCGACCCCCAGAAAAAAAAGTCAAAATCTAGAGCGATATTACTGCGTTCAAGTTCTCATTCAGCCCTCCCTGGCACTGCTTCATCTCATCCCACTGGTCCTCCCCCTGCTTGATCCAGGGGTTTGTGCCCTTCTCACCTGTATGAGTGCGATGCCAATGGTGGGTTCTGTTTGTTTTTTTTTCCCTGGGTGTGAGCAATCACCCTTACCCCAGGGGCTGGCAGGGTGTGCTGCTTGCCCCCAGTGATGCTTTGGCCAGCCTGGGGCAGCAGGGGCTCCGGGGGCTCTTGCCCTGTCCCCTTAACACAGGCAGCAGCTGGGCACGGGGCTGAGAGCTGCTCTGACAAGTGCAGGAAGGGTCCCTGCACTAAACTCACAGCTCTTGCAAAGCCTGGCCCAAATTTTGTGTCTGGCAACGCATCAGTGCTGGCATTACTTTCAGCTGGGGGGGGGGGGGGGGGGAAGAGGCAAAATTGCCAATATTTATATTAAAAGCTTGAATTTTAGACAATACAATTTGTAGGTGAGTGTTTCTTTTCTAACTTCTGTCTGGCCAGCCTGTCTCAGGTATTTATTTCCTGGCTATTACTGTAATAACCAAGTGCATCAAAACGATGATTGTTCATAATTGTAATCCTGTGAAGCTTCACTAAAAAACAAATGAGCTCTGTACAGCCAGCTGTGTCTTTATGAAGTGGTCTTGGATGGGTTTATTTAAAGCCGTTTTTCACATTACTTTTATAGCCGACCTCTTCAGAGTGAGGACGCGTCAGTAGATTTTATATCGGTGCTGGCAGCTGCTACCAGGCACCCAGTCTGACCCTGTGGGGTACTGGGCTGCCTTTGGAGGCGGCTTCATGTGTCCCCCTGATGGGAACAGAGCAGAGAGCAATGGGGCAGGGGTCCCCCAATTGCAATTGAAATTGCAGATTAATTTGAGCATCGGTTTTGTTGTGAGGGGGGCGGGAAGCGTTCGTTTGCCAGATCCATGATGGACTGAGTCCTGTGCCGTACCCAAGTTCACCAGCACAGTGGGTATTCATTCTTTGGTTATGTTTCTCCTCCCTGTTCTCTCTTTCCTCCTCCAGGATTAAATGGTGAACACAGGGAACATCCAGGCCCTTTTGAAGGATCCTTGCAAAGCTCTGATCTCTTCAAAGCCCCTGTTTGATGTCTGCTTTAAAAGATGCTGTGCAGGTTTCCTGATGCAGCCTGTTGCAGGTGGATGTCCGTGCAGTGCTGCAGGAAGGGGAGTTGCGGATGCTGGGTTAGGCACGAGCCAAGCCATTGCCTTGTCACAACTGTTAACCCAAGAAAAACAATAGGAGCCTGAACTTGGCACCAAATCTTAGTTCATCCCCAGCAGATGAACTCCATAAATCATTTTGGTTTTGGAAATCTCTGGGAGGTCTGGATGTTCATGGGGTGGACTAGGCTCCCAGGAGTGCATGGAGCCTTGGAGGGCCACAAGGAAAAAGGTGCCAGGCAGGGGTCACCACTTGTATCTTGCCGTCGTATCCCACTCCCAGACTGCTTGAGGCAGGCAGGGACCTCTGGGTCCTTCTGGTCCAACCCTGCTCCAGCAGGGCCACCCAGAGCAGGGTGCCCACCTCCAGGTGGCCTTTGAAGATCCCCAAGGAGGAGACTCCAGCACCTCTCTGGGCAGCCTGTGCCAGTGCTCGGTCACTGCACAGCACACAAGTGCTGCCTGGTGCTCAGAGGGATCCTCCTGTGCCCCTGTTTGGGCCCACTGCCTCTGGTCCTGGCACTGGGCACCACCGAAAGGAGCCTGGCTCCGTCCTCTTTGAATTTTCACGTCAGGTATTTATGGACCTTGATGAGGTCCCCCTGAGTCTCTCCTTGTAGGAGAGGTGCTCCTGTCCCTTCAGCATCTTCATGTCCCAAATGCCTCTTTGCTGACTGGTTTGCAGAAGGAGGAGGAGATGGAAAGGGGTCCTGTAGGGGATGCCTGCACAAGGGCTCTCGGTGCCATGGCAGAGGATGTGGCTGCAGGGCTGGGACTAAGCATTTTGGGGAAAATCTGGGGTTTCCTTACAGATTCATGGAGCATTTATAAAGCTCCTGGTGCTCACTGTCCCTGTTGCAGGTTCAGCGCTGCTGTGATGCTGCAGTGCAGGCTCATGACCAGAGAGCACCGGTGTGCTCCTTTCCTGGGTGAAATGTACATTGCACCACTGAGCAGCATGTCCCTTACTGAAAGTGACACATGCAAACATTGCCATTCATGGCCTGAATCCCACAAAGAACAGCTACAAGCAGTGTAAATGATTTTCTTGCTCTCTTAACAATTTGGTAGCCTCAGATCCTAAATCTTGGCCTATGGATGAAGGATTGGTTTTGCAGGAGCACCTACAGCAATGAACTGCCCAACATGTATACCAAATTTCAAAGTGACTTAAGCTGTTCCCTTTGTACATAAGTTCTGAAATCACATTAAATGTCCTCGTTCTGCCTCCATTGTCAGAGGGTTCTAAGATATGCTTGGATAAAGCAACCTGGTCTGACCCCATGCCTGACCATGTTTGAGGGGAAGATTGGGCTGAAACCTCTGCAGGTCCCTGCCAACCCCAAATATCTGATGATCTTTTCATCCAAGGGCAGGGTTTTGCTGTGTGTCATCCAAAACAACCACCTCTTGTACTGAGCCCTCCAGATGCCCACCAGGATTTGGCAGTGTTTTGGCTCCTTGTGTTGGGACATAATGGAAGGCATCACAAGTCCTTCCTGCATCCTTCTGAAGCAAGGGCAAAGCAGGCTCTGCTTTTGCACCATAGAGCTACCAGAAGAAAAACTATTTTTTTCCCCATTATCTTGGTTGGCTTTGGGTGAACTGGGGGGGAGGTCTTTTTCTTTTTTTTTTTTTTTTTTTGGAATCATTATCAGAAATCAATCTTTTTCCAATTATTTCTATATTTAATCAGCAAATATCCAATTATATAGGGATAAAGAAATTATGTCTCCCTCAGCAAACCTACTTTTCTTTTTCCCTAAAGAGAGGAGAGGTCTTCCCTCAGGATTATGTGATTAAATAGAGGTTTAGAGGAGAAATCTTGCTTTGTTACTCACTTAATCTCAAATCCTCTCAGAAGTGAACTGCATTTTACAGATGCTGAGCAAGGGATCTGCAGACTGATCACCTGCCCGGATTGGGCTCAACTAACTGGATGCAGACGTGAGCCTCAGCCTGGATCAGCCCTTGGCAAAGGGTCTCTGAGCAGTCCTGGCTTCCTTCCCTACAGCTGCTCACCCCTGCCTTTCTCCTGAGATCTGCTTTGAAGCAGCAGGATGGGTCCTCCCTCCTTTAGTGGTGTTTTGAGCCTCATGTGGAGCCCAAAGGCATCAATCACCTCCAAGATGTGCCCAAGCATTTCAGATGCATGAGGGCCTTGGGAAATACAATTAGATGTGGCCAATTCAACCCCAGAGGCATCTTGACCGCATTTGTCATCACAGAGGCAGGGAAGGCCCCTCTGGCAGTGAATTTAAGATCTTCCATGAAGGAAGGTTGCCCATGGCAAAGTGTGGTGTCGATGCTCCCTGCAGCTAAGTACTCAGAGATCCACTTTGCCTTTGGAAGAAGGGGTGAGGTGTACGTGTATCTCCGTGTTTTTCTCCATCACTCATGGTCCTTTCCTCAGCCTCTTATTGCATCTGAAATGTCACCACACTGGGATGGAGAAAAACATTGGTTTCCGGGCACTGTGGAAGTGGTCTTGGTTTATGAAATCCAAAGCAAAGGGTGGATCCCCATTGTGTTTAGTGCAAGCATCATATTTTAGAGGGTTGAAAAGCTCCAGAAGCAATTTTCCCCCAGTGCTGACCCTAAAAGAACAGAGCTGCTAACAGAGACAGTCATGGCTTGTTGGAGGAAAGGAGCAGCATATGCTGCTGTGGGGCTGGGGGCAGATGTAGCAGGCTGGGGCTGGAGGAGGCAGGACCCCCTCACTCCTGGAAGTGCAGACTCTGGCAGCCTACAGGCACCACTGCTTGTGGTGTGAGCAGCACAGAGATGCTCCTGCCCTGTGATGGACATGGAAACAGCTGGAACCATGGCTCCATACAGCTCTGCAAACCAAAATGGGGTTTGCAGCAGCTGAGATAAGCAGAAGACGCATCAGTGATGAGGCAGTGCTGCTTTCCTCAAAAACAATCCCTAACATTTTGGGTTGACCTAACTGAAGTGATGCTGCCACACCAGAACATCCCTTCAGGTAGGGAAAAGGCACAAGAGCTTGGAAAAATGTGGATACCTTCCTTATATATGTATCTACCAGCTCTAAAACGCACAAGACCTACTGACTGATTCCAGCAAGCCATCTGAGCTACTGGAAGGCAGCAGAGCTGGTGGAGAGAGGAATCCGCTGCATTAATTCAGTACAGGTAAAAAGTGTCTGAAAAGCTGTTACACGTCTCCCCAGCAATAGCTTGGCGTGCTCGGCCTGTAAAAATGTTATGCGCACTCATGGCTGGATGACAAAAGCACTGAGAAGCACTATTCCTGTGTGCTCACCAGGTGAGAGCATGGGGGAGAGCAGCACCTGGGGTGGGCCCAGGGCCATGTCTGGCATAAGGAGGGGGCAGCAGCTCTGCCTCCTCTCACCAGCAAGAAGCCAAATCCTCCACTGTGAGCTCTCCCAGCAGCTGGAGGTACTTACTCCAAAGCTTCTACCCTTTTAACTGCTGCCAGAAATGGGAGATGGAACTTTTAAAGGCTTCTGTAGCTGATAAGAAATCTGAAGAGTTTCACAAATGTACTGGAAAGTCCTTCCCAAGATCTTAGTTCTGGACTTGCGTTCGTCTTTCAGTTCACGTTACACAAGACTGTCATCTTTGTTCAGAAGAAAGCTCCTTTTGGGAATTTGAGGGAGGGTTTTGGTGTGTTGAGCTGTCAGCTGTAACACAAAAAGCATGGCAGATGCCACCAAAGAAGGACTTGGGATTTCTGGCAAATCTTCACTGCAGATTTAAGAGGGAGCACAGGAAAAGAGAGAAGAGGGACTGAGCTACCCCAGAGCCATACCCAGGTGTTGGCTGATCCCCAGCCAAGAACTGGCAAACAGCTGAGAGTTGCAATAGGAATACCCAAGGTGGAAACATCAGCACCTGCTGTGACACACTGCTGCGGTGGGCACACTGGCACTTAACACCTTTGTGTTGTCCTGTCCCCTTCCATTACCCGCACATTAGTGCTGGTAGACATCACTAAGCAGCGGCTCACCCCTCTGAATGATCCCTTGGGGCCAGGCTGTGGTTGTTAAAGCCACATGGATATTTCATAAGGTTTGGTGAAAGGTGCGTTGAGGCTGCTCTCCTTCCCTGTGCTCTTCCACTGCTGTGATGTTCCCTGCAAGGCTGCGGGCAGCAGCAGAGATGGAAAAGTGTGTGTGTGTGAGTGAGTGCAAATCAAGGCAGGAGGAGAAAAAGGAGTTGAATGAGATGTGCACATCCCTGAAGTCTGTGCTAAAAGAAGGCAGTAAGCTGGGATGAATGATGCATAAGATAAAAAGCCTGGGGACAGAGGGGAGGGGAAAAGAAAGATGTACAAAAGGGGAAAAAGAAAAGGGAAAGAACCATAAAGGGAGGGTTGTCATTCAACAAGGCATGTTTCGTGTTTGTAAGAAAAACAAATCCCCAGTACACAGCTAAAAACCTCACGGCAAAATTAAAGTGAGCCTCAGGGAACATCTTGGTGGTGGGGAATGGTGTGAGGGTCCTCCCTGCTGTTTGCAGTGGTTTTGTATATACCAGAGTGAGCAGCGGCTCTGATGAGCCTCACATTGGCTCCCCTACCCCTGGAATGTGCCAAGCCCACCCTCATTTAAATGGTATTGGGCTGTGACTGTGGGAAGAGAGAGGCAAAGCAGAGGTAACCATGTGCCCTGAAGTTCTCAAGAACTGCTAAATTGAAAATGCATAATTATATCAGTAGTTGATAATATATGTGTGTGTAATGCAGAAATCAGTGCAGAATCAGGGCTTGAGGAAGGGCTCTCCAAGTCACTTCTCCTTGAAGGCCATACACAAGCAGGATGTAGATGGATGAATGTAAGGGGAAGCAGTTTCTTCCAGGCACCTGCTCTGCCTTGCAGAGTGGTGTGCACCCAAAAGTGAGACAAAAGTGGGGAGCAGGGGCTGGGGTGGCCACACACAGGTCATAACACACTGTGCCATGGGGCTGCTTTTGCTCTGGAGCAATGGGCTTAATTGCTTCCTCCCTTTGGATCTGGCTTAATGAACAGCCAGGCCAGAGGGAGGAGAGATGAGAGCTGTGCCCTGGACCCAGGGGAGGAGATGGCAGCCAAGGGAGGAGAGGGAGAAGCAGTGGCTGCCCTTCCACAGTGCACGGAGATGCTCAGTTTAGAGGGATGTCTGGAGATGAGGTGGTAAATCTGGCGTGCATTGCAAGCAGAAGTGAACACAGCACATTCATCACATACCTCACCGTGGTGCAGTAGCTCTTCTGCCATCATTGGCACTTCCCCTACTGCCCATGCTGATATTTGCTATCTCAGAAGGGTTAATGCAGCTTCTGCAGTGTTCTCAGCAAAGACCCTGTGGGTGGAGGCTGGGAAGGTTCCTGTGGCTCCTGCTGCAGGTGGGACACCAGGGCCTGCTCACACCATCCAGTTTGCTCGGGCAGCTGTGCTCTGGTGCCCTGCAGCTGAGGGAATGGCCCAAAAGAAGCCTTGCTATGAAATTTTAAAACCCTTATACCAGTTTTATGCAGCTGACCTTAACTCTTGCTGGTAATCATTGATTTATTCTGCTGATGTTAAGCCTGTAATGCTAAAACCAAAAAAGCTTTGGGAGAAAGATCTTTGCTTCCAGTGATGATGTGTGAGCTGGGCAGAGAGAGAACCACTGCAGTAACAGTGTCTGCTTTCATTCTCCTTCCTGACCACCCATCTAAGCTTCCCCAGACTCCTCTAGCACTGAATTCCCCTTGGTGGCAGCTGCATAACCCCTTGTATGGGGTTGATGGTGCCCAGAACTTGCTATCAGAGCATCTTCCTGACCTGGGAAACTTGCTTTGCAGCACAGCATCTGTGGGTCCTGCTTCCTCCAGGACCTTCACACCTGGGTCTGCGTTTTGGAGGTGAGAAAATGGGAAGGGTGCTTTTGTTCCTGAGCACATCCCCAAGCCTGATCCCCACAAGCCTTGTGCCAGCGGGTGGGGAGGAAGAACCTACTCCACTGCCCTGTGCATGTTTTCAGACAGCCAAGGGCAGTTTTCTCCTTCCTCGCCCTTGTGCTCCTATGCCAGGATCAGGTCCTGGGGCCGGGTAGAGGCTGGGTTGTGTTGGCCGAGCACTCATGTCCTGGTTTGCACATCCCAGGCTGCGCTCATCCCCTCCTGCCTGCTCTCTGCATGGCTCTGCTCCACAGCCTGTCTTCTCTTGGCTGTAAATATTAACGATGCGAGTTAAGTGGTGTTAAGAGACTGCATTAATTATTAAGTAGTTCCTCAGCAGGCTTTTTCTCAAGGAAAGGACTGTGGTATAGAGCATCTCTACCTTTATTTTGTGGAAGTTGTCTGTGTGCACTGAATTTTCTGGGAGGTCTTGTCATTGGGTGTATGTTTGGGGTACCAGAACATGTTCTGCAGAAATTAATAAAAAGAAAATTGAGCTGAGCCCTGAGACCCAGGTCCAAAATGCAGTCAGGCAGCACTGGTGGCTTGGCCAGAGCCTCCCCTTCAATTTGACCCGTAATCCTTGATTAAAAGTATGAAGTCCCTTCTGACAATGTTCACGATCCCTTCAACATTGGCTTTGCAACGGTCTCAAAGCTCAATTTTGCAGAGAGTTTCAGAAGCTGTGTGTTATCTGGTGAAGTAGCACTTCAGTTAATGTCACAGGAAAGTTTCAACAAAAAACAGCCACAGAAAGGGAATGGTGAGAGAAGTAGTGAATTGTTTATCATTTGTAATTCTGAAAGAAAGAGTCAAGCTTAATCCCTACATGTCATTCTTCACACTGCAATTTGGTAAATACCAGCAGTTTTGGAAAGTTCACAACTTTCTGTATCTATTTGGAGAGAAAAAAACAGGCTGGTGTCCCTTTGTCCTCTGTTTCAGTTCTTTGTGAAAAACACATTAAACTTAGAAAGGTCAGATTTTCAAAAGCATATGGTGCACACTCTGCATGTTGATCATCTGGCCATGAGCTTCCCAGCAGTGGCTGGGGGCACTGCTTGCAATGCTGAGGCTTTTTTTTGGTGGGAGCAGAGATGCCCAGGAACCCTGCCCATTGGTGCCTGCTGCCATCTTTGCCATATGGCCCAAGAGGCAAAATGCCTGTAGCCCTGTGTGTAGAGGCTGCCTGCAGCTCTTAAGAAATATTTTATTTTTCAGAAAGAACCTGCCCTTCTGGGAAACTCATGCAGCTGAGCCCATAATTCTCAAAAATTTGTCTTTTGATGTGCACACAGCAGTAGCAACTGAGTCAGTGTCTGCAGATGTGTCCAGAGGTCTGAAGGTCCAAAAACTAACTTTGTGAAGTCCTCTGCCTTGCCATCAGCCCAGCCAGTGTAGACAAGCTGAGCAGATAGCCTCACGTTGACCTGTCCCTCAGCATCACTTCAATAAGCTTAGAAGACCTTTGCTTTGACAACCTCGCACTGGCATGTTTTCTGAAATCCAACAATAAAAAAAAAAAAAAAGGAAAAACTCTGGTATACCCCGAACTTTCTAAAAAATATAGTTTACTGGTAGTGAAGGGTGGAAATTTATTCTGGTTAAAGAAGTGCAGACACCTTATCCTGAGGACTCTACAGCACCATGTGGGGATGTATCAAGACAGGAGGAAATGGCCTTAAGTTGTGGCAGGGAAGGTTTAGGTTAGGTATCAGGAAAAACTTCTGCACTGAAAAGGTTGTGAAGCATTGAAACAGGCTGCCTGGAAAGTTGTCAAGTCACCATCCCCAGAGGTTGTCAAAAAAAGAGTAGATGTAGAGCTCAGTGACATGGTTTAATGGTGGACTTGGCAGTGCTACATTAAAGGTTGGACTAGATGATCTTAGAGGCCTTTTCCAACTTAAACGCTTCTATTTCCAAACACAGACAATGGTTTGGGGACTGCTTGATATTAACTTCATCTCCTACCAGACACAGTTCTCTTATACACATAGAAAAGAGCAATTAAGCAAAAGCAAGAGAAGAGGTACTTTGAAAGTACCTTGAACTCAGCTTGGAAGAAAACCTTTTTTTGATGTGAACTCCTTCTCCAGCCCCACAGCATCCCACCAGCCCTCGCAGGTGGACAAGAGCCAGATACTGTTGTGAGAAATACAGCTTCAATCAGGGCTGAGCCCTTCAAACCCAACTAGAGGGATGTAGAGGAGCTGGGAAGAACAAACCCCAACAATGAATAGCCTCCCACCAACTCACAGGTGTTCTTTGAAGGGTAGTTTGTAAACCTCTGCCAATGCCACTGGTGGTGGTGAGGTAGGGAGGGTGACAGCTAAGTTATTTGTGCTCTTGGGAAGTGCCATCCAACATCTCTATGCCTCAAATTTCCTGTGGCAGTTGTAAATCCACTGGCATAACCCTGACATGCAGACCACAGCAATTGCTGCTGCCTGGAAACAGGAGAAGGAAAACAAATCCCACAGGAGAGATCCCAAATTGCCCTGTGTGATCCTTAAAATACCATGAGGTGCTCTTCTCCCTGTGTTTTGAAGTGCCTCGCTATCACTAGTGAAGAGATGATTGCAAATGCCAGCAATCCTTAGGAGAGACCTTCACTGTGAAGTCTGTGCCTTTCTCCACCTGGCCCTTGGCCAACACTTGACTTTCTTTTTTGGCACCTTGTGCTGTAGACCCGTTGAACCCATAATGGCTGCAAACTCTTTTTGACATAGGCATGTTGAGACCCAGACCTTTGGTCTCACATCTCTGCTGCGAGTGTTTCTCCTTGCCCTTGTGTTGAGCATGCCCAGACCCTGGGTTGCGTGCTTCAGCTGGAAGGAAAAGCTGGAGCAAGGTAAGGCACTAAGGTGACCTTTCCTCTAGGACTGTGGACGTCCCTGCTGCCTGGCATTGCAAAGCCTGTAGCTGACTTGTGGTATCTTCTGAGGGTATGAAGACTGGTTTTAATGACCCAGGAGGAGCTGCTTCTTCAGACAGCTCAAGTGGAGAGCTTCCATCAGTCCCAGCCACACTGGTTAATAAGCATAATCTGGATGTGAGGTGGGAAGGATCATTGTGGTCCCCTAGAAAAAGACCAGCAAACCTGAAGAGCAATAAAGTGCAGAATATGGAGTTAAGACATGTAGATGTTTTTGCAGCACCTTTTGAAACAAGGAATCCTCAGGCAGCACTCACCTGGGGCCCTGGTGGATGCCCTGAATTTGGGAGAGGTTGAAGGGACAGATTCATTTTGCTACTGGCACTGTCTCCAGGATGAGTCCAGGGGATGTCTGCTGTGAAAGTGTGTAACTGGGCACAGATCCATGGAAATCCTCCCTGGTGCCTCTCCAGGTTCCAGGAATTTCCAGCTCAGGAGCCAACTGCACCGGAAAATTTTCCATGTGCACACGGTGTGATATGATGCATTTCTTCTCTGCAAACTTGTCCAGACTCCCTTGAAACAAAGTCAACTTTTAGCAGCATTTTGTTGGAAGCTAGGATTGGTGGCACTGATGAGCAGCATCGCCAAATTTCACAGCATCTTCTGCTGCCCACTGACTTGTTCCACGTTTATTCCCATTAAAGCATGTGACCCTTTTGCACTGGATGCTCTCCCACATCAAATATCTGCACCAGCACCCATGTGCATGTGAACACCTTAATCCTTACATCTGTTTTCTCAGTGCCAGTGAGGAAAGGGGTGGAGGAAGCAGCTTTTGAAGTGAAAGGCCTTTCCAAAGGGACTGAAAGGGGGAAAGAGGTTCAGCTTTAGGTCTGTGTGACTGTTGTGGTTTAACCTGGCTGGCAGCTAAGCACCACATAGCCATTTGCTCACCCTCCCCCCTCCCTCTCTGGGAAGGGGGAGAGAAACTGGAAAGTGAAGCCTGTGGGTTGAGATAAAGACAGTTTATTAAGACAGGAAAATAATAATGATAGTAGTACTACTAATAATAATGTGTATGGAACAAGTGATGCAAAATGCAACTGCTCACCACCTGCTAACTGATGCCCAGCCTATCCCCAAGCAGCTGTCCCCCCTCCCCGCCTCCCCCAGATAGCCACCCCTATTTATTGTTTAGCATGACATCAGATGGTATGGAATGCCCCTTTGGCCGGTTGGGGTCAGCTGTCCTGGGTCTGTCCCCTTCCAGCTCCTGCTGCACCCCCAGCCTGCCCATTGGCAGGACAGTGAGAAGCAGAAAAGTCCTTGGCTTGGTGTAAGCACTGCTCTGCAACAATTAAAACATCAGCATGTTATCAACACTCTTCTCATCCTAATCCAAAACATAGCACCCTACCAGCTACTAGGAGGAAAATTAACTCTATCCTAACTGAAACCAGGACAGTGACACCGGTCCTGCTGTTAGCATCCTATGAAAGTACAGAATAATCCCCAGTAACCACATCTGGTGGTGAGTAAGGAGCATAATAACAAGTCTGCTGTTCGTGGGATTGAGGCCTGAACTTGAGAAACTCTGAACATCCCCAGGGTGAGAAGTATTTAATACCTTCCTCACTGATGCCACCAGCTGAAACCAACCTGCACTAGGGATGAAGCTGCAGTCCCCTGCTTGTGCTTTCCCTGGCACCATCTCAGCTTTCTGCTGTGGGCTTTGAAGCTCACAAAAACACATCAGTGTTACAGAGGGTCTCCTACATGGGTACAAACCATTATTTTTTCCCTATGGAAGCCTTCCAGTTTTGCAACACTGAAAGTCATTGTTGGATTACAGTATTTTCTTGTGCATTATGCGTTTTCAGTTATTACTTCAATTATTTTACTTCCTCTGCAATTTACTTTCATATTTTATTCTATAATGGTCTTGCTGTGCCTAAGGATCTTTTCAGCTCTAATAATAATTGTAGCAGTAATAATATAAATCATCTTGGTGCTACCTGCATAGCAGGTAAAGATGCAGTTTGTATCCATAATAACAGAGATACATGGATCAACCGGGGTATTTTGACATCTTTTACTTCTCAAAGGAGAATTACCAGGTATATCTGCCATTCCCAAATACATGCCAACCCAGGTAATTCAGCATGTCCCCAGTGGTTATTGGGTATTATCAGCCTGTTTACACATTGCAGAGGGACCTTGCTGATGTTTTTATAGTAATATATTAAATCCTAAAGCTTTGGTGTAAGGGATGACTGTTCAAAGATCCCAAATGGTAATATTCCTTCACTTAAGGCACTGTTATTGATGTTGTGTCAGCATTATTGAGCTTTTGATTATCATAGCCATAATGGAAGTATTTATTTGCATTAAGGAAAAGCCCAGAGGCTGTATCATTGTCTGAACTGTCTCTGGCCACGGCAATTTACAATTTTAATAATAACAGAAGAATAGTAAAGACCTGGAGAATATCGGTCATTAACTGTCCTGCTTTTGCAAGTGGCAAACAGAGACGTGAGGAGTTTAAGGCTTATCCAGCTTTACACCAGCAATTGTGGCTGAGTCATGAATACCTGTCCCAGAGTAACAGCATAGGGCTGCAGCTGCATCAGGCTTGCATGTAAGGAGAATTATGTACTTGAGATGTTACATTCTCACCTGAATGCAAGATAACATTGTTTAGCAAAGGCAAGCAAAGGGGGGTTGTATCTGTAATGACAGGCTGGGAACTGTTCATATGAAGGTCATCATTTTTCCCAGGTGTGTACAGAGCCCTTGAGACCCACCAGAAAAACACAGCACAAGTGTGACAATGAACCCTCAAGCGTCAAGATGCTTTGGTTGGTGTCTGCTTGAGGAAATGCCAGGAAAAGGGGAACACACAGAATTTCACACACAGAATTTTCTAGGTTGGAAGAGACCTCAAGGTCATCGAGTCCAACCTCCAACCTAACGCTAACAGCCCTCCACTAAACCATATCCCTAAGCTCTACATCTAAGCGTCTTTTGAAGACTTCCAGGGATGGTGACTCCACCACTTCCCTGGGCAGCCTGTTCCAATGCCTCACAACCCTTTCTGTAAAGAAGTTCTTCCTAACATCTAACCTAAAACTCCCCTGGCTCAACTTAAGCCCATTCCCCCTCGTCCTGTCACCAGGCACGTGGGAGAACAGGCCAACCCCCACCTCTCTACAGCCTCCTTTAAGGTATCTGTAAAGAGCAATAAGGTCACCCCTGAGCCTCCTCTTCTCCAGGCTGAACAAGCCCAGCTCCCTCAGCCGCTCCTCGTAGGACTTGTTCTCCAGGCCCCTCACCAGCTTCGTCGCCCTTCTCTGCACCCGCTCAAGCACCTCGATGTCCTTCTTGTAGCGAGGGGCCCAAAACTGAACACAGTACTCGAGGTGCGGCCTCACCAGAGCTGAGTACAGGGGGACGATCACCTCCCTAGCCCTGCTGGTCACGCTGTTCCTAATACAAGCCAGGATGCCGTTGGCCTTCTTGGCCACCTGAGCACACTGCTGGCTCATATTCAGCCGACTGTCCACCATCACTCCCAGGTCCTTCTCTGCCTGGCAGCTCTCCAACCATTCCTCTCCCAGCCTGTAGCTCTGCTTGGGGTTATTGCGCCCCAGGTGCAGGAACTTAACATTTTCCTCTGGAATATCTGTCTCCCAAAGACAGACAGGAGAAGACAATGTGGTCTCATGGCCACAAGGAAAGTTGTTTTGAGATGAATGGTTCTGAATAAGGACAGAATAAAGTATCCTTCAATTTCTTCCTTGACAGGAGGAATAATTAAAAAAAAAAAAAAAAAAAAAAAGGCACCAGAGGGTTTCATTTGTACCTCCTGGTGAGAATTAGGCAGCATTATCAGACACAGCCACTCCTACCAGACTGGTTTACTGATGGAGAAATTACAGATGGGTCCCTGAAGCAGGGAGCTGTGTTTGGATCACACCCCAGGTGCCCATTTTGTGAATCATGGTAAGAGAGCAACTGTCTCCAGCCATCCCTCCCTTTAGTGCTCATTAAACCTCGACTCCATTTGCTGTTATTACTGCACCGGTTGGCTCAGGTCTTGTGCCGCCCCATAGCACACCTCCATGTCTGTGATAAATGTGGTACCCACACATCCTTTGGGCAGGACCCAGCTCCTCCCTGCCATCACTTTATTCTCCTTTTTGATGTTATATGAGCTCACATCTGCAGCCTCCTACCTTTAAGTCCTTTTTGGATCTCTGCTGCTTGTTCCTGGACGCTACTTACAAACTCCAAGTGCAGCTCTGGGCTTTCATTAGTGGCTCCAAGCCACTTGGAGTAGTATTCAAAATGACACTTCAGAGCCAAATGCTCAGCAACATTCGCTTGTAGAAATAGGATTTTGGGCAAAGTTTTCAGGCTGTCCTAAATCCCATTTCTGAAATGGCTGTGGAGCTTAGGACAGAGGTGGGCTTGATCCACAAGAGTCTGGCCAGAGGCTGTTAAAGATGCTGAGCGCAGTGTAAGGCTCCTTCATGGGGGATATCTTGTAGCCCCTGAGCTCCGGACTGTATTTTAGGTGTCTAAACATCATGTAAACCAGGTTTCCTGAAGCTCAGGCTTCATCGCGGTCCATGGAAATTGAAGTCCTGCATAAAATGAAATTTACGCTTCCTAAACTACTTCTGAAAATGTCACTTAGTGTCTCTATTGCATCTTCATTTGTGTTTACCTGAGCCCTCCATGACAAATTTTCTTTGTTAACTCTCCTGGCTTCTTCAAATTCTGTTTCATTTTCATTTTAGGTGCTAATTATTTTCCTCATGCCATGAAGTGCTTCAGTGGGTGGAGCAGCCTGGCCACTCACTCTTCTTTTATCCTTCCATCCCATCAAATAGCTGTGCTCATTCAGGCTCATTACACTTTACATCCTGAGCTCTAATTGGCGGTGCGTCACCAAGCCCAAGCCTCCCTGGAGCCTCCTGTAGCTGGCTCCAGAAATCAGAGATGATTTCTCAAGCTCAACAAGAATTGCTGTGGTTCATAAGCAACTATTTCTTGTTTGTCTTGAGCTCCCTTTTTCTACCCCAGTCCCCTAAGGCTTTCCCAGCAGAGATGCTTCAGCCAGGTAGGGGTGTTGAGGCATTTTGGGGATGCTGGGCAGAGGCTGAGGAGCAATGGGGCACGGCTCCCACCAGCCTCCATGGTGATGCTGTGGGCTGAATGACAGCCCCAGCTGATAAGCCCTTGCCTTCTCCATTATCATTCCATCATTTTGATCTGGATTTTGACACTGCATCTCTCCCCAGTCCTAATATAATGGGAAAGGAAATTATACATATATGAAAAACCAATTCACTGACAAAAGTCAAAAGCAATTTGACTGAAGCCGGAGTTGTTATCCTGTCTCTTATCACTGAACTAGCAAGCAGGACTGTTAATTTTGACTTGATTTTGTCCCTTTAAATAATAGAAACATATGATGTCAGGTCTAATGCTCTATCAGCTCCTGTAATGCCATCAGTCATATGAGAAATATTATGACATAAATATTTTTTAAATGCTGAATAGCTTCTACCCTTTTGGAAAAGATCCTATCTTAAATGGAATGAGCTCCCACCAAAGCAAAAAAATGCAACAAAAGCTGGAGTGGCTCAGAGCAGAGCAGAAGCTGTGGTGCTCACCTGGCCCTGTGTGGCAGAGGGACCTGTGCCCTGCCCTGGGGGCACAGGAGTGATCATGCTGTTCTGCCAGGGCTTGGGAGTTTGGCATGTATGAAACACCTGTGCTCACAACTGCAGCTGTCTCCTGAGCAGCTTTTGGGGACACCTGGTACAGGGCTTTTTCACCATCACCCCTGCCTTTGGGATTTGCTCCCATGCTCTGTGCACTACATTTTTGTTGGTGGTGGTGGTTTTGTTTTTTTGCTTGTTTGTTTTTAACTGCTGAGCTCCTGGGTGATATGGGATAAGGCTTGCTCCTGCAACCCTTTCCCTTGGAAACTGGGGAAACTTGAGCCCTCCAACATGGATAGCATTGTGTGACAGCCGGGTACAGGTAGGGCAGAGCTGCCTTTCTGGCAAAGGAGTTTTTGTGGTCTGAAGCAAGAAGGGCTTGCACCATGAATATACCATGCTGCAATATGATATGGTGATATCAGTAACAGGTTAATGCAGAGTGCAACTATAAAAATAATAGCATAGTCACGACTAGGAGTGAGTACATATGGGAAACTGGAGCAGGACTACTGCCCAGAAATTTCCACTGTCAATTCAGTCTGGGAAACGCATTTCATGTAGACTGAGTGGCTGATGTGCAGTCAGCATTTCTGTAGGGCAGGACTGTGCTGATAGAAGGGTGGTTGCAGGTAACCCAGCAGAGGTGTGTGCTGCCCATTTTCCTTTGAATTCAAGGGTTTCTGTTATCTGAATAGCCCCTATAGTACTGGATTTACAGTTTTAGACACCATGGTCCAGCACTGTGCAAAGACAGGCTGCTTCTGAAACCACCAGGAGCTCTAAGGAGTAGTGGCGCTGGCAGCACGCTCCTTCTGCACCTGTTTTATATTATCAGTGGGCAAAATCCTGAGGCCTTTACTCACTCCCAGAACAACCAAGGAAGAAAAATGCTTCTGGGGGAGGAGGTGTTTGTGAGGATGTCTTGCAGACGTCTCCTCGAGTAATCCACTGGGGAGGGGGATCATAGCTGGACCCCTGTTCTCTGCATGTGGAAAAGACCAGGGGATTATTCTTAAGCGGGCTCTTAGCTTTGGGATTTCCTGCATGGAAAGATGTGCTCACGCACAGTGGATGCTCATGCATGTGCCTGCAAATCCAAACAGACAAAGCCCCAGGCCCTGAGCCACAGCCCCACTGATGCTCAGTGAGCCTCAGCCCATGCAGCAGGAAAAGGCCGGGGAGCAGCCCACGTACCCAAGGCCAACCCCTCGCCACCATGCAGTCCCCTCTGTCCTCATCACCTCTGTGCTCAAGGACCTGAGGCTTTGGTCCTTTTGACCCCTTCAAGTCCTTCTGGCAAAGTCACAGTCTGTGCAGGGGCCTGGTCAGCTCCTCTGCCCAGCAGCCTGGCCCAGGTCTCTTTTCTGAGGCCCTCTGCCCAGCTGACACGCTTGCCTGGCCAGGGCCGTCCCTGTGTGATCAGCCTCTTCTGACAGCTTCTTCTGGCCAAAGCATGAGTCAATGCATGCCTGCAGGCTTTTCTCTTGCAGAGCAAACCCTCTTATACCACCATCCCTGAGGATTTCCCAGGTGACTGCACCATGGCCTAAGAAAGTCAGTGTCAGAGCAGGGGGATCGTGTCACCTGCACTTTCCCTCCAGGTTCTTTAATTTCTTCCCATCCTATCACCCCATCAGCTAACATTTGAGACCAACAAGGGCCTTTTGGTCCCTTCCCCATCCCAAAAAGGATGTCTGGGGGGCTATGGGGGAGCGTGTCCTAGCTCTCCTTGTGCCTCTCCTTTGTCCTTGGCATGGGTGGGTGAGGGTTGGCCAGTGGAGGTTTTCTAGGATCTTGATGAGGAGGTAACCACATGAGGAAGACCACATGAACAGTTAATCTTTGCTCTCCAGGACCCAGCTGAATTGATATAATCCCAAACATGTTAATGGAAAGCACTGCATGAAGATATTAGTTGTTGTGGTGACGTACTCCTTCAATTATTTGATTCATTCCTATCTAGTACAAATACAGGATTAACCCCAAATGAGGGCTTAGGAGGGAGAATCTCTTTAATTTTAACCTAAATCACATTAAAAAAAAAAATTGCTTTGGTGATTATGGGGTGATGATTTAGGAAAGGAAATAGGCAAGGCCCTATCAGTGGACAGGCTCAGGACAGCCCTGATGGTCACCCATGGATGCTTTGAGTAAAGTTGCTCTTCTCTCCCCTCCAAGACCCTTCAAAAACCCTCTTGCTCACAACTTTTCAGTTTAAAATTATTTTAGATTTTGGCTTTGGTTTTTTTTGAGCAGGCACTCAGGAGACCTCCTTTCCTGTTTCCCTTCCTGGAAAGGCAACGTATGACCTGAGACAGAGGAATGTGGGTGCCACTTCTGCCTGCACAGAGGTACAAAATACGGGAGCATTGTCCCATCTCTGCCTCTGCCAGAGGAGGAGGGACCAGTCCTGCTCCATCCCTTGTCTTTCCCCTGCCACAGCCCATTCAGCCTCCTCAGGGATTTTCTTGGCTTGTAGGTCAGGTGTTTTACCTACCGGACTGAGGCTTTCTCTGCACACAGCAGAGGAAAAACGTGGGGTGAAAGAGAGGCTGGTGAAACCTCTTCCGAGCCTGGCTCACACATCACACACCCACTGCTCCAGCCGTCCCTGTGGCCAGCACCTTCCTGCCTGCACATCAGCAAGGAGAGCTGTCTGCACTTGTTTCTACCCTGGGATCCCAAAATGAGGCCAGATTTTGCATCGGTTGAGGTTGCTGAGCTAAAAGGATGACGCAGAGCCATTGCCATGGAGACAGAAAGCCAAGGTAAGAGCCACGCTGCTCCTGGCAGCATCCTGGGATCAGGGACCTCGCCCAGTGTCCTGCAGCATCCTCTGAAGGAAAGCAAGGAACAATGCCCCATGCAGATGTAAGCATACATCTTAGCATCACTGTCGGGACTGTTTGCTGGTATCTTGATTTTAAGCAAGTGCCTCAGATCCATACAGGATGTAAATATTCTCAAGCACAGGTTGAAAGCTTCCCTCCTCCCTCCCCTGCACACTATCACGTGCCAGCTGCACGTATAAGAGCAAGCACAGTTTGCATCGTGTGCGGCTGGATGCAAGTTACACAATTTGGAAGCATTAAATCGTGCTTAGCATTTTAGGTAATAATAGCTACACTTCAAAGAGTTGCTTAATGACTCTTTTGCTGAGCCCTCTGAGTTGCTCAAACGAGAGTGGTGCAGGAGCTCATAAAAACCCAATTAGCAGCTGCGTGCACGCCGGAGCTCTTGAAATGCCAAGCGGGATTTTGTGGGGCAGAGAGCATGGTCACAGTGCCTGCAGTACCCAGTGTGCCAAAATCCATCCCAAATCATAATCAAGAACAAACATGGGGGCTGGAAAGTGCTTGAAAGACTCCCCAGTTGACAGAAAATGTTTTTCTTTTCCTGGGAAGAGGGCAGCCAAACTATTTCATCCTCTCAGGGAAATTTTTCATATAGCCAGGGTAGGACCCTGTGGCCAGTGTGGGATGCTGGGATGGGACACTGGCGAGGGATCCCATTTCTGAGCAGTTGCTGCACCTCCAGTGAATCAACCTGACACCTCCTCTTGCAGTGAGTTCTCAACCCCTTTTCTTGGCTCTTGGTGGGCTGCTGTGAAAATGCGCAAACAGCTACTTCTTATTGCTTTTCTTACTGGATGTGTGATTTGGCTTGAATGGGGATGGCAGCTGGGGACCTAAGGCTGTGTTTGATCATAGAATCATTAAGATTGGAAAAGACCTTCAAAATCATCTGGTCCAACCATCACCCTACTACCAATGTCACCCACTAAACCATATCCCTAAGCACCAGGTCCAACCTTTCCTTGAACACCCCCAGGTACAGTGACTCCACCACCTTTCTGGGCAACCAATTCCAATGTCTGACTGCTCTTTCTGAGAAGAAATGTCTCCTAATTTCCAACCTAAACCTCCCCTAGTGCAACTTGAGGCCATTCCCTCTAGTCCTATCTCTAGTTATCTGCGTGAAGAGGCCAACCCCCAGGTCCCCGCACCTTCCTTTCAGGTAGTTGCAGAGAGCCATAAGATCTCCCCTGAGCATCCTTTTCTCCAGACTAAACAACCCCAGTTCCCTCAGTCACTCTTCACAGGATTTGTGTTCCAGATGTCCATAGTGCAGAAGGTTCATGTTGTCCGTGCCAGGGCTGGGGCTATATGGCAGCCCCAGGATGACCAAGCAGGACTGGTGGCCCCATGATGGAGTCCCAGGAGCTGGGCGCAAACCTCCCCAGAGATGGGTTTGCCCATGCTGGATGGTGAAAAAGCTCATGGTAAAGTGACACAAATGGAGAGGTGGCTGTTGGCATCTTGCTATAACAAAGCCAGCATCTTGGCTTGTTTTGTTGTGTTGGTTCAGGTTGCTCTTTGTCCTTGTGAAAGAGCAAAGGACAATAAAGTGGCCACAACAGTAAGGAATGTGCACTGGAAATAAGAATGAAAGAGTGGGCTCTTTGTAGAGGCGCTCTTTGGCTTTCTACTGCTTTAGGCAATGCCTGGCTTCGACCGATAAAGGGATGGTGACCACGTTGTAACCACAGCACAGGCTGGCAGATTGGAATTGCAGTAATGAATGAGCCCTGCAACTCCAAACAGTCCTGCAGGTGTTTTGCTGAAAGATCCTGCAAAGGAGCAGAGCAGATTGCATGGGCTAGGCTTTTATTTGAATGATTTCCTGATTCAAGGCAACTTAAATTTTTCTAACCGTCTCTAAGTCAGTTAAAGGGAAAACAACAACAACAACAAACAGAGAAATAATTATGTGAACAGAAGAATTAACAGGATATACTTTCCTGTGGTTTTGTCCCCTTAAACTCTTTTGAGTTAAATTTGACTCTTCATCTTAGGGACATGATTTTGGTCTTTCTCTTTCATCCATCCAGTTGTCATGAAACCTGCTGGAAGAGCAGGCATTTGAGATCGTTGCTTCAGTATGAAATTAAGTTTGAGTTGGCCAATATATGCAAAAAAAAATTTTAGTGAAGAACTGGTGGATTGATGGACTGTTAAATGAATGTGTGGGCTGCCTCCATGACCTTAGCTTTTCCTTAGACTAAATATATTAAATGAAAAGCAGTCCTTAAAACTGTCAGTAAATGCTTTCCTATTTTTAATAAGTTTTGAATATTTAAACCAGCCCATCAATAAGGTTTCTTCTGAGTGCACAGTTAGTTAGAGGCAGATTTATGTCACAAAGCAAGATGATCTAGGTCTCCTTCACGTTCATCTTTTAAAACCTGTGTCAGTAGAAGTAGGGATTCCCATCATTTGCCTGTGTGCAGCTCTTGCCTGGGTTCTGGGAAGCCCGTGCACAAAATATCGACCCACTAGCCGTGGAAACAAAACAGCAAAACACAAAACCTCTTTTAGTTTCTAATTCTGAACAGCCATTAGTTGGAGCCCAGTTACTGTTATTTTATGTGTCTTCATCATATCTCCTTGTGCTAGGGCTAGTAATGCCTGGTGTCCCACTGTCTTGCAAGCCCAAGAAAAGTTTTTTTGCAGGACTTGCACCTTTCAAAGGGCTTTCCTGCCTGACATGTACCAGGCTGCATCTACTTTGGCTGAGCATGACTATGCCTAATTCACCTAAATTGCTCCCAGGAATGCAGAAGCAACTGGGACAGACAGACACATGCACATCCATGTGACATGAATGTAGTTTCATTTGCAAATCTAGGTGAAAACCATAATTTGAAATTAAATTAAAAATGCTTTATGCCGGGAGATGAATGAGAACTTCCTCTGTGGCCTGAGCCACATTTGTGACTTCACCACATAACAGAGGGATTTGGAAAGTCACAAAATGGAGATACTGGGGGCAGATATAGAAGAGTAGATTAAGAATCAGATCCTTCATGTATAGCTAGTTTGTTTGTTTGTTTGTTTCCAAATTCCTTTGAAGTCCTAAGTAATCCCCTGTGATATTTGGAGAAAGCAAACAAGGTTTTCAAAGCTTTTCCTTTGAATTTAGGAGAGTAAAACTCTTCCTCTATGTTTCTGACATGTTTTATTCTCTTTGCTTTTTTCTCTTTACTGAAGGGCTCTAATTAGTCTGATTAATTGGAAATGCATATGCCTATTTTATTGGCCTAAAACAATATTGCACTTTCAGAGTCCCTTGTCTGCCCAGAACAGATACACTGAATCCTGCTTCCATGTCAGCAAAAAGAGAATTATTGTCTCGGATTATAAATTAATTAAATCAGATTTGGAGTCTCCAGACAGCATTGCTGCCCTGTAGCAATATGTTAAATCAATGAAACTCTCTAGCCCATACTGGAAACTTTGAGTGGGAGAAGGAGCAATGGGTCTTCCAGCCTTGAGACCTATGCAAGTGAGCAGATGGTTTGCCCTCCAGAAAATATGACACAGAGAGACAGGATGCAAGCCGGTGCATGAAAATCATGCAGTAATGACAAAAGTTGACACCACTTGGCTTGAGAATGGAAGAACCTGCCCACCTGTGTGCTTGGCCACCCCTGGCTTTCCAGGCAGCCCCACCATTTGTGTCAGAGAAGATGTTTTTTTGGACAAGATCCTGCACAGCTCTGCATCTGGCTGATGGGTTTCCTGCAACCCCACTGCATGGATTGCCTGTCATCCCCCTGTCCCCGTGCCCAGCACACCCTGCAAAACTGCAGTCAGACACAAGCATGTGGGGAAGGATGGCTGAGCTTCTCCTGGCTGGAGTAGGGCAGGGAGGTGCCCCATACAAGGCAAGCACTCCATGCTCGATGCAGTCTGCTTGCTCTCGGCTAATTACATGGAGCCAGGGTGGGTCTGATCCAACTTGGAAGCTCTTCTCACCTGAAAAGCCTTTGCTGTGGTGTTTTTTACATGTTGCTATAATACCCAGCTCTGTCTTTTCATCTTATCCTCAGAAACCCGCTGTTTTCCCCAGCGTCACAAGAAGCTCTCTGCTAACATCCTTGTAGTTAATAAAATCAAAGAGATGCCACTTCCATTAAGAAAGCAGCAACACACCAGAAGGAAAATGAGCTGCCAACTGCAGCCTTGCTCGGCAATGTCCTTCTACCTTGCTCTGCCTGTGAAACCCCAAGCACCCCAACAGACACCAAGACCTGCCAAGTCAATGGGAAAACTTGATGGAGCCCAATGCGTCTTTTGCCCAATGCATCTCCCTTTTTAAAATGGTAATGTGATGGCTGTCTGTCCTGATAAGGCAGAGACATGTCAGAATGTCACTTCTGAGATACCAAAGCAGAGCAGTGTCCATGTGTTAGCCGGGCTGGAGTTCAGCTCAGGATGTGTGAATGGGCCACATTTGCCCTCTGTTGACACAATGTCCTGATGCTTTGTGGGTGCTGTGACACTGCTGGAGGGTGAAAAATAGGGGGCTGAGCACATCTGTGAGAAATGGCAACTTTGGGTTTCGTCAGCTGGGTCTAACGCTGTTGGTACCCTGGTAATGCAAATATTTGCAAACACTGATTTCTGCCTCGGACAAAATAGCTCCCTAGCTGCAAGCTTTCCAGGGGACTTGGTGCCCTGAAAAGACAAAACTGAATGAGGCCACGTGCAAGATTTAGGTTGCTGGAGAAAAGAAGCTTTGGACAAACCTTCCATGGATCAAACTTCACACCTAACACTGTCCGAAGAACGCAATGATAAAATCATGGTAAACGAGGACTCTCTTCAATGTCACTGTCACTAAAAGTGGCTCTACAGGCAGTTTCTGGATCCTCCATCTGCACTGCAGCAGGAGACCTCCTGTGCCATGGCTGTGGCTCAGCCCATTACAAAGAAAATAGAAGAGATGTAAAATTCAGATGCAAACATCAAAAAAATCTCAGAATTCGGGGTCACATCGTGCTGAGGTTTATTTGCCCCTCACTACAGCCTGCATCTTGTGAGGAGCTCCTGAAAGCAGTGCTTGCTGCACTGCTTGGCAAAGTCAGCCACAAGCACTGTGCCCCGCAGCAATGACCAAACTGGAAATCAGATAGCAGGCAGCATCCCACTTAAACATGGCACACATGGTCCATACTTCAGGCTACTTTCCAGTATCTCCAGAAAGAGATCTTTTAATTGAAAGCCTTAATGTTTCTCGTTATATTTAAAATTAGAGCGGAACGGCAATAAAATTGGTCATGGAATAGAGACAAGTTTTAAGAGAGAGAATGAAATGTATTTTTCATTTTTACATTGGAGCCCCCCCCCCCTCAGAAACCCATGCACATATAATACGTCAGTGCAAGGATTAATAATTAAAGGAACAACAACCGCATGTCTCTGCGATGCACATGAGAAAGCAACAATTCAGGCTGGAGGCTGCACTCTCTGGGGACATGCTGTTTTTGCTGGCATTTCACCTCCGCGTGGTGCTCCTCCTTTATATAGAGAAGTGCTTTCCTGCATCCTCTACCAAGGAACATATTGCCTAGTAATTTGCAGCTGATGGTTCACCTCAGCATTAACCTGGGAAATTGTATCCATGCTTGCCATCAGGTTGATTTTGGAAGTGTTCACACAGATCATAAGTGATTTGGATAGATGTGCTTTGGGGTGAAACCCTCCTGCCACTAGCAGGAACCCACTCAGTCTGGTGGTGCTGCTCCAGCTAACCAGACAGCCCGAGGGTGGTGCAACTCAGAGCTGCGGCTACCCAAGACTTGTGGAAAAGCAGGCTCCAAAACTGCTTTCTCTTGCCTCCCTAGAGCCAGATGGATGTCAACAGGCTACTGCGACGAGACGGAGCCTCTCCGTTCCTCAGTGTGGCCCTGGGCCAAGCAGACGCCGGAGCGCACCACTCTGCAGAGCTGTCCTGCAGCGCCATCCAGCACGCGCCCTCACCATGTTCAGGAGCACCTCACCGGGTGCTGAAGGCTCAGCCCCCAGGGCGTTGGTGTGCTTTGAAGCTCGAGTCCATCTCCGACTTGAATGCAGTTTCACTGACCAGGCCCCAACCATGATTCTTCTCCTTCCACATCTTTCCTTCCTCCATGTTGGTAGTCTCCTTTTTCATTAAAAAAAAAAAAAAAAACCCTGCTAATTATCTCAGCAGCTTGGAACTGGGTTGCAGCATGGAATTAAAACCAGCTTTTCATTTTGGCATCCACAACCTTGTGTAATTAATAAGAAAAGAGAAAGCCAGAACATGCAGGTCAGCCCTTAGTGTGAGGAGGAGATTGATTGGACACAGCCAGCACCAGCCATGATGCTCTGAAACTGGCCTCGGTGACGGTGGGTTGCATTTTGGGGCCAAACCAGGAAAAAAGAGGAGGAGATAAGGTTCTTTCTTTCCTGGTTGTTCCTCTTTGGTTTTTCTCATTTGAGCTTAAAGTCTGGACCAAGTCGAGCTCAATGCAAACCACTCAGTCTTCTGCACCTCTTTGCTGGGGAAGGAATGGGAAAGCAGTCCGTCAAGGCGTGACCACATGTTTTCACTGTGTGCCATGCTGAGAAAATCAGGATGCTCCAAGAGAGTCGACTGTTGGAGACGGATGCTTCGATGAAGATCTGGAAGACCCCTGAAGGAACCCAATGGCTAGGAAGTTGAAGGTGGGATCAGCACCACTTGCGCTCCTGATGGTGGCAGATCCTCTTCTGGCCACCTTGGCACAAACAAGTGGTCACCACGTCCAAACAGGAATGCTCCTGATGGCCATGCCATGCTGGGGTGACGCAGCCCTTCCCTGTGGCCACCCAGTGTGGGAGGGCAGAGCCTTTGGGCACCAACACTGGCATCCAGGAGAGGTGGTAGCACTAGGACAGAGGGGACAAGACCCTCCTCCCACCTTGCCAGAGCTGCCAGGAGCTTGTAGAAAGCAAACTTTCCTCCCTCCGTCTTGCCATGCTGCCAATAGCATCTCTGCTCGCGAGCGGCCGTGCCTGTTCTCCAAAGCATTGATTTACAATTTGTTGCTGCTGTCACCGAGGAACTCCCTCCGCTGCTTACTACGGGCTTGCTGGATTGCCAGGATGGTCCCGATGGGAGCCGAATTGCTGCTGGAGCTGGCAGGCCGGAGCAGGAGAGCATCGCTCCTGGGGAGCAACAACACCAAATTGGGGTTCTAGCCCTTTAAATCCGATCCGGTACTGGAAAAAAAAAAGAGCGAGCAGGCAAGCAGGAGAGAGCCTTCAGACTCTTTTAATTAACGCTTGTACTCTATTCTGTCTTCCCAAGTAGCGGTAGACACTCTCGCTTCTTCCGGACGACCTCGGGGCTCGCCAGCACCACGGCATGGCTGGGGGCAGCCGCTCACCTGGGACCGGCGGCAGCAGGTACGCGCTGGGGGCCGGGGCTGCTGGCACGGCTTCTACCCCTCTCTCGCTCCCCCCGTTCTCCCTCTCTTTCCATTTTTCTGGAGAGAAGTCCAACGGCTTGCTGGCCGGCCGCCCGGTGTGGGCAGGGTTGCGCGGTGCCCTCCCGCAGCGCACCTGGGGACACGGGGCTCTGCCTCCTCCCCTCCGTTCCCCTTGCTTCCTTTGAAATAACTGCGTGCATGCCCTAGGCGCTTTTATTCCTTCCTCTTTAAATCAAAGAGCTGCCACTCGGTGGAAGATAAGTTGGGTTACCTATCGCACAAATCACCGGAGAAGTTGCTCCCTGGCACTCTCCTCCAGTTGCCCCCGTGGCCACTGGCTCCTCTCCCCGCTGCCTTCCCTTGCACCAGGTGAAGAGAGTTTTACCACGTCCTTCCATGCGCACTGCACTATCAATGCAGAGCGTTTCTGAGGAAGCTGGATCCTAGGGTTTAGGAGCAATGGTGTTGTATTTGTTCTGGAGTTTCTACTCAGCGGCATAACCCACAGCAGCTTTCTCTGGGCTTATAAATTGCCCTTCGGTGGGAACATCGTGCACGGAGAACATTTAACTGCTAACTAGCACATTTGCCAATTGATTTTTCTCTCCCCCTCTGCGCCTAACTGAGTGATCTCTTCATTTATATTTCTACACACCAGAGCTTTTTCTTCAAATTATGTATTGCAGCTCCTTCCTCACCACCTCTGCAAGTGTCTCTGTGCATGTTTGGGATCCCCTGAGCTTAATGAGAGATGGCTTTTCTCCTTGCAGATGGATCCCAGGTGAGCAAGGGTCCCAAGGAGCCCTCTTCCCCACAAGGGGCTCTGCCAGGAAAACATTTGTCCTGGTGCTTAGCTGAGGTTAATAACACTTTTGACAAATAGCAGACCTCCTCGAGGCTTGAATTAGGGTTGAAAAAGCAGCCACTAATCTCCTTGAGAAGTGCTAGATTGTGGCCACTGCTCCCCGTAAATCAGGGGACAAGCAGTTTATGTATGGCATGTTGACATGTTAGCACAGCAAAAAAAAAAAAACTTTCATTAATCCACCAGCAAAAACTCCAGCTAGCTGTCATTTTGGAGGGCAGTGAGCTTGTTGAGGAGATGTTGTGAAGTCAGAATATCTTAAAGCACCTGGGAATTCTGGGGCTGTACAGCAGGGACAGAGAACCGGGCTTCTTGTCTGCAACAATAACTGCTGTAAGTGAAAGAGGGATGGGACAGGGAAACTTCCAAGTGAGCAAGGGAAACAGAGCTGTATGTCAGTATGTGAGCAGCTGAGCAAGTGCACCTGGAGGTATCAGGTGTTTTGTGGGCAGCAATATGTTTCAACTTGAGCAGTCGAAGAAATAAACTCAGAGAGGAAGAGATGCTGCTGGCAAGCAAAAACAAAGATGCTGGGGCAGAGAGAAATCTGTAGCATGGGCTCCCTGGTTAATTCATAGGGGTGCAGGACTGTAAATAAATTCTGTGTGCCCCAGGGATATGCATTTATTGGTTTTCCTGGTCTGTGTTCATTTTGTCAGTGGCTCTCATATTGTTGTTGTGATGCATACTGGTGGTGGTTTGTTTGTGACTTTGGGTGACATGATGAGGGAGCACGGCCCTTGCGACCGAGATGCAGGATAATAGCTGCCTTGTTTCCAGCTTGCAGAAGGAGAGCGAGTGACCTGGCAAGGAAACCTGAAAGTGCCTTTAGTTCCATGGCTACAAAACCTGGTTTGGGGATCTGAGCAGGGCTGCAGTTGAACTTGGACAAGAAATGGTTTTCAAAATCCACTATCTGTCGTTGATGGCTGTGGGTGGGCAAAGGAGATGCAACAGTGGAGGGGACCCCTTGGTTCAGAGCCCCCCCACACTGCAAGGGGCAGCAGCCAGTGATGGGGAGATGCTCTCCACCATGTGGCATCTCATGCACCCCCAAGAAGTGCCCCGGTAAGCCCTGTGCCACTGGGAGGGCAAGCAGTGGTGGTGGGATGAAAACGCCACCCACAAATAAAAGCAGGCAGAAATGAATAGAGCAAAACGTACATCTTGGTTCAGCAAAGTGACTCAAGCCTCGCAAGCATGCAGAGGGTGGGGAGTAATTATTTATAGTGCCATCAGCAGAAATAATAGAATGAAATGAAGGACTGAAAAGTTTTGCTGACTATCAGGGAACACATCCTGGCATGGGCTGACGTTTCCCAGGCCCAGACCTTTGCATCTCTTGAGCTACTGAGCTTGCAGCCTGGAGCCCGGTGCTGGTGGTGGCCGGTGCCAGCAAACCTTTGCCAGGGTGGGACCCCACCAAAGACAGATGGGGAGCATGGAGGAGCCGAGCTGAACCTGTGTGGAGGATGGGATTTAAAAGCGAGATATGGCTTCCACCCAGGGTCACCTCTGACATCTCAGCTGGGATTTTTCTCCTTGTTGATATTTGGACAAGAGCACAGTGAGTGGTGCTCTGCAGCAGGGGAGGGCTGGGTTTGGGTTCCCATGCTAATTCCATGAACGCTGAGATTAAAACACAGGGAAAGAAAGCCATTTTCGAGATCAGCAGTTAGCGTAATCCAGTGCATTGTCCTCTGTAATTAAACTCTGTGTTTTGCGTTTCAATAATGCTCTTGAACCATCATGACAAAAGGAATTAGAGGGATTGGCAGACAGACCCAGGCAGAGAATTGCTCACCTGGCATCACTCAAATTAAAGGTGACCTGCATAAGATTTTATTTTCCAAATTGAGAAAATTGAGTTTGGGCTCTTCTTTGTGGCTTTGTGGTGATGAATAGGCCTCTTTTTATTTATTTATTTATTTTTTCTTTTCTTTCTTTTCTTTGGTTACAAATGATGAGTAGCATCAAGCTTGTCTCCCCCTCTTTGGGTAGATGTGTTGGAGGGCTGCTGTGGGTGGAAACTTGAACCCCATCAGGAAGCCAGCCCCCATTATATTTGGTATTTGGTCTCCAACATCCTGCAAAAATTAACCAGGCAATAAGTTTTCTGTAAGCTCGTTCTTCCATCTGTGCTTCCCCCAGGCTACCTGATAACACAAGAGACCAGTCTACGAGTGGGCACAAAGATCAGAGCTTCACAGAAGTCCCAAAGGGCAATTTGCTCTGTCTTGTCCTGCTTGTCAATCTCCTATCCAAGATTTTCCTTCTACACACAAGACCTGAATTTCTGAAGAAAGAGAAGGAAAGTAATTCTTTTTTATTGTAGGTGATAACCTCTCCCACTCTGTCTAGTCCGTACACTGGAAAAAGCAGAAACACAAAAGGCACAGCTCTCATTTTTGCTTTTTCTTTGCCAGCCACCTTTAAACAAAAGAAAAATAGCAGGGTATCTAGAGCAGGAAGGGACCAAAATGGATCTGACTGAGATAAAACCTAAATTTGCTCTTTCTAGCTGCTAGACTCTAATACATTCTTCTATTCAGAACAAGGGACATATGTCAACCCTATTCTACATCTCTGGCAGGATATTACAGTTTGAATTAGTATGATAAATTAAAAATAGTCGTAAAATTCTACAAAGGTCTTAAATCGTAAAAATATATTGCATGAATGAAATTGCATAGTTATTAAGCGACGTGTTTGAGATATAAACATTAGCGTGGCACCGGTCTAGAAGAAAGAGAGCAGTGAGGGCCAGGGACACGGGGTAATCCAGATGTGGGGTTATCTTTGCTAATCATCTGTGTGGTTTAGCTGGATTCAGGTGGCCTTTGAGGGTAGGCTAATCCACCATCTGCTGCTGTATTTCTTCTTTGATTTTTATCCCTTTTTTTTTTTTTTTTTTTTTTTTTCTTAGGGATTCTGATACGGTTTTCCCCTTTGAACATAAGCTACTTTTAGTGTATTAGCTAAAACCTACATTTTAATGGAAAGAGGTAAGAGACTGCACAATGTAAAACGTGTTTTCCACGACCACCCAGAGACTGCCAAAAATCAATCATCTACTAGAGGCTGATCTTTAAATAAAGTTAAGCTAATTGTATCAGAAGCCCTGGGGGTCCTTGAGAGCAGGTTTTCAAGAGAGTCACGTATAGATGATGCCCAGTTTGATATAGGTTTCATGCTTCAAATCCTTTTGTGCTGGGACCTGGTTTGCTCAGGAACTGAATTACTCTGAATCTGGCTCTTACCAAAGCATTGACTCCAGACTGAGAGCTGCCCAAGTGTTTGGGAGCCGGACTCACTGTTTCAAAGTGGATTAATTGATTCTTAGGAGTTTCACATGCTTTACTGGAAGCTGGCAGGACGTCCCTAGGTGGTTTTGCAGAAGTTTCTCTTGGAGGGCTGTATTGCAAGAGTAAGGACAGGAATGGTCTGGCACACACAGAACTGTAAATGAAACAAGAATGTATTTTAAATGTACTTTTCTTTTTGCTCCATCATAAATACACTTTGGCGAAACAATCTATGAAGCTGGGAGAGGATTAACTTGAGAAGAGTAAAGGTCTTCCAGGGTTTAAGAAGGAGAAAGTTCCTATGCTACAGGACAGGCATCCTTGGGCAGGTGACACAAGTCTGACTGCCCAAGGGATGCCCACTGTTTCTATGATGTCCACCACTACTGACACCAGGTAATGACTCCAGAGTTGCAGCCATGCCCAGGAAGAGAAGTCCCGAGTGTGTTGGCTTGGGGGGGGATCGGCTGGTGGCTCCTGGAAAGGGCAGAAGTTCAGGTTGATGGTGGAGATGAAGCTGTTATGTGTTACAACAAGTGAATTAAAACCCCTAAATGGATTATAAGGCACGCATTGTGGCATTGCCTAAAAGCCTCTGTTAGCACCCCTTGGTAATGCACACTAGTCCGTGCAGTGCCAATGGGCAGAACGTTGTGCAGCCACAGGACATGTGCTCCTCCTGCGGCACGATGCCCCAGGACATGGTGGGGCACCCCGGTGTCAGGAACAGCCAGGAGTTTGCTGCTCCCATCCCATGGAGACCAGTCCTAAGGCTGTCTGCTTTCTGAGTCTCTGATGACCGTACAGAGTGGGAAGAAGATTGAAATGTAACAGAGAAGCCTCACCCTTGACAAGCAAGTTGAAAGAGTAGGTTGATTCTTTTCTGCATCAGATTGGACCACAGACTGAAAGTGCTATTTTGTCCTGTGACCTGCTGATTGAGGAAACAAAATGATGTGGTGCTGTCATCAAGAAGTCTGATAAATATTTTATTCCCTCCTGAAATGTTGTTTATGAGAGATGCTGGCTTTCTCTGGGGTACAAGAAGAAGATGGATCTATGGAAAATACTGTCACTGCTCTTTATGACCTAGATGAACTGTGTAACTTCAACAAGGGGTTTCATGAAATGATATGGACTTAAATCATTTCTGGCACAAAAACCAAGAAGGACTCTACCTCAGGTCTCGTTTAATGCCCGAGAAAACAATTACAGGCCTAGACAGGCTAAGAGCAACCAGAAGCTCAAGGAAGAAAGGAAGAGGTCCTGCTAACCCCCCAGTAACACTGACCCTACTTCTGCCCCATGCCAGCTCCTAGAAACCCATCAGATGATGTTCTGGGCCTGAGATGGACCTCCCAAACTGTGTGAAGGTGACACAGGGTCAGCTGCAGCTTGGCAAAAACCACTGGTGCAGGCAAGCCTTGGCAATCATATAATGAGTGTTCTGATGAGAAAGTCCCAGGCAGAATGGCACAGCTGCAGCGTGTCCGTGCATATCCATGACCAAGATGGCACAGAAGTGCCTGGGACCCTGCAGGCAGATGTGGGTCTGCAGACCTTGGTCCCCACATGTGTCAGCCTGTTGTCATGTTGGCATAGGCCCATAGCCTTCTCCAAGCACTGGTAATTTTCTGGCTTTTCCTGTCGATGACACAGCGAATGCTTGGACTTCTGAAGTCACTTTTGATTTCTTCTGATTGGTGGTTTGGCTTTTTAGTATAGGGAAAAAAAGACAAGTGTTTTTGAAGACAAGTCTGTGGAAGTCCCTGAAAACAAACAAACAAAAACGTATTTTTTTTTGTTATAATGTGCTTAAGTCAGATTAATCATAGAGGATATTAAAGAACAGACTAGCTGAATTTCATAGAGTGAATTATGAAAAGAACCTGCTCTGTGCAAAGCATAGGGTCACATTTGATGACTCACTAGGCTTTTTCTTGACTATTAGTTGAATGCTTTATGTCCAAAATGTGATCCACATAAAATTGGTGCAGTCTGATGGAGAACGTCTTCTAGCTCTCAGTGTCCAGCAGCTACAGGAGGAAACATTCCCTTCTATGTCAGCAGAAAAAAGCCACGTAGTCTCTGTCTCTCTCTTGACATAGCTGCTATACATCGTGAGAACAAATTCCCATTTTACCTAATATCCTGGTATATCCTGCAGGTGCAGCATATACCTTCTCTTACAACTTTCCACCTTCTGTTGGATACTCATGAACACTTCCTGAGCTGGAAGCTATGTCTATTGCATTTTCAGTGAATTATTTAATTCCTCCTTGAGCCTATTTCTGCTTTTGACCACCATGAAGTCTTCCAGCAAAAATTCTACAACATAATCATACATTCTTTGCAAAAATACTTCCTTTCACTTCTTTAAAATCTGCTTTTGGTAATTTCATTGAATACTTCCTAGGTCTGGTGCTGTGAGAAGCAGTATGTATTTGTTCTCTATTGACCTTCCCCATGATGTTGAGGATCTGATAAAATTCTGATTTGATAAGTGTCTCCTACATCCTTTTCAACCACTTCTTTGCCAGATTGAAGGGTCCTAATGTGTTAGTCTATTTTTGTACAGAAGCTGTTCTCTGGCTTTGTTCAACGTCAGTTCCTTCCTCTGACCCTTTCTCGCTCCGTTATTTCCTTTCTGGGATGCATTGAGCAGAAATGTGTACATCACAAAAGCGCACAATGGATTCAGGCAGCAGCATAGTTTCAATTTTGTTCTCTATTTCTTTCCCAGCAACCACTTGCATTATATTTAATCATGGTTATGTGAACTTTGAGTTTATGTTTTCAAGGAACTAACTGTATTCTTCCCAGTAACTCATTCCTGAATGGTAATCACTAGTTCAGGGCTTACCATATTGTAGGTAGACTACAGGCTATTTTTCTCAATGTGCATTATTTTGTGCTGTTTGGCACTGAAATTCAGCTCTTATCTTATTTGTGAGACATTGCGTTTTGTGATTTTATTTATTTATGTATTTAACTGCTGCAACCAGTTCTGGTTTGATTATCCTGATTAATTTTGTACCACTAATAAATTTTGTCATCTCACTCGTCACACACTCACAGTCCCCAGATCATTTCTTAATAAATGAGTAGATCTATTGGACAGGCCTCTCTGGGACTGCCATAGGATGCTTCTTTCATTATGAAAACAGATTATTTATCTCTGTTTCTTGCCTTCATTTCCCACCTCCTTCATAATGAAAAACAATGCAAACAATTCATTTAACCTTTCTGCTATGACCTGTCTCTCTTGAGTATGCTTTTTATGCAGTGATCATCTATCAGCCACACCACCTCTCTGGCAAAACTCCTTCCCCTAATGTTTCTGAAGAGGTTTTATTGTTACCTTTTATGTCTCTAGCAAGTTGTTGCTCAAAACCCTTTTTGGCCTGCCATATCATTCTTTTCCATGCAATTTGTCACGTTCAGGAATCTATTTCCTCTCTTGAGCATGACTTGAGCTTTTCAAGAAATGCCTTTTAACTCCTACTCCACTGTGTAGCTGCACAAACTTTTTAAACTCTGCTTTGTTTGTCAGTGTATGTTTATTCCAGGCTTGCAATATGGAGTTTTAAAACTGTTATTTTACACTTCTAACTGCTCCTTGCAATTTCTTCTCAAGCAGCTTCTTCATTTTTGATGTACTTGTCATTTTTAAGGTCATATGAGCAACACTTACATCTTGAAGTAGGTCCTGGGCATTTTAGAATCAGAATGAGAGCTGCTTTACTGTGTCTGGACTTGGTGATTTTAGCTCTGCCAGTCAGTTATTTATGATAGTCAAATATTATTTTAGATGTCATGCCTCAAGTGAGATATAGAGGTAGCCTATGCTGCATGTCTTCGCATTGCAGAGCTGCGCCAGTCAGCATCATTCCAGCAAAATCCAAGTGACAGCTGCATCCATATCCCCACCCAAATGGGGATCCCCATTCTTTGACTTCTGACTGTCGCAAAAATGTTGAAGGCAACAGCTCTGAACACTGCTCTACACTTCTCCTGACTTTGTATGGTACTGATAAATCAACAACAGAAGTAGCTGGTTTCCCCTTCCCAAAACCAGCTGGCAGCAATTCCAGCTGCCAGTTGGAGATTGCTTATAGTGCCTCCTTAGCCACCAGTCTGCAGAAGATGGAGCCGTGAGGCAGAACTTGGAGTTCAGCCCTTTGCACCATTTGTGTATACCACTTTGACCCAAGGCAAGCTCTATTATTTTCCTTTGTTTCTAAGCCACATCTCCATAAAGCAACAGAACTATTCAGTGGTAGAATGCACCATATTGAATGAAGTTATATTATTAACATCAACTTTTCTACGGACAATTAAAAAAACCTTTCATTTTGAAAACACTGCTACACTGCTGTGTCAGTGGTCATGTTAGAGGCAACAGGACTATTCAAGCAGGCCTAAATTAAGTAATAATTGAAATGTTTGAAAGAAAATGAGTATGGTTGTCAGGGTCAGACTTAAATATGTTTTGCTAACATCTTGCAGAAAAAAAAAAAGATAAAAATTACAGTGCTGTGTGAGAGATGACTGGGTTCTATTTCAAAGTAAATAAGTAGAGCAGGGAATAGAGAGGGAGAACACACAAGAGCCCAGTGAATAATATGTATAACCAAATGAAAGATTTTGCACAGTGGTACAGTATGAGGTACAACTTCAGAATATAAAAACAGAAAATATCTAGTTCACACACACACACACACACACACAAAAATCCACCCACAAGAATGTTTAACAGAACATTCAACTACAATATACAACCCATCATTTTAGAACATATTTTTAACATATGCAATTGGGGAAATGAAGCACCTTTTGATAAATAACATCTTAAAGTGCTGCTGCACAATAACATAAATATTGAAAAAGTTGTTTTGAAGAACTTAGCTAGAGTAACTAGCAAAGTCCTGATGCTGAAAAACATAACTTCAATAAAGTACCTTAAATCAATGGCACATGAACACATGTTGAGGTTAAGCAAATGTACTGGTGTTTCTATAAATCCTCACACTTGCATTCTTGAGACAGGGCAAAGCTTTGTGCATGCATCTAGAATACCAGGGCAGTCCTTTCTGCTTTGCTGCTGATTTCAGCAGGAACACCAATTGCTCCATACTGTAGCATTCACCAGTTTACTCTTACTACAGCATAGAACAACTTCCAGAGGAGCGTTACTCAAGATACTAAAAAGAGGGTTTTGGTTTTCAACATGTCAAGCACAGTTCTACCATGTGTCTGAATGCTGGGCTGAAACTTTATCACTATTAGAGTTCTGAGGACACCAATTGCCATAAGCAGCCTCACCTGGATTCCACACATGGTCTCGCAGCCTATTTAAGCTCAGTCCCAGGCCTTCAGGCCCTGTATGAGGTGTGCTGGAGACATGTCTGTGGCTGGCTGGTTTCTGCCTACTAGAAGCTCTCAGACCTGTTGTAGATAACTATTCTTTAACCCTGTCTCCTAGGTGGCTCCCAGGCTCACCCTGCAGCTCTGTTTCCAGGCTTCTGACTGAGCTTCAGGGACCTTGGTCCTAATTTCTCACCTTATCTGATGTTGTCCCTTGATCCTGTTACTAACGCTCATCTCTGCTCATTGTATTCAGGTCCTGTGGTTGGTGAGCCAGAACCCCTGGCTTCTGGTTCTTTTCTCCCATCATGTAGGTGATCCACCTCTGCTTCTCCCTGACAAATCCATTCTTGACCAAACGTTTCATCACTGACTCTCTCCTGCTAAGTTGGTTCATGTATAAATAGTAGTGGTGCAGGTTGGGGTTGAGCATGGTTTTGAGGCTATAACTGAATCTACGGGTATTGGGAGTAATATGTGAAAATGAGGTTGGAGAAGCATCATTAGCTAGATGGATGAGCATATTTGTGTGCTAAAGTAACTACAGAGTACCATCCAATTAAGCCAGGACATCTCCTGTATGCCAAGGTCTTGATTTGTGTAGCGCATTGATAGTGACTGAAACTCTGAGTTTCAACTAGCTATTTGCTGTTCTACATTTATTTCATTGGACTTCCAGTGTTGCCATCCTAATAAATACCTACTAAAGCTCTGCTTAGATCCAGCCCTGCCACAGTTTGACCTAAACCCTCTTTCATCTTCCTTGCTGCTGCCTGCACTCTGGGTTGGGTCTCTGAGGATGGGATCCACCTGACCTGTGCAGGGTGATGAACTAGTGGTTCCACACTCACAGCAGCATCCCTGGCACATTAGCCTCAGCACACAGCAGTTGTGTTAGAGAAGTCGGGTGAAAGGGAGCAGTAATAATCTCCAAGTTCTGCCAACAAAATCCCCTTCAATTCTGTTGTTGTCTTCTTGCCTTTTCTTTCCCCCTCTCCATACCTTGGCAAGACTCTTTCCTGTTTTTCTTTCATTACATGGCAAATGCACAATGTGAACAGGAGGTCATGTACTCCAAATCCTCGTTTTATATTTTTTCTGACGTTGCCAGTTGCTTTTTCTAAAGACTATGAATAATGTGCAAACTCCTTTTGGGTAACAGTTATAATTAGATGCTTTCTAAATTTCCAAGAGCTTTGAAGTTCTTAGCACGCTCCTTTCCTAATATCCTGTGGCTCCATATTTATGCTAATAAACTGAGCTGCATCCAATTGACCCTAGAACTGCTGCCCTGCAGCAGGTTTGGAGTTTAGTATACAAAGGCAAAAAGGAATAGTTGGAATGTAAGATCCAGTGTGAGTATCCCACAATGTCTGGATTTATAGGGAAATAATATTTCTGAAAAGTCTTGCTAGGCTGATCTCCCTGGGCAAGATTTTGCACCCAGTGTATTTCAAAATGCATTGCTGTGGAAACCACTGCCAAATGATGATGTCAGGCTGATGTCAGGCAAGAAAGGCTCTCCCCTCCCTGCAGATGCTTCTGCGGTGTAGTTGTCTTGTGGCTATTGCCATTTCCATGCAGCAAGTAATTTCTTCCAGGGAACTCCACAGGGAGCTTTCCTTGTGCAAATGTTCTCTCAGGAGAGCTTTCAGCATCAGTCCAGGTAGAGAGGAAGAAATAAGAAGTCTCTGTTTCAGATCTGTGTGGAGAGGTAAACACGGGTAGGTGGACAGGAAAAATATGATGGTGCTGCCCATGAAAGTACAAGTGAGTGAACTTTCAAATGGATGGGGGTGAAAGAAGTATAGGGAAGGAAAAAAATGTCATCTACATTAAGACAAAGCCAACAGCTATTTTCCTCTGCCAAAATGGTACCTTCTGGTTTTGGTTTGAAAATGTAGTTTTGGATCAGCTGACAGTTCTTGAATTTAGTGAATTCAGACTGAGGGAAATGGTTCACTTTTCAGTAGATTATTTCAGTTTGCATGAGAATTTCTCCAGCGGGTAGAGTGGGGAGCTGAATAACGCACAGCTCTGGGGTGGGAGCAAACAAGCCAGCAAGGCCTGCTGGAGACAGCAGAATCAGCTGCAAACCCAAGCAAGGCCAAGCTCCAGGCTGCAGTACAGGTCCTGTCCATGACCCCCTTCTCCTGCCCCCAGGCAGGCTGGATGTCTTGTGGTTCTTGACCGTGTGAAGGCTGTGATGTGCAGTCCCTTGGGTCAGGGATCTGCGCCAGCTCTGCTGATCCAATAGTGAGTCAGAAGGTAGGCTGTGCTGCCTAAAGGCCTCTCTCTGTTCGTTTTGAAAGAAGGTCTTGAGCCAAGGACTCTTGTTTCCTGCTGGAGTTGCCTTGAAGCTTGTCGTGTCTTTGAGTGGATATTCCTAAGGTTTTCCTGCTGATGCTTTGCACTGTATAAATATTTGAATATTGATTGCATGTGAAGAATAACAGTCTGCCTGCTTTTTCCTAGTAGGACAAGATGTATGGGTTCTGTTCTGTCCTGTTGAGTACTTAAGCATTTCTCATCATGTGAGCTAGGAAAAGACTAGCTCCTGGTTTCTGATAGTTTAGGCCTTGCACTTTGCTGTTCTGCAAGTGGCCAACTGAGCTCTTAGACATGGGTCACACACCTCCCGTGGGAGTGGCTGAACTGGACAGGGCTTGCAGCTGAACAGAATGCAGCAACCACCTCCTCACTGCGGTGAGCAGTGGTTTCTGGTGAACTTAGCTGTTCTTGTCAAATGTTCTTGGCCTTTATCAAGTGCCAGAAAATGAAGTGTTTTTGCATTAGTCATAATCTTTTGTCAGGTTTGCTTTTTCTTCATTGGCTTAGAGCCGCACATGAATTTGGGACTGGAGCAAGCTGAACTTTAACTTTAGGTTCTGCCACTGAAAAATCATTTGCATGACCCTATATTGTCATTGATGCTTGGATGGACTGAAGATGGCAAAGGCTGGGGGGGCTTTCTCTTTACCATTGCACAATAAGGCACACAAGCTGCGTGTTGTGCATTTCAACAGCAGACACACAGTGTTTGTTCCAGCCACAGATTTGCCTTTACAGAGGCTATTGCCCAGCCTAAATGGTGCCTGGAAGTGCCTACTAAGGGAGCATTATTCCTGAGCAGAGAGGTATGCCTGTGGTGGTGTACTTCTGTCCCTGCCAGAAGCAGAATTCCAGGTTATGACTGGCCTTCTCACTGCTCCAGGTGCCAAGTGCACTTCTTCAACCTGTTATCCAAGTTAGAGAGAGGGTGGCATAGGCATAAGAAAAATCATTACATCAAAGTCCCTGGAAGCCCTGGTAGTCACCTTGGACGCTGTTGAATACCTGATGAATAAACGTGTTCTGTGTATGCAAGGGGCAGTGAAATATCTTCCTCCCCCCCCACAGGCACTCTTCCAGTCCACTCTTGTGGAGAGTGAGGCCCTTTCCTCTGCCTTCTCCCATTAAATGTGCCTTCACTGGAGAGAAAAATGAGATATGAAGAAAATCTGGAGATCCAGATGGAGATCCAGCAGCAGAGGTGCAGTCCAAACTCTGTCCTTCATGGCTTGTAACAAGAAGCCTTGGAGTGAGTGAAAGCCCTGACCCCCAGCCAGCCATTGTACCTGCTCTCACCTATTTCTCCAAGAGGTGAAGTCTGGAGCAGCTGCTGATTTTCCTTTTCAGTCTTAGGTTTGGAGCTATTAATAAGCCTGGAAAATAACCACATGTTCTCTGAATTATGTAACAGATGTTAAATTCCCCAAGATGAAGAGGTGTCAGCCTGATGGAAGAAGTGATGTGAGGGCCTTTCTTTTTCCTTTGAGCTGGGTTTCTTCTCTTATTAGTGAAATTGGCTACCTGCCGGTGGAGGTAAAACAGAAAGTTAGTGTCACTCCACAATGTTCTGACCCAACCCCACTGCTCCCCTTCCCCCTTCACTTTGCACACGTATTTATGCATTTCTTGCCTTTCTCCAGCATCAGATTGTGAAGATGGTGCCATCCAGAATGAAGTCCCATTGAAAGAATGTGTTGTGATGAAGAGCTGTTGAGTGAGTCACTGTGATCGTGTTGGCAAAGCGGGCTGTGAGGCAGGCCAGACCCTTACGTTTGGCATGAGGGAGTGAAAAGCAAAAGAGGAAAGTAAACTTAGGGCCAGGAGCACTGCAGTGCTTGGCCAGCCAGCTGGGCTGGGTTGCAAATGCTTTCCTACTTAACCATTTCGGTGACACGGCCCCACCAAAGTGGGGACATTTCCATGCTGTGTTCACAGCCACATATGAGTACTGGGAGATGGGCTTAAGGTGCATGGAGAAGAGGTGACCTCTGAAAGGGATTAAAAAGGGTTTCACGTATTTCCTTTTTTTAAACAAACAAACAAACAAACATTTTTTTAAGCTTCTCCTCTTCATGGTTGTTTTTGACCCTGCAAAACCATACAAAATCAGAAGGAATTTAACCTGGTAGAGACCCTTAGTACCTCTAGTCCAACCCCTGCCCAAAGATGTGCAGGGCCTTCTCCTGCCCAAGAATGGAGATTCCATTGCCTCTCGGAGTCCTGCCCCAAAGCAGCACTACCCACTGAGTGATTTCATTATTTTTGGTGTGACTTCACTTGCTTCCACTTGTTCCTGTTGCTCCTTCCTCTTTCCCTTCACACATGACATACTCCAGCTGGATCATACTGACTCGCTCCAGGGCTTGCTCCCACGTGCTGTTGTCTCTTCAGTCCTGGAGGACCCAGTGCAGGCTCTGGCTGGTGGTACCGAGGCCAGGGGAGACCCCCCTTCCTTGTCACAGGGGCTAGCTGGAAAATGCTAAGGGAAACTTCCACAGCCTGGAGGTTTGTGCCCACCTCTGTTTGTACACACAGTCCATCTCATGAGTATATCTTTTTATTTTGTTTGTGGTTTGTTTTTTTGTTTGTTTGTTTGTTTTGTTTTGATTTTATTTTTTTTTAGAAACCTGCTTAATTAACATTCAATTCAAACCAGTAAAAATTTTAAAGCAGCTTAAAATAGTTTTCTTTTACATGACATTTTTCCTATTTCTTGCCACAATTATGGCTAACATTAGTTACTCATTTCTAACCTAAAATGAGCAGGAAAGCGTGAAGTTAGTTTCACTGTGGTATCCTTTCTGCATGCAAGAGAAAGGGGGGTTGGCAGAAGAGTGCCATTGCCAGGGCTACCACTTGTGTCCCCACTCTCCTAGGCTGAGCACTCGCAGCTCTGCATGGGGAAAGGTCCTCAGCAGCCCCCGCTGCTATTTAACCAGACCCGAACAGCTCTTTTCCTAGGATCCCTCTTCTGTGCTTCTTGGTGCCTCCTATAAAGATGGAGGGAAGCTGTCACCAGCTCCGTGTAACACAGCTGAGCAGTCCCTTGGGTTAGACATTTATAAATGTGGATTGAAGACATTGGCCCCAAGGGTACCACATTTTCTGTGGGTGTAGATACACAGTGAGACTAATAAATCAGCCTCTGCGCTAATAGAGATGCCTGCGCTCTTGACTGTGACCCCGCTGGCTGCTCTCTCCGAGGGGTGGCTTTGCTCAGACATTTATTTCTGAGATCTGCTGTAGCGTTTCCTGTCATCCACCCACTGTCATGACAACTACAAGTGTTCATTGCAACACAACGTGCCCTTTCCTCCTGGGGATGCTTCTGGGGAAATGGAGCTCAAGTCAGAACAGGCTCACAGGGGAAAATCCTGCTGGAGGTGTGAGCCACGTCCTCTTACCACCGATGTTAGCATGATCAGAAGTGTGTGTAGAGAGTAGCCCTCCCAAATCCCTCCCTCATTTTTCATGTCTTGTACCAGGGAGCGGAAGAAATTGCTGAAAGTGAGTTCCCGCTAGGTGTGAAATTCAACGGGGCTGTGAATGCTGTGGAGATTTCTCAAACATCAAGGTCTAATCTGGGCAGCCTGGCACAAGCCCAGCTCTGCCAAGGGAAGAACTGGCCAGCTTTGATTGTTGGTCACTTTAAGGGGGTAAGAAGGAAGACGCAGAGACTGGGGGACCCAATTTTGAATGGCTTCACTATTTCCCCAGGGTTCCCTTTAGCTTGTCCTTCAGGAGCAGTTGACAGCTTTGCACTCTGTATTATTCACTGCTTGTTACTGATTAATGGGCTTTAATGTCATTACTTATTTCATTATCAAGTCAATCTAGAAGACCAGCCATTATCTAGGAAAAAAGCGAAACACCAAAACCGCTATTTCTTTCTGACATTAAGTGGTTGGCTAACAGGGTAAAGTGCAAGGTTCATGTTTAAGAACAAGACGCTATTAGCAGGAAAACTTGCTATGAAAGCTGTCTGTAAAGCTGCGTTATCCAGACATAGAGTCGAGTCCAGCTATCACAGGACGTGTTGCAAAAACACGGTGATAAATGAGGTATTCCAAAAAATATAAGGACCAAAACAAGAGCCCAAGTGGAATCTCAGGGTCGGTGATAACAGTGCTGGTAGTGGTAATAATAATCATACACCTTGGAGGTCTGGTCCGGGGTCAGGCCTCAAGTGTGTGAGGTGTAATGCAATTGCAGACAAAATGGTGAATAATTTCTTGCTTCAAAGCACTTAAAAACCAAATACAAGGAGAGCGAAGCCAGCGACAGATGGGCAGGGGAGAACAGAGGTAAGGGCAGCTGGCATGAGGAGGGGACATCACAGTGCACCAGCATTTTGGGCTGTTAGGGATGGGGGTTTGGGGAGGATAAAGGTGTATGTGCGGATCACTTTGGGGCACTGCCAAAATACTGGGGTGACTGACAGTATGGGTTGATGTCCCATTGGGGAACTGGAGATGGCAGCCCACTAAGCTGCAAGCATGGAGGGTCCTGGCAGTGGGGACCTCCATTTGTACTGGGTGCAGAAGAGAAGAGGGATCTGTGGTGACGTATGCCCATCGTGGTGGGGAATGGGCTTCACGGATGTCTCTCAGATGGCAAGGCAGCAGAGCACAGACTGCGAGGATGGACAGGGGAGGCTTGGCAGCACCATGCTGGAGGTGTTGGTCATGGAGGGCTGCACATCACGGTGGGGGGGAGATGCTTGTGGAAGGGGGTGCCCTGCCTGAGGGCTTGGAGACTGGGTGCACCCGGTGCAGGTGGGCACCCTGCAGAGATACCAGCACAGTTCTCAGTTCCTCCTCTTGCAGGGGTGTTTGTGCCCTCCTCCCTTCAATGCAGGAGCACTGGTCTCACCCAGCTCGCTCTTAAGAGCATCTGGGTGGACTGGCAGCAGTGCATGGTTGTGCCCAGAGATGCATTTGGATGCTGCAGGTTTGCGCACAACTACTGGGCTGCAGCTGGAGTCAGCCTTGGATTTTTCATTCGATCCGTCCTAACTCTGCATTGCAAAACATATGAGCAAATTGCTGCTGCCCCCTGGAAGAAGCAGGGCTGTGTCCCAAAGCATACTATTCCCATGGTGTTTAACATTCTCTGCAAAACCAGCTTTTATTTAGAACTGAACATCTGTTCCAGATGTGGTTATTCACTGCCTGTGTCACTGCACTCCTGCCATTGTTGTCCTGCTCCACAGTGAAAGGCTGGCATGAATTATTGAAAGATTGAATTTAAATAAATGATAAACTGGTACAGTGCGTGCAGTAAGTTTCTGTCAACTCCTTATAGAGTCGCACTGCTGGCTTCGCTCTCCCCATGATGAGCTCGCACACCTCCGCGAACCTGCCGCCGCATCTGCCTGATGGGGCTGATCGAAGAGCGTGGAGAGGGGCAGCCCAAGCATGAAGGTGGCCGAGGGGACGAGTCGCCCGGGGAGACAGAGGAGCCGCAGCAGAGGAGCAGGCAACCGGAGTTTCCCTCCTGGCAAGTGGCTTTCTCATCTCAAACAGTTCCTTGCAACAGGGGCGGGAGGACGGGGCGGGAGGGATGCTGCTCCCGAGGGTGGGCAGCAGGAACAGCACTGGGGACTGGCAGTGGGTGCACATGTCAGGAATCTGATGGTGTAAATGGTCCTTGGCCAAAATCTTAGAGTAAATCCTCATCCCGCATCTTTGTGGGACTGTGTTGAAAGAAAACGTGTCCAGAACACCTATGAGTGCATGATTTGTGGGTGAGGGGTGCTCTGGGATCAAGCCCATGGAGGATCTGTACCAGCCAAGCCCTCCATTTTTGTTGTCTCTCAGCTGGGAAATCCAAATGGATTTTTGGAAGCCTGGTAATCTTGGAAATTGATTTCTGTCTGCCCCTCCCACCCCCCTTCTTCACCATTTTGAAAAATGGCTTGACTCACAGTTGCAGGAGGCTGTGGGGATTCACAGCAGACCATCTGTTTCAGCTGTTAGCAGTCATTAATTTTTTTCATATTTTTTGCTGCTTTTGAGATACTTGGGGGAAAAATATGTTCTTGATGGCATTGGAGGACTTCAAAGTCACTTATATTTTTATTTTTATTTTTTTTTTTTTTACTCAGAGAAACAATATACAGTGGATGCAGTTGTTATGAAAGAATTACATTTTTATTGGGTTTTCTAAATGGGGATTTCTGTCTCCTGTGGACAAGCAGGAGAACATGGTGTCCTGTTTATCTCCTTTCCACCACACATTCACCTAATACCTGCCTTGTTTCTGTACTGCAATACATTCACTAAGGAGTTTTGTTTTTTCTTTTTTCTTTTTTTTTTTTTTCCCTCTTCTGGTTAAACTCTAATACAGAAAGGTTTTCTTTTACAAAATATACCAAGATATATTTTTAAGCCACTGCATTTCTGGATTCTGCATTACTGATTAAATCAGCCTTATTGTCTCCAGTTATTCTACACAGAAACTGGAAAATTACTTAACTCCTTGACAGGTGTTCACAGCTGATGGCTCAGATTTGTGGATCGAGTACCAGGGCATATGGCATGACAAATAATAGAACAAACTAATCCTATTGACACTGTCCACCCTGCAGTCTATGCACATTTATCCTTGTGCCTTGCTCTTACTGAGCGAGAGACCATTCCCTGAGCCAACTTCTCTTGGAGATGTTTCTCCCAAGACACAGACTGATGAATTTGGGTCATTGGGGTTTGAGCAAAGTGAGTTTGTGCTGTTTTGCAAGGACCTGTGAAATGGCAAAGGCTGATCTTGCACATGCACTGTGTGGACATCTGCAATGGGGAGATCGTGGCAGCTCCTCCAGAGGATGCTGAGTGCTGGCTTCATCCGGACATGAAGCTGGAGCCTGATAACGAGTAGAGCAGAGAGCTCTGTGCTGGGCACACAGTTAGGCTGGTTTGGGCTGTGCATACCTAAAAGGAAGAGCTGGATGGGTAACATCGGGCTACAGCCACAATAACATCTGGGACAGAAGGCACGGCAGTGGCCTGGATGTATACCTACTCTGAAGTCTTAGATGGTTGGAGACTGCGGAACAGAATCTGGGTATTTCAGACTTCTCTGTGACACTGGGGAGAGGTGACAGCCAAAACACTGTGGAATATTTCCAGCCCTCCATTAGGGCTGCAGCTTTCAGCAATATTACAAATGTGTCCTGGAAAAGACTCCTTTGTGCTGGCCAGAAAGCCGCCGCTGTTTCTGGGCTCAGGAGCTCGTCCGACTCTCAGCAGCTGGCACGAGGTGAGCCCAGCATGTGGCGGCTGCGGAGCCAGCTGGCACCTGCGGATACCGCAGGGACGGTGGCTGGTCCTGTCCCGTGTTCCGCTGCCTGCACTAGGGTGGCACGTGCTGGTAAAATCCAAGCATCTCCATAGTGCAAGACAGAAGGTCTGTGGGATGTGTCCATTGGGCTCAACACTGGGTCTACAGCATGTGTTTTGGAGTGTGCTCTGGACACATGCAAACGGTCTGCATGTGGAGGAGCAGGATGTGTCCCTGCTTGCACAGGCACATCCCTCGCTCTCATTCTGAGCAAGGTGCCTGCCCTGGGAGACCTGAGGGCAGTGAGTGCACTGCAGTGCTGACCAGAGGTGGAGGAATGCATATCTGGAGGCTCAGGGACGTCTGGTGCTGGTGTAGTTTTTGTTTGGAGGCCTTTTCCTTGCTGATTGACTTAATTAAAATTAAAAATTAAAAAAAAAAAAAAAAGGCAGAGAGGATTCAGCTTTTTTTTTTTTTTTTTTTTTTTTTTTTAATGAAGTGCCTCACTTTTAGGGCTGCAGAACTAATTTTCATTTCAAAATTTCTTCTAATTTAATTTTAAAGTTCCTCAAAAAAAAGAAAAGATTCAAACTGCAATGTGAAAAGAGGTGTTGGCTTTTGTAAACAAACCAAAGCAAACTCAAATCTATTAGCTGACTAGAACATCATTTTCTGTTTTGAAAGATCAATTTTCTAGAGAAAAAAATGAATTTTTAAAGTAAAGATAGATATATAGTTTTAATTTTATTTTTTTTTTCCCTGTGGCATCTAAACTACTCTTCATGCTTTTGCCCTACCATGGAAAAATCTGGGGTACTGCTGCGCTGGGGCATGCTCTTCCCCTTTAACTTACAGAGGCTTTCCAGGGCATGGCAGGAGATTTTCAGATTTGATGACAAGAGAGGAAGATCGTGCTCCCAGAGCCCACATTTGTTCTTCAATCTCCTACACGTGTCTGCATTTGCTTGTGGCCATCCTCCTCCCTCCATCAGGTCAGACCTTGGTGTACCCAAAAATCACCGCCCGGCTTCCAAGTCTGCAAAAGAGCGAAGAGGAAGGAAATCTCTTTCCATCAGGAAATTTGCCTATTAACACCCCAGATACAAAAATCTCAATGGAGCTTTTCCCCTCCAAACCAGCTAAAATGTCTCTCACTGATGGGAAGTCTAAAAATAAGTGAGTTCTCCACAAACAGTTTAAAGATGTTGAAAATGAAAAGCAACAAAGGATGTAGAACGTATGAGTCACTAAATTACAGGGCTATCTTTCTAAGAGCAAAACAAAACAACAAAAAAAAAGCCCTCCCCACTGAAATTCATTGTGAGTTTTCTGGGTTTGGTTTGGGGCTGTTTGCCTCGCAGTGCTGGCGCAGTCATCTTATTTTTGTGGGCTAGCAAAGGGCTCAAAGCCTTCCCCATTTTCATTACACAGTGTGCCAGAGCTCTGTGTAAATAAGGAGCATAAAACCAGCCTGCTCAGTGGCGTGAACAGGAGGTGCTTTTCTCTCACACATGGGCAGTGCTGCTGATCCAGGAGCCATGCCCCTTGCAGGAGCTCGCTGGATGTCAGGCTTGCAGGGAAGAGCTTGTGTGTGCACCAGCATGTTCCTCTGGCCTCAGTGTAGCTGCCACTGTTTGGACTCTCAGTTGGGAGCAAGCAGATTTTTGTGGGTGTAATCACATTTGTCTGTAGCTTCAGTTTGTTGAGATAATGTAATATAAGGAGTTCTCTCTTTTTTTTTTTTTGTCTTTTTGAAGGTGTCGTTTTGTGATGAGCTCCACCAGGGTGGACTCTGTTGCAAAACTGACATTTTTTTAGTATTTGCAGATGAGCTTGAATCAAAATCTTGGTGTCTGAGACAGCAGGAGAGGGATGGACTTTTGCCAAACCTATGCCTACATCTGATGTTTGCAGCCAGCCCCAATCTCTCTAATAGGCTGAAATGAAGCCTTGGATTCAAGCAGATGGTGGGGCTGGAGATGTGACTCTGCCAGAGCTGCTGCGGCCCAGGCCTGCTGTCAGTGCATGCAATGCCATCTCCGGTGCTTGAAGTGGCTTTAGGCTGCCCTTTCTACCCCTCATGTTCAGTGCCTTCATCCATCCCCTTCCTCTGCAGCAGGAAGAAGATGGGGTGCAGGAGAGCACGGCATAGTGGGGCAGCAAGATGTTGCTTCCCTGAGCCCCTGCAGCATTCAGCAGGCTTGTCTCCATCACAAAGATCCCATTGATCAGTACGAGTGAGCCTAAAGAACCCATTGATCAACACATGCGAGCCCAAATAACCTATCGATCAGTGCATCGGTTGTGTGTGTCAGCAGGTGTGTGGAGGCTGAGCACAGCAGTCGTAAATCCTTGAGCAGAGCTTGCTCAGCAATGATTTAATCTAGATATTTAGTTCTGAAATGCTCTAATTAAACTTCAGAATAAACCACCCAGTGCAAAAGCACAATGAATAAGAAGTAAAAATAAAAGTTTCTCCTGGAATAATTAACCATCATTAAAACATGAAAATCCAGGCTAGGGAGCAATTGTATGCCTTCCACAAAGCGTTTAATCAGAAATAATGTGATGAAATTAAGCAATACAAAAAAATTAGGCTAAAAGTTGAGAAACTAATCCCACTTGTGAGAGCCATTAGACCATGCAGTGCTCTTGAACCCTCTCCAGGGAGCGTCTGGACATGCATTTCTTGGGACATCTACAGTTGGAGTGGACCGAACTCCCCTCAGTACTGTTGGCAATAATTACGGGCCTCCTCATTTCTGTGGCCATCACAGACCTTCTATAGTTTTTATTTCAGTGGATTGCTCCTGACTGAGCACAACTACTTAATTTCTATAGAGGACTTTCTCTAAGGGACCTCTAAGTTTGACCCTTACAGACTTTACATCTAGGTAATGTATGGGATATTTTTAAGACACCTGCCTCTACTCATATCATTCACTGGCTTGCCCTGCCTCCTCTTGGACGCTACGCTTATTGCTGCCATATTTATTGCAAGCTCACCATTCAGCCACTGCTTTCCTTCATCTAAAAAGACACTGAAACTGAAATTAAGACCTTGTGGTGCCTCATGGCTGCGGGTTTGCTGAGCATCTCCCTGTGAGCTGGGAGGTACCCAATTGTAATCGGTCTGACTGGTGTACAGCAGCTTGAAAGCAAATTACATCAAGCGATAATCCTCTTGTTATTAGAGCGACGGCTCGGCACTGACAGTGACAACCACCACTGGTCCCCAACAGGCAGCCGGGCAGGTTTCTGACAACAACCTGCCCTGCCTCGCATAATTTTTCAGCACTTTGCTTTGTCACATTAGTATTATATTGTCTCTCGCTGTATCATTTTCAGGAGCGCAATGTGGACATCGGGGCACTGATTTCCAAGGCAGCCATCACCTTCCAGAGCGCGCTCCGTCCTCTTGCTGCCCCTGTTGGTACCAAGGACAGGTTCTTAAAAACAAGGGTCTGGCAGGATCTGCTCTGAGTTCTCAGGGAGAAGAAGAGAAAAGGGCTAGAGGCTGGTCTTATTTACACAGGCATGAGTTTGGAGTTATTCTGGATATGTTTAGGGATTAATGAGAGCTTGGTTCTTTAACAATTTTTAATAATAAATATATAATCCTAATGGATTTTCCAGCTACTGTATTGAGCTGTGAAGCTTGGAACCTTTTTGGTTAATGTCTTCCAGAGCTGAAGGAAAGGAAATTAGCTGAAGGCAGGGAAGAACGTGCTGCAAGTGAGAGGGTTTTACCCCGCTTTACTCACGTATGCAGTCTGGATGAAGCTCGGGAAGTCACTTGTGAAAGTTGCTTTGTGGTTCAGGGAAAAAAAAAAAAAAAAAAAAAAATAAGTAAAAGGATGCAAAGAGGTTGATCCAGGTCTCATCCTGATGAAACATTCAGCTTCCCCTGACAGTGCTGAGAGCCAGCTTACAGAAGCAGTGTCCTCACTAGACACAAAATTGCTTCATCAAAATGGTAAAATTACAGGATGTAGCCAGGCCTGAACACCCCAATGTTTTGTCAGGAACTTGGACCATTGCTAAATTCTTGCATCTCCATCCAGGCCCTGGACAGGGCAAGCAGGCAGCAGGACACAGAAGTCCTGTAGCTGGGTTTTGCAGCTGAGCTGGCAAAGCAGTGGTTTGATAATCGATGGAGATAGGATTTCTAGTACAAAGAGACCAGCTAAATAAATAAAAAAAATCCCTCTGCCCCTGGCTCCATGGCTGGTGAGCATATCCCTTCTGATGGTAAAATCCCAGTGTGAGAAATGTGGTGGCCACAAGGCTGAAAGGAAGGAGGTGGGGAGGATTTTAAATTTGAAAAGTACAGCGCGTGCATGATGTAAGCTAAATGCCTTTGAGCTGTAAAGTCGACGCTTATTGTGAAGGCCCTGGTCTTCGCTCAGTGCTCACCTGGTTGTGGGAGTGTTGCTGTAGGTGCCGGAGGTGTTTCCAGGCTGTGTCCTGGGTCCAGCAAAGGCAGTTGAAGTACCCTGGCCTGGCTTTCTCTGGACTTGATTTTTGGTGGATTTGTTCATACCAGGCGGAGATCCCCCAGCCATGTGCTTATGGTGTGCCCAGAAGGGGCTGCCTGCCTTGGTGACCCACGGCTCCCTGCTCTGCTCCCCAGCACAAAAGGGGCAGGCGGGCTGCCCAGGCTGGGGCACAGGGTGCGGGGAAGCACGCTCGCTTGTGCACACAGGAGCACTGGGGCGTGTGCAGATGTGGTTTCTCCTCCATTGCTGCTTCATAGACTCACAGAATTGTTTGGGTTGGGAGGAACCTTAAAGACCACCCAGTTACAAGCCCTTGCCACGGGCAGGGCCCCCTGCCCCCAGCCCAGGCTGCCCCCAGCCCCATCCAGCCTGGCCTTGGCCACTTCACAGACAGGGCACCCACAGCTCCTTGGGTCAACCTGTTCCAGTGCCTCCCCCCCCCCATCCTATTCCTACCTATTCCTAAAAACAGACCCAGCAGCAGCATACACCCACCGACCCTCGGAGCCCACTAGTGAAGGAGTCCGGCCCCACATCAGTGCTTCCCCGGGGGCCCTTCACCCCGCTAACCCCGGGGAGCACGGCGGGGGCTGGAGCCAGCCTCCGGCCGGCCCCTCCGCGGCCAGGGGGTGGGCAGCGAGGCGGGGGAGCGGCGAGGAAGGGGTTAGCGGGGGCCTGCCGCAAGGTGGGCCGCGGCGGAGGGTGGGCCCCGGGCGGGCGCAGCGCCGCCGCCCTGCCCGGGGGCTGCCGGCGGGGCTCGGCGGGGCCATGGGGCGCTGAGCCGCAGCGCGCTGCTCCGCTCCGCTCCTCGGGCGGCGTTATCCGCCGCCTTCAATACACAGGGTGCGGGGTGGTTTTTTTTTTTTTTTTTTTTTTTTTTTTTGGCCCTTTCCCCCCCCTTTTTCTTTCGCCGTTTTCCCCCTTTTATTTGCCTTTTTGTTACCTCTTTTTTACCTTTCCTTTTTTACCCCCTTCTTTCCCTTTATTCCTTTCTCCCTTTTTCCTTTTCCCCTTTTTTTCCCTTTCCTCCCTTTTTTCCCTTTCCTCCCTTTTTTTCCCTTTCTCCCCCTTTTTAACCCTTTTCCTCTTTTTTTCCTTTTTCCCCTCTCTTCTTTTTATTTCTCCGCCATCCTCACCGCCCAGCTCTCTCTCTGCCTCCTCCCGCACCCCCCCCCCCCCCTTCCATCCCTCCCCCCCTCCTCCTTCGAATAACTCGGCCAGGAGCGATCTGGAGGGGGGAGAGGAGCCGAGCAAACCTGTAGCGGCGGAGCCGGCTGGTGGAGAGGTGAGTCGAGGAAGGGGGGAGGCTCCAGCGGGAGGGGTGAAGCGCCGGGTGCCCCCGCTAGGCTCTTCGCAGCCCCCGCTGGGCTCCCTGCAGCCCCCCCGGCGCTTAACGGGAGCCGACCTGTTGGCCGCGCCGGGGATGCTGCCGGCTGCTCTCCCACCCCGCCGGCTCGCTCAGACGGGGCAGCCCCGCAGCGGACCCCCGCGGGGCCGGGGGATGCTGGGCGGGGGCTCTGCGGGTGCCCCCTCCCGGCTCAGCCCCCGCTCCTGCCCGGTGTCGCGGCGGTGGCTCGGGCGCTGTGGTGGTTTGGGGTTTTTCCCCCCGTGGCCGTGGGCACACACGCGTGCGGGAGGAGAGGGGCCCGAGTTGCCATGGAGCGGCGTCACTGCACTTTTGCAGCCCGGGGAGTCCTGGTCTTTATTTCGAGGCCCGCTGTTACCGCGGGTGATGTAATAAGTGCTCGGTGTCTCTGCGGTGTCCTGCTCGTGTGGAGTTAGCTAAGAAGGAAGATCCCAGAGCAGAGGGAGCATCCGCCATACGATTGAGTAGATGGGTCTTAATGAATCTGTTGGAATCAAGGCAACGAGGGAGGAATTTGGCCCCTAAAACCTACCGATGCTGGTGTCAGCACCCAGAAGACTCCCAAAGAGAGTCTTGCCTGTCGCCCGGTCGCCTAGTAATGGGTTTAATGTATTCAGCCCTGCCTCGTTGTATTTCAGGGATAATTTCAATCACCAGATTTAATATATGATTTGCAGTGATTGCCTCCTGATTTACCCACTTGAACATCAAAAGGAATGCATTAAGGAAGGTTGAGCTGCTTTGCTGATGTCCTGAGTGTGAGCTGTTTCTCCTGTTACTCACCAGCAGCTCAGACCTTTTCCACCCACCAAGTTTCACTGTTTTCCATGTAGCAGCTGCATCCTCCTTAGCACGTGCCGCACTGTGTCGCACTCATTCGCTGGGCACCTTGCAAGCTTGTCTTGGCTCTCGGTGGCTTCGGAGCGTGTTGAAAGTCGTCGGGATACAGATGGGCTCCGCGAGGAGATGGTAGCAGAAGGAACTCAGAGAGGGAACAACGGCTCACTGAGGTCTGGTCGGGCTGTGGTTGCTGGAGGAGAGGTGCGGGACCTTGTCTTGCTCGCTGAGCTTGCTGGACTACAACTCCGTCCTCCTCATTGCGTGGGAAATCGAATTTTCCCATTGTTCAGCTGTGAAATAGCTGCACGAGGCTGTGATTGGCAAAGGACTGGATTGCCCAGGTTGCTTACATCACGTAGGCAGCTGCCACCAAAATGACACACTTGATTGAAGGCCAAAAGCACCATATACGTAACCGCCTGTGATTAAGCTCCATATGATGCCTCGGAGCAAGTAAAAACCCCTCCTTCATCTCATCTTGTTTGTAACGAGACTACCGTTGCAGGGATATCATTTGTGTCATATTGTGGGGTTTGGGTTGTTTTGGGATTTTTTTTTATTTATTTTTTTTTCTTATGGCTGTAAACGTCTGTGACCTGAGATGATCTGCTGTCGCACCTTTGTGTGACGCCAAGTGAGAGCTGGCTGCTGTAGGTGTGCTGGTAGCTGGGAATATAAATTTTACCAGGTAAGAGCTCCCAATGACATTTTTTTCTTTCCTAAAGGAGGTTCGAGTTGGCTTACTATGGGGAGGGAGAGGGTCTTTGTGTGCGTCCTTTCCCCATGTACATGCGTGTGTAGTGATGTGACTATTTATTTCTGCAAATAAGCTTTATCTTTTTAGATTTTGGCATCTTTGGAGATCCTTAGCTGTTTCCTCAGAGTATGCACTGTACCTATAGATAAATCTCCCTGTGCTGCATTTCTGGCTAGATCCTCTCCCTGGCTCTGGTGGGGCAGCCTGCATGTCCCCAGCAGGACCCCCAGTGTGCAGAGCGGAGACAGGGAAGATGGTGGGGCTGGGCTGAACCCTGCGCTGGTGGAAACTTGGAGGTAGCATAAGGGCCGCAGTTATCTGCCCCTGGAGGGCTCCGTCTTGAAGGAGCTGGTCCTGCACTCTGAGGGAGCGTGCAGACCTCGTGCTGCTAGTGCAGCACCTTCCTTTAACTTCCCAGAGGGGCAGAACCAGGCCAGGGCTTGATCCTGCAAACTGATGGATTTCATCAGTGAACATGAACAAAAGCACTTTCAGAGCATCTCCTTGATATTGAATCTTGCAAAAAGAAAAGAAAAAGAAAGAAAAAGAAAGAAAAACAAAACAACCAAACCCACCAAAACTTAAAGAAATAGCTTGTACAAATGCTAATTTAGACAAAATCTTCCTTTCCTATGTCGGCTGCATGGGAAGACCAGGTTGTACCTCCTCTCGCTGTACTCTCACTCTCTGACTTCATTATCATGCAGTTTTTATCCAATCATAATGTGCTTGCTGATGCAGCTTATTCCTACCATATCAAGATATATGGGTGTATATATAAATATAGATGAATATATAAACAACGTTTTTGTGGCCACTTGTCCAGGCTTTCCATCAACAGAATAAATCCCCAGCCCAGTCTCAATACATTTAAATGGCTGGTCCTGTGCATCTCATACAGCCTCCAGGAAACGTTCCTCTGTAAGTTATAATGCAATGCAAGTCCTCTCATTTTATTTTTCTTTAAACGACCTAATTTCTAAGCAAAATCATTGTCTGACCAGTATTGAGATGATAGTACTATGCATGTTTTATCTTCCAGAGTTATTGTAAGCTGAACAAAATACCCATTGAAAAACTACTTGTATTAGAAATACCAGTAAACATCATTTTAGTCGATTTGTGCACATATAACTTTATTGATTCAGCATGAAATATGGCAGGCAGTCTATTTGGAGAGGTAAAATGAAACAGGCAGTGCCTTTTCAGAATATGTTGGCAATGTAGAATGGGTTTGAGAGCATTCATTTTAGCCAGGTGGGTTGCTAAGGTAAACTAAAATGATTTTTTTATGGGTCCTGTAAACAATGCCAAGTCAGTTTTATTCGGTTTTACACAGGCTACAGCTAAAGATATGTCAGTTACCTCAGCTGTTAAGGGGGAAGTGATATGTATGGAGAAGCTTTGCAAGACTGGATAGTCTTTAATTGTATTTTTAACCTGTGAATGTGGTTAGTGTAAAAAGTGTAAGCAAGAAACTGAAGTAAATACGGGGTATTATGCAATAGTACTTGGGCTATCGTGAAAAGAGGGCATTAGAAGCAAACCATTTTACAGGTCTGCTTTTAATTAAAGGCAGTCTACTTTGATAAAAGCACAAAAATATGAAAATGTTTCTCCAAATAAAGGCTTTAAGCAATGGTAATTAAAGTCACAGCATGGATTTAGTCTGTTGAACCTGAAGTCCACGGGTAGGACACGGAAAATGTATAGAAATTCAGTGGGTGGTTCTAAAACTGCCCTTTCATTCCTTGAACTTAATATCTGCTTGCGGAGGCTTACAGGGCATAATTGTATATACATTTTTATAGCGTGATAAAAAAAAACAACCTTAGACGTCTGCACTGCGTGCTGTCATTAAGTCTGCTCGCAGCTGAGGCTTTCAGGCTTTCAGGCAGCACACACCTCCCCATGCCCCATGAAATCCGGCTGGGCAGCCTGCATGCAGGTTGCAGCTGCTTGGGGCTGGGGTCCTGCAGCATCAGTGGGTGCCTGGCAGGGTGCAGGGGTCTCAGAGTGGGGTGCCAAGGTGCAGCGGCCCCCTGCTGTCCCCGAGCCCCAGCAATGAGGTGCACAGCCACACTGGGGGAGCTCAGTGCTGCCGCTGCTGCCTGGGGCTCTCCAAAACACCCCTTGCCTTTCCCTCCTGGACTTCCATTGTTATCATGCATGGTTGTGGTAGTTCTTCCTTGAGTTCTTCCCTGAGATATCTGCAGTTCATTCTGCAGAACGGTTTGGGATATTTGTAAGTGCAGTAAGGGTCAAAATCCATCTCTTTTGCCTTTGACAAGCTACAGAGCCTGCCTGCAGGCTCTGTCTCCTGCAGAGTCAGGAGGACGCTTGGGTGGGATGCTGTAGATGACAGCGCGGTGGGCATGTGTGTGCAGAGAGAGTGTGTGTGTGCAAGCAGTTTCCTCAGGATCTTTATTCCCTGATGCCAACACCTAGAAACAGGGACGTGAGGGAGCCCAAGAAACTGAGAGCTCGCTTGGTCGCATCCCTTACAAGAAGGGAATAGCTGAGGGAACAGACACTGCTGATATCCTGCACAAATTCCAGTTTGGTTTAATTCCTTCCTAACCTAAATTCTCTTTGTGTTTGTACTCGCTTCCAGCCAGGGGCCTGATTCTGCAAAGGGGTCAGTAGGGCAGAGACTCACTGAAGTTAATGAATTCCGTCGAGCCCGCCCCTGCTCTGAGATTGATCCAGTTTAATGAGGTTTTCTTCATTCTCCTCTATTTGCAGGACCATAGCTGCATAGTTTGCATAGTTTGCATAGATACCAGGATCGTTTTGAAGGTTTACCCAATTCTGCAAAGCCATAGGCAAACAGCTCCATAAATAGCCCATTGGCTTGAGCCAGCACTGCTGATGCTTGCAACCTGTCCCAGTGAAGGTAACTGGAGTTTTACCATCACCTCCCATGATTGCTGCAGCCCCCAGGTCAAGCGTGTCCCTGTGGACATGCATGTGAAGACCCAGACATATCTGTGCAGCCTATTTGCAAGCTTCTCCAAGGGTCTGAGGACCTCTCTAGATGAAAGATGCTACCAAAATTGTCATAATAATGAGTTGAGATATATTTATGTATTCATACTTGATCTTAGATGCTCTGTTCTGACCCCTTTTAAAAACTGCATTTGAAGAGAAATGCCCTCCGCACTCTTTTTTTCTGCATATTGGTGACCTCCTCCAGGGCAGTGATCCCCCACGGAGAGCTGTCAACTATTATGCTAATGAGATTCCAAATAGTTGATCATCCCTGCCAGGTATTGAGGTTGGGAGCAGCCAGCCCAAGAACAAATCCCAGGAAAAACAAGAAAACGAAGTCTCTGTAACTGTTTTCAATTATTCAGTCTCGGTGGTTCTCCTTATGTTTCAAGAAGAAACATACAAATCTCTCTGGGTCTAGCTTGTTTACAGAGTGCTCGTGGGTTTAAAATACAGCTAGTGTCAGATTTCTGTTGTACATTTCCTTCAAATAAATACTGACATAAAAATAAGGATGCTGTAATTTGTGCCACCCCAAGAGCTAAATACTGCGCTCCAGCAGTATTTTGGTTTCTTGGAACAGCTTTGCTATAATCTTCCAAAGACCGGTAGCTGGAAAAGAAAGAAGCGCAGAGTTTCTCAGGGCTGCTGAGCTCTCTCTGGTAGGGTCTGCTTACTTGTGAATCAAGGTCTTGGGAGACAAGGTGCTCTAGCATGTGCTCAGATCTGAGTTCAGGGAGTGCTTCAGTGATTTGCAGCATCTTTGCTCCAGGGCTTTGACAGCAGCCATCCCTCCCCCACTGCTGTGCACAGATGGAGGACATGGCAGGTTTGGGCTCTACCTATATACTTGTCCCATAAGCAGCTAAATGGACTTGTGGTTGGCTTTAAGCAGCTGCTGTGGATGGGCAAAGTTACCCTGGTTGCCTTCTTTGTAATGCAACGCATCCTGTGCTTCCAAATGCAGCTGATATTTCCAGTTTTCTGCATAAAGTGGTGCCATGACTGCAACAGCCTTTGAACCCTTTCCTATCATACCCAGTTCCTGGCATAGTAGTAATTGGTAATAACTATCCTCATTATTATTAATGACGTGATTCTGAAAACTTCTTGTTGGGGTGGGTGTTCACTGGGGTCAGCTGATCCTCTCCAGCAGACTGGGTTTGTAAGGCATTGCAGTCTGGATTGTGTTTTAAAGTTGGGTCATACTGTGCGTGTGAAGACACTTTACCAAAGAAACTAACAGCCCTGGATGTCTGGGGTGGAGAAGTGCTTGGAGTGTATATCAGTTTGAATCTTATAATATGATCCACCTCAAGTTATACTAAAATTATTCCAGTGTTGTGATTACCCTCTCCACTTTAATTACTTTCTGTCTCATTTATATATGTTGAAGGCTCCCATCCTCATAGCTCCAAGGAAAGTTTCTGTAGGAACCATCAGCTAGTGCTGTTAAAAATGAACCCTCACCAGATGTCCAAAGGCTCCTTTAAAGAAGAGGCCTGGCATAAGTCACATTTATTGGGAGTAATGAATTGTCCTATTAAAAAAACTAAATGTTTTGGCATTTCATTAATAATACATAAGCAACCAACAGGGTATTTGTAGTGTGTTGCTTTGTTAAATCTGCTGTAAAAATTGTCATTATTGATATATTTCATGTTTATAATTACTCATCTGTGACGCACTCAGTCTGTTATGAATAATCCATTGTATATTGTTTTCTTAAATAGGATGCTTGCTCAGTGTGCTGGGGGTGCCAGCAATTGCTTCTAATAATGTCTTCATGTCTGATTTATGCATGTGAAATGAAGGCAACTGGACATGAGTAAGTGAACAGGAGCATGCTCAGAACACTGTCCCCAAGACACTCTCGATAAGCAAACACCCAAGAGTTGTTAGTGAAGGAGAAGCCCATTGAACAGAGCAGAGGAACATGTAGAAATGCATTACGGAGGGACTAGAGATGCACAAGTGACATTTCCTGGCTGTTCTGATGTTCTCTTCATCTCAGCTAAAAGCTCTGCTGTCCTTTTTCTCTCACTGACAGCAAGGACCTCGTTTCCCTGTGTGATGACACACGCAGGGTAATTAGTTCTGTGTTACCTTGTTGTGCCGGTGTCTCCCACTCTGAAAGAAATAAGCTAAGCAAGAAATCTGATATTTTTGTGTTTAAGCAGTGTGGACCGTTGAAGGGCTGCGTGACATGGTCTGAAAAGATGTGGATGACGGCACAAAGCCTTGCCTGCACCATTGACATGCGATGCGTGCTCAGCCTAATGTGCCATGTGCTGACTCTGCCCATGGCCCTGTCTCCTGAGTACCAGGGAAGCTGAGGACTGGGTGAGGGTGGGAGGAGAACTTTCAGATTGCTGGGAAGGACACGCAGTGGCTTTGGTCTCTTTGGCAGTGTTAGCTGCATAGCTTTGGTAGGGAAAGGCAAAGCAAAGGTGAGGTAGAAGGAGGCTGGGACAATGCCCAGGGAGGAGAGCATGGCTGATGGTTCTATTCAGTGTGTTCTCATCTTGGCCTCGAGGCTGCTCAGTCCCTTTGGGTCTGCACAGACTTCTGGATTTTAAGGCCCAAGAGAAGCTGTGGATGCCCCATCCCTAGAGGTTTTCAAGGCCAGGTTGGATGAAGCCCTGGGCAACCTGATCTGGTGGGTGGCATCCCTGCCTGCTTGGCATCCCAGTTGGAACTGGATGACCTTTAAGATCCCTTCCAACCCAAGCCATTCTGTGATTCTATGATCTGATTCTATGATCATAATTTTATGATCATCTCATCTGGAAAATGATGTGTCACAAGCCGTTAGATTTCACGCGGTTACCTCCAGCACTGAGTGCAGTAGCTTGCGCTTGGCTAAAGCATGTCTTCCAGCAAGACATCTGGTCTTGTCTGGGAGATAGCAATGTGTCACTTGTCCTGGTAGTTTGTTCCAACGGTTAATCACCTGCGCCATTAAAAACTCTTGCTTAATTTCTAGTTTGCATGTTTATAGCCTCATCTTCCCATCATGGAAGCCTTTCACCTTTAGATTTTAAAGCTTTTTAGTAGCCTGCATTTTTTCCTCTCATAAAGCCTTACTGTGTCCTCAAACAATGTTTTTTATGTTTTTGTTTGTTTGTTTCTCTGTTTTTGTTTGTTTATTTGTTTGTTTGGCAGTGCCTGCCTGATGCACACTACAGGTCCAGCCTCCTTGTAGAGGAGCCGTGCCTACAGAAGGGGATGGGAGGCTGGTGCTCACACACCACAGCCTGCCGAGGGCTAAAAGCTCCATTTCCAAGACTGCCTTTTTTTTCCATTTTTCAGGTGAATTTTAAGAGGAAGGGGGAGAGAGGAAGGTTTGGGTTTTTGTTGCATTGTTGACTTTTCTTTTGCTTTTTAATGTCAGCTTTCAAAGACAGCTGTGGTTTATGTGAAATTGGAAATTTTGGACTAACCATGGCTGAACTCCACCCCTGCAGCCAGAGGTAGGGGGCTGCAGAAATGGCAGAAAGTGGGAGGAGGAAGACAAAAAGCTTGGGATTGCTGTCTGTGAATGGGTTTGGAGACTGAGAAGGTTGTGTGAATGGATGAAATGCTGGTGAGTTGGTTGTGACGGCAAGTTTAAGCCTGTTTGGGAATGGAAAAGCATCTTTATACCCTTTTCTGTGATGTGCTTGCCCTGTGGGTACGGAGCTATCAGGTCACTGCAGCCCTCTCCTCCTGGCGGTTTAAGCTGAGGATCAGCCTGGGCCATAGTTAAAAAATAACAAACAACAACTGTGATTTATAGCTATCCCACTGTGTTCTCACATGTTCAGCATTCAGAAAGAAACGTGCATTATTTTATACTTGACCTGGCATCCTCAGCTCTTCCTTTCTGCCATGCAGGATTCAAAGGCAGCTGTGCAGCTTCAGTTGTTTAGCATTGTGATGTTTTTAAAAGTGACCTTCCTCTTCTTCTTAATTGTCAGATATTCTGGAGAAGGTGGAGAGTGCAAAACCAACTGAAGTGCCTACTGCTTTGTAGTTTTCAAACCTGGAAGTTTGTGGCTTGTGAAGTGCCTCTGTGGCACTACATCCATTAGGCTTGTCACTCAGAGCTTGTTTTCTTCATTTCAGAGGACTTCTTCCATGGTTACATCCTTAAATTCTGAAAGCGGCCCAAGGTTTATAAAGTCCTTTTACCCACTATCACCATGGGGAACTTTATTGCTAGTGTCCCAACCCAATATCAGCCAAAGGGATTTTCTTTGGTCATTTTCTGAAATGGGAATATTTTCTTAAGCTAATGCAAATAAATAATCTCATCCAGCACAAATGCCATGTATTGTGTGGTTAGGATGGGGACACATATGGCCAGAGCTGGAAGTGGTCCCTGGGAGCCAGCTTTAGCCTGTACCACCATCACCACCAGCAAATGCATGGTGCAGCTCATGTGCATGCATGCTGTGGGTTAGGGTCTCATGTTTGCAGTCTTTATATCCTGGTAAAAGGTGTGGAATGAAACTGGATGGATTTGCTCTATGAAAATATTACATAGCACAGAGTGTAAATACAATGTCTAGCTTCTGATTAGCAACCCTGCTCTCGGAAAGTGGGATTAGTCCTGTTTGCCAGAACTAGAAACAAAACCCTTTCAGAGGAAGCTTTAGGGCTCATTTGCACTCACAGCCCACTGATTTTGCATTACAGTCTGAGGAAATTTGGCTTTCCAAAATGGCCCGGTGTGTTTATTGCTCTATGCAGGCTGCAGCAGCAGACCAGGAGCGGGAAAGTTCTTGTCTTTCTCTTCCTGCAATAGATCTGCTTGTATATGGCACAAATGTTCTTTTCCATGTGTTTTGGGGGGATTTGACTTTATTTGGTATCAATAGCCAGAACTTCCTCAAAGACTTTCCTCCCTGGAAGGATCTATTTTAGGGCTTTCCTTTTGAGGCTCCCTTGCACCAGACCTTATTTTTCTCAATCCCAAGGCGCCCTTCCAAGACCCACTCATATTGATTTTGTAGCTACAGAAAAAGCCATCTGCCTGAGCACACTTTTCATTCCTTCGTCTCTTTACACACCTGAGTTGAGACTGATTAAATAAGACTTCTGCATTTTATTGTGGGAGCTTAAATCCCCACACCTCATTACAGAGCTCTTGATGTGCTCCCCTTCCCCACATCCTCAGAGCTTCTCCCCGCACCAAAATGAGATTCTTCGAGCCCTTCAGGCTTTCCTTTGGTAGCTCAGGCTCATATTTTACTGGAGGTGCCAAGTTTTTGCACAAAATAATTAAAAAACCCTCTCTCTGAACCTATTGTTAGCAATAGCAAACGCAGGTGATAAGGTACAGAGTGACTTAGTGCTCTTCCTAGCAGAAGGATTTTGCCAAAGCCACGTGTCTGCAACAAAACGCTTGACTTGCTTTCCTTTAAATATATTGGCTACAAGCAGAGACGTATGGATTTAGTCCAGTGCTGTTGCTCCCATGCCAGAGAGCAGGGGCTGGCTGCATCCCTCAGCTGTTGCTGCCTGCCTGGGTGAGAGGCATGGGCAGCAGGGAAAGAAAAACAGATCAGAATAGTAATGAAGACTCTTTGGAAAGATGCTGTTGTCCCCTGTCTGACGTGTTATGCCCGGAGCACAGAGGATTAAATTGCCCAGGAATTTCCCAGGTGGTACATAGGACTCTATTTGCTTTTCCTTTTGGATCCAGCTAAAAAGTGTGAGTTATTACACAGCCTGCCTGGAAAGATAATGGCAATCATTCAGCTCTGGGGAAAAGGAGGGACATTTTTGGAAGTCACCACTCTTATTTGCCTTAGATGTTATAATGTTGCTCTGTCCAGGAAGAAGCATCATTATTGCCATTACTTCAATTGATGACTTTTATAAGGATTTTTGGGCAGAGTTGTAAGACTTTACACCTACTGTTTTGGTTTCCCTACCATCCAGTTGCTTCATGGGTTTTCTATGGATTTCTGTATATTTTATCCCTATGAAAATGAAGTTTACACTATTGTACTGCACGTGTGTGCTTGCCCACCCATGTGTGTGTTTTCACATACCATCAGCTTGAATCCTCTGCTCAGCTTCAGCCAGATTTATGGGAGAGATGGACACCTCAGTCTTACCATATTCCCACCAGTCCTCACCAGCATTGTTTCTGTCTGGTCAGTGGTTGTGGGGCTGGTCAGCATCCAAGATGGGACGTTAGCCCAGGTACCATACAACTCCCTGGGCAGCAGTCCAGACCCACCAAATTACAGCTGAATACAGAAGGCAAATACACGGTCCAGGCCAGACAGTGCAAGTGATGTATGTCATGAGCCTGAGGCTGTAAAACCAGGATCAACCTCTGGGCATCATTTTGTGCTGTATGTAGGAAGAGGTGGGAAAGAGGTTAGCAAGAAATCTTTTCCAAATTGGTAACTACCAGGGGACATCCAGGATCGATACAAATTGATCCCAATTCCATCTCGTTCACTGATGCTTAAGCTAAACCTTCCAGTTTAATAGCTGTGTAGATTTTCAATTGGGTGTGAAAGCCTTTTTAAAAAACATATCACAAGAGCTGGGGAAGAATGCAAACTGGAGTGAGTGTAGACATGTGAGCATCGTGTAACTGCCTTTTTTTTTCTGATGGAAAATTGCTTACGAACATCTTATAAATTTCACAAATGTGGTTGTGCTGAAAGGAAAGGCTGGCAGTGCTGCTGCCGGGCGTTACGGGGGATGTAACCTGCTGGTGAGCTTGGCGCAGAGACTGAAACCTTGGCAAGGTACCATGGTAACATTTCCATACACACGTTTATGGGTTCTTTGAGTTTTTTTTTTGGTTAAATGTCAATGTTTTCATATTATTCAAGGAGATTTTGTTGCTTTGAAATCCCACTATGCCTTTGAAACCTCTTTCAGTTTGCAATGTGCTTTGTGGGAAATGTGTCTGTTGGAGACAGGGAGCAAACAATGCTGCTTACCAGTGTCCTCAAGGTCATGTACAGCTCCATAAAATGGGCAAGAGCTGGGGCATCTTCCCTGCACCCATCCAGAGGATGAGGGTGTACGTTGTTGCAAATTTAACACATTGAAGTAGGAGGAAGTGCTCAGCATCCTGAAAATCAGCATCACTGCCAGCCATGCAGCTGGGATGGGCATCACCGTGGTGCATGGCAGTCCCATCATCACCAGTTCATTTATGGTTTGAGTTTGCTGGGATCTCAGTTGGCAATAGATGGGGCAGCTGCAGGCCAGCTTAAAGTTCCTATATTTCTAACACAGGCCTTTTGGCTAAATCCAGAAATAATTTGGACCAAGCAGGTCTGTGCTAGGTCAGACCTTTTGTTCCCACACTGACATCGGGCACCTACATATTTCCATTAAGCTTTTTACGTATTTCAACACATGGTGCTTTGCAAAACATGATGCTGTGCTTTGAGCTCTCCCATGGCCCACACCTTAAGATGCCCATTTCGGCCATTTTCTCCCCCTGTGCAAGTTCTGTGCTGACAGATGGGTCCCATCTGCAGGACCCTTTGTGCTCTTGAATGGTGGCTGCATGTCCTCCTGTGGATGTCTGGCTCCGGAGCTGCTGCTGGGCTGGCTTTGAGCATCTCTTCTTAAAGCTGGAGGCAGGCTGAGAGCTGCTGAATTCCAGCAGCTCTGCAGGGTTTCTGTTGAATAATGTTGGCGCTTTTGAAAAAATAATATACCTAGGTGGTTGAATTAAATCCAAAATTTCTCACTCTGGGATATCATGGGTCCCACACAGTATTAAAATGCATTACTAGATCCCAGGTGGGGGCTGCTTTTAGGTACTTCAGCCCTCAGGGGAGATGCTTTTTTTTTTTTTTTTTTTTTTTTAGTTTTGTTTGTTCGTTTTATTTTGTTTTAATGCTTATAGAAGCAAGCGCAATTTCAGGAATGCTTTAGTGCCCTGAAATACACTCCATGCCCTTCCTCTGGCCATGGGTGAGTCCCGCGTGGGTGCCGGTGCTGCCACTGCATCACAGCTGGCCGCAGCTCATGGGCTTATTGCACGCAGCTCCGCCTGGTCTGCTGCGGGCGATAGATTTAAATCTCTCTTTAATTTGGTAGGGTTTTGAAAAGCAATGTAATTGCTTTTACATCGGGCTTGTGATTATGGAGAGAAAGCCTGGATCGATTTCTGTCTGAATGCTTTATGGTGGGGCTGGAAGGTAATGAGGGTGGCGCAAAGTGCTGGAAGTGTCTCTCCAGCCCTGCTTGTTGGGATCCAAGACAGCACCAAAGCTGACATCGGCCGCATGTCGTTCTGTGGGAAGGAAAAATCGCTGTCTTTGTGCAGAGCAATATGTCAGAGTGAGCAACTATCAGAATGAAATACATTAATTGGCAAGTGCTGGGAAATTACAGATATGCTTAATGAAAAAGAAAACCTTGTTTACGGTTTCTAATGTGCTGCTGAAGAAACTGGCTCCCAAATAAAAATACTTAAAATTACGATTAGGATTTATTTACATAATTACTGTGAGAGAGATACTAGGGACGTGCTAAGCAATGTGAAAGAAACCTCATGGCTTTTCTTCCCTCTCCGCTGTCTCGAGGTTAGTTTGCTCTTGGTGAGTCTATTAAAGCTTTTACTAACTCAGTGAAGCAACAAGTCATTTGTTGCCGAAGTGGTACTTGGATGTGTGTGTATATTAGATGTGTATGTGTATATATGTATCTGTTTTATTGACTGTTGTGGGAACATAAGGCTGTGGAAGAGCCAGATCATCTTCGTAATTGTAGTGTTGGCTGGGGAGTGCTGCAGTAGGTGGTACTTACCTCTTTATAGCCAAGAAACCTTGGTGTCCTGGCATGGCTAGAGTGCGGATGTCCTTGGAGCTTGTTTCTGAAGGGGCCACGTCCCCTGCAGGTGTGAAGGAGTGTGCTCTGCCAAAGCTGCCGTGTAAGCATATATTTGTGGTCTGCACTGAACCATGCAGCCTGGCCACGCTCCAGCCATGGTGGAGACCCACAGCCAGATCCCTAGTGGTGCCTGGGTGGCTCTGTTGGCTTCTCTGATTTAGAGCTGCGGGAACCCTACAGTATAAAATGCAATAGGCCCATGATGGGGCTTCGCTGATTGAAACCAGCCAAGGGTATGACAAATCTTCCTCTTAATATTTCAATTGACTTTGGCAAACTTGCCTCTTTCTTGTGTATCCTAAATCAATGTGTAAGTGCTGCTGACAGTAATTTCCACTTTTGTCTGTGCAGATGGCTGCCCTTCACTAGGCTGCGGTGTTTATACCTGCTAAGTTTGCAAACAGTTTCCTGCTACAGTCTCCCAACGAGCAGTATTTTTTCTTAGCTGTCATATTTGTGAGATGAAAATGTTCTTTGTTGGGCCCTACTCGAATGTGAATTTTCTTCTTTCGGCAAGGGCCACTGAAGTCTGGATTGGAGGCACTGCTGCAACTTGTGTCTTGCTCAAGGGCTGATCCATCCAAGGGGTCCCAGCGCTCCAGAGCGGGGTCAGATGCTGGCGTCCAGACCCTTCATGACTCTGGAAATCATGCTGCTGGAGCCTGTGGCTTTTTAATTGCATGTCAGTGTAGACCCCTATGCACTATATAATTATTATCAAATACTATATCTCTATGCTGAAAGCTGCAATATGACTGTTAGAGACTCATATTTTCCTAAGGCACCACTGCTCAGTCTCTGCTAACTCTTGCCCTGCATAAAGAAGCTGCTGATTTTTCCCCCCTGATTGTTTAGCTCCTGTTTCAGACCTAAATAAAATCTGCAATCCATCAGTCATGCACCCAACTTTGGTGCACGTTCCCTGGTGTAGGATTCAGAAGACTGGTCTGGCTGCTCTTTCAAGGCAGGCTATTGCACTGTTCAGAGAAAGCAATGAGAAATAATTAAAATAAGCCTTTCTCTTCCCTTTTCTCTTGTGCCCAGGGAGAAGATGCCATTCCACCATGTAACAGCTGGTTTGTTGTACAAAGGCAACTACCTGAACCGATCGCTCTCCGCCGGCAGCGACAGTGAACAGCTAGCAAATATCTCTGTGGAGGAATTGGATGGTGAGCAATGTCATTGCTTTTTTCCAAGGGGGCTCAGAACTGGAAAGGCTTGTTTTCACCTTCTTGGTAGCATTGCCATGCAATAACCTGAAAAGTGCTCTCCCCTTGAAGCAAGGAGTGAAAGGCAAGTGGGAAGTGAGATGGCTCAGCAGATCTGGGACAAAAAACAGTCCCCAACCACAGTTATGTTTGGAGCTGAGGGCTGATTTTAAACTCTGATATTGTCCTTCTGCCTAGAAATAAAGCAGTTTTTGAAAGAGTAAGGCTGCTTTTTATTGGCAAAATTGGTAAGAGAAAAAGTGGAACTAATATGTTTGTATTAAGATGTCTTCAGCCTTTCCCCAGGAACCTGCAGAGCTGAATCTCTCTTCCTGAGAAAGTCTTCTCACTTGCTTTGTGCCCTTTCAAAAGGGAGGCTTCTCTCTATTTCACAGTGTAACAAGATGCTCAGGGGTGGCTTGTGGCTTAGGAAGCTGGAAAGAGCTTTAAAATTCCCCTTTCCAGGTCAATGATTTGGAGCACAGACCGGTCTCAGACTGGCAAAGGTTATCAGGAAAGTCATCCACATCTGCTGCCTGTAGGATCTCCACCATTTTTCCCCTCTGGAAGCTGGTGGTTGCTTCTCCCTTCTGCCCTGCAGACGGGATGTGAGGCCAGGTAGACTCCCAGTCTGGTTCATGGCGGGAAAGTCTCCTTTTCTAGACAATTTGTGGCTCACTAGGGTCATTTCTAAGCAAAAGTTAATGTTGTTGACAGCTGGTCTTTGAGGGCTGTGGAACAATTCGAAGCTTTTGGTTTGCTTCCCAGTGGACATTTGGTACAAGCTACGATCATAGCCAGCGTTTTCGGTGGAGAACTTGATGAGTAAATGAGCAAGGGAATGGTGCAAGGTGGAAACAGCCCTTCCAGGACAGGTTGGGAGCATTATGGCAAAACAGAAAGCCAACATTTCTGCCCTCCGTCCCTCATTTCACCTGCACTTAGTGAATCAGACTTCAGTTTTCAAGCATTTTCAACCGTGAACCTTCAGCTTTGGTTTTGCAAACTTTGTAATAACTTACCTAATGTAGAAACAGAATGCTCTCAGAGTATTTGTCACTGCCTCTCTTCTTCCCCAATATGTATGTGCAGAAAGCATTTCAGGTGAGATGAGTCGTGTGAGAAACCACTTTCAGTGCAGCCAAGCTGGGACCCAAGGCAAACAAGGGTTGCAGAGGCATCTTCTGGGCACTTCTCCCAGGTTACTGGAGCATTGCTTGAAGATTTTGTGTTTTCTAACAGAAGTGAACTGGCTCTGCTTCTGTGTATCCTTTAGCTGTTGTCTCTGTTCAGGATGAGAGGGGTTGGCTGCACACAGACAGGACAACATTGGACGAGGTCTTGTTTATTTTAAATTCAGAGAACAAAGGTTTCTCTGCTATGCCTACCTGATTAGAGCACTTCTGCTATAACTGCCTTTGAGATTTGTATACAGATGTCAAGAGCTGATTCAAGTGGCATCAGGGCTGTAGCCCACACTTGTGGTGATCCTGTCGTGAGAGGGAAACTCCTCTTTGATTTTTTTCTGTTTGCACGGAAAAGGTCTGTGTCTGGATGTGGGAAGAAAGGTCACATGCAGAAGCTCAGCCCCATTCCCATCCTTCCCGTGTCTCCCTGCTGTCTCCCCAGGCCACGTTGGGTGGTTTGCAAGCCTCTGCAGCCCACTCAGCATCACCGTCCCAATGGAATCTCTGGGTTGGGAGCAGCAGTGTGGGAACCTGCCTTCCCCGAGGAGTAACCAGCGCTCGAGACACTGTGGGTCATCGCCGTTAATTAACAGCAAATGAAGTGAATTACACGTAGAGGAGCTGTCTTTTGAGAAGGCAGTGACCAAGTCGCTGCTAATGCGAGTGCTGCATCCATTTAATTTGGTCTGTGCCCTATTATAACTGTGCTATTGAATTGGAGAGCAGCAGATTTCATTCATGTCTGCTCACAAAGAGTATCCCCCTCGTTCTTCAGGAGAATGGTTAGAGCTCTTTAACTTATCATCCATTTATTCTCTGGCTGTTAAGCACAGGCTCCTTGTTAGAATTTAGTTATATTTTTTTCTGACAGCCTTTTGCTTTACAAACACCTATTTTCAAGGGCTTTATATCTTTGCCACGAAGATATGCCCCAGTTCTTAGCTTAGCAGAGAAGAGCTCAACCTCAGGCCATTTTTTTTCCACCTGTGAATGCAGAAGTGGCACTGAATTCATTCACATCCACTAAAGCCAGAGCAGCATAAGATACTGGAGATGTTTTTCTGTGTGCTAGCTAGCAGAGCACAGCCTACCCATTGGAAATCATATGCAATATTAAGTTGGCAGTCGCTATCTTACTGGGATTTGTCACTAGTACTAGATTAGTGCCCAGCTGTGCTGAAGGTAGCACTGCTCACTGTCCAAACCCAAAACAGAAATAGCCTTCCTGTCTTTAAGCATGAATTATCTCAGGGTGAGTAACAAAATGTTCTTCCTTGAGAAGTTAATGTCACTGTATGGGAGCTTTGTGGATATATTAAGCTGTGATAGCTCTATGCCAATAACATATTTGCATTTAATCACATAGGCTGGGAAAGAGGTGCCAAATTCCCTGTGGTTTCTTTTTCAATGAGATTTTGATCCCAAGGGAGTCCCAGTCTATTGACAAATTCCAGTCACAGGCATTAAAGCATTAAAGGTTTGACGCTCTTCCTGGGGAAGTCAATAGGAATTTTCTATTATGCTCCTGTGCACTTGAGGATCCTACAAGTGTCAGTTTTTTTTTCTTTTTTTCTTTTTTCTTTCCTTTTTTTTTTTTTTCCCAGCTGTTTTTGTTTGTTTGTTTGTTTGTTTGTTTGTTTTTTTGTGTCTAGCATTGCACATCTCAGTGCTGTTTGCTTTATGAAGGATTTCTGCAAACGTGAGCTCTGGGCTGCTGCAGGGAGAAGGTGCTGCACAGCCCAGCTGGGACACAGCATTGCTGCCACTACGTGTCCCTGCAACACATACCGACAAATGCCATGTGTTTGCAGCCTGCATGCAAGGTATGAAGGATAATATGGAGATCATGAAATGAAAAATATTTCTGACCTCATGCAACGTAACGGGGAAAGAGCCCAGGTTTTTTGGTTGAACACTCGCAGTTCAGAGCAGTGTGCCTTGGGTGCTGCTCTGCTGCTTCTCCCACTGGTTATTTTCCTCCTATGAAAACTTTCCCAACTTGAATCAGCCATCTGTCAGCTTCAACTCTGCTCTGCTTTTTTCCATCCTGCTTTAAATACTATGCTGGCAGCAAGGAAAGAAGCTGGAGAGATAGCAGGTCACTCTGCTGATGGCTTGTCTATTCCTAGCAGCGGTGTTTGCTATTTGCAGTGCTGTAGTAGCGTGAGGGTTTTTAGAAGCTGTCACCGTCACAAAGGGAATTAACTCACAGAAAGCTATATTAGGCGATACTTAACTTTGTAACACCAAGTAAATGATGAAGTTGAAAGTGGCAGGCCATCCATAACCTGTCTCCCAGGGACCATGGAGTGTGGTGGGATCTCAGATGAATATTATTGCCATATGCTTAGCGATTTCTGAGCAGGAGATTACAAATTAGGGCTGGGAGGAACTATTTTGCATGTAGCTTTTTGGGCTGTTGTTGGTTGACATAAAATTGTGGCACAGTTTGTGCATACTCTGTGGTTTCCACATTCCTTTTAAGTCCAGCTTCTGTCTTCACGTTGCAAACTGCTAGGAGTATTTTTAATAAAAAATGGTGGATGGAAATCATCATGTCAAGCTTGAGTCATCCACCTCCATAGGCACTATCTAAAGGGTATTGTCAGGAGGTAAAAACATTTCCATAGTAGGAATCTGACAAATATCACCTGAAGGAAGGCACATGCATTATAAGTAGTCTTTGCAGAAAGTGTCTGTGAAATGAATTATAGTCAGAGCGCTTTGCAGAGGAAACCCAAATGTGGACCACAGCAGCAGCTATTTGTCCAGAAAGACATCATGACAAATCCTTGCATGACCCAGATTTTTCTGAAATCAGCAGTGCCCATGCGGAAACGATCCTTGCTGTGTGGCAGTAGGGAAGTTATTGGCATCTGGTGACTTAGACCATATAGGAACTGCCCCAGGTGGGGTCTGTGGTACCTTCAAGGCTTTTTCTAGGTTGAGAGATGTTGTTTTTTTTTGGTTGTAGACATCAGGCTGACCAGCCTGATGCAGTCCTTATGGTTGACACCCTGAGTGCAAATGCCAGTGTATGGCTTTGCCTGTCTAAACTGGAGATGTCGGCAGAGCATCCCATGAGGTGGGGACAAAACTTCATGAGTCTGGGGTGCAGTAAGCTTCAAGGCAAGAATCTAGGGACTTTGATATCATTATAGTTTATACACCACATTGCAGGATGTGCTTTACCTGGTTTCTGCCTCTTTCCTGCACCCCTGTTCTGCCACCTGCAGAAGGTCTCAACTGGGTTGCTGTTTCCTGGGCTTCTGTGTAGAAGTCAACAGAGAGTGGCTGCAGAGTACATTGGAAAACAGCTCTTGAAATAATTAAAGGCCACGGCTAAATGATGGCCATATGGATTTTAAATTAGTAGTTGGCTCCCGCATGCCAATAAAGCAGGCAATGACAAGTGGCTGAAGGTGTGCTGGGGCTGCAGCTGTTTCTGGAGTCCCAGCAGCACAGTGAGGTGGTCGGTCAAGGGGCTGGTGGCACACCGGGCAAAACAGTCACACGTTGCCACTGCAGCCATGCTGTTCTAGCCCTGTCTCTGAAAATAAGGCCAAAACCAGGGGTGTTTACCCTCTTGTGATGTCTGATATGATGGTCCTTGGATGATACAAGTCCTGGAAAGAGAGGGACCCTGATGCTGCGGAGTGCTGTTACCTTCTGGTCTCAGTTGGGGGTTGTTTAGTAGAAACCCCATTAGCCACAGTGACTGTGGCTGATCCAGATCCTCTTTCACTCCCATGTTATCAGGACAGCTCAGCAAACAGTCTCATGCATGCTGGAGAGTCTGGGTTGCCCTGCAACTCCTCATATCTCTCTCCAGCTGTCGATTTTCTCCAACCTGTTTGCGAGCAGGGATTTCAATCCCGCTGCTGGGCACAGGAGGTAGAGGGGCAGCCAGGGCCCCTCCAGCCTGGCAGCCAGCTGGCTGCTGTATGGCAGAGGGCACTGATCAGCTTTGATGTCCCAGGTGAGGTCAACAGCGGTTGGGAGCAGCAGTGTGCTCGAGGAGGGAAACCCAAAGGGAGAGGCATTAGTCACTTGACTGACTCATGTAGCAGCAACAAGGCTGCGTCTGCTCTGCTCGGCTTTTTGCCCATGGAAAAAAAAAAACACTTGGGAGAGTGGAAAGAGAGAAATAAGGGGGGAGGGGGGGAGGATGAGCATACTGGTAGTGAGGCTGGAGATGCAAGGACTGTGCTGGCATAGGGGAAATAGCAAGGGGGAGCCATGCTGGGATGCACTATAAGCCATGGATTTGCGCATGGGTACAGGTTCTCTGAGACCCCGCTTGAGTGTAAGCTCTGCGAGCAGCCTGTTAATTAAGTGGATGAAACTGTATAAAGCTTATTTTCTCTTTCGCAGAGTTCTGTTTTAAAAAAAGAGGCTTATCCACAGTGTCTCCGTTGTGAGTGATCATGGCTGGAAATGGAATAATTTATGGTTTATATTGGGCTTTAATAGTGTTTCGTGTCTCTGAATATAAAACTGCAGCATCACTATGCAGATTCTTCTGTGGACAGAAGCAGCTTTATCTCTGACTTCTGCTGATCTCCTTCTGCTGGTTTTCCAGTTATGTATTTTAATTACAGTGTGGTGTTTCTTTGGGACTTGGTATTTTCAGGTATGAAGCAGCCTGCATTTAAAAAATCATAAAAATCGGTGAAGTATTAATATTCTGCATAGTATTGTTTTACTGCAAGGTGCAAATTTGCTCCAGACTGTGTGTGTCCAGAGGAGGAGCAGAGCTGCTGATGGAGCAAATGCCCCAGGCTGTGTGCTGGCTTACCCTTGGTGAGCTTCGAAGGAGTTCACAGAAGGAGTGATTTATACTCATAATGGATGGGTGGTGCATAAGAGATCTCCTGTGCTGCCCTTGTGAAGTTTTTCCCCCACTCTGCACAACGTGGCAGCACGTCGTGCATGTCCCACACAGATAGTTGTCTATCCAGCCAGCCCCCAAGTCACCAACCTCTCCTATCTGAACTCAAGGAAAGTTTCTTCAGCTAAAATGAGTGGCAGTTCCCACCCCAAACAGCCAGCAGGGTGCTTGGACAACCAGAGTGGCTGAGCCCAGGAAGGTCTGGCTCTGTGTTTCGCAGAAGAACCTCTCTTGTGGGTTTTACCTGCTGCATTGCCTTAGGGACCATCAGGGCTTGCAGGCCAGCACTGAGTTTTCTCCAGCACCTCAGCAAGACTGAAATCCTCAGGAGAGAGGTGGCAGAAAGCTATGGATTGGGGCAAAACTTCAGAACAGAAAGTATTTCTCCAACACATTGCAGCCCAAGCCCTACCCAGAGTAGCAGGTGGATTACCTGGTGGGACAAAAGTGTTTTGGGTGTACCTTTTGGGAAGGGCTTGCAAAGGCTCTGCTGTCTCCATCCCATGTCGCCTCTTCCTGGGGCACCAGGACCATGTGGCCAAAAGGGGAGATGTTCCACCTGATTCCCCTGCCCCCAAAATGCAGGACCAGGCATCAGCATTATCTCCAAGGGAAGAGTCCTTAAAGCAAGGGAGTATAAATAAAATGAGGTTGGCTGCCAACAAATTACAATTACAGGGATGCCATCTGGACAACAATTAAAGAGATTGTTTGAACTCCAACTATGCTGACATAGTTACAGGAACAGGCTGGCGAGCAAGTTATTAGTGGTGGAGACTCAGATACCCTTGGTTTGGACTCGGGGGTTTCTGGTTTATTGTAGCAGAGGATCTTTAAGCTGGATGAAGATGGTTTTGGGAAGGGGGCTGCAGGCTGCATCTTCATCCATCCCCTTCCAAATCTGCTGGTTTGGCTCCTACGGCTTGTTCTGGGCTGGTGCTGCTCAGGCTGCCTCAGACGTTTGTGCTCACATGCGCGCGGGCCCCTCAGTGCAGTAAGAAAACGTTTACTGCCTGCGTTGCCCCGGGCCACGGAAACAGAGCAGATTCAGATCCAGAGCTAAGCATACTTTAAAATGCATTTAAATCTTGCTCTGACACGTTTATACAAATTTTAATATGGATTTTTTAATTTTTCATGCAGGCTTCTCAGCCAGATCATTAATTTTTCAGGTTCCTTCACTCCTTTGCGTTAAACTCCTGGCTTTGGCAAGTCACTTTTGTATCATTAAGTGTTGTTCTGTGGACTCAGAGATCTTATCCTTACCTGTTAGCTTATTGCTTCAGAAACGTACTCCCTAGGCAGTGGCTTCTAGCTGTCAATGGGAGGACGGGGACCAGGGTAGGGTCATGGCATCCCAGACCCCTGTGGGTAGATGGGACCAGGAAGAAAAGGAAAACAAATGCCATGGTTGCCATCTGTGCCCTGTCTGCACACCCCATCAGACACTCACCAATTCTTTCTGGTCCATCTCGGTGGCTTTTGGGACTGAATAGGGCAGGCAGTGCTACATGAGCAGAACTTTCAGGTTGAAGCTCTCTGGGAATGGCTTTTCCATCATGGAAATGGGAGTGATGATGATGCTTTATTGACCTGAGTGTCTGAGCATCTTGACTGTCTAGCTTCTTCCTGAGCACAGGGAAACCTCAGATCTGCAGAAACTACAGAAGCTCTGGAGAGTCAGAGCAATTGGTCCCCATCTGCAAATTAAACAGGAAGAAATGGCTCATAAAAGTAACTGCACAGAGGCATGAACCCAGCCTCTGTCCTGGCTTTATGCTGCGTTAAACATCCTGACCACGGCTCAGTGTTTATTTCATTTCCTGGGCCTTCCTTATCAGCACTGGACTCAGGGGGTGATGCATGGCTCTCCAAGGGACCGGAGAAGGTGCTAAGAGGGTGATTTGGAAGATGAACAGCTCAGCATGGCAGTGGATCTCCGCAGCACCAACCTGAGCAAGAGGACCTGAGCACTGGTCCTGATGGTGCCAAGTGCAGGAACAGGATGGAGCCACGGGAAATGCTGGACCTGAGGATCTTGTGAGCACTGTTGGGTCTCTGCTGACACAGACCATGTCTTATAGTGAGGCCTCATGTGTGCCTCCTTCAATTACCATGGTACTTAAGGATTTGGAGGTTAATGTGATGATCTGCACGTGGTCCATGTGCCGTTTTTGTGGCATGAGGCTGTAGAGTATCAGGTGCCCCTTTAATTTGCAGAGGTTGATATTTCAGCCTGGCTGTGTTGGTTCACTGTGTCTTTGAGCATGTTACATTTCATCAAGTTGTAGCAAACTGCAAGCAAACCTTGAATCAATTCCCTTGCCTCAGTGGAGGCGGCCACCTCACCAAACCACGAATGTCTGCAAAAAGCGTCTGTTCTGTACTGCGTGCAAGTGCTTTCTGGAGAGGAATGTTCAAAAATAGTTTTGCCTACTAAATAATGAGTTTTAGGAGTTAGATACCTGGACTGACAGACATCTATTTCTAGTTCTTCACTGGGATACTTTGGCCATCGCTGATGTTTTGTGCCTCAGTTTACCTAGCAGCAGTGGTACTCATGTAGGGAGAGGAGAGTGATGTATCTGCTGCTATTTTGGGTGCTGCAATACCTCTGATCAAACACCATCTATGGATCCCGCTCTCTGTGAGCATTGGCTTTTGCTTTGAGCCCCATTCCCTATGTTCCAGTGCCTGTGGTCACAGCCAGGTGTGTTGATAATTGGGGGGGACTGGCATGGGGGAACGCTGACTTGCCATAACACTAAGAATATCACAGAGAAAAACTCAATGATCCAGAGAGTATTTCAGCTGGCTCTTTTGCACATGCTGGCTTGAAACAAACAGATAGAGAAGTATTTATTTCAAATGCAGCGCAAAGCAATACCATGTCAAGGTGAGCAGCTCCACCCTTGGTTCTGCTGCTGGGGCACCTGCTCGGTGGTACCAGGCAGCATCCCTGCCCTCACCTGCTGCGGCCCCCATCCTCTTCCCCTGCTAACGGGAAGCTGCATTTATCTTCCTGAGGAGCAGGCCAGTGGCTTGGCAGAGTGAGAAGTCACTTGGTGAGGTGCAAGTCCAGATGGGTGGCAGACTGAACTGACACCAGGAGTTACACAGCCCTAGCAGTTCCCCAGCCCTATTCCTCTGGCTCTCTGGCTGCCATGGGGGGAAGCTGCTGCTGCTGGAAGTTTTGTGGGTTTTTTTTGATGTTTTTTGTTTGTTTGTTTGTTTTTCTAGGTTTCTCTTGCCTGACAGTGGGTCCTGAGATCATCTCAGCTCAGTTTGAGAAGAGAGAAAGGTGCAAATGTCAGGGAAAGGAAGCAAGGGCTGTTTGTTGCTTCTCCCTCTCTCCCCATGTTTGCACTGGGCAGTTGCCTGAAAATTCAAAGCAGGGGAAGGCAGGAGGGGCAGGTGATATGTGTGTGTATCCAGAGCTGGATCTGCACTTCCCTGAGCAAAATGAGCAGGTGGCCAGCACCCCATGCAGCCACTGACAGCTTCTGTAGGACCCAGCACTGCGGTCACCAGCCAGCTGGGTTCTGGGGGAAGGAGCAGGAGCCCTGCGGGGGAGCATGGCTTTCTGAGGCTTGACCGGCTTTGGTGACATCAAAGAGGATCAGCTCAAGCCCTTTGAAGTCAGTCTTAGTTCCTGCCTGCCTGGGAAAATGAAGAGTGTCAATCTTGCAGGGTGACCGTGGTGCCTGGAGGATGTGGATGTAGGACCCCGGTGAGCTTCAGCAGCAAAGGCCATGCAGGTGTAGCGAGATCTCGGCCACCTTCACTTCTCTGCTCTGGCACTAGATACTGGGGATGTTTCCAGGAGCAATGTGTGTGCAGCAAAGCCCTCCAGAGCCAAGCAGAGAGGAGTAGTTCATAAAATGCTTTGTGAGCCCTCAGTGCCAGAGCAGCCACTGCAGTGGTGGATGCATGGGCTGAAATCACTGCAGTTCTAAGGCTGATGCCGATCTGGCTCAGCTTATTCACTCTCTGAAGGAAATGAATTAAAACAGGGGGGGGAGTTGCAGACTGAGGTCAGCTGAAGGTCCTGTACGAACCTCATCCCTGGGTGATATTGCTACATGTGGGTCCTGCACTACCAGAGCAGCAGCAGGGGCTGAGCTGGGGGCACCGTGGTCCTTGCACCATGTGTGTTTGTAGAGGATGGTGGCTGCCATGGTCTGACTGACAAGCACTGGGTCTGGGCAAGAGGACTGAAAGAGAAAGGTTGTGTAGTGCTGCCAGGACCAGCATGATCTATGTGAGTGTTGCATGAAGTAGGCTATGCCCAAAATTAGTCCTGGCACAAAATTGCAGTCCATGATGTCCATGGGACCTGGTATGCAAAGTTCTGGCACCATTGAACAGAGGGAAAAGTAGATAAGATCAAAGATGTCTGGAATTTGGATAGCTTTGACAGGTAGGGAGTTGCTCAGTCCCACACCTCACCCTTCCTGGATCTCAGGCACCGCAGCAGCACTGCAACCCTCTGCAGGAGCAACCACGAGATAAGCAAGAGCAAGAAATACAACTTTCGGAGATGCTGGCATTTAGTATTTTCAATTTTCAGTTAACTGCAGAGCAGCACAAAACCTTTGTCAAATGTTTTCTTTATTTTTTTTAAGAATTCTGTAACAAAAATTAAAAAAAAAAAAAAAAAAACACAACAAAGCCTTAGTAGTGAAAAGATACTCTCATGTTCTTGAATGCACATCATTCATTTCTACAGGCAGCTGACAGAGGTTGCAAAATCATCAGCTCTTGTACTCGTGGGGGACTTCAACTTCCCTGACATATCCTGGAAGCACAACACAGCCCTGAGAAAGCAGTCTAGGAGGTTTCTGGAGAGCGTGGAAGATAGCTTCCTGACACAGCTGGTTAGTGAGCCTACCAGGGGAGGTGCCCCGCTAGACCTTCTCTTCACAAACAGAGAAGGACTGGTGGAGGATGTGATCGTCGGGAGCTGTCTCGGGCAGAGTGACCACGCAATGGTGGAGTTCACTATTCTTGGCGAGGCCAGGAAGGGGACCAGTAAAACCGCTGTATTGGACTTTCGGAGGGCTGACTTTGAACTGCTCAGGACACTGGTTGGTGGAGTCCCTTGGGAGGCGGTTCTGAAGGGCAGAGGGGTCCAGGAAGGCTGGGCGATCTTCAAGAGGGAAGTCTTCATGGCGCAGGAACGGTCTGTACCCACGTGCCCAAAGACGAGCTGGCGGGGAAGAAGACCGGCCTGGCTCAACAGAGAATTGTGGCTTGATCTTAGGAGGAAAAAGAGGGTTTATAAGCTTTGGAAAAGTGGGCAGGCCACTAAGGAGGACTTTAAAGAAGTAGCGAGGCTGTGCAGGGACAAAATTAGGAAGGCCAAAGCTCATCTGGAGCTCAATCTGGCTACTGCCGTTAAAGATAACAAAAAATGTTTCTATAAATACATCAACACAAAAAGGAGGACTAAGGAGAATCTCCATCCTTTACTGGATGCGGGGGGAAACTTAGTTACAAGAGATGAGGAAAAGGCGGAGGTGCTCAATGCCTTCTTTGCCTCAGTCTTTAGCGGCAATACCGGATGTTCTCTGGATACCCAGTACCCTGAGCTGGTGGAAGGGGATGGGGAACAGGATGTGGCCCTCATTATCCATGAAGAACTGGTTGGTGACCTGCTACGGCACTTAGATGTGCACAAGTCGATGGGGCCGGATGGGATCCACCCAAGGGTACTGAGGGAACTGGCAGAGGAGCTGGCCAAGCCACTGTCCATCATTTATCAACAGTCCTGGCTATCGGGGGAGGTCCCAATCGACTGGCGGCTAGCAAACGTGACGCCCATCTACAAGAAGGGCCGGAGGGCAGACCCGGGAAACTACAGGCCTGTCAGTTTGACCTCAGTGCCAGGAAAGCTCATGGAGCAGATCCTCCTGAGAGTCATCATGCAGCACTTGAAGGGGAAGCAGGCGATCAGGCCCAGTCAGCATGGCTTTATGAAAGGCAGGTCATGCCTGACGAACCTGATCTCCTTCTATGACAGAGTGACGCGCTGGGTGGATGAGGGAAAGGCTGTGGATGTGGTCTACCTTGACTTCAGCAAGGCTTTTGACACTGTTTCCCACAGCATTCTCCTCAAGAAACTGGCTGCTCTTGGCTTGGACTGGCGCACGCTTCGTTGGGTTAGAAACTGGCTGGATAGCCGGGCCCAAAGAGTCGTGGTGAATGGAGCCAAGTCCAGTTGGAGGCCAGTCACTAGTGGCGTCCCCCAGGGCTCGGTGCTGGGGCCGGTCCTCTTTAATATCTTCATCGATGATCTGGACGAGGGCATCGAGTGCACCCTCAGTAAGTTCGCAGATGACACCAAGTTAGGTGCGTGTGTCGATCTGCTTGAGGGTAGGAAAGCTCTGCAGGAGGATCTGGATAGGCTGCACCGATGGGCTGAGGTCAACTGCATGAAGTTTAACAAGGCCAAGTGCCGGGTCCTGCACCTGGGGCGCAATAACCCCAAGCAGAGCTACAGACTGGGAGAGGAATGGTTGGAAAGCTGCCAGGCAGAGAAGGACCTGGGAGTGATGGTTGATAGTCGGCTGAATATGAGCCAGCAGTGTGCTCAGGTGGCCAAGAAGGCCAACGGCATCCTGGCTTGTATTAGGAACAGCGTGACCAGCAGGGCTAGGGAGGTGATCGTCCCCCTGTACTCAGCTCTGGTGAGGCCGCACCTCGAGTACTGTGTTCAGTTTTGGGCCCCTCGCTACAAGAAGGACATCGAGGTGCTTGAGCGGGTGCAGAGAAGGGCGACGAAGCTGGTGAGGGGCCTGGAGAACAAGTCCTGCGAGGAGCGGCTGAGGGAGCTGGGCTTGTTCAGCCTGGAGAAGAGGAGGCTCAGGGGTGACCTTATCGCTCTTTTTAGGTACCTCAAGGGAGGCTGTAGCGAGGTGGGGGTTGGCCTGTTCTCCCACGTGCCTGGTGACAGGACGAGGGGGAATGGGTTTAAGTTGAGCCAGGGGAGTTTTAGGTTAGATGTTAGGAAGAACTTCTTCACTGAAAGGGTTGTGAGGCACTGGAACAGGCTGCCCAGGGAAGTGGTGGAGTCACCATCCCTGGAAGTCTTCAAAAGACGTTTAGATGTAGAGCTTAGGGATATGGTTTAGTGGAGGGCTGTTAGCGTTAGGTTGGAGGTTGGACTCGATGACCTTGAGGTCTCTTCCAACCTAGGAAATTCTGTGATTCTGTGATTCATTAGGATGTCATTTAAGAAAAGTCCCTCTTTCTAAATAAGCCATTAGAACACAAACCTGTTAGTAGCATGTGGGATGAGGCGGTATTTGGTATTTTAGGATTATTCTGTTGAGCAATTCCTATTTAATTCACTAGGAAACACAAATCTCATTACTTTTCTTTCAACTAAATCTAATCCAGGGCATGAGATTTTGTGAATAGGTTTGGGTGGGGAGGGGAAAGAAATATGGCTGTGTAACCGATGGTAATTGCTATTACTTCCTGAAGGTAAAAAAGATTTGAAGCATTTTTTTCTCAGCAGTTTTTCATGTTTGCACATAAGGAGTAAATTGGCCTTTGCAGGGACACAGTCATTTCTGCCTCTGGAATGTGAAACCATGTTTCCCAGTGTCTGCTGGATGAAATGTCCATGACAAACACTTAAATGTTGCTTGTCACTGCTTTGTAAATTTGATTTCAGTGTTGCAGAAGGGAAAGTGAGAAAATACAGAGTTGTAGGATATTGCTGGAACAATGTTCTCTCCTTGCCTTTCTGCTTGGGAAGGTGGATGCACGATGGGCTCAGCTTTCCCCTGTAAAGCACCAGGGGTAGCACTGCCCTGGGCTGTGCGGGCTGCGGGCATCAAATCAGTACCTCTGGGTGTTAGGATATGCAGTGCCTCCCAGACTCACCTGTGCAAATATGTTTTTTTGATTATTTTTTTTTTGTTCACCAGCAGTTACAACAATAATAATAATAATAAATGTAGGAGGGTCCATTTCAGTTTGAGCCAAATCAGCACATTTTTATTTTTGCATTTTTATTTGCCATGAATTGGAAGCTGGGAAAAATCTGCTCCATTCCAAAACAAAGTGTTTCATTTAGAGTTTGAGCTTTTTAACTTACTTCTGTTCTGAAGGTGTGACGAACTCATAAATTTTGGCTCACCAAGTCATGTGCTTCTAGCAGAGAACCAAAACAGAGAATTTTATGTTGGTGGGAGCCTAGACATGCAGTTAACTCAGCTGCTATGAGCTGATGAAGTGTTTCAGGGAGGCTGAATCTGTATTTTTGGTGTAAGCACTTCAGGAGACCAATTGCCTTGTGGTGTTGTGGTCTCCCCCAGCCAAGGTAAGGTGCCATGGTGGGATGAGAAGGGAGGCTTGGGCAGGGACCTGCAGTGATTCCTCCCATCCACCTGAGGTGCTGGGCACCCCGCAGGCTGGTGGCATCATGGCTCCCGTTTGAGATCCCCTTGAGATGTGCAACCTGCATATGCCACGCGCTGTCACACCAAACACGTGTGTTTATCCCCTGCCTCTGTCGAAAGCCTTCTGCCCATCAATGCAGCTGGGACTGTGTCCACGGGGTCTCACTCCACTGCTGCGGCCGTCCAGCAAGTGGCCCCTCGGGGGCTTAAATTGCTTTGTTGAAGAGCTCCTGTGAGCCCAGCCTGCTCTGCTGGCATTGCCCAGCAGTGCTTCTGATCTCTAAAACTATACAAGCTTTGGGTTGGATTGAGTTGCAAAAAGAAAACACTCTTTTCACCACCACCATCCCCTCCTCCCCATTTTGGGGCTTTTTTAAAGGACTAGGTAGCTGATGACTTCTTCAGAGTTCATTCCAGTTGCCTTCCAGGCTTGTTTCTCAATAGCTTATTTTGCTATACTCCTTTTTTTTTTTTCCTTTTTTTTTTTTTTTCTCTCTCATTTTTCATAATGAAGGCCAGAATATATTAACAGAGGAAATGGAAGCAAAGCAAATAAAGAGCCCAGTTAAATGCAGGGCTCTGGAGGGAGGTTTTGGCTGGCTGGAGGCTTTCTGCTCTCCTCCACTGGGGTCCAGCATTTTCTGCCTGCCCTTGTTTTGCAGTGGTGATAGCAAAGAGGAGGTGTGCTTTGGTTTCTGCAAGCAGTATCGATAAGGGCAAGGCTTATTTGTCCCATTTAGGGGGAATATCACATAATAAAAATGCAGAAGTATATTGGATTAAACAAGCAGCTTCTCACTTAAGCTATTTATCACCAGCTCTTCTGGGTTTTTGGAGGGTTTGTTTTTTGAGCAAGTGATTGGAGGAATTTTTTGGCAGGTTAAGTTTGTCTTCTGTGCAACAGTTCAGAGAGTCAAGGCTTTTGGCTGGATTATGTGTGCCCAATGGACACCTTGTGCGTGTTGCTATGGCACAAAAGGAGTTCTGCTGTGGAAAAGTGCTGACTTGGTAATGCACAGGGGGATGTCTCCGGGGGTGTTTATTTGCAATAACAGAAGCCTGAAGCTGCTGTTTGCTGGTAATTTGTGCAGTTACTGTGCTTTCTAATACTTTCCAGGCCACTTTGCAGCACCCAACAAATTCAGGTTTGGAATCACAGTGTTAAGTCCAGCAAATAAAAAGCTCTTCTGATAATTCATTGACGTTGCACTCTGTGTGTCTCCACCAGAACAATGTTTAACTCCAAATGTTGCACATCCCTGCATTTCCTAACCTGTCTGGCCATGCAGGAGATGCCTCCCATGAGGTGCTTCTCAAGAGACAGAAGGCTTGATGTCCTCCTCCTTGCCTCACCAACAGAAAAGCTGCTTTCAGCTTGGGAAGGGACTTGTCTTCAAAGTGAAACGTGCTTATTTTGTAAATGTGAAACTCTGATCCCGTTGATATGAGGAGCAAAATTTCCATTGACAGAGCTGGGCTTTCACTGTCTGTAGCTGAAGAAATCAGATAACTTGTTAATCTCCTTAGTGTCTCTTTCTCTTTGTAATTGAAAGCTTTTTGGTACTGGCTCCTAGAGGAAGTTTCATCCCCACAGCCTGAGTTTCCACAACCCTAACTTAGTGGTAAAGGTCTGAACATCACACCCGGTGTGGGGCGCTTTCTGGGGCTCAGCTTCCTGTGTCCATGTGCGCTCTCTTTACCGTCTGGTTAGGATAAGCCGGGTGGGATGGGAGGAAACCAGTCCCATTCCTGGTTGTGATGCACCTGAACAAGCCTGCCTGTGTCAACAGGCCGGCCCAACGCTGGTGGCGGTATTTAGACTGAGAATTGATGATGGAGAGGAAACAGTCTCTTTTGATTGAACCTTAGCCCTTTGGGTAACTACCATTATGATAATGTATGTTGTTCATTAGTAACCTTCTTTAGTTCCACTTGCCTCTAGTTCATGAGGCTTTGATGGGTTGGGAGCAAAGCAAATTAAAAGAATGGGCTAAAAAAAAGCTGGGGTAAGAGCGCTATGGATCTGTCTGGTTTTGCTCCAAAAGGGATTAAACAATGTACTTCAGTGCCAGCTTTGACATTTTCACTCTGCCCATGATGAGAGGCACTGTCTGTGCATTTGCCTTGGCCTCTGTTCTGCTGCATCTGAGGCTGATTGCAGCCACCCCACGACCTCGGTGGGAGCAGGACCAGCTCTGGGCAGCCAGGGGACTAACACAGCTTATCCTAAAGGGAGGGAGAAACCCTGGTGTCATTTACACCTGTGGACATGGGCCACAATTCATCCCCATGCTTGCAGAGCTCAGTGAGTCATCTCCAACCTCTGATCTTCTGCTGTCCATGGGGAAAGGCATTTCCAGTGGATGATACATGGGAGCTACCAGGGAGTGAGTCAGCTTCTGTAGCTCCTTCCAGTGGCTATTGAGAGACACTGAGCCTCAAACCAAGTTTGAAGTTATGTGGGGAAATGCTGGACAGCTGTAACAAGCTTTTATGGGTGCCGGCTCAGGGATATGTGTAGGAATCATCAAGCCATAAATACTTGGTGAGAGCTGTAGTGACTTTTTAATTTTAGTAGGAAAACCAGAATGTGGCAGCCGGAAAAAAAAAAAAAAAGTTACAAAAATAGTAGTAGCCCTTTTGGGAAGAGGAAATCATATTCCACTAAGAACAGCAACCCCAATTAAATGGGAGCCCTTAAAGAAGTGAGTAGCTAATTACCTAGATAAAGATGAGGCAGACTCTTGCATGTAGAAAACAGATTTATTGGGGAACTTCTATCTATGTACATATGTCCAAGATGATTTATTTTCTTGCCACAAACCCAAAATTCTCTGTGCTTTGTAAATATTGTGGTTGATGGCTGTAAAGATTTCCGATGAGATCAAGTTGGAAGGAGTTGTATGGTCAACCACAGTTACTAGAATTGGAGAATGGTTCAAGCAGCTGAGGAGGCTTTGGAGACAGAGCCTCACACTCACTGCCTTGGTTTTAAGAAACCACTGGCACGTTAAGGCAAGAGGGCCCTCTCCCTTGTTGTGCTTGGTGGCCTGGTGTGACCCTTTTGGAGCAAAATATTTTTAAAAGCAAGTCTGTGTTACAACGTGACACAGTTTACCACAGTAAGCATCATATATTAATTTTCTGACTGGGGTGCAGGAAGTGGCTCATGGCTTCCCTGTTCTCATAAGATGAGAATACAATCATGTCTTCTAATAGGAGTTTTCATCACTTTTCCACATCTCCAAATCGCTTAAGTTTTGGCATCAATAAAAATAGTGGAGTGTGGAGAAAGTAGTTTTGGCACCTACTGTATTTAATTTGCAAAAACTTTCATGTGGAGTTTAATTTAGACTGATGAGAGAGGCAGTTTTATGAGTATAAAACTCCATTAATTACAGATCCTGTCTTAATTATAAATGGCTTTATTTTAAAGTGAGTTTTACCACCAAAATTAAGACTTGGAGCAGTTCAATCAATACAAACATCAATTAGACCTGACTTTGTACTCCAATTAATTTATAAAGCTTCCCAATGAAGTGTAAAAAGTGTGCCACTTTGTACTCCTCTTTCTGCCATTCCCGGGCATCAGGAGGTCTCCGTGGATTCATTAGCAGCCTCCTAACGATAAGCGTGGATGGAATAACAAGCCTGCCGATGGTCTGCTTTTTCCCAAATAAGCCAAGAGAGTTAACTGCTAAAGTGGCCAAACCTGGCACAAGTGTAGTGGAAAACTGACACTCATACAGGTGCTGAAGTTACAGAGTTTTGTTCATTTGACTGTGGCCCTATGAGGTCTTTGGTCCCACCACGAGAAGTGCTGTCCCACCAGACCATGGCTGCGCCGAGGAGCTCTGGGAGGCCGTAGGCTGGGACACGGTCACTTGTCACAAATGTGAATTTATTTAAAGCCTTTTTGGGTTTCTGTATTACTCTGATTTTATTGAGACAGGTAGAGACATGACAGTTCATTTCCCTGCACCTTCTTTTCAGCATCTTTGCTTCCTTGGCGTATTTGGCATTATAGCTGCTGTGTGTCCCTTATAACCTTCATCAGGAGCTGAGGATCCAGCCCCACCACGGCATCAAGATCCCCTCCTGGTGACATAGCACGAGCTCCTTCTGCCACCTCCAGTCCTCCCTGTGATGGTGGCGAGCTCACCTGGAATGACAAGTGCATGAAACAAGCTTCTTTCCAACACCAGAGGGTGAGATGAAAGGACCTGGGGAATCCCTTGGGGAGCCAGGACCATTAACAGATGAAGTAAAAACTCTTTTTGCTTCTCAGCTGAGGGCAGGCAATCTGCAAGCTGCTGGGAAGCAGCAAACCTCAGTTCCTGAAGGGTGCCTTGGCATCCTCCTGCCTTCAGCAGAAGGGTGCCATTCATCTGGGTGCGGATGCCACATGCAAGGTCTTAGGAAGAGTTAAATCTTTCATGCAGGACTTGGGCAGCCATAGAGCTCTCTGTGGGCTTTCTCTGGACTGCTCCCAAGTGTCTTCTCCTCCCACAGCTCCTCAGGGCAGAGGCTCTGCCTTCCCACCTGGTGGAATGGCACTTACTGGGTGGACATCCCCTGATTCTCTTGGACCAGTAGCAAAATAAAGATGCAGCTATAATTTGTCCGTGCATATGCTTTTGCAGAAAGTGTGGAAGGGATGGAGCTAGGTGTTAGCAGAGTTTTTATTTCATTTCTGGTGAAACAGGGTGTTTTAGTAAAGCCAGGCTCTGGGCTGTGAAACTGTTTGAAACTAGAAACCGAACAGCAAGCGACAGGCAGGCAAACAAAGTGGAAACCTGCTCTGAATTATCATAAGCTTTTTTGTTGTTTTAAACCCTTTCAAGCAGAGCCATTTGTACTGGAGCAAATTCTCCCAAGATATTTTTAGACGATATGAGCAGAAAAATATTACTCCATAGCAAGCTGTTTACAAATCTGCTAACCTTGTTTAGTGCTAGTAAAACTCTAGGTTTGGTGTGCTGCAGAGCACACTAATTACTTGACAGAAATTATGCAATGATGTCTTTTCAAAGCAATACACATTGGCTTAGCCCTACAGCTGGACCCATGTACAGCATTTTGTATAATGAACTGTGAATGTTTCTGCAGCTTTTGCATTAAAACAGAGAGAGCAAGGCAGACCTTGCCAATTACTGTCCACTCTCCATCCTCTCCTCGCATGCTCATCCCTGTAATGGGGCCATTCTGCAAACATCCCCATTACCGGCTGACTTGAGCGGCATCAGAGACACTGCAGACCAAACTGCTGCTTCTGCCTCCATGGAGCTGGTGGGAACAGCCTCAGTGGGTTCTCACTGGAGGTGGCCAAGGTGGGTGACTGCTGGCAGCCCATTGTGTGGCCAAGTGTTGCTCTCTGTCACTCTCTTGGCCTGGGCTGGCGATGGAGTTGGGATGTTGGCCATTCCTATCACATTTTGGGTGCATAAATTCATGTAATAGTGGTATTGAGATGCTATGTTAATAGGGCTGCAGAAGTACCTTGACGGGGAGGTTTGGACTTCCATAAGAAAAGCAGAGTAGGAGTTCCCAGTCTCTCCCAGTGGACCTCATTGACCTGTCCATCTGATGGCTGCTGTTGCTCACGGCAACCTGGGGGATGCTCCTGTCCTCGTGGAAGCTGCTCCAGTACTCCCTGTGGCTGCAGTGGGGTGGCATGGGATTTCTGCCTTGAATATTGAGGGGTTGGTTCTGAGGACCTGGAGGTTTCTTTATTTTCTTCTACTGAAATAAGTTAGCAACAAACCAATGCTGCATAGAAGAGTGATCTTCTGAAGGGCTTGCTGGAAGCCCAGCACTTCTGATGTCAGCTGAGCGTTTAGCAGTGGTTGAATAGACCAAGTTAGAAGGACAGATTAGATGAAGTAGGTTTTGTGATTGCTAGACAAAGACTTCTCAGCCTGGACATGGCTGAAGATGTGGTAACAATGTGGGGAACAAGAATAGGGAACAGTTGTTTATTGTCTGTTCCAGAACAGGAGCTGGAAAATGTAAGATGGAAGTTGGAGGAGGTGTTTCTCAAGAAGCTAAGGTGGATTGTCACATATTGCATGGTTAAACCATGGAACCCCTTGCCACAAGGCTAACAAAATGCAGTCATAAGAGGAACTGGGAACATTCCTGGAAGAAAAGTCTTGGGACTGTTTGAAGCTGAGATGGTCTGCACTGGTATCACCACTTGTAGGCATGGGCAGGCAACTGCTGCTGGCAGCTGGAGATACTTGGTTGTCCCGCGGCTGGTCTGAGCACTTCCAGTCCAACTCAGTGCCGTTCCTTGGGAGGATGTGAACTCAGTTTGACCAACGCTGCCCAGGGCGAGCTTTGTCCAGGCTTTGGGTGATCTTAAGGGATACGAGTTCTCTTGAGAGCCCTTCCAGTCCCTCACTGGGATTTGTGTAATGCTGCAGATGTGTTGGACCAAACGGTAAGGAGCAGAAGAGGGAAAGCAGTTGGTGTGCTATGGCAATCAACTAGCTGACCTGCATGGCATTTTCCTTTGCTTGCTGTTTTGTACTGTTAATCAAGTATGCTAGAAGGGAATCTCAGATGGGGTGAAAAACTAGTATTAGACTTTATCCTTCCTCTATGTCCCAGGCTACACTGTGTAGATGCAAGGCTGCTCTGTGGCAAGAGAGCAGAGACCCTGTGCCCGGGATCCTGCTGTGTGCTCCTGCTGGGGCACAGTCCCCTCTGCAGGCAGCTGGCAGGCAGGATACAGGCAATGAAAGGAGCACAGCTGGGATTTCCCTCCTCCTTGTTTTCCTTGGCCACTGTGAAATCCCCTGGAGTTACTGGCAACCTGCATAACTTGTAGCAGCTTTCCTTATAGCTCCGATGATGGTGTTTTAGTGCAGTAACGTCTCCAAGATAACCAGCAGATTTTGTCCAGCACAGTGAGCTCAGCTGGAGAGGGAAGTAAAGAGACTCTGCAAGCAGAAGTTGCATTGTGGCTTGGGACACAAACCAGCAGTGTGGTTCTCATTCTGAGAGAGAAGCTGCTTTCATGGGAGAGGGGTGGAGATGTAGCAGCCATCCCACCTGGTGCCCTGCTGATGTTGAGAAGTGGCCGGGGAGGTGCCGGGAGAGGAGGGGACAGCAGGACAGAGGGGAACACTTGCTGTGCACGCTGGTGGGGTGAAAGGAGCACCGAGGGCAAAGGCAAGTCATTTTCCTTCTCTCTCTGGCATTTTTTTGTTCTCTTTATGTGGCTGAGCAAACTGGACTGCAAAATTCAAACACTTCTACAGCTTCTTTTTTTTTTTTTTTTTTCCCATAACTTCTAAAAACTTCATTTTCATCAAGTTGACTTAGAAAAATTGCCCCTTCTTATTTTTACTGGTTTCTTAGCAAGATGTTCTTCTGACCATTTTTCTTCTAAGGTGGTTTCAAAGCAAGCTTCTGAACTGTGCTGTGCAGATGCTGCAGTGGGACCTTAAGCTGTCCCCTCCCATGGGGGAGAAATGCACAGCTCTGGAAGAGGCCAGAACAGGCAACCTGCAGGGCATATTGCTGAGCCTGTCCCCTTGCTTGATTTAGGAACTTGTGCTATGGTTGCCTTAAGAAAGGGGGTGGTACTGGAGTCTTTTTCTTCCTGTAATTTGTTTCTTCGTGCTGGGATTTAGACAAGGGACTAGCTTTACTTTGAATTTAATTATGTATTTAATGGCAAAGCTGCCGAGAACTGTCAGGAGTTTTTTTTTTTTTCTTTTCTTTTCTTCATTATATTTCTTATGAATCTAAATAGATTAATATTTGCAAGAAATACTTCCAGAGTAATTTTATCAAAAAACTTCATTACTGCCATGGGAAATTCAATGCAATTTTAATCTGGGACTAGTTCCGCTTTGCAGTCTAGCTAGACTACAAATTTTAGAGATAGATGCTGTGTGGGTACCATGTCTGTGGCATATATTGTTCATGTATAATATATATTGTACATGTATAATGTATGTTGGTTGTACATGTATAATGTATGTTGTATATGTATATTTTAATGCTATGTTGAGCCTGCTGCTGCAACTGCACATATTACCCCTAAGTGTCTATGTAGATGTCTCTTATTTGCAGTTATTTAGTTAATAGTGATAATGAATAAAATCCTCTCTTCACTGTGTTACACAGTTAAAAACAAGACATGCGGTACTTGCAGGTGAGCAGTGTAATGACAGCAGCCAGTAAGGACAACCAATGTGAGCACTGCAGATACGTCAGTGCCTGCTTTATTAAAACTTTAGCCGTGGTGTTTATTTCAGAAGCGAGATTTCCCCTCCCCAGCAGCCCGAGACAGCAAATGAAGTATGCAGAGTGAGGACCTGTGTGGCACTCCTCGAAGCCTGCTGTCAGATTGATTGCTTAAAGTGCATTTGAAATCAAGTGCTGTACAGTCAGCTCTAGATCATTTCACAATCATTTTTCATGTGCCAGTAAGCAAAACCATGGTGAATAATACAGCTGGTTGAAAACGGCAAAGCTACTCAGTCTTGTAAATCCGAGCCGACCTCACCATCTCTTCCCTTTGCCCTTGAGTGCAATGTAATCATCATGACATAAATAACAAGTGCAGCGATATAATAGAATTATATGAGCGCTGCTATTGTGAGTGCTGTAAAAATAAGGCCAGCAATACTTGGAGGAGCCGAGATCAGCGCTGAAATAGAGTAGGGGTTGAATTGATTTCCTTTTCCTTTTATCTGTCAGGAGAGAAGGAAAAGAAAACAAGTCCCACTATGTATGTAAAATCTTCAAGGAGTTTTCTGTGCCTGTTTGTGAGGTGGTGGAGTGGCAGGCACCTGTGTGCTGGCTGCTTCCGAGGCTTTTGCTTCCATCCTCTCCTTTCAATCCAAAGTTTCCATCTAAACTAAGTCCTTGGAAAAGTTATGGAGAAGATTATCCTGGGGGTTACCGAAAGTCAGTCGAAGAACAAAGCAATTATCAGGCATAATCAACGTGGGTTCATCAAGGGAAAGTCCTGCCTTAATAATTTGATCTAGTTCTATGATAAGGTCACCCGCTTGGTGGATGAAGGGAAGGCAGCAGATGTAATCTTTCTGGATTTTTGTAAGGCCTTTGATACCATCCCTGACAGCATCCTTCTGGACAGATTGTCCAGCTGTCAGACAAACAGCTTCATGCTGCGCTGGTGATAAAGTGGCTCAGTGGCAGAGCTCAAAGGGGCCCTTCCAGGGGGTAGCAAACAGGCCTACATCTGGCTGGTGGACAGCCTCCGGCAGTGCTCCCAGGGGCTCGAATCTAGGGCCAGTCCTGTTCAACATTTCTATCAATGATCTGGATGCAGGACTGGAGCGCATCCTCAATGAGTTTGACGACATTAAACTGGGAAGTGACATTAACTTCCTGGAGGGATGAGAAGCCTTGCAGAGGGATACGGATAGGTCAGAGCACCGAACAATCACAGCGGCATGAAGCTGAGCACAGGAATGCCAGGTGCTTCCCCTGGGATAGAGCAGGGCCAGGTACAGGCATGGCTGGGGGGCAGCTGGAAGGCATGGCTGGGGGGCAGCCCCTTCCTTCAGTGGGAAGGGGCTGTGGGGGCCAATGGCAGCAGCCCAGCAGGAACCCTGCAAGCCAGGGGGGCAAACCGCACATTGGGGCACACGAAGCACAGCATGGCTGGCCCCAGAGGGGCTGCTCCTGCTGCATTTTGTGCTGCTGTGGCCTCGCCTCAAGCATCGCGTGTGGTTCTGGGCTCCCCAATATAAAGAAGTCCCTGAGGTGCTTGAGCATGTCCAGAGGAGGGCAGGGAAGCTGGTGAAGGGGCTGGAGGGTATGTTCTGAGGGGAGAAGCTGAGGACACCTGGGCTGCCCAGCCTGGAGGAGAGGAGGCCGAGGGGTGGCCACGCTGCTCCCTGCAGCTCCCTGCGGAGGGGAAGCACAGAGGCAGGCGCCAGCCTCTGCTCCCCGGGGACCGAGGGCAGGAGCTGCAGGGACAGCATGGAGCTGCGCTGGGGAGGGACGGCATGGGCACAAGACAAAGTCCCTGTCCCAGGAGGGTGCCAAAGCTGGAACAGGCTTCCTAGGGAGGTGGCTGATGCCCCATGCCTACCGGCATTCAAGAAGCATTTGGGCAATGCCCTCGTTAACATGCTTTGATTTTTGGTTAGCCCTGAGGTGGTAGGGGAGTTCAACTGGATGATCTCTGAGCGTCCTTTCAAAAGAATCCTATCCTATCCTATCCTATCCTATCCTATCCTACCCTATCCTATCCTACCCTATCCTAAACGTGGTTTCCTCATCTTAAAAGCCTGCAGCAGAGGGATATACCCAATGCCTAATCTCCCAAGCTGGTCCTGTCTCCTGGTCCTCATATGTGCAAACCCTGGGGCTCTGGTTCTGCTCACGTTGCAGTTGGAAGGATGGGGATTTCACTGATGTAAAGCCACCTTCAAGCTTGGCCCTGAAGGGGAGAGCATGAAGGCACAGCTTGGTCTTCAAGTGAGACTGGAGCCCCGCAGGGCTGCAGGGAGGTAAGAAACCAACTTTAGACTGAACTACTCTCAGGAGACATTTCCATTTTGTTTTCTGAAGTTTTCTTCGTATTTGTGAAGGAAAATGCCCAGAATCCCTGGAAAGGTGGCACACAAGCTCAAGGACAGGGGACCCAGAGACAGGTGTGTGTGTGTGTGACCCCTTCTGCAGTCAAAAGGGTTCCACAGAATTTTGTAACACCTGCAGAGGACCTTGAAGTGTTACTTTCCCAAGGAAAGCTTACCAGGAGCCTGAGCTTCTGTGCAGGGCTGGAAGAAGCAGATGTGAACGTGGGAGTGGAAGCCCTTTCCAGAACTCTTGTAGGCTTGGAGAAAGGGAGGCATCAAATGGCTCTTCCAGCACTGGGCTGGAAGTGTAGCAGACGAGAAGAGGGAGGCTTTCTTTTATCTCATCCCTGCCCACTTTCTAAAGGCCACCCCTTGAATCAGACCCAGTTGGAAGAGAAAGTTCTTTTCAGGATTTCTTTGTTTTTCTTTTTTTTTTTTTTTTTTTAATCAGCTCTTGCTGCACCTTTTGTTACATTCAGCTTCTCATTTTCTATCTAGTTCGTTGCATGAATAAGATATGGCACATATTTCCCTGACATGTCTACCTACTATAAATACTCTGTCCTTCTGTGGAGAGAAAATATGGGATATATGTATATACATACGTTCTGTATGCTTCTAGAATCCTAAATGCCATTTTTCCAATATTGTGTGTTTAATGGGAATTCACTGATTAGGCGCATAAAAGGCTGCAGAAGATGACAGTTTCACTGTGCTCAGTTTTAATACAAAGAGTACTACGGTTGCTAAGAGACTGATACTTCAAGTTTGGAAATCTTCATCCACACTAGATATATTATCTTGGCAAATTGGACTTTTTGAGTTGGCAGCAAATGGAAAAGAGTAACTTTTAAAAATAGAGATAATTTGGATGACGTCAAAGACATCTGGTGTCCTTTTCTAGAAATGTGAGACTGATCTATTTTGCTTATGTGTATAAATTGCTCTGCACCCAGTGTGAGGCTTTACTTATGCCTACATTCAAGTCTGATGTATTAATAAATTTCCTTTATGCTTAAGCTATTTAGCCAGGTGTACTTTAGTTATACGGGCTTTATGTTTACAGCAGATAGTACCTGTCTGCCCTGTGCGTCTTGGAGTATCATTATGCCTCTTTGCAGAGCAGGACCTCATAATGCCCAGAAACACCAGGCTCCGCAGTGGCTCAGGCAGGACAGCCACCTGTTTATCTTTCTGGCTGATTTGCTCCCCCATCCACATCCTAACCCTGGCATTGCACACTCAGAGCAGTATGGCTGCAGGCTGTATTACCACCTCTCTAATGGGCTGTGTCTCTCATCCTAATTCCCACCCCAAACTGGTGGGTGCAGAGAAAGGGGGGAGGTGTGTCTGCTCGCAATCATCCCTTATCTTCCCTAATGTGTTTTGGTCTTGAGAAGTGTCAGAGCTCCTGAATGGTAAGGGATGGCTTTGAATGGCAGCCAGAAATCAGCTAGGCACTCTCTCCTGCCGTGCATAAGAGGCAGTTAAGAAGAAAAGAGGGAACTGAAGAAAGCTGAAATGGGCAGCGCGAAGCTGATGTGAGAGAAGGAGAATAAATTAGAAATTATTCAAAGACAGAGGGTGGGAGGAGATGGCACCAGGTCACTGGGGAAGAAGGATTACGCTTGCATAGTGAGTGCAAGGGGAAGGAGAGGAGGGGAGCGAAGCAGCCCAGCAAAGGAAGAGCATGCCAGGAGCGCAGCTGGGATGCATGTAAGGACAGTGATTTAGGGAGGATGGGTGAGAGGAAGCTCAGAATCTGCCTGAGGATTTTCTAGCCATAATGTGTTCTGATGGTGTCTTTCCTAGGGATTCAGCAGGGCACCAGCACCTTAAGTCACGTAGATAAGGTATAGCTGTGTTTGCACTCTGGCTTGCAGTGCTGGGGAAGGCTGCTCCCCCACTTCAGGTGTTGTTCTGTATCCCAGACAGAGATGGATGGCCAGGTGTAAATTATTTCCGCCCAAGTAGAGCTTAAGCTGGACTTATGCGTGGTTGGAAGGAACACATTTGAATTTTAATATCATCTCTGAAATGCAATTGCAGCCTATGCACTTGATTATGTGTTCAGGTTAGGAGACTTTATGTTATTTTTAGAAATGTTCATTTGCTCCAAGGACCAGGAGATGTTGAAATGGCCACTGAGATGTGAACGTGATTTCTGAAGTATCAAGTGAACATAGATTGAAATGATGACAAAGGCAAGTTACACCTTTTTTTTCAAGCTTAAACAATGCACCATAATTGTATGTCAGAAGTCATTCAGGTTTGATATCATGCCAGCTAATTAAACCATCCTCTCTGAAGAGACTTACTGTACTTTCAGCTTTGCTTTTTCATTCTCAGGAAGGCAGCTCTTGTGTTTAGCTCTCACGTTGGCATTAATTTGGATGGGAACCAGCATATAGGAAACAGGAGCTACGGCCAAATCCTTGTCTTGTTTGACTGGTGTAAGCCAGGTTCATTTCCACCAAAGGTGGTGGAAGGAAGAGGAGGGCCATATGCCATCCCATATACTGCATGCTTCTGCCATCAGTCGTATGGGTGGCTTCTCTCCATCCAAATTTTTGTTGAACATGAATCCCACTGTAGGTTTTGTTCCTCCTGAAGGCATTTGCCTTCAGTGTGTTATTGCTGTTTTCCTTCCACATATGCCACGGGACACAATTCATAGGCTGGTGAAGGTGGAGACACAGTGCAATCAGTTACTTAGTGATGAGGGGTTCATCACTAAGTTGTCACGGGTTGAAGGAGCTCTGTCTTGGGCAGTGAGCTCACCCAGCCAGGTGAGAGACTGGATGAGGGAAGGAAGATCTCCTCTCTCTCTTTTACCAGTTCATTGTGGTCTAGGTCACTGATGGTGCCCAGTAGGCTGTGGGTGGATGAAGGCCACGGGGGGAAGAACTGTGGCCCAGAGGAGATGAAGACATCTCTAAGTCTCCAGGCCTTTCTTTCCCTGACGTGGTTTTAGCATTCAGTGCACAGACTGATTGCCCTAAAGAAAAGGGGGGCAAGGCTGAAACACGGTGGTGTGAAGTACTGAGTTTACTCCTGAAGTTGGAAAATAAAGGCTGTTCCTCATCTAAGTCAGCCTTTTTGGGTGTCCTTACCCAAATGTGGGGTGCGCCTGTGGTGTGTATGGTGGGTACAGCCTAATAGCTGTTGGAGAGCTGGGTTTTTGCACCTGGGTACCAAAGTGCCAGCCAAGAGGAGAAGGCTTGACCACAATACAAACATGCCACAATATAGCCAGTGAACACTGGCTGGAAAAAGTATGGTATATTTTCATGAACACAAGGAGGGAGGAGGTATCTGCTGAGAGTCCTTGTAGCCTTTCCTGTAGTGAAGAGAGGCTGCCTGAGCTGGATGATTGAAGTGGCTGGGAAAATCTGGATCCCTTGCAGAAAATCCATCCTCCTGCACCAGGCACTGAGCCTGCTCTGCAGTGTAAAACAGATGTTTTAGCCATAAAAAAATGCATGTTTTTTAATATGTTTCAGTCCTGTGGCCTGCAGGAGTCAAGCAGTTACTGGGGCTTTATTACCTGTTGTCACTGACTTCTTCAAAGCTTAAATACTCCTAGGCTTAGAGCAGGTGCTACGGAGGGAGCATACTGCTAACTTCACCCTCATGTGGGTACCACTGTCAGAGGCAAGGTGGGGAGGTACATAGTCCTGGCTGTGTCCTGGGAGCATCGCTCTCAGGTCTGATGTGTGATCTTTAGTGCATTTTCCCCAAAGATCACCCCTGCAAAGAGAGAACCAGCTTCCTCTTGACCAGAGGTGGAGTTCCCCTTGTCTTACCTTTTATGTACCGCTGAGGGTCTGGTTGGGCTGCTCCCAGGATTTGGTTAGTAAAGAATCATGTCCTGGCAAGTGTTTAACATTCATCTACTCCCATGGAAATGGCTTTGGAGGGTGTTAAAACTTGGAGAGCCCAAGCAAGGTTACTCTGCTAGCCAGTGTCCTCATTTGAACAGACCTGATGATCTGTGGAGAGCAAGGTTGTTAGCTGTCTTCTATGTCCCACTGCAAACAGTCACTACTAGCAAAGAGCCTGAATCTCATGTCTCTTACATTGTGCCAGCAGTATTTCTCTTCATTTTTCAGCAGAGGAAAAGTTGCCAAACTCATTCCTGGTTTTGGGACAGGAAAGGAAGGGAAAAAAGTGTTACTGAAAAGTAGAAAATGAAAGGGAAACAAATATTTCAACATTATTTAAGTTGTCTTTAAAGCTCATGGGTAAAGAAATCCCTCTCCAGCTCTTCAGCTGGATTGACCATGCCCACCTCCAACACATATTTTAAAATTGAATTCTCAAAGCATGCTTTCAGGTATACAACATAGAAAAAGTACAGAGATTTGTTCTTAAGAATGCTTTATTGTTATGTGCCTTTGATACGCAGAAACTGTATTTTTGTTCAAAGAACCAGAACAGGAACAAATATTTCAGTCACTCTGCTGAAAATGTTTGGAAGATGCAAGTTTTCAATACAGTATTTTTCCCATTTTCTGCAAAAGATAAACACAGTTTATCTGAAACCTGAAAAGTTTCTCTAACACCTACTATTAAGCACTTTAAGGAAAAGTGGTCTCTGGACACGCAGGTGCAGCCTTTCACATTGTGAGGGTCTGTATCTCAGCGACCTGTTATGCTTCACTTAAACTCCTTCAAAATACAAATATCCTGATCACTGGAATAAATTTTATCAGGGAACACCTTTCAATTATCCATTTATATTTCCAGCTATGGATGTTTTAAACAAATTTTATAACATCCCTGTCTGGTTTCTTTGGCTAGTAATCTATCTGGGCAATGCTTGGTTCAGGAAAACCCTGGGACTTGGGGTGGCCATTTCCTTAGCCAGAAAGCCCAGGAATAGGTTTGTGTGGATGCAAACCAGGCATTTCAAAGTTAACTTAGCAATAAATACTCTGAAAATCCCTTCCATTTTCCTCCCGGCTGCATTTTCTCAGTCCATAACCTACCCCAGCAGAGTGCAACCTGAAGGACACCTCTGGGATTTAGGAAAGGATTTATTGAGTCCCACCCTGACCCCTGCAACAACTCCTCTGACTTTGCATTGCAAACCTGCTCAGCCACAATTTTTCTGCTGTTTGAGCAGCATCTTTGGGGAGACTGACTAGGCAGATCTCCCCTCATGGTTTGTGTATAGCAGCCTGGGAGCCCTGGTCTAGCACAATACCATATCAGCAAGACAACAGGTTGGAGTTAGCAGATGCAGAATGATAGAACATATCCCGTATGCCAGGACATGTGGCTGGATGCTGCCCAGAGATAAAGACCACAGCAATTACCATTCCCCTCCAATATCTCTTAATACAGTATAGAAACAACTTTTGCTGTTATCGATGGAACTTCAGACAGACAGAATGAAAATCTCAGGTAACAGAGCCCAGAGCAAAATTCTATTTTGTAGTGATTTGCAATGAGTTTGCTGCTATCCGCATAAAGGGATGCTATGGAATTGCTAAAAAATGCTAAAGCTTTATCAGTTTTGCATAGGGTCTGGAAGTGTTGTTGTGGTGCATTTCAGTGCTTCCTGTTCCTAAATGCGTGTGTGGTAGCAATGCTTTGCAGTTGGGATGGGAAAAGCTTTCTAAAATTGCTTTATACTTTGTAAAGCAGTAAACTTGGACCAAACAGTATGGAGGGAGCTAGGGAGCTCCAGCTGATTGTAATTCTTCCAGTGGAACCATTTTCCATCAGAAAAATGCAATGTGATTGCATTCCCTGTTGACAATGGCCTTTTCAACTGAAAATAATAAAAGAGCTTCATTTCAGTAATGCTACAATATTTCATTTTGAATTTAATTTCATTTTTTTAAATATTAAAAAATGTGGCCATGAAACATTGGGACTTCGCTGCAGTGAAGCCTTTTCTGGAAACAGCTCCCGAACAGGAGTGACAGATGAGCTTTGGTTTTGTTACACTGTAAAGACACACAAAGAAAAGCAAACAGATGGGTAGATCAGTGCAATATTTCAGCCGGAATATTTGAAATTAACCCTTTTTATCCATCGTGGCTTGATCATGGCCATTGCAAGGCTGGGGAAGAGGCAGTGCAGAGCTGAGCTGCCCAAAACTCAGCCAAGCACAGGATTGCAATTTCCCAGCCGGCAGAGCTACTGTTTCGGGCAGTGCCTCTGCTGTATTCGAAGCTGCTCCATCTCCATCCTCCTTTTCCCTGCTTCTGCAATGAGTTCTTACAACTGTCTGCATTACTCAGCTTGCAGCCTTTGGTTTTATCTGGTCTTTGTAGAGGATCCTTCTTTATCTGGGTGTTATTGGCAGTTCTGAAGCTGTTTGGGTAATTAAAGGAATTTCTAGTGTAATTAATAGGTGTCAATGGAGGTGATGGAGCACTGGTCATGTGGGTGATGAGGAGAGAGGTGTGCAGCCCAGCTCTGCTGGCAGTTTGTTTAAAGTTTCTCAGAGATTTGTGCACGTCTGAAGATCATCTTGGTGCAAAAGTGCTCACGGAGTTTGGAGGCTGTAGTGACTGTCAGCTAGAAAAGATCCAGAGGTGCCCAATTTTGACTGTGCAATTAGAAGTGAAAATAAGGAGGAAACAAACAACAAAAAAAAAAAAGTTGGCCCAAAGCAAGAGAATCATAGAATAGTTTGTGTTGGAAGGGACTGTTAAGACAGAGAAAAAATAAGAATTAAATTCCCTTCATTAGAACTTGATTTTATGTGAATAAATAGCAGAAATTCCAATTTGTCTCTGGCACTCTGACCGAGACAACATTTCTGGTGTTATTGAATACTTCACAGAAAATTTCCTTGCGAAATGGAGCTTGCTCTGCATTCTTCCTCCAATTGGGCTGGGCTTGTTTGTTCGTAGGCAGAAGCTCATATTCCTGAGTCTCGAAACAGTAAAGAGGGAGAGCTGGAGAGGGTGCATTAAAGTCAGATCTGGTTTGCCAAGCTCCTATGCACAAGAAGTGCTCCCAGTAATTTAATTTATGTGTTATAATCACTTTGGCTTTTGAGGAGAAAAACTGTCTTGTTACAGGATGGAGTAGATTATGGGACTTGGAGAGCAGAAAATTCACAGGGACGGGCAACTCTGAACTGAAAAATATTAAATCATAGGTGTAGCGTGGTCCTTCCAAGAGACAGTCTCTCACCTTAGGTGGCAATACTGGAGAAACAAGTAGTGGAAATAAATCCCAAGACCTGGGGAAAAATGTGATGATGGGAAAGGGAATAGGGGAATGTCTGCAGCTGTGCCTCCAGTTCCACCTGGAAGAGTTGGTGGAAGAGCAATGAGTAATATTTCACTGCAGTGAATATCACAGGTGTGTGGGTCTATCTCAAAAGTCCAGAGCAGCCACTGCCAGGGACTGAGATGCTTCCCCAGTCCTTAGTATAACCGTATAAAGTCCATATTAAGTTGGGTTTAATGCGCCACTGGGTAGCCATGTGGAAGTTAATTAAAGGCAGAGTGACTGAGAAAGCAATTGAACTCCAGTAAAACTTGCCCGAGGTATTGCCTGTCCTGACGTGAGGTCGTTTTAGGAAAGACAGAAGGATGCCAACTTATCATCATTGTCAGAGCCAATGCTCTGGGTGTTTGAGCTGCTCGTAACAAATGGGTCTCTGCGTAGCTGTTCTGAGGACATTATTCTAAATGGCAGGTACCTACATTTGAATATTGGGCAGTAAATTTCCAACAGAGAGTGCTCAAGCTCTAATTAAGCCTCCTTTGCAAAGTCTACAGAAAGAGCTGCAAGTGATGGCAGAGGTTGTATTTCCTAAGCAGTTATTGCCAGCCAAGACTGCAGACTAAAACTCTCATTTTGGTTAGAAATGTATGAAGACTGTTCTAACAGTGCATCAGTATGGGATGCAAATTATATATATTAAATATATATATATGGGCAGCTATTATCTCTTCAACATTAATTTGAGCCATTCATAAGCAATATTGAATCAAATCACTCTCATTCTCTGAGATGCTGCAGAGTAGGGTCTTAAGCTCATTACCTATTTATGTCCAGCAAATGTTTCATTTCTGATGATAAATTGAATATTGATGTCAATGAACTAAATCAGCAGCTCACTGATATTACAGGTTTACTTCTTGCCAGCTTAAAAAAAAAAAAAAAATGTTTTGAAGTTGAACAATTCTCTACATGGCTCAGCTATTCCCAGGAAAATATGTACTGTGCATGAGGTCCCCTGAAGTGGGGCAGTGTCATGGGAGGGAAAGTGTGTTGTTTTGAGATATATATATATATATATATATATATATATATGAGGGGAGGATAGAGGTTGTTTCTTGTTATGAAGAGGTAGTGAAAGAAAAGATTGACTTTTTTTTGAAAAACAGGGGAAATCAGGTCTCTCCTTATTCCTATTTAGTAGTAGGTTCAGTAATTGCAAACAGAAGCTGTATAACGCATACTAAATTTATCTGTTTTCATACTGGTGATCTTTCATTTTTAGGAGTTGGTTTGGGTTTGTTGTTTCTAAATGAAGGATGAGTAATGCATTATTACTCTACTTAGAACATCCTGGGTTACAACACTTGCAAAGAGCCTCACAAAAACTCTGAGTCTGACTGCCGACCTCGTTAACAGTCCCATCGCAGAGACCTGAGCTGGAAGGGAGCTGAAGCCCAACCAGCATGGGCAGCACACGCTGGCTGAGCTGTGTGGGCCTGGAGACAGACAGATGTGGGCCTCTGGAGCTGAATGCATGGCGTTTTCCAGGACATTTTCTATGAAAGGAGAAGAACAAAGAACAAGAGGAGAATGTGAGGGTCTTGTAGAACTCTCTGGATTTACATATTTTGCCCTGTGTGTCTATGTGTCTGAAGGTATACAGCCCTCTCCTCCCATCAGCTGTGCACAGAAGGACATCTGATGGTTGCACCAAACACCGCAGCCAGTGTACGTGTAGGCATACAGGGTCCCATGGGCTGTGCCAGGAGACCAAAATGCCCCTCTGGTAATGGCATTATGGGCAGTACTGGCTGCAAATCCATCTCCTGCAGAGTGACAGTGATACATGGTAGTCTTGCATAAAATGCTGAGACCTTTAAAAAGATGCTCTCTATCCAATGAATAGAAATGAGACATTTGCTTATGCAGCCAACATCCATCCTAATGCTGCTATTTATAATGGATTGTGGATGCTCAAAAAGGGCTACATTGTGAGACGTTTGGTTGAGAGAGTGGAACCACAAAGCCAAGAATGCAGCAATACATAAAGAGGACCAGAGATCTGGGCAAAGTTATTTAACAGTGATAGACAGATGATACATTTCAGCATGTTAACATATGAAGAATTAACACAAAATTGCTTTTTGTTTTGTTTTTGTGACCACTAAAGTGTGTGCTGATATATTTGGAGCAAACATTTGTAGTCTAAAATATTTTTCTTAGCATGCTGAGGAGGAGGGGCATGGGCTGGAAGAGGTGAAGCTGGTTTCTCCTGCTGGAGGTGACTCGGTGAGAGAAACCAAAGATGTCCAGAACGGATGAAGCCACATTTTGAAATGCTGCAGTCATTTCTCCTGTGTGCATCTGCTCCCTGCATTCTGAAACTTTTTTTTTTTCTAATTGCCAGGCTAAATTTGCACATATCCATTTGTTCTTGGACCAATATTGCTCTTCACCTCAAATAGCTTTTCTCTGTCCCCAGGATGTCTCCTTCCTCTCCTCAGTGCATTGCAGATGGAAATCAAAGTGCCTCAGCAAGCTGAGCCCTGCTCTTCTCTTGCCATTTCCATCACTTCCAACCCCCTTTGCATTTCTTTCACCCTAAATTCAACCCTTCCGCCTTAGGACCAGCCTTTGCCTTTCCTAGGCACTGGAAATTGAATTATTTTGCATCATTTAATGGTCAAGGGCCAAAGCATGGTGTCTCTGACCTTATGCATCCTTCTGGGATGGAGCTGAGCAGAAGCCCTGCTTGTCTCTGACCACATTAGGGAAATTTATAAGGGAGAATGGAAGCTGCTGTTTTGCCAAGTTCTTCTGACAGCTGGCTTTCAGCACAGCACTTCCCCGCTGGCTCCGTGCAACACTGCAGGACTCAAGCAATTACAAACAGCTCAGCACGCGCTGTCCACAGAAGGGATGAAGCCACATTTGCGGAGCATCCTCATGCAAAGGAGTGTGACTGCTGCTGTCCACACTGGCTTGTCCTCAGAGTAAATATCCTCAGATATTCCCAATCCAGCTCCTGTTGCTTGTACTAAAAGCTTCCAATATCTAGTATGAGCAGATAGCCTTTATGTTGTGCATTTGTAAGGTAATGGGGTGTTCCTGCAGGTTATTTGGAAAGTGTTAAATATGTTTGGGAACATAACCACAGGAAATGTCATTTCCACAAATCATATTTTACCATGAAAGGAAAAAAAATAATCCAGCGAAGTTATGTATGAAACAGCCCTGTCCCTCTAAGGAAAAATAAAACAAGGCACTTAGTTTTGAGGCAGACTTTTCTGAGCTGAGATACTTCATCAAGTTGATTAGCACCAGTTTGCTTTGTCTGTTTGACATAACTACCTCTATCCAAGCTGCCATAGCTCTGGGGCTACTTTTAAGACCAGGCATTTATACCCCATTTCCAGCTGCAGCCTTGGTCTGTGCATGTTTTTGGTGATGCTGAGTGGACCCGCACTGACAGCACTTAAATCCTGAGCTTCAGTGCAATGCTGCAGTGTTTCAGATAATTCAGGTTGATGTGGCCCCAGATTGCAGCGAAACTTTTTTGGGATGCTGAACTGTTTTACTGAGATTGGAGATAACCAAATGAAATATTTTGACGCTTTAAATTAGATTTTTTTTTTTTTTTTTTTTTTTGGGAGGGGGGAAGGAGCAGGGAGCATTACCATTAGATGAAAAATTTAGTTATTTTGGCACTTCATTGCAATTTGTGGTGAAACAGAAGTGTAAGAATAGCAGATGGAGGGATGGAAATTTCCAATTTTTTAAACAGGCATTGTAGTTACGAGGCTTACTTAACACTTCACTCAAGGATGTGCTATTTGCAGCTTTTAGATCATTCAGTTTGTACTTTGGTGCCCAAACCTGCAATTAAGAGAATGAGATGACTCGCAAGATTTAGGGTGGTGGTATTTCTTCTCCTATCATACTAATGAAAATAACCATATAGGACTCTGATTGTAATTACCGTGCACTTAGGGTGTGGTAGTTACAGTGTAATTACAAAATTTATTAGGGTGGTATTTATACCCAGTGAAGTAAACTGAAACCATCTGCAGTGCCCGAGGGTGGCTGGTGGACACCGATGGCTCAGGCTGAATTTATCTCCTGGAGCATCATGATTCATTCTCATTCAGGAAGCAAAACAAGAAATAATGATGGTTGCCTCTAGTTACCAGTCGCAGGGAAATCATCAGTAAATAAAGCTGCTACTGAACTTCAAGAAGGGATGAGCTGGGGAGGTTGGAAGGAGAGCGCAAGGTCACCTCCTGCACACCCAAAGCTGCTGTGATTGTGGAAAGCTGTTTTGAAGGGCAGTGTGTTGGAAAGAGTGGGTGGATGAGGATGTTGTCTTTGGGTCTTGCTGGATGCAGAGAGTTAACGACTTGCTAGACTGGATGTCAGGTCCGACTCCAACGGTGGTCTTCCTTCATGCCCTTCAGAGAGGTAATTAGAAAAAAAATCTTCCTTTCCCCGATTCTTCCCTTCTTTTATCCTAGACGAGTGTGAGGGTAACTGATTTCCCCATAATAGGGGTGCTTGAAGGTGCAGCTGCTAAATGGAATGAAAGAAGGGGTATTAGTCAAAAGCAATCCCTTGACGCACAGCTTTTGAATGCTCAAATAACTGGGAAACGAGTGCTGCATGTCCAGCTGCCTGAAGAGAAACACTGGGCTGAAGTTCTCTGAGAACAATGCCTGCAAACCCAACTCACAGGAGGTGAACCAGGCACCCAAGTCCTCCAAAAGCTATGGGAGGTTATGGAACCAGGCTTTCTTTGCAGGATATTTTGGCTGGATTTGCTCATTTTCCTTGGAGCAGACAGGAAATGGAAACGTTTCCTTCTTTAGTTCCCAGGGAAGCTTGAAAGGAGCCTTATAAGGGACTGATCTCCATCAGTGGACAAGCAGCACAGGTCCCACCAGTGCTCCCTACAGTGGTGGTACCCCATCCCCGTCTTTGCCCCGTTGACTCCCAGGTGATTGCCCTTCTGCTCTCAGCTCACACAGCACTGTGTCCTTGCTTGGCTTATTGTCCTGGCAACTCTTTCACTCTTGACACCTGGAAACTCTTGACACCTGGAAATTGAATTAATGTTGTGTCCGCCCCCTCTATGAGATCATCATTGAAGGAGTTAATCAGGACGAAGCCGATGCTGATCCCTGCTCTCCCTTGTTCACCTGAACACTGCTCAGCGTTATACATCACACATGGTCCATCGGACAGTCTGTGTCTCAGCAGTAGTGTCATTCGCTGGTGGTATTTGATTTAATTCTGGGAGGGAGATGGTTTTGTGCTCCTAATGGTTGCTTCCTGTTGTCCAAGCATTTTTATATTGAAATCACCTTGTACTGAAGAGCAGTATTGCTGTTCCCAGGGGCTGGAGAAATTGAGGCATGGAGAAGAGCACTCAGGGGCTAGGCTGAGCTCCTTGAGAAGTAATGATACCTGGGGCTCAGGCAGGAAACTGGGCTTCCTGTTTTCTAATTCTTTCTATATTTTCTCTCTCTCTTTTTTTTTTTTTTTCTCTTTACCCATTAAGATAGTTCTGTGTCAACTTCCTATATACAAGAGTAGAAGGAGATACTCTAAAGTGAAGTGGGGAATAGGTATTTACTAATGCCCCAAGGGAGGAGTAATCCAGGTGTACATGCTCAGGGCTGCTGCCATCCAGGCTGGGCTGCTGGAGCAGCATCACTATGGCACCCAATCCCCCCTCCCCTCTTGTCTTTACTCTTCCTTTAAAAGACAAAACAGAGCTTTGTTTTTCCTGATCAGAGTAAAGCATCCCCATGCAGAGCAGCTGGCAGCAGAAATGGCAGAGGTCTCAAACTTTCTCCCAAGCCAGGCAGCATCTTTGTTGAGAGATTTACTCCATGGACCACATCCACGCCCAGTTCTGAGACAGGAGCATCAGTTGCTATGGTGACTTATTTGGAAAAGTCATATGGGGAAAGTGCCGATGTATTTTTAGCTTTGGGTAATGAAATTTAACAGCTGGAAATAAAGGTGAGGACCAGACAGGGTGCTGCAGGTTCATGGACTGTGGTTTGGGACGGCTTTACAGCAGCGCTGGCAGGGCTGTGTTTGAGGAGGATGCTCAGCCTGGTCGCTCATGTGCTGGATGCCGTTCAGGGCAGTGCCTGCAAGTATGTCGGAGGAGCAGGAATCACTATAAAGAAAAGCTGATAAGGAGGTGGTGGTACATGTAAAGATAAAGAGGAGGCACTGTGAGGTCGTAGCTGCTTCGTGTACAGTGTGTTCAACCTATAAATAGCTCTTCAAATATACCTCTGCACAAGTGGTATTTATAGACTTTGAGAAAAAAAAAAAAAAAAAAGCTCCATTTGGGGTCAGGAGTTGGTGTGTGAAGGCTATTTCAGGTTTTGTCAAGAGTTCACGTTTCTGGAAGGCATGGAGCAGAGCTAGAACTCTAATGTGTTTGGTTTGTTTGTTTTTTGTTTTTTGTTTTTTTCCTCCAAACAAGCTTCAAATTTTGTTGTGCTGTTAAATGCAACTTCTGAAATTGGTGTATCTGGAGAGAATGCTTGCTAAACTGAAACTCAGATATCCTACTGAGAAGCTCCTGTACAGATGTAATTTATTCATATAATTTGGATCAGTCTAAATTGTGTGTAAACTTTTCTGAAGGTAGACTCTTATTTTATTTTCTAAAACACTTTCTCAGCTCCCTGCAGTATTTTTAGTTTTCATCTTCAGCTGTCAGAAGTTTATTTTAAAATTAATTGATTTCAATGTAATATTTACTGCACTTTAGCTTTCAGCACATCATATGAAAATAGATTTCACTACAGCTGGCAGTGTCTAATGGGATTTGTTCCTACTCCAAAGGCTCTCTGCATTATGTACTGATACTTCCAGACGAGCCTGCTTTGAGCAGCCTCACCACCTTTTCATATCGCTGAGCTTACACTGCTTGGGCTGGCAGGGAGACAAAGTGGATCCAGGCAAATGTTTAAGTTTAGGGGAGTCACAGCTGATGCATACCTGCACCCAAAGTGTAGATATTGCAGATCTGGCACAATATGCACTGAGAGTAATAGGATTTACCCTTTGTGCATCAGTGGGCTCTTTTGCTGGATTAAAAATTGATCATAGCTCATCCTGATAGCCACAGCTATGATGAAGATTTAGCAGGACGTCACAGAGGTGCCCTGGCCATGGCACATCACCAGGGTGTTGCACATAACAGAGAGCAGCTTACATGAACTGGCATAGACTTTGCTAAGGCACTGGAGTCTTCAAGGGAGGTGGTGAACTTTGATGGGAGGTGATTGAGAAGCAGCCTTTAGATTGTAAAGTTTTAAATAAGGTGTTAGCAAACACATCACTCAAGTAATTTCCTGGTGCTCTAGGAAGCTTCCAGCTTTTTCCCATGAAGACCAAAGAGCATCCCTCCGTTATCACTGGGGAACAGAGGGAGGTGGTGTGATGGACTCCATGGCAGGACCAAGAATGTTTTCTTGCCTTTGAGGCTTAATGCCTGACCTACCCAGAGCTGGTCGGGCGTTTTTCATCCAATCTGTTTTCTGGTAAAGAATACATTATTTTTTAGTTTTATTCTCCTGCAAAACCTGCTAAGCTTTCCCTCCTACTTCTCCAATGAGATGCTTTCACGTGAATGCTAAACTCCTCTGAGCAAAGCTGCAGAGAGCCCCACATGGTGGTTTCCCACACATCTTCATTCTCTGCTGCCTCTTGACCACCCTTCATCTCTCCCAATACACCCTCCAGCAGTGGGATTTCCACAGCCTCTGTCTTAGCATGGGACAGGGGCTGTGTATCTCACCTGGGAGGCACAGTCTGTGGAGGGGGTGAGGACATCTCCAGGTGATAATTTGTCCCAACATCCATGAGACTTCACTCATGTTTGCCCCAGGGCTGTGCAGGTTTTATTGCTGGGAGGGGCTGTGGTGGAGGCACCTCTGCACTGATGAGCTGCTCTTTTTTGCAGGCAGCACCTGCGATAGGTAGGCAGACAATACCTTAAATAACTAATAATAAACATATCGCAGCAAAGGTCATGAAGGGCTGACTGACATGTGGTTGCCAAACCAATTAATTGTTGACTTTCTTCTCAAAGGATGTAATAATAAGGCATCTTGTGTTTTCCTCTCCACAGCATGATGCAGAGACCATTTAACCAAAACGAACAATTCAGTGCCTTTTTCTCTCCCCACCTCCAACCAAATATTCTCAAGTAAACATGCTCCCAGCTGGCCAAAATGTTCAAAGTGCTCTGCTTGGCATTTGCAAGTCAAAGCCACTTTATATGGGGAGCTCAGTGGTGGTCTTCAAGTTACGAGACCTGTGAGAAGTGGGAAAGGCGCGGAGCTGTTGAGGTGGCAGACTCGTGTGGTCATTCACAGGGGTATGCAAGGGGATAACAGATATTAAATGCTGAGGAGGGGGGGAAGGAGGGGAACACACCAGAATTAGGAATCAAAACAAAGTCAGATGTCAGAATCTGAGCCAGGCTGAGGAAGAATGATGGAAGTGATTCCTTTGACACTGTCAGCATTTTATTGATCTGAGGCTGTTTATTGCTGAAACAGTTGTAAATTAGAGAGGAGCTAGGAAGAGGAGGGAGAGATGGAGAATGCCCTGGTACACTTTAAAAGATGTACACCTGCATTTTTTGGGCAAAGGAGGACTCAGTTGCAGAGCCCTGCACCTCTCAGGGGAGGCAGTCGGCACCCAACTGCTGCTGTGCACGTAGTTGTGTAGGAAATGTCAGGGCCTGGTATGATGTGCAGTAATTTTGTCTTGCAGGCATGCTGAGCGGCTTGGAGAAGGGCTGCTGGAGAAGCCCCTGGGGCTGGGGTGTGCAGGGGGGCATTCCAGCAGAGCAGGATGGCTCTGGGGGCAGATGCTTCAGAAAAGAAAGGAGATCAACATGGAATGAATACATAATTTTGCACAGAAAATAGGTAGTGTGAGCATTGATGCTGTTGTATAAATCTATCTGCATACAATGTGAGTGTATGCACCCATGAACATATGATTACCTTGACTCAAAATTATCAAATATGTCACATCAACATTAAAAAAGGCAATATATGCTGCTGCTTTGTCCCCTATGCACAGGTACATTGACCAGGAAGTCGTGCACCATAATAACTCTTCTTCCCTCTCCATTGCAGAAATCCGTGAAGCTTTCCGGGTGCTGGACAGGGATGGGAATGGCTTTATATCCAAGCAGGAGCTGGGCATGGCGATGCGCTCGTTGGGATATATGCCCAGTGAGGTGGAGCTGGCGATTATCATGCAACGCCTCGACATGGACGGTGAGTACTCACTCTTTGTTCTTCTCTGTTACCAGCACAGGGTGGCTTTCCCAGTGCGTTGCAGCCCATGTGTGGGGCTCAGAGAGCTCATGGTCACCGAGGAACGTCTTGGGTGGACGCTTGGGTGAGGTGTTGCCATCCACTACAACAAGTAAAGATGAGCACAAGCCATCCACCTCCTGTACATACACCTGCCTCTCAGGCAACCCTTGACCCACCTTGACCAAACCTTGAACCATTGAGCCATAGAATCATTGGGGTTGGAAAAGACCTCTGAGATCATCTCATCCAACCATCACCCTACCACCAATGTCACCCACTAAAAAAACATGTCCCTACACACCATGTCCAACCTTTCCTTGAACACCTCCAGGGACGGTGACTCCATCACCTTTCTGGGCAACCCGTTCAATGCCTGACTGCTCTTACTGAGAAAAAATGTCTCCCATTTTCCAACGTGAACCTACCCTGGCACAAATTGAGGCCATTCCCTCTAGTCCTATCACTAAGTATCTGCGAGAAGAGGCTGACCCCCAGCTCCCCACACCTTCCTTTCAGGTAGTTGCAGAGTGTAATGAGGCCTCCCCTGAGCCTTCTTTTCCCCTTACTAAACACCCCCAGTTCCCTTAGCCGTTCCTCACAGCACTTGTGTTCCAGACCCTTCACCAGCTTCGTAGCCTTTCTCTGGACATGCTCCAGGGCTTTGATGTCCTTCTTGTAGTGAAGGCCCAAAGGTGAACACAGCAGTAAAGGTACAGCCTCACCAGCGCGGAGTACAGTGCGACGATCACCTCCCTGGTCCTGCTGGCTGCACTATTCCTGACACGAGCCAGGATGCCATTGACCTTCTTGGCCACCTGGGCACACTGCAGGTCATGTTCAGGTGAACATCAACCAGCACCCCCAGATTCTCTGCACATCTTTCCAGCCATTCTGCCCCAAGCATGTAGCATTGTATGGGGTTGTTGTGGCCAAAGTGCAGGACCTGGCTCTTAGTTAGAAGAAGATAAAGCAGCTTTGTCAACCTTTCTCTGCAAAGCTGAAAATGTTCTTTTGCAAGACCGTTGTAACCTTTCTGTGCTTGTTCCTGGGCAGCACTTGGCCCAGTGATGCTTACTGGGACATGACCTTGGCACCCAACAAAGCAGCATGGTCCTACGGCCTCACTGCTTCTTGCAAGTAAAAGATGCTGTGGATGGGAGCTGTGCTGTGTCGTAATGAAGTGTTGCTGGGTTTTGAAAGAGAAGTTTAGAAGGGTGGAATAATTCTGAACAAAGTCCTGCTGTGAGAGCTCCTTGAACGATTACAAAGAGGTAATAAAAGAAACAGAACCCACCATTTACTGGAGCTGAGAAATGCAGCATCAGGACGATGGAGCCAGGGGGGACTTTTTAACTGCTGCAAAGCTACAATCAGAGCTGATCGCAACAAGCGGGCTGTCTTTAAAATGTCCTTGGTCAGAGCAGAAAGGGAAACCTTCCTGGTGCAAGGAGGCTGGGCTACAAATCCAGCCTCCTCCCTCCCTTCTACAGGCAGATGTAGCAGGGTGGAAAAACTGAGGAAAGGTAAATGAAATAATGCCAAAGCAAAGCACACTGGATGCAGACCTGGTCTGAGGGGGGATGCGCAGCATGCTGATGTGACACTGGCATCCTTGAGAGACCACTGAAGAGCAGAGTCCATGGGAGGTGGTGTCAGCTCCAACCTCCCTGGAGACATCAGAATTGAATACCCCTGTGAGATGCAGGGTACAACTGTATTCATCAGGCAGAGGAAGGGTGACAACCTCCTTGAGGGTGTTTAGAGGCTCTCCTAGGCAAGGAGAGCAAATAATGCAAAATCTGGCGGATGGAGATGATCAGTTGTTGAAGTGATCTCATTCCTGAAAGAAAAGACCCAAAAAAAAAATATTTAAAAAAAATCACTTTTAAAAGCATTTTCTCCAGAAATGATTGTTTGCACCTTGTTATGTTCTGGCCTTTCCTAGCAGACCAGGTGATTTCTCTTTAGACTTTGCAAACGCCAGACTCAGTGTGGTGCCAATTCATGGGGTCTTTTACTAAAACTCTGTGTTTTTTTGGAAAAAGAGTGCTGTGGACTTGGCTGCCAGTTCTGATTCATCTCCAGTTATTCCCTGACTCTCAGTCTCACAGACTGGAGACTTTGGCACTCCTCCTTGTACACTCCTAGTGTGCAGGGACCTGTAAGCCGAGAGGTGGAGTTAAAATGTAGAGTAATGGGCTGCAGATGGAAGGTGTTAAATTCCTGTTGGAGGTCTTTCAGAAAGCTCGGTGTGTTTTCTGCCAAGATGGGGAGTGATCTTCCATCTTCCAGCTCAACAGTTACTACAGGTCCAAAGATTCAGTCCAGGGGTGCTGGGTCCTGTTCTGGGTCCCGTGTCTCAGCTGCCTGCTGTTGCAGTGATTTGGGCAGGACATTTGGGGATGGGACCAAATCTGTGAAATGTGAAGGTCAAATGGGCCAGACACTAAAACAAGACTGGGTAATGGGAAATTCCTTAGGCACTGAGTGAATAGGGGAATATTATGTGCAAGATTTGCCTTGCCTGCAAATTGAATTAATGCTATACAGATTGAATTAATATTACGTAGCTTATGGCTACTTCTCCAATGGATTGTCTCGGAATGTTGTCTTGTCATATCCAGACTTTTTTTCCATGTTTTAGCTTGAAATACACAGTGTGAACCAGCAATAGCTTCCTCCTTCCTCTCCCACTGTGTGAGAACATTATTCAGTAGCAGGGCTTGAACCCAGTGAGCTCTGGGGGGTGTTGTGCATGCCCTGCGCTCCCAGGGACAGCATTACCCTGCCTCCTGTATACTCTTCTTGGGGGCTGCTGAATTTTTCCAAGGCTTTGGCACAATACTGGGGGGGTGGGGAGCTCAGCTGGATGAAAGGCCCCACTTAAGGATGAGTCCCCAGGGCCAGGAAAGCCAGGGGGGAGGCAGTAATCCTCCTGCACTTCCCCAGGTACCTGATGTTACAGCAGGTAGTGTGGCCAGACAGACGCTTCTCCACACAAGGCTGCTGCCAGTGTCTGCTAATAATGAGGTAATACGATTGGCAGTGGTTTGTATTTAATCTGAACCAGCCCGAACAGACCTAGTACAAACATATGGTTTTCGTCAGAAATTACCTTGGGATTGCATTCGTGTTGCAGGATGGCAGAGTATCTGCCGTGGCTTATTTAACTGATGGGCTTCTAATAATGAGCAATTGGAGCTGGCCTGTTTGGTTTTCGTTGCTCACTGTTTTCTGTGGGGATAAGGAGGGAGGCTCAGGCATCTGGGTCAGGCTGCAGGGTGGAGAGACCATTGAGGTGTGGGAGCTGCATGGCCTCGCTGTGCTGGACCAAACATGTTGCACTGTATGCTGGAGTGCTTTTGTGGTTGTGCATGAGCTAATATGACATGAACATTTGGCACCTGTATGTCACCAGCCAGAAAGGATCTCACTGAGCTTGGTAAACAATGCAGGGCTGAGCTCCAGAGCTGCCCAGTGACAGAGCTTTTGGGGCTGAAGCTTGCAGCTTTTCAGTAATGCACAGAGAAGCTCCAGATCAGAGCAGAAATGGAGGTGCATTTCATAATTCATTGCATTTGAAGGCAAAATTTAGTTGGTTAGGAAACACTGCTTGAACCTGAGTGAAAATGGCAACTGCTCAGCTTGGATCTTGCTAAGAATGCCTTCAGAGATGTCTCAGGGTTTTAATGCCTCCATGAAGGTGATGAGTGCTGCCATCACCCTCCCATCACAGATGTCACCCCAGCAGCCTCTCACTTTGCCTCTCACCAGGGTACCACTGTGTTACTGGCATGGAGGGATCGCCTTCACGGGTTGCCTTGATGCCAAGGCGCTGCTTGCAGTGTTCCCCTTCAGTCTGTTATTCTCCCTAGAGGTTTCTTGTTTTACGTCCTGACCAAGCCAGATCTGTCTTTACTCATGGGAGCAAATCCTGCTCTTGGTGCAGTGATACGTGCAGCAAAGCACAGACCATGTTCCCCGAGAAGCTTCCTGACAGCAGCTGAAACCAAAAGGGAAATTTGTCAGGCATCTGATTACCTGACCTTTGTCTTTGTGTCATGAATTGTTCGCTTTGGCCACCACTTAAAAATTTTCTAAATTGTGTTTTGTTTTATTATGATTGGCTACATCCCTATTATACTGACTGCATTCTTCCGATGGAAAATAAGCCTTTCGTTTCCTTCTTCTTCTGCTCCTCCCTTTTCTTCTCAGCTCTGAGTGGGGGACAGGTGGAAGCATCCTCTCTTTCCCCACGAAAATTTTAAGAGCCACGTCAAATCCCAAGGGATAATTTAATTTCAAATATTGCAGGTTCCATTAAACATGGATGTGGTGATGTTGCAGACATGCTGGGCTGTGTCTCAGCCCTGGCAGTGACATAGTGGAAATGATAGTAATGAGTGAATGAATTTGTAGAGCTTAGGGATATGGTTTAGTGGAGGGCTGTTAGCGTTAGGTTGGAGGTTGGACTCGATGACCTTGAGGTCTCTTCCAACCTAGAAAATTCTGTGATTCTGTGATTCTGTGAGTGGATTTGCCCACGGGGAATGTCAGTGGGGTGATGCTAATGATGCTCAAGAGCTCTCAAATGTCCTCCAGGGCCCAGAGGATACTCCTGTCCATCGGGATTATGGCGATGAGGATTGGTCTATGCCACAAAGCCTATGGCACATGGAGAAACTTGGGTTCAATGCCATGGCACAGCAAGGCTGCCACAGGGCTGGGGGAGAGGGACAGAAGTTCAGCCAAGAAACCATAAGATGGGTGTCAGTGTGGGTTGGGGCTGGCAAAAAGAACAATATGCATTTTCCCGTGTGTGTGCAATTACAAACTCACAGCAAATCCTATGATAAGAAACAACAGGGATGGTCGTTGAATATTCCCAAGAGGCTAACCATGTGGATGCACACCAACTTGGCTTTTTTACCCCAATAGCCGGGGTAAATTTGGCCTGCTGGGGCAGGAGATGTTTCATCCCCGCGCTGCAACAGGAGATGAGCAGTAGGAGCCTGCGGCAGCATGGGGCAAGCCCTTGGCCTGCAAAGGCTCAGCCTCCCAGCTGCATCTGGCATCCCAGCACGGCTTCCACATTGCTACTGAATATCTAATTCTTGACTGGTCTCACCGGAGGAAGGCAGGCATCAGAGGCCAGAGTATCCAATGCATTTCCTAAAAACACTTTCTCCACCCTATTTTCCAACTCGCCATGGTGTTCTGCAAGGTGTGCTTCAGGCAGCTGGAGAGGACGGCAGCTGCCACTGGGGAAAATAGTATAGCTGGCATAAAAACTGAATTAGGGAGAAAAACGAGAATATACTTGGAATATTTCAAGGTCTCTAGAGAAAGCTTATAAATCATCAGAAATACCCTTCCGTGAACTACTGGGAGAGGCTGTGGCATTGCTGTGATGGGGGAGATTAAGTACCAAAATAGAAAAGAAGGCAAAGGGTTTTTTAATGCAAAAATGCCTCTGTTTGGGAAGGAAGGGGAGGAATAGTGTTTCCATTGCTCCGAGCATGATTCATGTTAGACCAAAGCTTTGCTTACATCTTAGTAGAGGTGGTGCATGACTGTTTGCCAGCAGAAGGTTGTTCAGTATAGGTGGGCACCTCTCCAGCGTGTTGTGCCTTATGGGGACATATTGTTTGCTTTTCTTGTCTGGAAATAGAGGCCAGATTTTACCTTAGTTTATACCCTTGATTTGCTTCATCCTTAGACATAATTAGGGATTACATGATGTAAACATTGCAAACTATGAGAGGTGCATATATTTCTTTCTGCAATCTGGAGAATGACCTGAAATGATCTGTCAGTTTGTGGAAAGTAAAATATTTTATATATTTATTTGCTGGCAAGGGATTTTTTTTTTGGTAAATTCTTCCAATTGGCAGTAATGCTAATAAAAATGCAGAGAAATGGCACATTAAATGTGTTGCCTTATCCGGGATGCCTACTCTTTAAGCAGACATTAGCAATAAAATAGATTAATGTGTGACTTAAGTGTCAAACTGTTTCGTTACAACATCAGACACTTTTATCTGAGGAATAAAATAAGCACTCAATGTACTAATTAGAGGAGCAGCTGGTTTTCAGTACCCTGAAAAAATAACTTCAGGCTAACACACGACTGGAAAAAAAAAAATCCAGTGTGTCAAATTGTTTGTTATTGTACAAACAGGAAATACTTTGATCAAGCAAAAGACAAGCTGGCTCCATCAGTGTACAAGCAAGCTACCTGTTACCTCTTCATCACATTATGTGACACATCAGCAGTAACAGTGACAATACAGCACTTCTTGTGGCATTCTACCAAGCAATTAAACTTAAAAGAAATCCCAAATTCAAATTCTGAATATTCCCAAGCTGCTTTTTGAAGTCTTTTTGTGGACCAATAAATTTTAGAGGGGGGAAGAAGATAAAAAACTATACATAGTGACCCTGGCAAAGCAGTTTCCGAAGGAAGGCAGCTCTCGTGGATGTCAGGTCTGAGCTACAGCCAGCTTCAGGCAGCCCCGTGGCTGCAGTGGGGTTGCAGTTTTGTTGCTCTCCTGTGCTTTGCCTGCTACTCTGGTGCATGCTGACACTTGCTGTCATCCCCTTTGGGAAGGGAATAAACTACACCAACCTAACTGGGAGGCATCAAGGGATGGTGTCAGAATACTAGCAATCTCCCTAAAAGTTCTCTGAGCTGTTGTGTCACTGTTGCTCTGGTTTGGCTGCCCTCGCTTCCCTGTGCCAGGGAAGGGACAACAGGATACTCCCAACTCAACTGGGTACTCCCCCAGCTCCGCATGCTGGATGGTGCCGCAGGGATGGGGACAACTGAAGGGCATGAACAGGGAGAACTGGAGAGAAAACAAATCTCTCTTAATTTTTAAATGAATGCTGAGCTTTCCACTGCAGCCTGCAGGAGGGGTGATGATTTGCTTTTTGATGATACATGGACAAATGTTTTCTTGTCTGGAAGATCAGCTAGCAATGCCCTGTGTGGGACAATGATGGCATGCAGAAGCTGCAAAGGCTAAAAACATTCTTCTCTCTCTTTCTTTTATGTCTTCGTCTCCTCCTCCCCTTCTAGCCAGGCTGGTTGTGGTAAACCAGAAACAATTTCCATGTTAAAGTGCAAAATTAATAGAGAAAGAATGGACAGGTTGTTGCAGACTTTGGGCTTGCCCTCTGTACTCAGAAGCCTGTGATTTTTGTGTATGAGAAATGATCTAGCAGCATTTCAGTGTGCTTGTCCTTTAATGTGTGCTGCTGAGCTGGGAGACTTGGTGGGTGAGATGTATTTGATGTGACTTGTCTTTATTTATAGAGGCCACTTTCTCCATGTCTGCTCTGATTTGTAAAATGGAGATTATCACATTATGTGTTCTCACTGCAAAGAATGAAGAGAAATTATTGTTGCTGGTGGAGCTAGTCAGATTTGCAGCTCAGTACTGGGAAGAGGTTCATAAGTAATATCAAAATCTGTCTTCGACGCAGTGCATGCATATGCTACAGGGAGCACACGCATTCCTCTGTTTTAACAAGCCTGTGATTCGTAACTGGCCGTCTTGAAGTTGTGCAGAGCTGTCTGATAGCTGCCATGATGCACGCAGGGATTGCCTGGTGAGCAAAACTAATTAAAGTCTGGTGTAGACAGGATGTGATTTTGCTCCTCTTGATCCACTTGGCAAAGGGATCGACTGGTTACAGCTTGCAGGATGCAGAAGCCTTTGCAGTTCTGCAAAGACCTGAGAAGGGAGCCCTTGTGGCCCTACTTCGGTGTGCCTTTGCATGGGGAGAAGGTCCTGGAGGGGAGAGAGCAGGGCGGGGGGCTCAGCAGGGCAAGCCCTAGGCAGCAGCCACGCACTGCCTTCCCCTGCAGGACAGCTAGCACAGGGCCAGTAACTGGGTCAGCCTGTGGCTTTCTGGGGTCACATGAAGCTGACACACTGCTCACATGGTGCCTGATGGATTTTATTTTTTTTTACTGCAGTCAAAGTCATTGGTTTTGTTGGACTTTTCTCCTAGCATCCTCTTTGTTCTGGTGCTTGCAGTGGAGCAGGAACAGGGCACACCTTCATCCTCCTCCATCAATATGGGCACTTAATAGATTTTTTGGTTTTAGTGAGGAAGCAAACAAGCTCTCTGCAGCTGTTTCCCCTTCCCTGCCAGAGAAGCCAAGGGGCTGTCAGGCTGAACGACTCTCAAGGTCCTTTTCTCAGTGCAGTTAGGGATGCACCCCCAGCTCCATCTTCCTGGGCTCTCTTCAGGCCTTTGAGACACCATGCAAATTTTCTTCTCTGGGAAACTATGTCTGTACAGTTTGCTATTCTTCTATATGTAGTTGGAATTGAACTACACAGCCAGCCCTGCTCAGTTGCTCCTAATACTGTGGGACTTGGAGGTGCCCTTAAGGGAGAGAGGGAGCCCCAGTGGAGACGTTTCATCCCTTCCTTCAGCTCTGGCTACAAAAACGACCCAATAAAGCCATGGGGATGAGGAACAGAGCTGGTAAACAGTAAAAGAGTGGCCAATCAATATGCCCTCACTGTCCCCCAGGAGCAAGAGAAACTAGAAATGGTAGCTTCTATGTGTGCCTTGTTTGGGGATATCAGAGACACTGTGCAGGCAGCCTTGGGGGACAGACCTCCCAGGGAATGCAAACAGACCTCTTTGGAGATAGGGGATGTTCATTGTCATCCTTCTCCATTCAGGGCACATGGTGGCACGGTCCATGCCCGTGGATCACTGTGTTGGCAGGTGAGGGAGGTCAAGCACCTAGCTCTGCCAGTGTCTCCTCTCTGGGAACATTTGGCCAGATGATGTTCTGTGACTCAGTTTCCCCACTGCTAAACAACTGTATGGTTACTGGAGAGGAGCTTTATCGGTTCTTCTCAGCCAAGTTCATGGATTTCTTTTATTAAAACTGTTTTTGAAGTCGACAGTTTTATGAAGGACTTTCCCCAGCTTTGGAAGAAGTTGTGGATTGGGGCTGTAATTAGGGAGGAATTCTCTGGGTCATGCCGGTGGTCGGGCTGTTGTCCTTTGACCTTAACATCTCTGAAACTGAAATGCTCACCTGAGAAATATCCCGTGGATGGAGCTAGTCTGTGCACATCTCTGCATCAGTCCAAGACACAGCAGCAACATCCTCTGCCAGACTGTGTTATCATTGCCCAGGTTACTTTATGGACGCACACAATGACAGAGAGCGGGACAGAGAGTCACTGCAGCTAGCTATTATGAGAATAAAAATAAACAGGAGTGTTGTGTGCGCCTGGGACCCGAGCTGCAAGCAACTAGCTCATTAACTTTAAATATATCACCTAGCTGCACTCTGGAGGTCAAACTCAAGAAAAAAATGTGGGAATACTTATCAGTCTACACACAGCAGATCCTCATCTCCATTTAAATGTGTGCATCACTTCAGTGCCATGGCAGAAAACTTTTCAGGAGGAGGAAGAACAAGATTATCCTGAGATTGGTGAGGGAAAAGACTTACTCAGGAAGAAGTCAGGTGGGATTGTGCAGGGTCTCAGTTTAATGCAGAAGGCACTAAAAGCTGGTGCAAGTTTCTGTTCTGCCCCTAGGTACGGGCAATGCAATCCATGCACATTTTTCCTCTCTCTTTTTGTCCCTTCTCCCACTCTGTCATTCTCCCAGCCTGATGAATATTTAATTACATTCTGCAAGGGAGCTGCTCCAACTGGAGGCTTTTGGACAGACAGCGGTCGACTGAAGGCTGAGGGTCAGGCTCTCCCACAGGATGGAGGGTGCATGGGTTCATGCTACTGCTCCACTCAGCATTTAATTATATCTTCAAAGCTAGAGAGCTCTGGCAGGGCAGTTTGCAAGAGCCCACATGCAGCCTGCTGCTATCAGGGACATGGGGATTTGCTCAGCCTGATTCCCCTCTCCTCTTCTAGATCCAGGCCAGGATCGTTGCTTATGGTAGATCCTGTAAGATCCAGGACAAATGCATCAGGACAAACAAAGGACAGGGATTAGGCTACGTGGGGGTAGTTTGTATTGGTGCAAGGTTGCAGCTGGGGGTGTTTTGTGCTGTGGTTGCCCTCCTTGGTTGACTGGCTGCAAGGCTCTGCCTGCTGGCAAACACCTGCACATTTTCTGCTAAACCTCCTTCAACAAAGGTAACCATCCTTCCTCCCCTTTGTTCAACTGAAGGGAGCTTAGGGAAGATGGAATTGGTTGAAGGATCAGGTGCACAGGTAGTGTTTTCTTCCATCCTTCCAGTTGTGGGGATCAATATTGAAAGGAACAGGAAAACCCAGAAGATCAATACGTGGCTTCGAAGCTGGTGCCACTGACACAGTTTTAGGTTTCTTGATCATGGGAAGGTCTACATGACACTGAGCCTACTGATTCCTGATGGGGAGCATCTTTCTATTAGGGGGAAAAGGATTTTTGCCCAGGAGTTAGCAGGGCTGATTGACAGGGCTTTAAACTAGATTTGAAGGCAAAGAGGGACAAAAACTGGCCCACTGGACCAGTGACCGGACTGCACTCCAATTTTTGAGGAACTGCACACAGGGGAGGCCCTTCAGTCTGCCCCATGAGGGACTGAGTTGAATGACAGACATCTGAAGTGTTACTATACATACACACGCAGCATGAGAGAGAAGCATTTCAGCTCCCTGAAATGCTTGTACACTAAAGCACATAGTGTGGGAAACAAACAGGAAGAACTGGAGATCTGTGTGTGGTCGCAAGGCTGCGATCTCATTGCAGTTACAGAGGCATTGTAGGATAGCTTGCATGACTGGAATCTGTCATGGAAGGCTACGTGCTTTTTAGAAATGACCAGCCAGGAAGGTGAGGTGGCGGAGTTGCTCTTTATGTGAGAGCAACTGGAATGCGTGGAGCTCTGCCCAGGGGTGAACAAAGAGTGAGTTGAGAATTTAGGAGTAAGGATTAAAGGGTAGGCTACCATGGCTGACACTGTTGTGGGTGTTTGCTGCAGGCCACCCAGTCAGGAAGAGGAGGTACATGAAGTCTTCTTCAGACAGCTCCAAGTAGCCTTGTCAGTCACCAGCCCTGGTTTTCATGGGGGACTTCAACCACCCTGATATCTGCTGTGAACACCACACAGCGAGGCACAAACAGTCCAGGAGGTTCCTGCTGTGCATCGATGACAACTTTTTGACACAGGTGGTGGAGAAGCCAAGAAGGAGAGGTGTGCTGTTGGACCTCATACTAACAAATGAAGAACGACTAGTTGGAGATGTGAGGGTCAGGGGCAGCCTTGGCTGCAGTGACCATGATATGGTGGAGTTCGGGGTCTTGTGAGGAGGAAGCAGATCAAAATGTAGGATTGCAACCCTGGACCTAAGGAGAGCAAACTTTGGCCTCTCCAGGGATCTACCTGGAAGAATCCCACAGGTTAGAGCCCTGGAAGGAAGGGGAGTCCAAGACAGCTGGTCAGTATTCAAGTATCACTTCCTCCAAGCTCAAGATTGGTGCATCCCTATGAGCAAGAAGGCAAGCAAAGGGGGCAGAAGACTTGCATAGGTGAGCAGGGAGCTCCTGGTGAAGCTCAGAAAGAAGAAGGAAGTTTACAGCATTTGGAAAAAGGTACAGGCCGCTTGGGAGGAATATAGGGACATTGCTAGAGTATGCAGGGATGCGACAAGGAAGTCCAAGGCCCATTTGGAATTAAATCTGTCAAGGGATGTCAAGGACAAAAAGAAGGGCTTCTTCAAATACATCAGTAGGAAAAGGAAGACTGGGGAAAATGTTGGCCCATTGCTAAATGGGGTGGGTGCCCTGGTGACAAAGGATATGGAGAAGGCAGAGTTGTTGAATGCCTTTTTTGCTTCAGTCTTTACTGCTAAGATCAGCCCTCAGGAATCTCAGACTCTGGAGACAAGAGAGGAAGTACAGAGAAAGGAGAAGTTTCCCTTGGTCAAAGAGGATTGGGTCAGAGATCATCTAACCAAACCTGACATCCACAAATCCATGGGCCCCGATGGAATGCACCCACAGGTGCTGAGCGCTAGCTGATGTTATTGCTAGACCACTCTCCATCATCTTCGAAAGGATATGGAGAACAGGAGAGGTGCCTGGGGACTGGAAGAGAGCCAATATCATGCCGGTCTTCAAAAAGGGAAAGAAGGAGGACCCAGGCAACTACAGCCCAGTGATCCTCACCTCCATCCCTGGAAAGGTGATGGAACAGCTCATCCTGCGGGTCATCTCCAAGCATGTGGAGGATAAGGTGATCAGGAATAGTCAGCATGGATTCGCCAAGAGAAAGTCATGTTTGACCAATATGATATCCTTCCATGATGAGATGACTAGCTGGGTAGATGAGGGAAGAGCATTGGATGTAGTCTACCTTGATTTCAGCAAGGCTTTTGATACTGTCTCCTCATAGACAACATCCTCATAGACAAGCTCAGGTGTGGTCTAGATGAATGGATGGTGAGGTGGGTTGGCATTTGGCTGTACAACAGAGCTCAGAGGGTTGTGGTGTGGTCTAGTTGGAGGTTTGCGGCTAGCGGTGTCCCCCAGGGGCCAGTACTTGGTTCAGTGCTGTTCAACTTGCTCATCAGCAACCTGAATGAAGGAACAGAGTGCACCCTCAGTGAGTTTGCAGGTGACACAAAGCTGGGAGGAAGGGCTGATACCCCAGAGGGCTGTGCTGCGATTTGGAGGGACCTCGATAGGCTGGAGGGTTGGGTCGAGAGGAACCTCATGAAGTTCAACAAAGGCAAGTGCAGGGCCCTGCACCTAGGGAGGAATAACCCCAAGCACCAGCACAGGCTGGGGGCTGACCTGCTGGAGAGCAGCTCTGCAGAGAGGGACCTGGAGGTCATGGTGAACAACAAGTTCACTGTGAGCCAGCAGTGAACCCTTGTGGCTGAGAAGAAGGCTGAGGGGATGCTGGGCTGCATTTGGAAGAGTGTCATGGGAGGTGATCCTCCCCCTCTATTCAGCCCTGGTGAGGCCACACGTGGAATATTGAGTCCAGTTCTGGGCTCCCCAGTACCGGAGGGACGTAGAAGTACCGGAGCGAGTCCAGAGGAGGACTGTGAAGACGATTAGAGGACTGGAGCACCTGTCACACAAGGACAGGCTGAGAGAACTGGGCCTGTTTAGCATGGAGAAGAGGAGACTGTGAGGAGACCTAATCAATGTGTATAAATATCTGAGGGGAGGGTATCAAGAGGATGGAGCCGGTCTCTTTTCAGTTGTGCCCAGTGACAAGACAAGAGGCAACAGGCACAAACTGAAGCACAGGAGGTTCTGGCTCAATATGAGGGGACACATCTTTACTGGGAGGGTGACAGAGCACTGGGACAGGTTGCCCAGAGAGGTTGTGGAGTCTCCTTCTCTGGCAATACTCAAAACCCACCTGGATGCTATCCTGCACAATGTGCTCTAGGTGATCCTGCTTGGCAGGGGGGGTTGGACTAGATGATCTTCAGAGGTCCCTTCCAACCTCAGCCATTCTGTGGTTCTATGAAATCCTTGGGCTGGAGCTGAAAACCCATCAGCTTAGAGTGAGAGGGTTGTGATTTTCTATGCTCAGCTCTGATACACCAGAGAAGCTCAGCATCTCCAGTAAGAGCAAATACTAGCATCTTAAACACTCCTTGGCCTGGGGATCTGAAAGCACCACACCAATATGAATGAATTGGGGTGGAAGGCAAGGAATTTAGAAGAGCTAATGCCCATTTCTCAAAGGTGCAGACTTGGGGCACTCAGGTCAAAAGCTGCAGTGTCTGGGATAGCTGGGAAAGAGCTGGGTTTCCCAGCTTCATGCTGCTCTTTGCTGCCACTCCGTGGCTGCACTTGGTGGAGGGTGGATGTTGGACATCAGGATGACCCCTAGATGTGAGAGCACTTCTGAATGAAATTATTCCCAAGGTTTTTCTGCACCCAGTGAGCCAGAATTATGCGTTGCAGCTTTGGTCCAAGTGCTGAGCAGGCAGCAGGTCCAAGGCCCCGTGCTGTCTGTGCATGGTTATGGTGAAAGGGGTCCTAAAGGACCCAAGGATGTTGCTGTGTACTGTCAGGCATCCCTTGGAGCAATTAGCCATGCTCACATGTTTGTTCCCAGGGTTGTCGGCAGTGCAGCTGGTTGCTATTCCTTTCTATTATCACATTTGTCTGTTTTTTTGTTGGAACTGAGACAGTGCCTCGCAGGGAGTAAACCTTTGTGGGTATCTGGAAACACTTAGTGCCCAGCCGACGTTAACAGACTTGTAATAATAAGCAGATCTAATTCATCTCTGACGATGTGGCCAGCGATGTTCTGAGTCATATTTTTAGTCATGCAAGGTTCAGCCACATGATTGCTAACCCCCTTCTTGCCCTGTGACATTAATGCCAGGATTAGGAGGAAGCATTATGCAGAAGAAAAATGTTAGGTCATAACTGTAAGTAAATAAAGAAATGGTTTAGGTGGTTTAAAAAGGAAGGTGAAGCTAAGCTCAGGTGTTTTGCTAAAATCAGTCTTGCAATGACTGTTAGTTAGCCAATGGGTAGTAGTTTGGGGATCAGGTGGCACCTGCACAGAGGGTTTGGGACTGTGGGATCGCCTCTGATGGCGGTGTTACTTGGAGCTTGCCACATAGGTCATGGAAGGGAGCAAGGAAAGGTGACAGCAGCGCAGGAGCACACACACTCCAGCCTGGTATCCTTCTCCCTTCTTCTCATCCCTCAAACCTGACAAAAAGTTCATTTCTGAACAAACTGCACATCACCTGCTCTGAATATAAATGACATCTGTAGGCGCAGCAAAGCCAAACGTGGGGATGTGTGCAGTGTATGATTTGCCTCCAATGCAGATTCCGGAACAGATGCTCACTTTGTGCATTGCACATCAGCATGTACCATGATGTGTACAAGATTATGGCATGGAGGAGGAGGAAAACATCAATTGACTGTACAGCATAACAAATTTCAAGCTGCATGTACCCGGGAGCTGGTGGGTGTCCTGAATGCTTGTAGATCCTACCAGAGTTATGGGTATCAGGTATTGCCTGGTTGTGCCGTGGTTGTGGAGAACAACCTTGCAGTGCTGCAGAGCTGGAGCCTATCTGATGGTTTTTACAATATTTTTCTCCTGGCTGTTGAATATTGTAAAAGGAATTTTCAGCCAAAACTGTGAGTTCTCTTCCTTGATATTCTGATGCTGTAGTCTCCTGAGATCCTGATGGCAGGAACATGTGCTTTCTGCAGCTTAAAATGAATGTTAAAGGGATATTTCTACCAAGCAAAGTGTTTGGGATTTGGTTTCCTTGCTAGTTAACAGTGTAAATTGAAAAAGCAGTCTGTAAGGGGATAATGCATTTGTAATGGCATCTTTCTTCTCTGAGGTTATGGAAAGTGCTATAATTAAGCTGATAATTAAACCCCGTGAAGTTAGTTATGATCCCTGGCGAAGGCACAGGGAAGTCATGAGCAAGGGTTTGCCCAGAGTCTTGTTCTGAGTCAGATGCAGAGCCCAGGAGCCCTGGCACCTGCTTTCTCATGAGTCATGCATAGGACTAAGTCCTTTCTTTCCTCCATGGATGGAATGACATTGTAGAAAACTCAAATTGAATAACTCAGTGTTTTGGGGTCAGATATGGATAGAGCAAATATATGCACGGGCAGGTACTAGAACCTCTTTAAAATGCAAATTGTTTTCTTGCTAATCTTGCTAATTTCTTTAACCCAATTTGCACCATAGTGTATGTTTTTCTTACTGCCTTTGCCTTGAAGTGATGTACTGCAATGCAAATTGCCCCGAACCCACTGTCACCTTGCATTACCTTCCCCAATGTGATCCAACATGCTGTGACTGATACAATCCGACTTGATGTCATAAAATGATGTCTCCCATGGGGAAGCAAAAGGAACACATTTTCTCATAGCCCATAAATATTTTAAAGAACGGCTTTCCAAGTGATGGGGTCCCCACTCCTTTCCTTTTCTGCTTAATAACCTGTCCCAGAAATAAGCTCCATCCTGCAAGTGCTCAGCCCACTCCAGGCCTGCAAAACCCTTCAGCACATGCTGAAACCTGAAGGTCTGAGCAACTTTAGCAGTCAGATGGGGTCTTCTTGCATGTTAAAGGATGAAAGCTGTTATGAATCCCTGCTGGGTTTTCTTTTCAGAGCTCCCGTTGCTGGCTCATCCCCAGAATATTCACTCGTCTTCACAAAATTACGGGCAGAGCCCTTCAGTGAGTAGATATCACTATTCTGGCAAAGGAGCACTTTGACTCTGCTTATTTTCATATTGTGTTTCTGCGAAGATAAGGACACAGAGAGATTTCAATCAGTGGTGCATATGCTCAGATCAAGCATATGAAATATAATAAGAAGGACAGATAGCAGCAACACAAAGCTGTCACAGGGGGTTGTTGCAGGTACTGCAGTCAATAGTGACATTTTAATAGTAGCCATTGCATTGATCTGCTTTGGTCTGATGGTTTTAGACACTTTTCACACCTGATAATTTAGAACAGCAACTACGTGGAGGGGTGCATCCAGTCAGTTCCAGCTGAATTTAAATAATAATAAAAAAACACAGTGAAAAGTCATACAGTTTGTGATTTTGTTTCCGGACTTGAAGGAGGGCTAATATATCTGCCTGTATTAACTGGTCTGGTAGCAAGTGGGAGGATATGTCTAGAGAAAGATAAAGAAAGGAGAGGTATGCAAACATTAAACTATCCTGTTCAGAGAAGCAGGTATTTTTAAGATCCTCCAACAGGCATGAATTTCCTTCTTTTTTTTTTTTTTCTTTTTTTTTTTTTTTTTGCCATTTTCATTAAGCATCACAGAAGTTCTCCAAGGGAAGAGTTATATTTGATATAATACTTAGATATACTTCAAACAGCCACATGCCTCATTTACAAAACATACAATATACTGCAGGGGCTTGGGACTGCGTAGGCTCAGTTCATTAATGGTAGGAGCAGTCTCCCCTTCCTGCTAATGGCACTGAAGCTGTGTCTACACTGCCTGCTCTGCATGCTGAGCACACAGGGCTTTTAAGAGACGGATGCTGATGGAAAGCTGAAATGAAATGCCTGGTGGATTCGTAATAGTCTGGCTCTTCCCTCCGCGTGTACTCCCTTCCTCTGGAGGATGGGGTTGGCCTTGTAAAAGCTTTGCAGAGACCTGGCTCTTTAGCGTCTCTTAATAGAGGAAGAGCGCTGGCAGTGCTAATGGCAGCTGTCCTCCTGCCAAATTGGTTTTTTTTTTTGAGAAGTGACTTGCCTATAAACTCTCTGGGGCTGGGGAACAGTCAGTTCATCTCTATTTGTGCATCACCTGATCTTGTCTTCAAGTGTGGATATGCTACAACATGGGCCATCCATTGGGATTACAGCAAATTAGGGTCTGTACATACCATGAAGTTGATGTAGCAGGTGCCATCGTGTGTGTATGGCTTCATGATGTGCTGCCGGTCCAGGATGGCCTATCAGATATTGGCACTAAGTGGTACTTCAGTAAAAATATTGATATTTTCTTTCATTCCAGGGGATGGCCAGGTTGATTTTGATGAATTTATGACCATTCTGGGACCTAAACTGGTATCATCAGAAGGCAGAGATGGCTTTCTGGGAAATACAATAGACAGCATATTCTGGCAGGTAAGTGGTAATTCCTTTAAATGCAACTTTAGCCAACTATCAGTAGCTTCCAGAAGTGATTTGTTGGGGAGCACAAAATGTTTTGTTAGGGTGAATGCTTGTGTTAAGGGTATTCAGGTTCCTCTTGCTGTCTGCTGAGTATCATCAGCCCATGTTGCTGGAGCGACCTGCTCTCATCTGAGCCCTATGACGGAGGAAGGGTGAGCACATACTGTAAACGAGCTGTATTTGAACACAACAAAACACCAAGTTAATTGTGCAACACATCTTGGGGCATTTTGGAATTAATTTTTGGAAGAGAAAAACATTTTTCTCCATGACTCTTTTGAGTTAGGAACCTCAAACCTGTGCTCTGCTTACAGAAGTGTGCTGCTGTTCACCATCCCTTGGCTGGGGTGAAAGGAGGCTCCAAGCAGAGTGAGGTTTTCTGTGCAGGTCATGTTAGATTGATGCTTCTGCAGTGAATTCAGGACAAAGACTGAGGATTCAGGTCTGAGTTTGATGATGGGTCTATTTTGTGCCAATGCAAAGTTTGCCCTTGCTGCTGCTCTGGGGTGATTTGGTCCTGATGGTTTTGAGCATCAGAGGGGGAGGCAGGTTTGGCAGTGGGATCTGCCGTGCATTGTGATTTTTAAACAGGATTAGACCTTTCTGGAAAAGCAAGGACAGTCCAGGCTGTTATGGCAAGTATTAAAAATCTCCCAAACCACAATGCTGCACATTTCTTGCCAATGGATTGAATGTGTGGTTTCCTGTGAGATTACTGCTCATTTCATTGATCACCCAACAGCCTTTGCTTGCTAATAAACTTGGGCTGTTACCAAGTTTATGTGAGTCAAAAGAGTCAAACCTGAATATGAACATTTCTGTCTTCTGTTACTGCCCTCCAGCACTGTTCAGGCTGAATTGGGTGGAGTTTTGTAAATGTCTTTTAAAGTCCTTTAAAACTTGTTCCTGGTCTCCCAGCATGTGATATAAATAACCCTGGAAATCTGGGTCTGGATTCCAGTATTCCATTTTCAAAGCAAGAGTTTGGCATTGGTGAATCTACAGTGGTTTGTAATATATCTAGGGGGACGCAAGGGCAAAACTCATTTTACGAAGGGCAGGATTGGGGTAATCATGGATGTTCTGTTGCCCCATCTCCTTGTTGTGAACAACAAGGAGAGGAGGAAGCACTGACCAGTCCCACCAAGCCAATGGTGCAGTGCAGGCCAGTGGTGAGACTGGCTTCCTGCAGCCGTTCATGAAGCACAGATACCCCTTGGGAAAATCACATTCATGGGCTGAGCTCTTTCATGGGTAAGATGAGAGGTTGGGAGCCCACCCTAAGATTCATTTCCCAGGTTAACCATGCCATTTAGTAATCCTTCAGCCCTTTGGAAATGCTTGTGGTGTCTTTGCTTAAAGGTCAGCGAGGAATAGAGGATGTGTGCTCTGGATTTTGAGCAGCAGGACTCCTGGGCTCAGATTTGCCTTGCTCTTTCTTGCAGCAGCAAGCTTGGCCCTTGTGCACTCCAGGCTGTGGTGGGATGAGTGAACAGTGTGGAGACCCCAGGTAACTGGTCCCATGGTAGGGGGACAGCCCTGGGGTTGTCTGCAGGCAACAAAGCTTTGACTGACTTGCACGAGTGCTCCAAGGCCTCCAAAAAGTTGTTCATGGTCTTTTACTTGTACAGGTAAAAATACATCTCTTTACCTAGCACACTCCTTGATTTCAAAGCACTTGAAGAGAAGCCTTCTTCTCACATTTTGCTGCTCCTGGGGTAGGAGAACTCACAGCAAATACAGTATTTTTTCCCAATACCCTCCCCAAAAATATGTAGGGAAGAACTGTTCAAGGAACAAATTCCCTTTGCCCCTTCCTACCTGGCTTTACCCAAGCCATCTATGGGGTTTTACATTGTCTTTAAGCAAAGCAGTGACATACCTGCATCATTTCCTGTGGGATACATCTGATTTGAAACAAAGCCCTTTTTAGATCCAGGGCCTGGCTGGTTCCCCATATCCCCTCCACGTGCATTTTTCACATTTGCTGGGAAAGGAACAGCTTGGAGAGAGAATGAGTTCAGGCTGATGCTAGAGCACTTCACCCCTGCAGTGATCCCAAAGAGTGACTTTGAGGAGGGAATGGTGCCCACAGGCCTGTGGCTGTGAGTGGCCCTGGGTGACAAGGGCAGCAGGGTGGCATGAGGAGGGACAACTCCACCATGGTGCCAGCTGGCCAGGCAGTGCTACTGAGAAATCTCACATCAAAGCTGCGGGCAGCAAAAGGCATCTTGAGGCTCATTACATCAGTTCCAGGGGAGAAAATCCATGTTGTCATCCAGAAAGTGTTTTCCTCTTCTTCATCCAAAGAGCTCCCCTCCAACTGGGGTGATTTTGGCTCCAAAGGTGCCACTTCTGTGAGGACTGTATTCCAAGCACACTTTAATAATGCTTTAAATAATGTAACGACAGAGTTAAATAATAAACAGCAGCAGAAGGAGAGAGGGATTCAGAGGAACAGGCGAGGGCCTGGTGGTGTGTCTCCACACGAAGCTGGGAGCGAGTTGGTGGGACACAGGAAGGCGGCTCCAGATGGCAGAAGCTGCGGAGGGGAAGGATCTCACAACAACAGCAGTGGGGCTGCAGGAGACAAGGAGGGGGTAGAAATGGTGGAAGACTAAGAAGGAGAAAGAGAGATCATGCATGGAAAAGACTGGCTTGCAATAATAATAGGGGAACAGTTCATCCGTCCTATTGCACATTGCCCACAGTGTGATGGTCAGTTCAGGATAAGCAGGATTTGGCTGCGACCTGTGTGTTGGCAGGTGTTAGAGACACGAAGGGTCTCTCAGATGTATTTTCCCTCCTTGATTTCCCATGTGGGCTCTAAATTGAGTTGTATTGGGGTGTGTTAAAAGCAGCTGACTCCTGCTTTCTCAGGTAGCGGCGATCAGTTCTGCTCCAGTTAGAATGGCTCTCCCAGGTCCCTCAGCCTGGTCAGGAGCTAGTTAGGAGGAGGGAGGGAAAAATCATCCCTGCAAATACTATTTCAGGCCAAGTCAATATAGACCTATGATATCAGGATTGCTGAGGAAACATTGACTTTCCCCTATCTCTGAATGTCTGTCTTTCCTGAGCAAGATGAAGCACATACAAAGGTCTGTTTTGCAGAAACCATCCTCAGGTGCCTCCTGCTCTGCTTCAAAATTATTTTCTTATCCTTGTGCTGACTGTTTGTAAATGGAAGTAAGATCTACCCATGCACAAATATCTTTAACTGTCACTGAAAATATTTTTTCCAAAATGCAGAGCTGCCCTGTAACTGGCAGCCACTCCTTGGGACGCAGGACCACAGGCAGGAGGAGTCTGAAGGCTGGAAGCAGCCAGCAAAGCCCTGCTCTTTCTGGTTTGGGGCAGAAAAAAAAAAAAAAAGTAAAGAAAAAACTAGTGGTGTACCCCAGGGGTCAATACTGGGCCCAGTCCTGTTTAACACCAATGATCTGGATGGCGGGGCAGTGTACCCTCAGCAAGTCTGCAGGTGACACCGAACAGGGAGGAGTGGTGCTTACACCAGTGGGCCATGCTGCCATCCAGAGGGACCTGGCTGGAGAAATGGGTGACAGGAACCTCCTGCAGTTCAGCAAGGAGAAGCACAAAGTCCAGTCCTGGGGAGGAGCAAGCCCAGGCCCCAAGACAGGCTGGGGCACCCAGCTGGCAAGCAGCCTGGCAGAGAAAGCCCTGGGGGTCCTGGTGGGCACCAAGCTGGCCATGAGCCAGCAGCGTGCCCTTGGGCAAAGAAGGCTGATGGTATCCTGGGCTGCATTAGCCAAAGTGCTGCCAGCAGGTGGAGGGAGGTGATCCTTCCTCTCCACTCAGCGTTGGCGAGGCCACACCTGGAGACCTGTGTCCAGTGCTGGGCTCCCCAGTAGGAGAGAGACCTGGAGCTACTGGAGGGAGTCCAACAAAGGGACACGGAGGTGCTGGAGGGCCTGGAGCCCTCTGCTGTGAGGAGAGGCTGAGAGAGATGGGACTGCTCAGCCTGGAGAAGAGCACGCTCAGGGGGACCTCATCAAGGTCCATAAATACCTGACGGGAAGGTGCAAAGAGGACGGAGCCAGGCTCCTTTCAGTGGTGCCCAGTGCTAGGACCAGAGGCAGTGGGCCCAAACAGGGGCACAGGAGGCTCCCTCTGAGCACCAGGCAGCACTTGTGTGCTGTGCAGTGACCGAGCACTGGCACAGGCTGCCCAGAGAGGTGCTGGAGTCTCCTCCTTGGGGATCTTCAAAGGCCACCTGCAGGTGGTCCTGGGCACCCTGCTCTGGGTGGCCCTGCTGGAGGAGGGTTAGACCAGATGGACCCAGAGGTCCCTGCAAACTTAAAGCAGTCTGTGGTTCTGTGAAAAATGACCATAGATGAGATTTTTGGAGTACCTAATGAGCCCTGTTTCAGAAGCTGATAGGAGGAGGTGGGCCTGGCCCCATGCAGGTGTGTTAGCCCTTTGCAGAGTGCCTGCCCTCTTCCTTCTCCATCTTTTTCCCTCTGTATTTTTAAAGAGTGGTCGGCCATCCCTTGCCTTGCCACCATTTCTGAGCTGCTCCTGCTGGAGTTCACACTTAGTGCCTTGAAGCTGGTTGTCTTTAATGCTTCAGGCAGTGATTTGCAGTGATTTGGTTGCCATTGCATGATCAGAGAGATGCTATTTGATTAATTTTCAGGCATGAGAATTTGTTTTTCCAGAGCTCAGGGAAGACAAGTGCAGTTCCAGTGGAGCGCTCAGAGGGCTGTGTTTCGTACAAACAGGTTTAGAGGCCTTTCCAGTGCATGGCCATTCAGGTCTGCAAAGCTCTTTAGATCAAGAGCATTACAGAAAAGGCAAACATTGCTACTGGTAAATATTAGCTCCTTGTTTTGCCAAATAAAATCCAAATCTATCCATTGTGCCCTGCCATTCCCAGAGAGGGAGAGGGATTAAAAAAAAAAAAAAAAAAAAAAAAAAGAGAGAGAGAGAGAGGGGAGGAACTGGGGATTTGTATTCATTAACACTTTTTTCTCAGATTTTTTTTAAGTGCAAAGACCTCCGGGAGTAAGTGTTAAATACTTTGCACAGAACATAGCATAGGGAATCTCCAGTGTCTGGGGGTAAGCAACAGGAACAGGAGCAATAATAATCTTGAATTATAGGCTTTTAATTAAAACAAACCTCTCTGTCTTGGCTTAAATGCTTTTTGAAGTAAGAACAAGTTGGAATTGTTAAACAACGGGTTTGTATCTGCATTGGATGCAGAATAAACTCTGTACCCAGCAGCACTGATGAGATTATTTTATAAAATCAATACTTTGCATGGGGATCATTTGTGAGGCAAACTGCTGCCTGCAGTTTTTTTTCTCTCTTCACTCTGTGCACATGGAAGCTACAGGGAGCATCATTTCAGCCAGCACTAAACATTTCAGCCCGAGCAAGGATATCCAGAAGCTTTGTTTTGCAAGAGGGGACAGCACTGTATCATCCACTCAGACATGGTGCCCACTTGTCGCATTCGATATCACCCAGTATAATTTACTGGCTTTCAGGAGGAGGCTGGTTGTTTTTGGATAAATAAGGCTGCTTTTCGGAAGCAGGAAGACCAGAATACCAACATGGTGTTTGTGGCTGGGAGATGCCGCTTGGGGATCTGCTCATTTTTCCACCAGAGCAATGCCTCTGCAGCTTTGGGGGGGGACAGCTGGAGGAGCAGGCTGTCCTGCAGGCAGAGCATCTCTGCAGCTCCTTGTGTGTTCTGGGCTTGGGAAAACCTTTTCATTTCTCCAGGCCTCCCTATACCTTTCCTCAGGGGGAGGAATACATTGTTTTTTATGAGCTTTGGTGGATGAGCGGGGTCAGCCAAAGCTAGATCCCTCCCTGCAAGGAAGGACAGGTAGACAGGAACATCCCAGAGGAAGCAGAGCACTTGCTCCAGACGGCATTTTATTTCCTGAATGCAGCAAAAGTAGAGTAAGGAGCACGTCCTGCAGTGCACTGGCTAGGAAGGGTGTGCAGGGAGGTGAGGGGGGCTCAGAGCCGCTGCGAACATGGTAGAGCAGAGGGACATGCTGGGACAGGACACGGAGATCTCATCCTCACAGCACGGCTGCTGATGCTTTAATGAGTTGCTGTGCAAAACTGCCCATCCATAATCTGTTTTCAGTTGTCACTGCAAATGCAACAGCATCCCGGGGGAGAGATCTGGGCTCTCGTGATCTGGTCAATCAATTAGTGCTTTAATAGAGTGAAATGAAGGAGAAAATGTGTGGGAACCTCGGAGGCACAGGGCAGGGTATGGAGATACTTGGCGGGTGATGGCGTGGGAGGCAAGGCAGGGGATAAGGCTGTCGGGGTGAGCGGAGTGTGCCTCTGGCTCTTGCTTGGCTCAGTACAAAGATGGTTTTGCTCAGAGAAAGATTTTTTCATATGAAGTACAGTAGATAAATCTAACACAATTTCTCCCTATACACGAAGTTTCTCCACTTCTCTCCACAAAGGAGTCAATTTGCTGATGGCAGATCAGCCTTGCCAAAGTTGCAGAGGAAGTGTTTGTGTCTCTGTGTGCAATCTCACATGGTAACAGATCCAACCACCCTCCATCAGCACAGACCACAGAACTGCCAAAATAACACCCCTTGGGCACAGGGAGTGTGTGGCCTCCCCTTCTCACCTTCCTCCTCTTCCTCGTCCAGTGCAGCACAATTCTGCACAATTCTGGGATGCTGCTAAACCAGGGGCAATTTACATCTTGCACTGTTAGCTTTTGCTGGTCATGAGCTGCCTTGCTGCAAATACCCCCAGATTTCAGGATTTTGGTTGCTGCTATTTCAGCCTTTCAAAGAATCATCTCAAATTGACTTCTTTGGAGTCCAACCAGACTTTGCTCTGCCTCTGAGTTGTTTAAAACTACAGAGTTAGTTTTTGCAGTTCAGGGTACCAGCAGATGCTCAGGGTCTGTGGTGGCTCTGGGAGGGCAAATGTCACAGCTGGGCTAAGTTGCATGTAGTTTAGACTCAGAAAAAAAAAGATGAGATTTGGGGAGGAAAGATGTTTTGATGGTATATGCAGACCTACTGCACGTGCAAGTGGCCTCCCTCTTATTAACTACTTTGAGATTTGAATCAGAAAACTCTGCAGCTGCAAGTTTGGGTGCCAAAACATGATGCTTGGAGGTCAGTGAAGGTTAACTGGGGCCGTACCATTGCACCACACATGTACCTTCACCCCAAAGAGCACACCTCAATAGAGTCCTCTTCCAGGAAGCAAAAGCCTCCACTCCCCACCAATATTTTTAATGTCAACAGCAATGTGGGTGCCTGCGTTTTGGTTGTTGAACCTTCAATATCTTAAAGAAGAGTCATTTCCACAGAAAAGAAGTGCTGAACTTCTTAAAGATCTGCCCAATTTTCAGTTTCCCATGCTGGATACCATCAAACTGAAGGACTGGTTGAAAACCTTGGCGTTGCCTCTTCCACAGGAACCACTGAAATTTTTCTTAGTACCCAAGCATCCCCAAGCATTAGGCTGCCACCTTTCCTGTGACAGGTAATACTGGGTCCTACTCACCTGGAGTTATTAAGCTGACCTGCTGCACTGTTAGCTTCAGCATCCTGGCTGTGCTTACAGTTTCCAAAATCAAATGTGCCTTGTAATGTCTGATCCTGCATTTTAGATTTGGTATTTTGTTTTCTTATATCCAGTCTTAAAATGTTGTGAAAATTCCCTTTGTGAGGATGCAGATGACTGCATCACAGCAATGAGCAGGGTGACTAACCAGTACGGATTGTGCTCAGTTCATCTCAGCTAACCTGGGACATCTGCATTTTTTAGACTCCCTTTAAAATTAATAGAGAGAAATAGACACTTCTAGGGTGCAATTCAGGGATCTGCTTCAGACCTACCTCAGGAAGAGATACATCACACTTCAGAAGTGCCAATTTTTCTCCATTTGGTATCAAGTCTAAAAAAGTGGCTCAGATGGAGATGTGTGTACTGGGGACAGCTAAATGAGCCCTGCCAAGGGTTTCAAGTGCCTTTTTTGATTAATGTGCATGAAGCCAGCTCTGTCAGTGATGAGGCTGTTATCAGTAGAAGGAGACCGGTTCTGGCTGCCTTATTAACTCTCCTTTTGTTGACAAAGACATTCCCACTGAGTACATTGCACTCAGTGGTTGTTGTCACAATACAGTGAAAGCTGAACACTTGCAGGTGATGAATTCATCAGCAAGAGACTTCTCTTTGTTCTTAGTCTGAAGATCAAGCACAGAAGTGCCATGACAGCTGCAGGTATAGACATGAATATTGGAGATGCTCACGGCCTGGGTCATGGTGGTGGTGCTGTGGTGAGAGTGTCACATCCTTCTACCCACTTTGCAGTGTATGAGGTTGCCAGAGGGCATGAATGAGCAATAATGTTTGGGGAGCCTCATTTTAAATCTATTGCTGCTAGGGGACCTTGTTTTCACTAATACATATTTTTCCCTGCAACAAAATCAGGTTCTCTCAAGTCAAATATAAAGCTCAAAACTGGAGGCATTGGAAATTGCAACGTTTTGAAGGCATTTATGAACCAAAGCAGGATCGGTACCAATAGCAGGAGAAAAGCAAGACTTTGTTGTCAGACTATGTTTTGTAGCTTCAAACAGCTTACTTCTACATTTTGCCTTCTGAAAGACACTACAGCTTTCATTCAAAATATATTTAAAGTAGGCAGTTTACAACAAGAGGCCTCCTGCCTGCTGGCTGACAAAATACAACTGTCCTGGCAGGTGGTGGCTCAGGTTTTTTGTGCACCCTGAAGTATTCACGTACATGTACGCCAGCCAGCTCTCACAGTACAGAGGTTATTTTTTTTTCCTGTCATCTTATATATAAACCCAGTCTGCGTTTCTGTGTGTCACTGGGATGTTTTTGTTCCTGACTGATGCATGAAATAGGAACTGCACTGTGATTTTCTCAGTGATTTGCTTAGAAATGTGGGCAGTGATGTGTAGGAAAGGTAAGTGCATATGATTATCGGCTGATGAGTACGTGGGTATCCAAACTATGGGATGGGGAGAGAGTTCCTGGCTTTTTGTGTGTTTTGTTTTTTTTTGTTTTCTCAGTTGTGTTAGGCCCCAGCATCTCTGTGCCCACTGCTCGGCCCCTTAAAATCATGGTTCTGGATTTGTTGGAGTGGGTGTCTTTTTTCTTTAAATGCACTTTGGTGCCTTTGAAAGGCACCAATGGGTGTTGGAGCAAAGGAGGTGTGTTTCATGCAGGGGAGTTTCAGTTTCCATAAATCCTAAACCATCAGCAGATCTCAGGATCCATCCCTCCTGGTTACTCTGTGTTCTTGTGAGAAAAACAATCTGTTTTATTGCTGTTGTGTTGTGGAGGGGAGTTTTAACTGAGGATAAGGAAAGCGAAGTCTGATTTTCATGGAGATCAGAACTTGGGAATTGTTTAAAACAGACCTCATGGTGGTGGTCGTCTATTTCTATTTCTCTTTTGTAAAGAGTCCCCTCTTTGGGATGGAAATCCTTATAGTGACCTGCCTCCAAGTTGTGGCTTTCAGTGGATTAAAAATATTGTGAATATTTCATTGAGGTTTTCCAGAGAAGAATGAGAGGGAAGAACAGGAAAAAAGATGTTCCATCACTCACAAACAAACAACAATAACAACAAAAAAGTAAAAGTGTTGGCAACCGTTAACAACAAACAAATGTGTTCAGAAAGAAAAATGATCCTTTATGAAAAAGAAAAGCTAAAAAAGCCTTCTAAAAATAAAATTGAAAGAAAGAGTGGAAGAGTGGAAATGAGAGAGGGAGATGGAAGGGGAGAGGGGGGAGGAAAAGAGGGAGAGGGAAAGAATGAGAGAGGAAAAAAAAATCTCTGAAAAATTTCAGAGAGAGCTTCAAAGAACCACTGTGGGAGTTCCCAGTTGTCCCATCAGCTGCGACAGGGTGATCCCAGAGTGACCCAGCTGATCACCCCCACTTTCCACACTGCTGCAGGGCCATGGGGGTGATAGATTGCTCAGGCAACACCTGAGGTTCGTTAGTGTGATCTGGATGAGCAGTGGATGCTGTGGCATTGAGGAAAGACCCCTAGGTTCTGGCTGCCAGACAATTTCTACAGCACACTGATTGTCCCACGATTTTCAGTACAGATTGCTGGAGCCTGATAGCTGAAGCCAACAGAAAGGTACCTGGTACCATTGAGCCCCAAGTGGCACATGGGCTAAATGTTGAGTTTCTCAGTTGCAGGCCATCAGGATAGAGATGTTTCCCTGGCCACCAGGGTGGAGGTGCTCCAGCCATGCTGCAGATGCAGCCAGCTCCATACTCCCCTGCCTCCTGTCCTCCACCAGTACTGAGGACAGGGGAAGGTGGGAACGTGGCTGTCTAACACTCATGGCCTTGAGGCCCCCTTTTCCTTCCCTGCTATTTTGCCAGCCCCTCTGCATGGTGAGAGGTGGGACAGGGCCTGGCCACAAACCTTCCTTCCCTTACCTCTACAGTCTGCACAAGCTCCTTTCTTGGTTTCTCCAAACCCTTGTGACATGAGTGCTGCAAACAAGCCTGCTGCACATTTGTTTGTTCTTTTTTTTTTACTGTTTGGCATGAATTTTGTGGATTGCTGGGTGGTGCACAGGGAATGAGAGCATGCTCCTCCTGCTTCAAACCCTGTTTGAGCCAGGCAGGCTCTGGTAGCCCCATCCTCTTCCCTGAAGTCTGACTTTATTAATACGGTTTTCCAGCAAAGGCATAGCATAGTTTTTCCAAGTGGGTGTAAAGATGCTGATCTTCAGGAGAAATTCCTTAAGGTCTTTTTTAAAGCAAATTGGTTGCTTTGCTGAGAAATTGTTTCTTTGTGCACTTTTGTTCCCCTTCGTTTTTACCATCTGTGGAGGTTTGATTTCTGTGCTGGCAAAGAAAGAAATATTACTCTCTGAGATGCATGGGGTCTGTAGGGCTGGTGGTCTAGATGTAGTCTTTTGTTCCACAGGGAAATTTGTTTTTACTGTTACTGTTTGGTAACACACCACTACAAAGTGGTAATTAAAATAAGTAATTAAGTAACCAGTACAGTTGGTCACAGTTAAGAAGATGTATCAGGGTACAGATGCTGGCCAAGCTTGTGGAAGAAGTCCAAAGCAACCCAAGAAAGCCAATGAAAATATTTAATGTATGTGAGAACATGGTGGGAAGTGTTCAGTAATGATTTTTACCCCCTTTACATGGAAATAAACAGGTCTAGTGTATATGAAAAAGATCTCTATTCAAAATGGGCCGGGGTGATGTTTGTTTTCCCTCTAGAGATGTCTTCAGGTCTCCAACTTTCCTATGCTGAGCAGAGAGAGACAAGCCTTGAGCAATGACCGATCAAGATACACAGGTTCATGGAGCTCATGGAAATGCCCCCATTTTTGGATAATAGCATAGAAGAGAGATGGGGGAAAAAAAGCAATCATATAACAATGATTTGCATGTTTTTAATCTCTTTCTACTCTTGCTGAGTGTGTTAGTTTAGATGTTTTTCCCCTGGAGGCTGCTTTCCCAGGGGATGATTAGTACAAGACGTCACTGTCAATCCGTCAGCTCCCCCCGCGTGCACCGGGCTTCAATTCCTTCCAACTTTTGGAAGTGACAGAGCAATGAAAAGACAAATGAAATAAATTGATGCTTTTTAGGGGAGCAGAATCTGAAAAGAGCTGTCATGAAGGCAGACAGGCTGCATGTAGGTGCCAGATTTCAGGGCTTTCAGGAACTGTGATCCTCCACGGAGATAAACCCGTGCACCTCAGCACAACCTCAGTTGTGCTGGGTTGTGCTTGTACCATTGTACCAAGAGACAAGTAAGTTATGCTTAGTATATATTTTATGGCTAGCTGATACATGGGCATATGCTGTCACAAAATCGGCCCATGTGCTAGGTTAAAATACATCCTTTCCCCAATTCTGATTTCTGCTACCTCTCAGCCACATCCTTGCATTTTTCTAATGCCATCTTTAATACAGACTACATGGAAAACTGCACTGAAGTCAGAAATACTCCTGTAGTTATTCAAATAGCCTTCATTAGACTGTATCTCTTTTCCTACTGACATTCAAAAGTGCTTGAATCCCAAGGGCAGTTTCAGAGCAAAAGTGGAATGAAGAATTTTATTTGTAGAATGAAATGATGATGAAATCCTCCAGGAATTGCTGGTTTTGTTCAGAAAGGCAGGCACTGGAGTTCTGCAGAAAAAAAAAAAAAAAAAAAAAAAACAGGATATTTGTTGCTTTGTTATCTTTGTAAAACATTTAAGAGAACAAGAAGAAACCACTACAAGTGTATGTCCAGGCAGCTGAAGTGAGACCTCAGCTCTGGTCCTGAGGCTTTGCCTTCCTCTGCATCATCTGTAGGTGTTCTCAGCTTCATATTTCCTCCTGTGTAGGATGGGGCCAACTTTAGTCCCATTTAATCACACAACTTTGGAAAAAAGCACCATTTTTGTGCTGCACATACCTCATACCTCAGAATAGAGACTTTATAACAGGTGTACAAGAAGCAAGCAAACTTGTGTGGGACAGGGCAGGAGAGTGGGTTAGTCCAAAATACCAACTCAGAGCAGCCTTACGGGCTGGAAGGGGATGTGTGTGGGCTATCCAGAGCCAAGCTTCTGGAGCTTGCTCTCAGTTTGCAGAGATTATTTAAATTGTGTGCTTGGATGTGAATCTTCTTGCTACGTGGTGGACATAAAGGCACATGCAGAGAAACACTAATATAAAACTTTCAAGACTGAGATCTTAGGAGCTAAGGCAAGAGCTGGGTCTTGCCTATTGGTACTGTGTTCCTTCCTTTCCCATTTAGATTGGTGTTTTTAGGGAAGCCAGATAATACCATAGATAATAAATAATACTGATAGTTTGAGATAACCAAAATGTTTCTGTGATTCCAATTTTATCGAAAAATTACCCTTTATTATTTCCCATGTAAAACTTCCATCAAAAATTCTTTGAAATTGTCATTCTTCCTACAATTTCTGCATTGTTTTTACTGAAAAATATGTGCCTATTTTTATCAACATGTTTTTAAATGATTTCTGAAGGTTTGCTTATTTGCAAGTAACACAGCCTTCTTATTTGTCTGCAGCATGTTTTTCAGCAAGCAAACCAAATGGATTTTCTTTTATATCGTGTGTAACAGAAAATGGTTCCATTTAGAAACTGGCAAAAAGAAAATTACTTTAACATATTTGATGTGTGCTTTTCCATTTTTTAAACTTGTAGTAATTTGTCAAGTGTAACTGTTGGGCATAGCTTTTTGGTCATTACACACAGCCTGGCTTGCTTCCAAGGCAGTAGAAATGCACCTCATTTAGGGCAGGTATCTCTATGAGTGGAGGCAGATATTTGCAGATCTTGCTGCACTACTGTTTTTTGAGTGCAGTTTTCTCTGTTGTAGCAGTGAATTGTTCTCCCTACAACCTTCCTGCAGATCCCTCTGGTTTCCTATGGGGAAAAGATGATCATGATCCATATATTGAAGAATAATCTCTCCTCTGGCAGCCTGCATCTTTCTTTTCTGACAGCCCCTCTCTCCGTGACAAGTGTTGCCAATGTTATTTCTGTCCACGGCCAAGGACGAGGAGGGCTGTGAGATGGCAGGATCCAGGCAAGGAGCAGGGACAGGGAGCAGTGGGGACAGACCCTAGCCCTGCCAAACTCTTCTCATCTCCCGTACGGGCCGGTCTGATTGCTGCGGAGAGAGCTACTGCTGATTGCTGTACAGGAATTAAATTAGGTGAGTTAAAAACCCGTATCAATCACCGTCATGCATACTTGCATATGAAACATAGACACGAAAGGTTTATGGTAATCAACATAGAGTGGCTGATTAAAGTCCATTAAAATGCACTAGAAAAAAAATAATCTAATCCTCTCTCCGCTTCAACCCCGGCTCTTTTCCGCCCGTTTGATAATCGCTGCTGACTTCACTTATCATCCCTGACAAAGTGCCCCAGCATCGGATACGTTGCTGCTGGCATCACCGATCCTGAGCACGCTGCTGTACCCACGCTCATTCCTGGAGCACACGCAGCCGTAGAAGCAGATGGGAAGTGAAGGTAGGAATAACTTGGTTTACAGAAGACAGACCATCGAATCTGAAACACTCTGAAAGTGATCTATCACCCTCATGCATCCTAGGGTATAGAGGAAATACATATAATCTTAAAATTCAAATTATAATGAGAATTGATGATTACAGAAATCTGTGGTGTGTGGTTTATTGCAGCTTGGAAGTTGCTGGCAAATGCAGCAAATGTATTGCTTATACATATACTCCTTTTCTGAACATGAAACAAGCATAGTCTCCACTGAGGACAGCTCTTCTAATCCTTCTCTGAATGTGTCTGTTCCACAGCGTGCTGAAACATCCCAGCCATGATTCACACAGGGTCATGGTGAACCTCACAGGGAGATGGTGCCTGCAACAAAACCTCTGTAGGGTTGTTTGTGTTACTGTCATGGGCTCGGGCTGTTTTCAGAACCTCCAGGCCTGTCTCGCATGTAGTATTTGATAGACATCTAAATTGCTCCTGAAATTAAATCTCCATCCAGTTAATTTAGCACCTGCAAAATTAAATCCTGGTCTTAGAGTCTTTGATAAAAGTAGGTCGCAACTGTTGGGTGCTGCCTTTGGATAGACACTCAGGCTCTGATTTCTCATGGATGCCACCACACCAGAGGCTCCAAGCTGGCTGCAGGCAGGGAGAAGTGCTGCACTGGTTTTAATGCATTGGAGACATGGTTTTCATCAGGTCATGTCTCGGATGCTTGGATCTTAATTCCTTCAACAAAAAGGGGGCACAAATACCTCCACACACGCTGCCACAGGTAGCTATGTGTATGACAATATATGTATGTGTAGAGGAACTAGATGTTACAAGGCTATGTTACTGCTGAAAAGGTGATCACCTGAAAGGTAGCAGGAAATGGAATTAGTGCGGCTCAGCCTCACAGAGACAATATTTCAGCATCCTTGTGTGCTAACAATATAATTTACTCTTCAAGCATGTGATTGCAGGACACTTTTGCAGTGTCTGGACAATGACTCTTGCTTCTCTGATCAGCCCCCAAATGCATGACTGCTTTTATTTCTCCTGTTACTGATCTGCAGATGATTAAGGTTAGTTAGTGTCTGTGGGTCTGTCCTGCAAAACATGGCTAATTTGTACAGTATTCCTGCTGACCTCAGCAAGATCTGCCTTGGTAAGCACCTCTCCTGCTTATTGCTTTGTAGGATGATTTTTAGAAATTATTGCATTGTTGGAGTCTCTGTCCTTGGTGATAATTCGAAGCCTGAGTGGACACAGTTCTGGGCAACCTGTTCCTATTCAAGCATTCCCTGCTTTGAGCAGGGCACAGGACATGCACTGGATGGAGTCCCATGAGAAAGCCAAGGGTAGGAGGTAGTATCCGAGGCCATGTGTGAGCAGAGGTTTCCAGGGCACAAGGTTCTGCAAACCTTTCTTTTTCTAGCACCACATTGACAGTGGGGCAGCCTGGAGTAGCTGCTGCTTGCAATGCTGTCATCTGCCCACACTGATATTCCGATGATGCTTGACACTTCCTGATGCTTGTCCAGAAGTAAATTAGAGCTTTTGTGTCTCTTTTTGGTTAGAACAATACTAAAGTTGTCAATTGTGGCAAATCTGACCACGAGTCTGGTCTGGACTCATATTTACATTGGTAAGTACCACTGTTACTTAGCAGTCAGCAGTCATCAGTGGGAGCTGAACATGCCTGCCCCACCAAAGCACCAGCAGTGGACTCAATGGTGGGGATGGGATTTGGTCACCTTGCTCGTTCTTTTGTTCTCATTTGGCACTTGGCTGGTCCCCCCCAAGCTGGGACGCAGTGATTATTTTCTGTCTGCAGATGCTACATGAGCCCAGCTGGCTGAGAGCAGTAGGGCAGGCAGGGAAGGAGGTACATGACTGCAGCCCATGCTAGGAGCACTGCTAAAGGTGCTGACCAAATAGCCCTGAGGGTTATATTTTCCTCTTGAAATTAAGATGTAAATTCCTGACATTAAACTGCAAAACTCATGTGGTGATTTTGACTTGCTGGATGCTGTGTGCAAACATTTCCTCGAGTTTTGCAGGACACATAGATGCACAAGAGCCTCTGTGCTGTCTCTTAGCTCTATCCCAGGCCAGCACTTTGGCCATATTCATCCTTGGTTAGTCACAGGCAGGAGATGCATTTGGAGCGATGTGATTTATAACCGCAGAGGTAGAGGGTGTTAAATGGTGCTCTCCAACACCACAACCAGAGGGAGCGGGACACAGCTCCGGAGAGTCCCTGTGAGTCAGCAGGTCCTGCTGCGGTCACACTGGGTGTGCAGAGAGCTCGTTTAAAAGAACGTGATGCTCCGGTGAAATAGAAAACCAAAGCAAGTGTAATAATCACATCTGAAATAAACAGTATCAACGAATTTGTGATATGAAAGGCAGTTGACAAGACTTTTGTGTCACTGGGGATAAAGACAATATCTGACTGTGAGACCTTTAGTTCTTAACGTTTCAGAGGGGTTGTAATCTGAAAACCTAGAGCTATAGGTTCAAAGCCTCCACTGCTCTGGGGCTGGAAGCATTTCTTGTTAACAGTGCCAACATAAAGAGCAGGAAGAAGATACAGCTAATAGAAAGTAGGACCAAACACAAACAGATGCATAAATTTGAAACATACTATTACTAAAATGGAAGCTGGAAGTGGAAGGCCCTAATACTGGAGATGGTATCAGGCCCTAACATCTGATATTGGATTTCAGGATCTCTTGAACTGCTGGATCATCATGATAAGAAAGACATTAATTTAGATGTTGATTGAAAACACTCTACAGCTGCAATGAAATAGGGCATTTGCTGTCGAGGTGTTTTAAGACAACTGCATTATATTTACAAAATTGGAGGATCTTTTGGCCATAATGACAATTCAATTGAATTTCAAAGGGCAGTAGTATTATATCTCAATCTACAGGTCAGTGGGGGTGGCTGGATGATGAAGTGTCAGTCGCTTTTAGTATGAACAAGACAGCTACAGACTTTCAGATTTGACTTAAAATATCACCGGCAATAAAAAGGTGATATTCTTTGAATTATGATAAACTCCATGTTTCATGTCTCTCTTCTGTTTGGAATGGGGTAGGGTACCTAAGCCTAAAGTATTTCTTGTGTTCTGACCTAGAAAATCTGTTTTTCTATATATAGCCGTGCATAATGCCTCTTGCTCAAGAATAGGCAGAGTTTTAAGGGTGATGGGGCCACATTTGGAAAGCCAAAGCATTCCGGTGAGCACCCCTCAGTCAGAAGTGAGTCTGCAAGACACCCATCATGTAACATAATCCCACGAGCAGATGCTGTCTAAGTAATTAGCTCTGCTGCTAGATGAAAGGCCCGTGCTGAATTGTGCTAAGATTGCCTGCTTCTTCACTGTAATTGCTAAAATATAGCAATGCAAAAGCTGAAGCTTGGGCTATTGCTTTGGAAAGTTATTTCTGTGCAGCTCAGGGGAAAAGTAAATCAGTTAATGGTTTTAATTAGCAATCTTTTCATGTCTTCCCCTCATTGTCCATGAGGAGCTCTGCAGAGACAGTGCTCTTCTTTGCACAGATTGCAAAGGTGTGCAGCACTTGACTGTGCTGGGCTTTGCAGCCAGCCGTGGCAGTGGGGTACAAACCACCGCCCTCTCACTTGTAAGCACTGTGCATTGGACCAAAACACGCTTTTTTCTGGTCAACATGGACTTAGGGATCTTCTGTCTGGCCCATAGGTTCTCTGCAGCAGAGCACATATCCGTATGTGTTTCTAGTAGCTCCACTGCTTCTCCTATTTCCCTCACCCTATTTCTTCTCTGGCTATTTGGGGAATCATCCCAAGTGCCACACATTTTATTTCTGTAAGTCTCTGCAGCAAGCAGGAATTTGACAGCTCCTGGAGAGCTGTCTCAGTGTGTAATAAGGTATCAAGGGAGCATGACTTCTGAAATCCCAATAACTAATCTTATCTCACAGGCAGAACTTGCAGTTGTTTTTAGGATATGATCGGATCGGCAAGATAATTTTTTAATTAAATTAGGGTGATCCGTGTTTTTGATACATGCTTCAGATTTCACAGTTCTGAAAACAAACCGCGTCAGATCTGAGCGGGTTTGTGATGCTGCAGGATGCCGGGATTCTTGTCCCCAGCCTCCTTGGGCAGCTGGGATGGCACAGGAGGGACAGGCTGCAGCCTCAGCAGGCAGTGGAAATGTAAGCGATGGTCCTGTGGTGGCTAATGAATGAGGTCATCTGCTCCGTGATCTGGTGGCATGCGCTCAAAAACTCCTGTAGCCACTTCTCTGAAATGTCACTCCTCGAAGATACAAAAACCTCATGCCTGTCAGCCTTTGGAGCACAGAAACAACCGAGTGCTTTGGGGAGAAGGGTTGCATCAGAGGGAGGATTCACACGGGTGACTACTTAAACTTCTTCATAACCTCTAAAATGTGTCGAGGTCAGACAGGTTTAACCCCGAGGCAGATCTCAGCCATATAGCTCATGTGCCTCTGGCACACAACCCAAGTTGTCACCACTTTGGCAGCATCACAAGTACACTTCCTCCTGCAGAGAGGACCATTTCCCAGAGCACTGGGCCAGCCAAGCCCAGGATCCCTGTTTTTTTCTCAGTCCCTCACCCCTGCCTGCCTTTGCTAGCCTGTCTGTGCTCATTCCTACTGAGCCACTGATGTCCCAAAGTGTCCATGTGCTTATCAGTTTTCCTTGCCTCAAGAGCTTTTAGCACAGACAGTGGTGTTTTAATGCTGTCCATGTGCATCTTCCTTCTCCATCTGTTTTTATAATTGCATCAAAAATACTTCAGAGCAAAAATCTTATCCTAATAAAATCAGAGATGCTATTCCCTAGGAACACAGAGGAATTCAGACACCCACTCCCCAGGTATTATTCCAAGTTGCCCATGGTGTAGATAATTGGAAATTCTTGCAAGTGTGTATGTATATATATTTTAAATGATTAATGACTTCTAGCAGTGTTAAATGTTGTGGCCTTGGCTGTTGAAAAGCAAGTTGTCCTCCATCTAAACCTTTTGGCTGTACATCTCAACAGCACTGTGAGCAGCAAAGGGTGTTAAAAGCCATCGTTTTAAAGTCATCAGAAGTGATAACATGAAAAAGAGCAACTGCTAGACAGCACTGCCATTGTAAGCACCAAAACAAGCAGCTTCTGCTGCTTTCATACTCTGGTGATTTCTGGGCCAAGCCTTTGCCCTGGCCAGAATTTGAAACACAATTCACCCATAGTCAAGGAGGCAGAGGAGGGTTTTGCCACCTTGCCTTGTTCCCAGTGAAACACCCAGAGAGGATTTATTCCTTTTTCCAATCTGTCTTTTAACCAAGAAACATTGGTTGCTGGGGAAAAAAAAAAAAAAATGTTCCACATTTGCAGATTTGATTTTGCTCCCTTCTCTTGCTTACTCTTGAGGGTAAGTGTTGCCTTTGTGATTTTCCTTAAATCCAGCCCTACAGAGATCAACGCCTTGTTGTAATGTGTGGAAAGCAATTTCAGATAAACAAAACAATGCAGGCACATGGTTTTCTTCCTGCTGCAGCGCCTTCTTTAACCTTGGCCCACATGGGGAGGCTTGATCTGTCCTCTTCCAGTCCTTATTGCAAAGCATTTAGCTGCTTTGCTTTGCTGCTTGGGTGCTTTTTGCTACTGCTTTGGCTGAGATTTCCTCTATCTTTGGTTTATTTTTGTGTGCATGTGGAATTGCGTATGAAGTAAGTTCTCAGAAGGAGTGCCAAGCAGGGAAGCAGTCTCAGATAATCATAGAAGTTGTAAAAGCACCCCCCCCCCCCCAATCCCTAGCTATTATTTTCTTGAAGACATACTGAAAATGCAAAATCAACTTATTAGCTAAGCATTCAGTCTTGATTTCATGATTTTATGTTTGGCTTTTATATATATAATATCTATTTTCCACTTTCATAGCACCAACAAAAAAATCATTTCACAATTCACTCCTATTTTGTCCTTGCCTATTTCCAGTCCAGTCAAACTCAGCAATGAAACAGCTGTCAGTTCAGATGCAAGAGTGATCACAGCCTAATGTGGGACATTTAGGGAATTTCAGACCTACCATACCAAATTTGAGGCAGTAACTAAAGCTTGTGGTGAGATGTTTCCCCTGGCTGAACAAAGAAATACTCCACCAAAATGAAAATTGACAAACAATCTGGTTCCTTCCTTGCATTTTCAGTAGGAAATTTGACTTTTAGTCAAAAGTATGAAATAGCACATTTTCAAAATGGAATTGTTTTGGAACCCCATAAACTTTGAGACCTTTTGACTGAAGCGATGGTTCAGGTTGGTTTCTCATACAGAATAACGCAACATGACAAGCTGAAGGGTTCACATCAATGATCATTATTATCCATTCATGAAGGAGGTAAATGATCCAAATTTCTAAGGATAATTAGACAAAAAGGAGCAGGTGGTGTCGGGTTTTCCTGTTAGTTGTCAACAAGAGAAATAATTTCCACTAACTATTAAGATGCTCTTCCCTCCTCTCAGCAGGAAAAGGGCACAGTTCTCCAAAACGTTTCCTTGGCTCAACAGTTCCTGGACTCAAATAAAATGTAAAATGTAGCTTAGTGTACTGAAAAGATCTCAATGAAATCCAGATGTGCTTTCAAAGTCAAGGCTTGGATTCTTGGCCTGTCAAGGTAGCACATTTCTTAAATAGCACATTTACATGAAAAGCTACTCTCAGCTGGCATCTGCTGTGATCAAAGTCTTCCCCACATGAAAACTGCTGCCCAAAATGATGCACAGCTTTGCGTGACTGCTGATACACTCTGTTGGTTGAGATTACTGCAGCAACCTGGCTATTGCTGTGCTGATTTGACCCCCAAATTTCTCTGCAGCCCCACGACTCTGCAGTGTTCCAACAGCAGGCACCCAGCCAGAGTGAGAAGGGTTGTGGTGTGCCTGCATGCAACAGCTACAAACTTAGACCTGCTTTTCAGGAGCAGACTTACCTTCTGCATGAATGGTGCGTGGCTTCTTGAGGATTCTTTTTGAAGTCCCAACAGGAGAGTTGTTGATATCCAAATGCTGTGGTAAAAGCACTTGGCAAAATCAGGTACAGTAGGTATTAAAGTATGCAAACAGGGATCAGTCAGTTTTGCAAGAAGCTGCAGTTGGAACCACTCCCAGTCCTCTCAAAATCAGCAGTGATCTCAGAGCAGATCTTACTGTGCACCATGCACCTGTGCAGTGAGGGGAGGCCTCTATTCCTCTATGATGATGCACCAGGGAAGATGGGAATCCTGACTCCTAATCCATTGCATATGTTAATTCATAGTTAAAATTGCTTCCTTGTGCCATGCCTACTTCCATTTAGCTGCTCTACAGATTCTTTAGACACATTCGCTTTAGATACATCAGCTTCTCCTTAAGTGGTGAATCCCATCGATGCTGTGTTGAGTATTAATAAACACTCGCCTGTGTGAGGCAGAAGATGGTAGAGGACACCAATGTTTGTACTGTTTTAAAAGCCTGGAGAATCAGAATTCAAATCATAAAGCAAGTGTTGGAGGAAGGGAAATACCTGAATGTCTAGACACCGCATCACTCCTTGGAAATCTTAAATCTTCCTGGCCATGGTCCTGGGCAACCTGCAGTAGGTGGCCCTGCTTTAGCAGGGGGCTGGACCAGATGACCTCTAGACATCACTGCCAACCTCAACCAGATTGTGATTCTGTAATTCTGAGAAAGGGAGCAGAGCATTGGTGGAGCATGTTTTTTTGGGTAGTAGAGCAAGGGGGTTCCTAGGCTTGCCACAGCAGCATTTATGTTTCTGATGAACATAGGCTGGACCTATACTTGGATTGCAGTTCTTTTCATGGCAGCTCAGAATGTTTTCCTCCAGGTTTGCGCCACAATAGAAGCCTCAAGCTAGTGAGAACAGTGTGTCTTGGGTGATGGTGGCTGATTTGCCTACCTGAAGACACTTGCCACTGGCCAAGCTGTTTTCTGGAGTGAGGGAGGGACTGTGTTTTCCTTGGTTTTCAACATCGTTACTCTGTGGTTGTAGCATACAGGAGTTCAGTTTGGGAGTAAACCAGCAGGCAATGTGGATGCCTGCACACCGATACCTGGCTTAGGATTGTGGTTAATGCTGGTCCAGGATCTGTAGAACAGTGAAAAGAGTCTGTTCTTCTCTAGTTTGCATGGACCTTTCTATAGCATTCTGAAAGTAGCAGCAATGAACCAGGGAGACTGATGAGAGTAAGAGTATGAGGGTATTTACCAATTTACTGCCCTTTTTGCAGCCTTGACAGAAATTTCTTCTTCAGGGCTGCTTGGATGCTCCCAACACCCCAAGTCCAGCACAAACGTTTTGATGCAATTGCTCAGGAGCTTGCAGACAACTTGGAGAAATTTAGGGAACCAGCCTGGAAGCATTAGATGCCACCATGGAGTTGGCAGATTGGCCAAGGTGACAAAGGCCTCCTAGAGGGGGGACACAGACTAATATTCCCCCCGGCATTTGGCAGCTGTTTAAACTCTTGTCCTTTGGTTCTGCTTTATTTCATCAACTGTTGCCATTCTGGTGTCAAACCAGAAATAAGTTTGAGCTCTGCAAATCAAGCAAACACACTTCATACTTTTCAGCATTTACCTGCAGTTTGACAAGGGTGGTTCTCAACCCTAGGTCTTTCTTTTCATGTATTCTGTGTGGTCTTTCATGGTAAAACCAGCTAGAAGTTGAATTGTTGGCAGTGAAGGCCACTCAAGGCAGTGGGTGATGAGCTGCCTCATTCTACCTGAGCAGAGCTCGAACAACCTCATCGCCATCATCAAGCTGGTCATGATGTTGTTTGGATACAAGCCTGAGAGTTTGCTGATGTGGGACAGTATGGAGACATTAAGGAAGGTGTTTGGCTCGTTTCTTTCTCTTAAAGGTGCTAATTCATCCAGAAGAAGGGAGGGGGGCAGTCCTGTTTCACATGTGGTGCCTCCTGTCCCAGATTTGCCATCCTGATGGCTTCACTGTCTTAGATCCCTGAGAACAATGTTAAGTAAAGCACATAGTGGTAGGCTGAAAATCAGCACTGTGCCAGTTGGAGCCTTCACTAGTACAAGTCCCATGCAGAGGCTGGATCTGCAGTGGCTTCTACAAGGGCAGTAGAAGAAAGTTTATCTCCTTGTTGCTGATAATCTATAACCCACCTTCTGTGACAAAAATAAGAAAACTCTGAGTTTCACCCAACCTTTTCCATATCGGGTGTCTTTGGAGCTCTAAGCTGGCTGTTACCACTCAGGAATGAGCTCTTCAAGTTATTTATAACAGATAGATCTCTGAGAATGTCAGCTCAACCCTCAGCAGCAGTCAAAACAGCAAGTGGAAAGATAGGAAATTTTCAGAAAGAAACAGTGAAAGAAACAGAGCTCGTCATTACGCTGGTGTGAATTAGTGGTGCAATCACATCTTGGATGCCTTTGGGTTCTGCTCCAACACATCTGAGAAGGGAGATGGTGGAATCAGAGAATGGCAAGGAGAAAGGCCACAAATTTCAGGGGTGGTGGCTCCTCAACTGGATGTCAGGCAGGAAAACAGATAACTGGGAGGGTATGTTTGAAGTCTGAAGAATGATAACGATCTGAGAAGGACACAAATGAAATGATAAAAGGTGGTTTCAGAAAAAGGATCAAGAAAAAAGAAAAAGAGGATTTCTCCTGAAACGTGGTATTAAGCTGTGGAAATTCTTGATAGCAAGTGTTCTGTGTGCTACAAGTTGACAAGAGTTCAGAAAACAACTTGGCACATTATTCAATCAGTGTCTCTCTTCCATCTGGTAAAGGTAAGGTATTTGCCTGACATCTACTTTTGACCTGTTCACACATAGAAACACATCCATCCATAGATTCCATGTGTAGGAGAGCTTCTTCCCAAAGCTAATATGGCAGTTTAGGGAGCAATAAAAGCAAGCAATTTGCTCTTGGGGCAATACCATCCGTACTTCTGGCATTGGAGGGCAGCACTAGATAGCAATTTTTAACTAACAAAACAAAAAGCAGAGCTCGTGGATTGATGTGAGGAGTCCAGCCTGGCATTTCTACTTTGTCTCCCTTTAAGCAAATCCTTTAATAGCTGTATCTCTTTTTTGTAAAGCACTATGAGAAAAAAGCAAATTACAGCTGTGCTAGCGTGAGTTTTGGCAGTTCAGGCTCCATAGCTCCCACTGCCATCAGCGGAGATCACGAGCACTTACATTCCTTGAAAGCGAGTACTTCATCTTTCAGTATTCATGATTTCTTATGTCAGTATTCAATATTCCCTAAAGAATTTATATCTTGTAGACCTTTGAACCCCACCACTGACCCAGGATGGCACCAGCATGACAGATTTCAACATTAGCATCTAAATGTGTGGGAAAAAAATAATTAATCTTCCTAGAGTCAACAGAAAACTCTAATTTAAGCAGTCACTTTTCATTTTTTTATACAATAAATTTCAAATTTATTGAGACTAGTGATTTCTTGGGATTCCTTATACCTTTCCTGTTGTTCTGTGGTTCAGCAAATTCTGTGTCCTAGTAAGTTGCCACAAACCACCACCTGGGAACAAGTCTTAGCCAAGGCTGAAGCAAAAAGAAATGGGATAGCATTAAGGGAGGGATTTGCTACGTGCTGTGGTTGCTGTGATTGTTGCTGGTGATGGAACCACAGCACCAGCCCCAGTGCTGCAACCTGTGAACAACATGGATGTGCTGAGCCAGCCCCAGGAGATGGCTCTGCATTAACCACTGGATACTCTCACACGTTTTGTTGGTATTTTCCAGTGGACGGTAAGCCCGCAGTGCTCAGGAGCCCAGGAAGCTTTGTTAGCCATCCCGTGCTTCCCCATTGGCATCACCGTCAGCACTGTGACTGGGATCTCATACCTCTAGCAACACAGCCACAGCCAGGCACAGTCCTGGTTCTTCCTGTGATGCTTTCCCCAGTAAGATGCAGCTCTGCCCAGTAAATGACAGAAAATGAAAGAAAAGGCTGCAGGGCTGAATTTCATCTGCAGACTGCAAATCACACATTTCACAGCCAACAGCCATTCTTAATGCTAAACAGATTGGATATGGCTCCTACTACTGGCAGTAAAGATAACAGGAAAAGCTTGTGCTAAGAAATGTTGATAGAACAGGGCTACAGCTCAGTGCCCAGACCTGTAGGTGATCCTGAAGTACTTGAGTCCGACATCTAGTTTGGATTGTATTGAGGCTGTATTGAGGTCTACGTTTGCTTAAACTGAAGCTTTCAAGGTGTCAGAGGAGTTATAAGTAAGCAAACACCAGTCTTACTTGGAGACAACCGCGAAGACCTCATGTCATCTTCTTGCTCCCTTGGACATAGAGACTGTGAAGGCTTCCTTGGAGAGCTCTGTTCTTTCCAAGTAAAAAGGCTTTCAGAGGAGCCTAGCTAGCTCCTAAATGCTTCCCTCTGTATTTTATTGACTGGAAATAGGGTTTAGCAGTCACAATGAGAGCCTTCAGCTGATAAGTTCCAGGTGACAGTAGATGTGGCTCCTAATGCAAGAGCAGGCTATGCAGCACTGCTCAACCAGTTGAAACTTGGCAGAAGCTCCTGAATATTGGCTGCTTTGTTACTAAAGGTGGAGGTATTTGCAGAGCCCAAAATACTTATAATTAAACTCAACAAGCTTGAATTTTGTATTGTCAAGACATCTTCCTTTTTTCTCTCTCTTTCTCTCTTCTCTGGCAACTCAAAAGAGGGAATGAAAAATGTATTACAGACTGGTCGTGTGCCCATGGGAAGGTTGCCCTCCTTCCAGCAGCTCTTCAGGAGTGAAGCTGTGGTACATTTTACACCACATAAGCATGTACGTGTGTAGCGTGGAACAAGAAAGACCATTACCTGGTTCCTATGAAAAGCTTTCAATGGCCTTACTATGATCTGAGTCACCAGCAGCTTAGCAGCATGAATATGATTTAAAAAACATAAAAGTGGGAGTTGCTTGAAGTTCTAGTGAAAACATTCAGCAGATGTCACCTGTTTGACTCATGTTGGGTCCAGGGAGAAAGCAGTTCATGCTCAATGCAGCAAATGCTGAGATTTGGGAAGAGCATGGGGGAGCACAAAACAGAGCCAGACCCAGGGGCAAGCATGCCTTCATGCCAAAAGGTACCTGGGCTCTTCTGGCAGCAAAGGCTTCAGCTTCTGCAGAGCTTCTGGTGGGCTGAAACTCAGTATGGAAAGGCAAGCAAAGAAAATGTCCACTTAACATGGTTTTGGCATGACCCACACAGACTGATAGGCTGCATGGAAAGTTTGAACAAAACTTCCATTCACTTGCATTTTCTGCTTGTATGTCCCTGTCCTGGAGACACACATGACCTGAAGCTGGACCCACCACTGTGTTCTTGGAAAGCAGCTTTATGCATCTCTGCTACACCACTTAGGTCCCATTTTGCAGTGTGTCTTGCTGTCCATCTCTGTGGGAGTAATCCAGTCTGGGATTGTGACCACTGCCACCAACTCCAGTATTGGGCCAAAACAATGGTGTTTGAGAGAAATTTGCAAGAAATAAGAAAAAAAAAAAGGAAAGCATCCAACAACATAAACAGTTGTATTACTTTCAAATCAGAGCATGGCCACCAACAAAATGCCCAAAGCTACCTTGACAGTTGACACATAATGTATTATTTCTGTGCGTCTCAAGGCAACATAATGGTCTGCCTCCATGATGTTGCTTGTCATGGCATTTTAGATTACCAGAAGATTTGGAAAGCCACAGTCTGCTAAAAACTCCTTTGTTCCTAAAACCATTTATCACCTGTAGGATTATCTCAGATGTGTTTTCACAAAGCGGTATGACTTCTAATGAGCTAGCACTCACACAACAAGCTATTAAAAAGCAATTAGCTCAAGGAAATTTATCTAAGCTGTTTGCAGGGCCAGTCTAAGGAACGATAACATTTTCTTGATGGAGGCCTGTCAAATTTATCACACAGAATTTCTAGGTTGGAAGAGACCTCAAGATCATCGAGTCCAACCTCTGACCTAACGCTAGCAGTCCCCACTAAACCATATCCCTAAGCTCTACATCTAAACGTCTTTTGAAGACTTCCAGGGATGGTGACTCCACCACTTCCCTGGGCAGCCTGTTCCAATGCCTCACAACCCTTTCAGTGAAGAAGTTCTTCCTAACATCCAACCTAAAACTCCCCTGGCTCAACTTTAGCCCATTCCCCCTCGTCCTGTCACCAGGCACGTGGGAGAACAGGCCAACCCCCACCTCGCTACAGCCTCCTTTAAGGTACCTATAGAGAGCAATAAGGTCGCCCCTGAGCCTCCTCTTCTCCAGGCTGAACAAGCCCAGCTCCCTCAGCCGCTCCTCGTAGGACTTGTTCTCCAGGCCCCTCACCAGCTTCGTCGCCCTTCTCTGCACCCGCTCAAGCACCTCGATGTCCTTCTTGTAGTGAGGGGCCCAAAACTGAACACAGTACTCGAGGTGCGGCCTCACCAGAGCTGAGTACAGGGGGACGATCACCTCCCTAGCCCTGCTGGCCACACTGTTCCTGATACAAGCCAGGATGCCGTTGGCCTTCTTGGCCACCTGAGCACACTGCTGGCTCATATAGCTTATATAGCTTGACAGGATCCAGTCCCCGAATTTTCATAAACTCACCAGGACTCTCCATGCCCCCGTTAATTTTAGGAAGCCTGTGTTAGCAATAACAAAGGCCAGCTAATGGCAATGCCTCTTCCTGAGTTGCTCTGTCCTGTCTTTTTCCAGGGCACTTTGCACTTTTTCTTGGCTCTTTGCTCTCCCAGATCCTGTGCATCTCAGTTATACCCATTATTTCACTAACTGACATAATGTATAAATTCGAAATTGGATTTTATTCCTGCTCAATGCGTATTATGTTGATGTGTCAACTCTAATAGCTTTTCTCCTCCCAACTTAATTTGAGAATTATGCATGAATACTGCAAACTACTTAAAATTATTTTAATTATATTCAGTTATGATGTATATGTGTACATCCATATGCACACAGAGAGCAATAGGCCGTGCAGTTGCCAATAGGCTCAGCTTGTCACTAAGCTGTGTGCCTCTGCACCAGCAAGCTCATGGGGAGACAGCTTCAGCCAAGCTCACTTCCCTGCAGCTTTTACCAGCTTTTCCCCTGGAGAATTAACAAGAACATCAAACTTCTCCAAACACAGCATGCAGGGGGAAAGAAAATATTTAATAAGGAAGGTGGCAGAGTCTGCTATGAACTTCTATTACTTACATGTAAATTTTATTTTATCAGCCACATAGGAAAAGAACAAAAGAAAACAAACAAAAAGTAAACAACAACACACACACACACACAATGAGGATGAATGGTGTTGACAAATATTCAGCCCCAAATGTAACCTTACTGTTGAAATCATCTCCAATGACTTCATCTCCAGCATGGCCTTTGGAAACAGCTGTGTAGTCAGGAAGACAAAGCTCAATTCTTTTGTTGCAAATAGAAAGTTGATTCTGTTTGTCCTGGATGATGCAAGTGGGTTGAGGGGGGTCCCAGCCTCTCTGCTGTTGTCCCCCTTTGCATAAGAGCATTACAAAAAAATTATCTCTACCAAAAAGTGTGTCTGTACCCAAATCATGGTCCTTGGTCCAGGAAGGGCTGGCCTTTTTGGCCTTAGTCTAATGCATGAGGAGCTTGTTCATAAAACCTGGAAGAAATACAGAGTGGCATTAATGGGATGCAAAATCTGAGCATTTTTTTCTGTAGAAGTCACATTTCCTTTACTGGAAAAAAAATACATCAGTGGAAACTGAGCAATTTTAATGCTTAAGCTACAGACACATGGCAGAGTCTTTTCATTTCACCTATCTGATAACATCCAGGTGCATTTGACATACTCAATTAGGGAACAAATGTTTCAGCCTCATAACTCAAGTGACAGCGAGACCAGTTGATGGTCACAACCACCAGCAGTGGTCTGTACAGCTGTCATGGCCCAAGTTACCAAAGGGCAGCTGCATTCAGTATGTTTTCAATTGTTCATTTCCTTTTGTTTTTCATTATACACACTTTGTGAAATCAGCTGTTGGGAAATGAATGTTTCAGGGCAGCATAGAGTGGGTCATCCCAAGAAATTGCTGCAGAACCACAAAGCATGTAGTGTGGGGATGCCCCACAGGCAGCAACCCATGGCTTCTCCTGCCCCTTGCTTTGGCTCTGCCAAACAGGAAGGAGTAAGTCAGAAAAATTAGCTAGTCAAAATCTGGCTATAAAAGGCTTTTTCTCTGCTGAGGTATTTCAAAGTAATACCACATGGATGAAGCACTCCAAAAGGCATCAGAGTTGACAGGCTGACAGGAGTCAATCAGGTGGAACAGCTGGCCAGGGACGACAGCATTCCTGCAGGAAAATCCATTTTTTTGAAGTGTCTGCATGAGAAGGGAAAACAAAAAAACTTGAAATGTGACACAGAGAGGTTTTTCTTCAAACTCTGACCAGGCCTGGGCAGTCTGCACTGGCACTGCCACCAGTTGTGTCCTGCCCACGCTGCCGTGATGCAGCCTGCAGGTGATGTTGGTGGTGGTGCCCTGCAGCATGACCCCTGGTGACAGCTGCCATGTGGATCCAGCTCCACGGTATTTATTCACTCTCTCCAGCAGTTACTTGGATGCAGAATCTTGTGCATCACTTTCCCACCAGGATAACATGGGGCATTTGGAATGAAGGAGATTTTCTGTTTTTACAAAAAAATTTTGCAATGCACTTGGGCATTGTGAGCAGGGTTCAACCTCTGCAAAAGAGCCCACGGTGCAGGAAGAAGCTTCAGATTCATCAAAACATCTACAGCAAAGGGTGCAGAGAGCTTGAACTTTACTGGCAGGGGTGGCAGTGCCCATGTGTGCTGATGGCTGTACATGCATTGCTGTCTTGACCTGCTTGGGTCATTAGTGTCCTTGTCCCTGTGACTTGCCATTAACCAGCAGCATGCAGAGACTGTTTTGGAGCTCTGCAAAGTCTGTGAATTGCTGTGTTGGGGGAGGCTTCTCTCCTGTGTGCTGCTGTTCCTGATTGCTGTCTCTGGGGGCTACTGCAGTGCAAATAAACACCAGCAATGACAGGGACATGCCTGGCATTGATTTGCAGCAAGATGAACTCGCGGCAGCTAGCCAGCAGGTCCTCACGCACTGGTATTATAAATGCCCCTTCCTGCCCTTACTCTTGGAAACTGGGGAGATATCACGGGGGAGGAAGGAACGATTGATCAGGAAAAAGACCAGGAATATCAGCCTCAGTGAGTCTGAAAGCTTAAAGAAAACTGCTGGGAGGCAACCAGGTGAGGGATGTGCGTGAAATCCTCCCACCTTAGCTGCCTGTGCTTGGCCTTGTCTCAAGTAAGGAAAAAAATAAATTTGGTTGCAGCTATAGTAAAGAAGCCCCTGTTGCTTGGGTTTCATTCAGGCCTAAAGTGTCATTCAGGCGTTGCTGTGAAATGAGTTGCCCTGGCCCTTTTTTAGCTCCTTAGCTCAGGCCTTGCAGGGCTGCACGTCTGTTACCAGACTGATGGCACCATCCTGCTTCCTGAGGTGAGCTTGGCCACCTGGACAGCATTTGGCTTTGGTGGGCAGGGCACAAGTCAACAGAAAACCATGTGTTTGTGGTCTTGTGGCAGTGGTGAGATAAATGCATTCTCCTGAAGGTTAATCAGTGGGAGTTCTTTGCTGGACATTGTGTGGTGTTAGTTGGTGTTCATGGTAGCCAAATAACGAATAGATCAGCAAAGGTAATTCTGCAGCCTGAATGTGTAGAAGTACATATGCCTGGAAGCTACCAGCAAATATTTTTGGTATCGATTGGTCTCTAGCTGTTAAGAGCCTGAAGTAGTCAGCTGGATGCAAGCCACTGAGCAGCTCTACTACAGTGGTATAACAAACCTGACTTCCATGTAGCTAATTTTGGCAATAGGTGATGCTGCACTTCCAGAGCAATGTAACTGCATTTCAGAGAGGTGTCTTTAAACTGATTATTTGGATTTTGTTGGGTTAAAGATCTTCCTCTCTAGGCATAGTGTTTGCACTCTGTTAATTGCATCCCTTTCAAACAGCTTTTAACCTGGAAATGTGTTTGGTGAAAATAAACTCATCCCTAACTCAGCCAGTGCCTGAATGAAAGTACTCATGTAGCTGCATCTCCTACATTGCAGGGGAGCATGGCACATTACTAAGTGAAAACATTCTCTCCTTTTTTCATCTCTCACCAAATCTGCATTTCACCCCCTCAGTGCAGGAAGCGCTCCTGCAGAGGGGCTCTATGCATCTCCCTGAGCAGGCAGCAGCTCCCTGCCCACCCAAAAGCCCCTTTCTACAGTCAGGGCTGTCCGCCAGACATCATTTCTTATGGTTGCCAGTCTTTGGACAGCTCCTGTTCATGGACTGTGCTGGGGAAACTGATGCAGCACAGTGATGGAGCTCATGGCAGCAGGGAAGAGGAGGAAAGGACCTTCTGGAGCCTATGGTGAAGCATGAAACCAGGCAAGGAAGGGAGCGGGAAGGTCAAAAAGGTGCTTCTGCAGCCAAGCAGAGAGGTGGCTCATCCCTAAAAGCTGAGGTTTTCATTAAGGCTGACCAAATAATCCTGAAAAGGTATTGTGCTGGAGCACATAATGCAGCAATGTTTGCAGCATTCATTAAGACAAACGGGCAAAGTTCAAGCTAAATCCCAGGACAACTGCAACTACACCTCCATGCAAACAGATGCACATTTGGAGCATATGTTAGGATCCTGAATACCCCAGGAGACATCAGCAGTCCCATTTGACTTATGAATTTGAGTGCCATGTTGTCCTAAGCAGATGGAGCTGCAAAAACATTCAGGACTGAATGAAAGACAAATGGGTATCTTTGCTTTACAAGTCCCAGCCTGGTCACACCTATGACCAAGAGCTGCAGCACTGATTTTAGTCTCTCTTTAAAGTCTGTTATCTGTTAAAAGAAGGCACTTCTGTAGCAGATGGGATGGGACAATTCTGCTGATATTGAGCCAAGGCTCTTGGACAAATAATTAAACATTAACATTTGTGAAGAAACTAGATTCGAGGACTAATGAAACCAAGGTCCCTTCTGAGCAAACGATGAGCCCAAAGCTTGTGGTGTTGCTGGTATCCATCACAGCAGACCTTTTTTCCAGGGTCTAAATCAGTCAAATAAATAGATGCTATTTTTCACACTCTCTTCCTGGGGTGACTGCAGTCAGTTCATGAGTCAGCCTGCCAGGTCTATGTTGGAAGCAAAGCCCAGCTGCATCTCTCCGTCTCACTGCTAGGTCTCCAATTGATGAAGTTTTAATGAAATCAGGGTTTAGAAAGGAGACAGAGTTTTCATGGATCAGTAACATTTTCTATTAGACCAAATGCTGGGGAAAAAATGATCAAGGTTTTGAAGATACATGCCCTTCTTCAGAGATGAAACAGGAGCTCTGAAACAGAGGTTGGAAACAGTTTCATTATATTAATCCATTTCATAATTTGATGAGAAAATGGAGTTTGGTACCTGTACTGCAAAGAAAGTTTCACTGAGGCCAGAGAAAACGTCCTTGGTCCTATTGGACAGGGAAAGATGGGGAGATACTGACAGCTGAATGGTCTGGTGTCAGCAGAAAGCAGTGAGTGAGGAAAATTGTATGGTGTCATAAAATGAATGCTTCTACTGGGTCCATTGTTTTCCATATCCAGAATTTTATGAATTTTAGTTCCTGAGCCTTGGAAATGAAGTATCGCATGGATGGGGGGGTGCATGGAGAGCAGTTGTGGCTCTGCCCCCAGGGAGTTGGTAGTGGTGGATGGGGACTAGGGTGAGTTTTCATTGTTTTGTGGTTCCTGGTCTGCCTTTGGATGAGGTGCATTGGCCAGAGGGAACTTTGTTTTGGTCAAAGGCTTGGTAAGATTGAGGAGTCGTTGAAAGATGGATGGCAAAAAAGCCCAGGGAATATATCTTTTTTTCCAAGTTAGGAAACCAGTGCTGGTTGTTCAGTGATTTTCCCTGTAGTTTCTCACGTAAGATAATGTGTGACAATCAGGGATACGCAGGCAGCAGACTTGGCATTATTTTTTTGTACACAGTAAGTTTGCGTATCTTCGTATTTGGCTTGTTCAAAGCCACAGTTGTTTTCCCAAGAGGAAAGTCCTTACGGTGTGCAGATGGATGATCTATTCATGGATGAGATGTGCATTGTCCCTACAGAAAGTGTCATGGGACAGGACTGTGCGTCACAGCTTTGTGCATGGTACACAGGGCTGCTGCTTTTCTGGCTGTGTTTTTCCCTGAGTCTTCTTTGTGGATTGCCGTGTTTTAGGTGGTTTATGGTACACCTAAAAAAATTTGATGTCACCTTTTTTAAATAGGAAATGGCCCTTTCTTAGTGAATCACCTAATCCTGTCAGAGATAGCTTTGAACCAAAACAAATTATCCAAATATTTCTGCGTAACTGTCACCATGGTGGAACACGATTGTGTTTTCCTTGCTCTGTATCACTAGAATGATCGGCTGCCTTTTGATTTCAGTGCATTTCTCAACACTGACAAAAGGCTTCACATTGTGGTTTGAGGAAGAGAGTGAGCATTTTGGAAAACTGCCTGGTTTCAGTGCATGTAGCCAAAAGGTTGAGCATGAGAGGTAAAACTAGAGAGACACATCGTCGGGAGTGTGTGGTGTCATTTCACCTTGCAGACTGACACACATACAGTTTGGTTGTATGCCATATTCCTGGGTTAGCCATAGAGATGAACTTAAATCCATCAGCAAAGCACAGTCTTCTTAAGCAGAACTGTTCCGCCATGCCCAGGGAAGTGTTGGAAGCGTAGCTTATCATGGCACTGGCTTTCCAGCAGCTGGCAAGGATTTCTGGGGACAGGACTTGGATTCTGGTAACTGACAAACCCATTAATCAAAGAACCATAGAATGGTTTGGGTTGGAAGGGACACTTAAAGATCATTTAGTCCAACCCTCTGTCACTATAGACCCTGGTAAAAAGTCTTTCTGTCTTCCTTACAAGCCTCATTAGTGCATTGAAAGAGTACATTAAAAAAATAATAATAATTAAAAAACTGCATTGAAAGACTCCCTGGAGCCTTCTTCAGAAAGTTGGTTTTCAATCTGAGATGTGGACATGGTTTGCTGCCCAGGTCCTGTCCCAGGGTTTGCTACGTCCTGGAGTGCATTGAGCACAGCTCCAGCAGCCACACCAGAAAGCACTGTTTGCTGGATCTGGGAGATGAGCTACCATGTGACAGTTTATTTTAGCATGAGAAGAGTCCTCAAGCATCACTGAGCTAAATATTTCTCTAATTCATGCATAACTTAAGTACAATTAGCAGCCCGATCTCAGAGACCTAGGTCAGATGTGACGTTACTGTGCTGGGACTGCACCTTATGAGATCAGGAGCTCAGGGCTGGGATTTGGTTGAATCTCCAGGACCATTAACAGCACTACACAAAACCCCATCAGCACCCACTGCTGGGGCAGGGGAGACATCACTGAGAACTGTTTTCAATTTACATTACCATACACCACAGTTCCACTTCATGCAAATATGGGTCATGGAGACTAGAGCAAGCCTAGGGTTTGCAGAATCTGCATTAACCCTCCAGCACACTTGCCCAACTCTTCACCACCTGCCAAGAGACTCATGATGAGAGCTGCAATGAAAGACACCCTGAAACATCCAAAGGCATCTCTGTGTTGTGATATGGCATGGATAAATCCGACAGTTAAGCAGTTCAGACAAGCTAATGAAAGAATGTGCGCCATATTAGTTACATGCCGAATGCCCTCTGCTTTGAGTCACATCCTCTACACCACCCAAGGAAAGACCTGCCCCAGAGCCCTGGTGGGGCACTTGTCAGATGAAGAGATGGTTCCTGGAAGGGTTTCCAGCACATTGCCAGTGGGCTCAAGCACACTGGGCATCTGATGTGGAGCTCATAGAGCTGCCACCAAAATGCATTGTCCCTTCTCATCGCAAACGTGAGTTTATCACCAATGCTCTTCCTCCATTTTACCTGGACACAGGTATACCTCCTCTTGTGCTGGACTATGTTTCATGGGCATTAAGGCCCAGAGACCCCATGGCCTCCCGAGCTTTTCTGCAGCCTGGGAGCAAGCACCACCAAAGATCCTCATTTTTCCCAGTTTTGAGGTGTGAGCACTCCATGCCTCCCTCCTTGCTGTAGACCTGCTGTTCTGAGTCATGCATTAAAATTACTTTCCTGAATTTTATTTTTTTGTGGTGACAGCTGATTTGTATTTTCTTACTTCTCTGCTCTAGCATATTGGTAGCTGGCAAGAGCTAGAAAATGCCAAGCGAATCACTGGAGGGGACTTCAGAATTGATCACCTTGTTTTTACCAGGGCAAGGAAAAAATCATGTACTCCTCGCAACAGAGTAACTCAACAGTTACTCCAGGCTTTAATTGAACTTTCTACCTCACAGTTCTTAGCTGAATTAATCTTGTTTTCAAACAGCGGACGTTCTGTGGAAAGTGAACTGTTATATAAAATTATTTTAAAATGCAAATAAAATAAAAGACAAATTCACATCCTAGCACGGTATGACAGAGAGAAACAAATCAGAAAATATTAAAATCACTTACATTATTTCTTCACATCTTTTCAGTCTTGGATTCACAAATGTTGATTTTTCATGTGCTCTGCTCTTGACTTACTGAACTGAACTGCAACAGTGGAGGGGAGCTTGCTAATGTGTTTCTGTCTCTGGTTGAATTAAATATTCACTAACTTTCTTCAGGGCTTTAGAATTGTCAGTAAAGATCCATGACAACCAAAAGAAGTCTCACAGTCACCAATGCTCTCAGCTAATGTGAGATAATGTGAGCCATGGGCTTTGGAGGGCAGAGGGGATGGACTTCAGAAGGACTCCAGTTCCTACAAGCTGTGGGGAGGTTGTAAAATCCTGAAAACCAGATTCTTTGGGTGTGCAGCTGCTTGGGGGCCTGCAAGTCACTGGGCAGTGCCGCCGGGCAGACTGGTGTCGATGGCTGCATCTTTGGATGTGGCCAGCCTGTGTGTCAGCCCCAGTACCCTGTTGATTTCTGGCAATGAACAGAACACAATGATTTCTGGCAGCTTAATTTGTAATTTTTACTTCTCCTTAGAAACTGTCAGTTTGACAAATCAAACTTTTACCTGCACATATGAATTTATCCTGCCTTATGTGAATTTCTCACTGGGGAAAAAAATTGCTTGGTTAATGTTAATTGTCTTCCAAATAAGAATGTCCTGGTCCTGAGATCACAGCAACTTCCAGTTTCTAAATATGAGCTAAAAGACAGCAACAAACTTAACCTGACTTAACAGAGGTCAGAATGAAAACCCAAAGATTATTCCATGATTACCAAAATGAAATGTTTTTTCTGACTTCATTTGGCTTTTTCTTTCTTTTGTGTTCTCTGATCACATAGGTTTTGCAGGCATTGTCATTTTGGTTCAAATCTCACAGACAAGCACACTGCAGGATGGGAAAGATCCTGCTTGCTCTGCTCTTCTGGCTTCATTTAGCACAAAAGGAAGTGCAGTCCCCAAAACCACCATTATGCTCCTAAACAGAGCCCCATATTCTGCTGTTTATACTCTACAACAACTCTGCTTAATGTAAATCTTAATGTAACTCCAGGATAAAGGTAAGAGAGGCATAAAGGTGGGACTTCCCAAATTGTACTGAAGCAATTAAAACCAGCCAAGTGATGACAAAAACACTTTATGCCTCTGAGCATCATGTAAGTTTTGACAGTGGTGCAGAAGTCAGCACTTCCAAAACACCTGTGGTGAGCTGAGCACTGTGGGGCAGAGCCCAGCCCAGGGGCATGATCCATGCATGAACGCAGTGCAGCTTCTGCCCTGTCCACCCTCCTAATTGTGCATTTGTTCTCTGATTGCTTAGCATAAATTTCTCCTTTTCTAAGCTGTTTTGTTGCGTGCTGCCACACAACACACACTGCTTAATCCCAGCAGTTACTGTTGGTTCAGTGTTGGACAAAGCTGTTTTTTCTCTCTTCTGCACAGTGCAAGCTCTTCATTTTTCTGTAGGGGAACTCGTTGTTGGAAGTGCTGCTGGTGTATCTCACAGCCATTTTTTTTCCAGTTGTCTCCTCTTTGTATGCAGCAACTGTCACCTCAGAGCAAACCCAACCTACTGAGCACCATTTATTCTGTGCCTGCCATAGCACTGAGCATCGCAGCCCTCCCACAGCACCCTGCTGTACACAAGCCTGCACAGTGTAGCCAGTCGAAGATCTGCTCTTACTCTCTTCTTTCCCTACATGGCACAGCTTCAGTAATAATAGTATCAAGCATTTGCACATATACAGCATTGTCTGGCCATTTCTGGAAATTCAGCATTTTTTTTTTATAGACCTGGACTTTCATTTTGGACCAGACATCCCAGATGACTATGGAACAAGGGGACCAACATAAAAAACAAATGTACTTTGATTTAATAGAGCAGCCTGAGAAGTTGCCTGCAGCCTATGTTAGTTTTGTCTGGTGCTAGATAGCAGTATTGGAAGACCTGTTTGCTGCCTTGTTATTGTTACTGTTTGATACTCATCATCTGCAGTGTTAAGGATGTCTTGAGTTTCCCCATAGTAGCTCTCAGTCTCCTTGGCAAAGCTCTTATTAATTATCAGTGTCCTTCACACATTTCAGGAACATGTCTCACCTTCTAATCCACTTCTCCTGGCATTCTTGAAACATTTGTAACTGTTAAGTGAAAAATTGGTTCCCTTTGGCTAAAGGACACTTTCAGCAGCAGGGCTGCTTGGCTGGCTCATTTGCTTTGCTGGGGTTTCTGCTTTCTTCTCTAATTCAGAAGCAGCTTACAGATCGCTCCTCCAGGCAGTGATGCTGTCAGCAGCAGTGTGTGAGAAGTGGGGAGAAGAGCAGTGGGTCAAATTCAATCAATCTGGTGAAGCAGACAGAACAGGTTACTTTTGCTAGATGGTGCCTTTCCCTTATTCCATAATCCTACTCTTGTTGGGTGTCATGTTTGTCATTATTGCCAAAAAGTTATAGCCTATGCTTCACCACTGTGATGCTGGCACAAGGCATGGCACCAGCAGCGGCGCTGGAGGAGGTAACATGGATCAAGGTCACCTCACGTCCTTGTTCAGTTTGTGTCGGGATGAAGATGTAAATATGATGCACCTGGCACAGCCAGACAGGTTTCTGTCACCCCAGGGACTCACTGCATCCCCCCAGGGGACAGAGCCTCTGCCCTTCCACTGGTGAAGGAGCATCTTGTAGGACAAAGATTTTTTTGCAAGAAGTGATTCTTCAGCACACCCCACATGGTGACCTGCCACAAAACCCCCTGTCCTGCTCTCATTTTGTTGCTGATTGAACGGAGGGGACACAGGACTGCCCACAGCAGGACACATAGGCACACACCCGGAACAAGCTCCAGCCCCATCCAGAGGATGGGTTTACACTGGAGGCATCAATCCAGTAGAAACTCCATATTTGTGAGGTAGGCTGAAGCCACTCGCTCCCAAATGGGGATTCCCAGCATTAGCCCTAATTAAAACCTGTGAGTTTGTTTTTCCAAGAGGCTCCCACAGGCCTCACATCTAAGGTCAAGATGCTGAAGACCCATTTACATATGCACTTTTATTAGGATCAGACTGGGCGTTGGTTATTGAGGCCAGGGAGCTGTAAAACTGGGCGAAAGAAATAATTAGAACCCATTAATTTGTACTTCAGCCTGATAGCACTTTCTAATTTAAAACCAAAACAAAACAAACAAACAAAAAAAACCAACCACTTCTCCATGTTTTAGTTAAACTATTTTAAGTTAATTGAATGGGCCCAGGATTAATATTCCTACTGTGTTTTCTGTGGAGGTGTTGCTGCAATTTAACCTCTCAGGGAGCCAATTTCTCTTAGCCCAGTTTAATAACCATTATATCCCAGCTGTGAAGTGAGGAGACCGGTGCAGAAGCAAAGTCACTGACCCACTCCTCTGCTTAAAACTTAACCCCAGAGAGTTAAAATCTGTGTCTAGTGATGGAGAGCACCAAGCTAGCCAGGCGGTGGGACATAGCAGAGGCAACAATGGCTCATTCGTAAACACCCAGGACAATACAAGAGGATTTCTTTGAAGACTGTCAGCAGCATCTTCCATCACCCGACCCAAACGACAGTATCTTCATGGGGTCACTTTAGCTACACCATCAGTGCACTAAGCCTTGTCCCAGGAATCGTGTCTTGTGTAACCAGAAGGTTTAAGGGATGCTCCAGACCCCCACCAGGTTCTGCAGGGGCATGGCAAGCAAAGCTAACGCCACCTCTGCCGGGCACTGGAGGGGGACCGTGGAGGAAACATGGTGAGCACCGATCACGCAGGGCTCTTCAGGGATACCCTGTCCCCTGCCCCTGCTCTGTAGCATGCCCTAGTAAACACTTGGATATGAGCTGGGACAACCCTATATTTTGGGCACATTGAGTCAAATTAGCTTGTCAGATGTGCCAGGTGGCTGAATAACTCTGAGACCCGAAGTGGCATCTGGGTGGATATCCAAGCTGTTGGCAACAGCTACAGTCAGAGCTGGGGCTGTGCAGGGAGCAGGACAGCACAGGGGGAAAGCAGCAAGTAAAGCAGCTTTGCTTAATGCTCTCTGAACAAACACAGAGCACTAAAGGCGAGGTAGTAGAAAAGAAGAAGTAGCAGCACTAGTACTTAGAAAATGGTACTTGAAGCATCTTGACAATTGGGACAAAAGGAGAAGTGGGACCTCCCCTGGGAGAACAGGGGAGAGTGCAGGAGGCCCTGGCTGCATATAGGTACCCTGTGCCTGCAGGACTTCTTGCAAATCATTTTCAGCATTGTTGCCTTGTTCCAGTGGTTCGCGTGGAAGTGCCCAGAAAAAGAGCTGGTGCACCAGCTGGTACTGAGCCAGCAGCCCAGAGCTATCAGTGCAGTCAGCAAGCAGCAAGATGAAGTGAGAAGCCCATTTCCATCACCACCATGAAGGCCAAAGGTGCCTTTTTTTCATATATTCAGCATTGAACTGATTGTTGTTTTTAAGATGAAATGTAATTTTCCGCATGGGAAAATGCCAAGTTGTCAACACATGAACTGGTCCCTGGTTGTGCATTGGTTCCAGGTGCAGTGGTGTGGATGGAGATGGTGGAGATGGGGATAGGGATGAGGATGGGGATAGGGGCAACCTTGTGGGTTCACCAACAGGGGCCTGGGAAGGTACCCCAGTGTTTCTCATACTCACCAGGCACATCACCTGCAGCAAGCCTTGGCGGCCTCCTCAAGGGGGGGTGGCTTCTTGCCTCTGGTACGCAGAAAGCCCACTCTTCATCATGGTCTTGGTCCACCCAGACAGAGCAAGGGCCAAGCTGATAGAGAAGCATGTGCGGACCCACACACCAAACATTTTGTAACCCACAAGACTTGGTACCTCTCGCAGGGCTGTGGACATCCCAGCAGTACTCTTCAGAGGCCCCGCGTGAGCTCTGGGGGTGGCTGGAGGAACACGCAGGAGTTACCCACAGGCCAGGTTAGTTTTGCACACTTCATCATTTCACAGTGCAAATTTAAGCCAGGTGCTTGGGATTAAGGGTGCTAAGAATACACACTTAAATCTGATTATAATTTATCAATGTATGAGCAATTCCCTGCTGACAAAGCTGCTGGAAGAATGGAGCTATCTCCCGTTAGCAGCAGCCAGCGCAGTAACGAGCCTGTTACTATGGAAATGAGCTTGTTACCCTCTCCTGCTCCTGGCAAGCGGGATGCTCAGGTGCAGCATCAGGGAAGCTGGCTGTTCCCAACGGCAAGCGGTACCTCAGCTGACAACAACCCCAACCCCAAGACAGGGCTGGAGAAGCTGTTACTAGCACCTGGGTGCTGGCATGGATGCAGGGCAAGGTGGCCCGGGGCACATTGTGCACCACAGAGCCAACTTGAGCTGGCAGATGGGTACTCGTGGGGTCCTACAGCCCCAGCTGCCTTGTCTGTAAGGTTATTTCTACAGGGATGCTGGTTGCTGCTGGGCTTCTTGAGCCAGGGTGCTCCTGGCACTGGGAGCGTGTTTGTGCAGCCTCATGCTGTGAGTAATGGGCGAGCAGGGATGGAGAAACACCCTGAGGGTGCAGGCGAGGTGCTCAGTCCTGGGCTCCAGCCCCAGCAGGGTGGGACCACATCTTTCCACCAAAGCAGGGCTGTGCAGCATCATCTCCTGGGAGGAGGATGATCCTGTAGCTGGATGGAGCTCTGCTCCCTCTTGCAGGGAATTTGGTGGAGGCAGCAGGGTGCTGGCAAGGATGAATTTGTGTCTGCTGTCCTGCAAATGCACACAGGTAAAGTGGGTGGAGGTGGAGGTGAGTACTACAATGGGTGTAATGAGAAGCATGGTCCCTTTTGCTCTGATCCATTTCTCCCTCCTCCCTCTACAGAAGGGCAGCAAGCTGGGATAAGGCTGCTCTCAGCAGGGCAATGTGAGACCTCCACAGATGGTCAGGCATGGGCCCCAGAAAGAGAAAGAGCTTGTGCACATGTGAGGGCAGCCTCAGTTCCTACCACAGCCCACAGAGCATTCCTGCAGGACCTTTGCATGCTTTGTCCCAGTCCGTAAATGCTCTGGGTCACGCCTTTGTAGGTGGCAAGAGCACTGGCATGGAGCAGGCAATGGAAGGACAAAGAGTAGTAGCGATGGGGAAAAGACAAATAGACCCCTCAATCTTCAGCTCACATCATGGAGTCAGCCACCCTCCACGGGGGTGTGTGTGGAGCAGAACAAAATGCATCTACTGTGTTTTCACTGCTGGAGCCGCAGGACTTCCAGCCCTCCTTCTGTGGATGTGTGGGCCAGAAAGGGGGCGGGTAGAGGAAATTAGACTTGCTTTAAAGGTAGCAGTGATTTGGGGGAACACAGAAAATGGCATTGCTCCTTTAACTCCAGTTGTATGTTGCAGGCTTAGAAGTGGCTCTGTCCTCTGTCCTGGGGGAGCACAAGAGTCACTCCAAGCTTCAGGGTGTCAAAATGTGACACCCTGTAGCACATCTTCTTTGATAGAAGAATAAATAAAATATATAATGAGAAACTTCCAGATTTGGAGGGGGTGTATGTCTGGACATTTAGAAAATATTTCATAGGTTCCCACATATGTTTGATTTATATATATATATGTATAGATATATCTATATATAGATATATGAAAATGTATTGTCTTCATCCAGAAGCTTTTACAGCACCGGGCTGCCACAGGCTGTGGATTGAAACAGCACTTGCTGCCTCTTAGGTGTGAGCAGCAAGACCTCCAGCCTGTACAGCTCAACACATCCCAAGCAAAAACCACTACACCGCTTCACATGCTTGCTCCCTTCTTGTGTGGTCCTCCTGCCCCTCCAGACTCCTGATTTCTCCAGGGGTCTGTGTCCCTTGCATTATAAAATATCAGTGGCTGAGTTTATCTGGGAAGTACAGTCAGTACAAAATGGCCATTTATCCAGTCCCCAAGCAGAGCTGGGAATACATTGTGTTCTTGTGTTGAGCACTCTGGGGCTGTGCACTTTAATACATGGCCAACATGAAACATTGGTCCTATGGAAAAGACACAGACCAGTAGTTTATGAGCTCAAAGCCTGTCTAGCTAAAGGAACAGCTGCACGATCTGCAGTGAGCACCAACATGCTGCTTGTGTTCAGAAACAAAGAGGCAGTGGCCAATGCAGCACAAAGCCCTGCTTGCTGTGCAAATAGTCGGAGTATTTTGGGGGTCACATCCCCAGGTGTCGCAGTCAGCTGTGAGCATGGGCAGAGCCAGTTTGCATTTTCCTTGCAGGTATTCAAGACAGACATAGTCTGAAATGCACTAGATCTGAGAGCAAAGACGAAGACTAAATTATGCTTGTTGTTCAGAAATTATTAACAAATTATTTTTTGTTTGGCTACCACAAATGAGAAATCTATGAAACCTGAAGCTTTTGGAACTGCAGACCTGTTTTTCAAAAGCATGAGGAAAGAGCCTGCTCTCCCCTCTGCTGATTCATTCCCCACCCCAGTGTTCTTTCTCCCACCCCAGATTCATTCTCCCACCATCAAGAGGCACAAGGCTCATATGGAGTCCTCAACAGTAGAAGACCTTCTCAGATGGCTTACATGGGCCAGACTTGGGCCCAGTAGGTTCAGGACAAGTTGGTATCCAAGCACTGTCCTAGCTAAAGCCATAGCTGCCAGAGGAGCCAGTCCTGCCCCTTGGTGAGGATTTTTATTGATGCAGCTTTGAGAGAAGTTGCGAGTCACCCGAACAGCCCCACTCACTGTGCCATGCAGGGTCCTATCCTGACATCGCCCACTCTGCACAGCAGCAAGGCCAACTTGGGATTCAAGAAAGGAGCTCTACCACTCTTTTTTTGAAAGCTGAGGTGATATTAAAGGAAAGTGTCATAAGTATTATTTCAGCATTTAACTCTTTGAAGAACTAAGTGCTTCTCATAGGGTCACTTCCCTGCATAGAGCAGAAGGAGAATGTGCCAGATATGATACAGCAGTATCTGCAAAAGGTACCAGCTGTGAAACCAGTGTTCTGCAGCCATGACAGCTGTCAGTTAGCTGCAAACTTCGGAAACTGCATGTAGGAAGACTGAAGGAACTGGTCAGGACTGTGCTTTCATTCCCAGCAGGGAATTCAAAGCAAGGGACTGTGTTGGATCAGGTCCATTTTACAAAATGTCCCAGAGTGTCTCTTGGGACAACATGAGATGTGTCTGCTGCTTACAGTTACTCAAGTCCACTAAACTGCAGTGGGCAATTCCTGGTGCTCTCCATAAGAAGCCAAACACACCTGTAACTAGTGCAGGTTTTCATTCAGGGTTCTCATGCATCACATGGGGCATTTGAGCATCAGCACTGTGCACAGTTTGTTTCTATAGCACTGCTTACAGCGTATTCCAAAAGCACCGACTCAGAAACGACATCATTGATTTCTCCTAATTATAAATCCTATAGAAAGTTTTCAGCTTGCAACAGTCACAGTTTTCCTCTCAGCAGAGCCAATAAAAGTTAAGAGTTGCTCCCTGGTTACTGTCATTACAACAATAAAAAGCCAGAGTAATTGAAAAGTGAATCAGGGAAGCTGCCAGATTGGAGAGCAGTGATAATAGAAGAAATTACCTGGAAGCCCAAACCCGATGCAAACTATCGTCTCTGGCTGCACTGAGCTCAAGCCCAGTGTGGACAAACTTCTGTGCTGATGATGGAGGAAATGCCTGCTGGATGCAAGTACTGGAGCAGAGAGCAAAGCAGGAGCAATGAACGTATGCATGCAAACAGGCCAAACACTCAGGGCATGAGCCAGCAATGGTGATTTTGACACCCATCTGAGATGGTTCCTCCTAGAAGACAAAAATGGTAACGGAACAATATAAAATATTTTTCCCTATATTAGCATCAAGCTTAAAAGTAGGAGCCAGAGACACAGCAACAGATGGATATTTGACAAGAGAATTTTCACAGAATCACAGAATTTTCTAGGTTGGAAGAGACCTCAAGGTCATCGAGTCCAACCTCCAACCTAACACTAACAGCCCTCCACTAAACCATATCCCTAAGCTCTACATCTAAACGTCTTTTGAAGACTTCCAAGGATGGTGACTCCACCACTTCCCTGGGCAGCCTGTTCCAGTGCCTCACAACCCTTTCTGTAAAGAAGTTCTTCCTAACATCTAGCCTAAAACTCCCCTGGCTCAACTTAAACCCATTCCCCCTCGTCCTGTCACCAGGCACGTGGGAGAACAGGCCAACCCCCACCTCGCTACAGCCTCCCTTGAGGTACCTAAAAAGAGCAATAAGGTCGCCCCTGAGCCTCCTCTTCTCCAGGCTGAACAAGCCCAGCTCCCTCAGCCGCTCCTCGTAGGACTTGTTCTCCAGGCCCCTCACCAGCTTCGTCGCCCTTCTCTGCACCCGCTCAAGCACCTCGATGTCCTTCTTGTAGCGAGGGGCCCAAAACTGAACACAGTACTCGAGGTGCGGCCTCACCAGAGCTGAGTACAGGGGGACGATCACCTCCCTAGCCCTGCTGGTCACGCTGTTCCTAATACAAGCCAGGATGCCGTTGGCCTTCTTGGCCACCTGAGCACACTGCTGGCTCATATTCAGCCGACTGTCCACCATCACTCCCAGGTCCTTCTCTGCCTGGCAGCTCTCCAACCATTCCTCTCCCAGCCTGTAGCTCTGCTTGGGGTTATTGCGCCCCAGGTGCAGGACCCGGCACTTGGCCTTGTTAAACTTCATGCAGTTGACCTCAGCCCATCGGTGCAGCCTATCCAGATCCTCCTGCAGAGCTTTCCTACCCTCAAGCAGATCGACACACGCACCTAACTTGGTGTCATCTGCGAACTTACTGAGGGTGCACTCGATGCCCTCGTCCAGATCATCGATGAAGATATTAAAGAGGACCGGCCCCAGCACCGAGCCCTGGGGGACGCCACTAGTGACTGGCCTCCAACTGGACTTGGCTCCATTCACCACGACTCTTTGGGCCCGGCTATCCAGCCAGTTTCTAACCCAACGAAGCGTGCGCCAGTCCAAGCCAAGAGCAGCCAGTTTCTTGAGGATTTTTGTCCCGTTAGACACACTAACTGGTATAGGAATACCCCCAAACCCACAAGTCATTACTGTTTCCACATTGTTAAGACCAGCAGATGCCTGTGTCTGTGTTTGTAATCCAGGTAGCCTGAAGCAAGACAATAGGTAGACTCTGCAAAAGCTTGTTAGTGGCAGTGCTGTTATAAAGAGAGACCTGCAATGATTCCTAAGAGCAAAAGGAAAGGAGCAGCATATGCCAGCACAGGGGACTGTGTGTCTTTTACCCTCCACAAGGCCAGCATGCATGCACCATACACAGGAGGTTCTTTGTCCTCAACTACCCTGCCCAGATGAAGTCTTTGAACATTTCCATTAAGTCTAAAGGAGGCTAACACAACACTGCAATAATCCTCGGAGGCCACAAGTAAAGATCAGATCACAGAGACAGTGCTCTGGGCTTTGAGGCACTCATAGGGCTTGAGCATCCGTCCACGTTGGAGAACACAAGTTTTGAACAACTTCTAAAAAATCATTACTTTAAGGGGGAGGGGCGGGTGGGGAGGTGGGGGGGGAATAAGCCCATTAAAAAAAAATGGGGAAAAAATGTTTGTATTGGCCTCAGAGAACTTTTCATGAGCCGAGAACAGTAAGAAAACTCCAGCACAGGTTGAATATTACACCCTGACGAGATGTGATAGGTTAACCCCATGCCATCTAGCGGCTCCTGCTGATACAAATTGACCACTAAGTGAAATTATGGGTTTCAGCATAGGGTGGATTTAGGAAGACACCAGGGCCAAAGTTCAGGTTTGAGCTCTGCCAAGAGAAAAACTTCAAAGGAGAGCAGGACTGGGTGGCAGGTGATAAAGCATTGCTGCTGCCCACGAGTACGCCTCTGTGGCACTGCAGGAAGCCAGCTGGGAGGGATGCACACCCTGGGCAGCCTCAAGACACTCCACAAACCTCTGCTAATGACAGCTTCTGACACTGCTGTAAGACAAGCATACACATTAGCCCAAGTTTCCACACCTTTATTCGTCAGGAGAAATGCTTTTCATAATCATAGTTGTGAAGTACACAGTTGCTTGATTTTACTTGCTCTTTTAACATATAAGAAGACAGATTACGGGTGGTGAAATTTCCTCATGCACAATAAAGAGAGCTGGAAATATGTGACTAAATACTGGGGGGGGGTTGCAATCCAACTTTGAACTGTGCGGCAGGGGACCACTGGTGACAATTGTATGCTCGCTATTTTTAGCTGGGCAGCATGAATATCGAATCCCTGAGGAACAAGGAAAGCAACAAAACAAGCATACCAACCAAATCAGGGTTTCAGAGAACTCATCTGGGGCAAAAAACAGGAACTGTCTGTCTACTGTACCCCTGCTATTCACTTTTCTGCAGATTTACTGCACCAAGTTTTAAATCATTGCATGAAATAAATAAATAGAACTGTAAAAATCAGTGTTTCTTAGATAGATTAATGCATATGGATGCATGCAGATCTGCTTATATGCACACAGAAACACATAAATACTTTGAGGTCCAGGTTTAATCACAGTGCACTTATTTCCCCCAGTTAATCACTTTGAGAATTAATAATTTTGTATCTGTGCAATGAGGTGTGGAGCAGTGGTCAGGGAAGACAACCTTAGATAACACACCAGGCGGCTCAGAGCTGATAAGGTTTGTCCTGTCCTTATCAACCTTGGGGAAAAGGATTGGGGATTTACGCTGTACTGTTTCTGAAATGCCAGCTATATGATCTGATCATTCATTATCACCATACTCTCAATTGCAGAAGTGGGCACAAATTTGCATCGCCTTTCCTCAGTGTTAACACCACAGTGTTAAGCCAGGGTTGTTTGTTTTTTCTGAGGTTTCTTGAAGGTAGGCAGCTTGGATAAGGGTGTACAAGCCCCGGTGCTCACTGTTTGGTGCTGGCAAACCTGTGTCTGGGGTTGTAAATGCTGAGATGTCAAGGTGCTGCTCACATGCTGTGATGCAGGCACACCACCTGCCTATCAGCAGCAGCACAGGAGGAGATGTGGGAGGGCTCAGAGCACTTCCATCCTTCTTCAGTGCCTGCACTGATGGCTCAGAGAGGCTGGTCTCCTCCCTTGGGCTGCCAGTCAGACATTGGGAACCCCCTCTCTTGTGTACCATTAGCAGATGTTAATACCATGAAACTTACACCTGTGCAAAGTTCCTCTGCTGCAAAATGTTCATTTCTACATATTCTGCAGGAATGATCTGGTTTTAAAGCATTCATCTGGTATATGCGGAAACAGCATTTACCTACTGGATCTACATTTCTGCAAGGAAAATGTTCTCTGCTTGTGCTCTCCACATTGCAGTCAGGAGGAAAAACAGGGCAGAGAGAAGGTTGTGGCTCATGGCAAGGTGCTGGAGGTGCCAGGGGAATTTCTGAGGGCTTTACCTCTTCCAGGATTGCCAGGGCTGATGCTGGATTGCTATATTTCCAGCCTGGAAAACAACCCCTTGCTTCCCTACAGCTCTACCAGCAATAAGTAAGCTGCAAGAGCTCTAGCTACATCCAGTTGAATTATTCACACTGTTAGTGTTAAATGAACCCAAAAGAGCAAAATTTGCAAAGTTATATTGAGGTGTTGAAATGAGGTTGAAAAAACCACAAGTAGGGAACTGCAATGTGCCCACATGCCTCTCTTCCTCCCAGTACCACGCTTGTTCCTGCTGGCCGTGTCTAACTCGGTTCTCTTCCCACAGTTCGACATGCAGAGGATAACACTAGAAGAGCTGAAACACATCCTCTACCACGCCTTCCGGGACCACTTAACGATGAAGGACATTGAGAACATCATTATCAATGAAGAGGAGAGTTTAAATGAAAACTCTGGCAACTGTCAAACAGAGTTTGAAGGTGAGGGAGAAAGTTTCTGTACTATTATTTTCTTTCTTCTTCCTTTGTAAAACTCAGCCTGGTCCACAATATGCAATGGGCAAAGTTGCACAGAGTTAGTGCGGAGTTACTTCAGGACTTCTCAGCTTTGAGATCAATGCTCAGTCTACTAGTTCACGCAGCTTTTGAGCCAATACCAAAACCCTTTCTTTCTCATTTGTCCCCTAACTTTGGAGTATGCCCAAAGCAACTTTTATATCTGATGGTTTGCAGAGCCACAGGGTGGTACTTGGGCTGTTTCACTTTGGAGCCAGCAATAAATTGAAATTCACAGGCCAGCTTCAGTGCCTCTTAGGAAATGAAAAAGAATATTTGTGTCAAACATAACCAACCTGGTCTATTTTTCCCCTCAGTGTAGCAGCACAGCAGACAATATTACAAAGCCCAAACCATGCATTCATTCACAGTACAGATATCCACAGACTCCTGGCAAATAAATCAGCTTCTAGGCCAGAGGAACTCATGGTGCTCCAAATTGTTGCTGGTTGTAACAACCAAACCTAAAAATCATCTCAAGTGCAAAAAGTCCAGTGAGATATATACAGAGAAACTTAAGGGTTCTGCACATCACCCTGGTGCTTTCCCATCCACTGAAATGCCACGTTACATCGTCCATTTGTGGGAAATCCTGATATTCCGAGGGGTCAAGTAGCCTCTGAAAGGGCACTAGGTGGAGATAATGAAGCATCAAAATAAAGCAAATGATAGGCATATTAGTGCAATTCTTAGCCTGGCTAATTAATGGGATTCAGACACTGTATCCAGCACAGTCATCCTGTGCTAAATACTGCAGAAAAGATGTAGAAGAGCACGGCTGAATTTTAAAAAGTCTGCAGGAGGGAGGTAAGCAGCGACACTCTTCAAACCAAGCCAAGCAACATTTTTTTTTCCTCACAAAGAGTGGCAGGGAGGAAGGGATGCTTACTTACATGAATGGAGTTGTTAGTCCCCACTGACCTGCTGATTCAGTGGAGACATGCGCCAGCTGTCACTGCTGCAAGAGGCATGCAGGCTTCTTTCAGCATCGGTACTTGGGTGAACTATCCAAGTCGCAACAAAAAATGGGTCCGAAAACCGAAATGCTCAGCTTCTCATTTTGGAAGTCCCAGCTTCCAAAAGTACAGCAAGAACAGCTTTCCTCGTGGGATGTTGGCATTGCTGGTGCTAGGCAGAACCTAGAAGCAAAACAGACCCTTTTTTAGATGTTGTTAGGAATACACACACACATACAAATCCACCAGAGAATAAAGATCAACGAAACACTGTCAACCAAGATGCTAAGTTTTGCTCCAGGTCCCAGGAGAAGGGAATGGTTCTGGTCCACAGCAGCTCTGACATGAGCATTTCTCCCAGGAACAGCAGACTGAGAGTAGGCTATGTCCCCGCAGCTCTCAAGGCTGGACATGCCATTACTTGAAGTACCTACTTGTGCCAGAGGCGACACAGCTGCTGTAAGCATTCCCATTTCCCAAACACAAAATTCCCCACAGGACTCAGAAGCAGGAATGAAAGGGCCTCATGGCATAGACTGATGGCACCAAGGGAGAGCTGTCATGAAGGCTGGGCAGCATCTCAGCCTCGTATTAAGAAGGGTCTCTATGTAAGTTCATCACCCTTCACTCACTTAATTAGTGGAGAGAAAAAGATACTTTATGGATACAATTCCTCTAATTTATTTGAAGCACTACACGGGGATGAGGTGAACTGCACTGTAAAAAACACCTATTTCTTTCAACTGTAAAGGTAGCCTAACGGAATAGCTTAGAGGTTCACATCTATTTTTAATGTACATTTCATCCACCCCTCTGAAGTGCCTTTAATTATGGGTAGGAATGAAGCCAAGTTGAGCCCTGGTGGTTTTCACTGAGATTTGGGAATGAATCCTATGGGAGGAGAGACAGCAGATATTTTCAGTATGTTGCTGCAATGGGGAATCTCCACCCACTGTCATACGAGGCATGTTCTTGCCATCAAAAAGGATCACTAAGACCTTCCTCCACGGACAGGAAACATTACTATCAAGAAAAGTACAAATGCAAATTTCTGTAAGTCTCAAAATTGTGCCATATTGGCTTCTTGTCATAGAAAGGCCTTCGCAACTAAACTTCATAATATTTATTGTATATCAACACCGATGATGTAAGTTATTTCTCTTTCTCATACGCATACACACAGACAACCACACGCACATTTTAAACCAAGTACAAAATTTGTATTATAGTCAGAGACAAGTCTAGGATTTTGTTCAGCTCACTCTGAACATGAGAGTCATTTGCAAGACGTCAGATCTAGGCTCACATTACAACTTTCCCTCCTACACATTTCAAGGGAGTTTTGTTAGCCTTCTACTTGATGAAGAGCAAAGCAATGAAAATGCCCAGCTCCTCAGTACAAGCAGCCCACACCAGCCTTGACAATAAAGAACACAACCAGAAGGGAGGCAGAGTTATATCTTCAGCCCTTCTCACTATTTTTATTAATGCTTAGGGCAGGACAACGAAGCTCAGAGCCAAGAAGAGTGCATGTTTTTATGGGAAAAGACACAAGGAAAGGACAACCTTTTACAATGACATCACACTAACAAAAATCTGTAGTACAAAAATCATTCATCTGGCAGGTCCCTTTATCCAAATGCTCATGACATTAAGCTCTTGGCAAATAAGAGTGCTGGATAGTTACAGTGACCTGTGCTGCCAGCCGTGGGTATTTTATCCTCAGCCCTGACATTCAAATTAACAGGATGTGCAAGAGCTGCCACAGGTCCCCTCCCCGCTCTCCCCGGATAAGCATTAGGAGCATCCACTCCTCAGCTAACTCAACTTTGGCAGAGTAATGACAAAAGTCACTATAAATACACTGTAGCTGATCACATTATCAAGCTTAAATCTGCAGAGGAGAGGGTTCTCAATGCTCACCCTGAGCATCTCAGCCCCACTGTGGGCATCATAACCAGCCTGGCAGTCACAGCTAGTGTGCCCATTGAGCCTATTTCCAGGTGGAGAAGTTACAGATGGTAAGCTGTCTTTGCCACCCCTTGGCCAAGTCTTCACCACCAGCATACCCTCTGCATGTTGAGAAGATGAAGGATGAGCCTTGATGTGCCTTTGATTCTTGAGATTTTCTTTACATTGAATGGGGCACCTCAGAAGAAGCTTCTGGCTCTGACCACATTCAAGGAAACAACTCATCTCCAAACGCCTGCATGTCCCTTGGGTATTAAAAACTCTTATTGGCAACAAAATGCAAAACACATCAATAATCCAGACCTGTGACAATGCCCACTATGGAAACCAGCAGGAAAAAGAATAGATGCCATGATCAAAGGATCTATGAATCTGAAGAAATTGAGAGCAAAACCTCATCATCTATAGGGAGGGCAAGAAGGTTTTCATATTTAGGAGGACAATTCATAGACAATTCTAGGGCAGCACAAAATTGTGTTAACAATTTAAAAAAAAAAAAAAAGACAACTTCAGCTTCTCAGTAGGTAAAGAACAATATTGATGGCTTACCTGGATCCTACTATCTTTAAGCTCTATTTTGACTTGATAGTATAGCAGAAGACTGAAATTGCTTCAGGAGCAATTCTGCAAGAAATACTGAACATGCTTTACTCTTTTCCATTGAGTAGGAAAATGCCATTGCAGAAAGTCATGGCCAGTCTTCAACTGTTCTCCCAGTCATAATAACTGGCATCAGAGCCCTATGTTGAACAGCAACACTGACCATGAGGGCTTATGCCACTGTTTTGTTTGCTGGCTGGGGGAGTTTTCAAAGTGCATAAATAACAGAAAAATAAAGACAGAATAACCAAAGCTGTTATTTAACAAGCTTTTCAAAGTGCTGGGCCATCATGCACAAAACCAGGGAACTACAGTATTGATTCTGTGTGCATTATAAAAGCAAACGAAAGAATCAAGGAGTAGAGCCATACAAGCAGAAAGCAAGTAATTTAGGAGGCTGCCGTAAGGGGGATTTCATTATCTGAGCAGAATATAGTGAGTCCCTTGGAGCAATGGTTGTGCAACATTTCCCTGCCCTCGGCATTTTGACTCAAAGTGCTGCATAACGAGGGCTTCTTGTGCCTCCGGCACTGAGCTGATGCTCAGGGACCGCATGGGAGCTGGGATTAGGACACAGACACTGCTAAATCCTGGCCAGAGGAGGCAAGGAGGGATGAAACAACTGTTCAAAATGCAGCATCCAGTGCTCCCCTGTCTCCGTGTGATGAGGTTCAAGCCTGGATCAAAATAAGGTTTTATTTCTTTGTGCTCGAAACATTCTCCTGGCCTTTTCACAGCTTGGGCACTCAGAGCCTTTTTCTGGTCACATTTTGGTTTTATTGTAATTCTGAGCTTGTTGTCAAACCGTCTGAAAGTCTCCCATCATCACCAGTACAAGCATCTATGGGAAAAGGAAGGTGGGTAAATCCCTTCTCGTACCTAAAAAAGACCTTATATGTGTGTACTACCCATATATGTGTGTGAGGATCTTATGACTTTCTGTATCCATCTTGCAGAACCTTCAGAGCCTTTTCAAATGTTAATCTTTGTGGAACCCCTGTACCGTGTGTTGTTCTGGTATTCTTAGGTAGGGAGACTGAGGCAGAGACAAGAACTGGCTTTAGCAGACCACAACATGTATACTTGTTGCTGAACTTAAAAATATAATTACAAAAAATATGTCAAATGCTAAAAATCCCATTTGTCTGCATATTAACTGCTGCAATTTGCTCTCACCTCTTTTGACAATTGTTCTGCAAGCATTCATTTAAAAAGGTTCTTAGTAAGTCTGATTTTGCTTAGGCACAGAAAAACCTAAAGACAGTTCAAAAAAAATCCTAAGGTACTATGCATGCTCATGGGAATGATCACAGTGTTTTTTAAGCATTGTCTGGGAGCACATCTTGAATCTCTGCTTGCTCCCATTTGACTTATAATTGGAAAAACCTGGACGTGACTAAGGGGATTCACAGAAGACCAATATTTCTAATAAAAGAAATGCATAGAGAACTTCATAAAGAACTTAAAAAAAAAAAAACACAACCCTACCCTACCCAGATCAACTGAAACACTTAAATCTTCAGGCATTTGAAGGTTTTCAAAGCCAATGTGAGTGAGAAAGGGATTCCCGCAGTACAAGAGGGCAGTCTAATAGGAGAATTGGTATGGAAGTAATGAAAGGTAAGGATGATTATTTGGAAATGTCCCAGCGATATTCACCCCAATGGTCTCCAAGGAGAGGTAGTGCTTGACCAGCACAGGGAATCTTTGAAGTATGAGCTAGAGGGTTCAGCCAAAGTTGGGTGTACATTGAGGAGAAGGAGGATTTCCAAGCTCAGTCGATCCCAGTGGAAAGTAAAAATGTTTCTTTGGCCGAGGAACTCATCGAGTAACCCCCGGGATGGCAGGAGGTAGGAACTAGATGGTCTTTAAGTCCCCTTCCAACCCAAGCCATCCTGTGATTCTATGATGCTACGATCTTTCTCTTGTCTTTCCGGCAGTGCACGCCCAGAAGCAGAACAGACAGACCTGTGTACGGAAGAGCCTTATCTGCGCATTTGCCATGGCCTTTATTATAAGTGTGATGTTGATTGCGGCCAACCAGATCCTGCGGAGCGGCATGGAGTAGCCTCTCGCCATGACACTGTGAACCAAACTGACCATGCATGCGCATGCCACCGGGTGAGCTTCCCCTGAACCGACTCTCACACGGCAAAGAGACAGAGGCAGGCAGATAACGCACCATTCGACAAGGAGCCTGGGGCCAGCAGCGTAACGTGTCTTGTGAATCAACTACATCCTTTTGGCAGGGACATAAAAGGGCTGTCTTAATGCTTTAAAGGTTTTGTTTCCTAATGCAATAAAAAAAATATACAGGAGTCCTGAATTATTGCTTCAAAACAGCAATGGTAACTTGGAAGACACTTTCATCCAGCGGTCTGTTTTGCAGTTTCAAGGAGGCACAGCCTCGTGACTCATTGCAGCAGGGCTGTCTTTTAACCTAGGGGCCAACTGACTATTTTGCATAGCTCTCCGCCGGGCCCACATTCCCAGGAAGTTGATCGTAGCATTGCCACAAGCAAGTCTTGTTCATTTTATTTCATGTACTTCAGCTTCACTTTGTTTTTCCCTTATGACCATGCCTTTGAGTTTACGGCATTAGAGGGGAGCTAGAGCATCCTTGTACAGTATTTTCAAAGTAAAAAGAGGAGAAATTGCCAGCATCATACAAAATGTCTATTTTTGCTTCATAATACCGCCTTTGACACCAGACTGTGGGGTAGCATGAGTCTGTCTGACATTTTTTCCCACCGCAAATCAGGGTTTAAGAACCACCACCCGCTTTCACACATGGGCATTCCTGAGATTTGTGCAGTCTTCCAGCCAACCCTGCAACCACCAGCACCAGCCTTCTCTTTGGTCCCACCTGCGTATTCAACAACATTTTCTTTCCAGAAGTCTCGCCCTCTCACTATATTGGTATTCAACAACCTTATCTGAGACCAAAACCATAAGGAAAGCTCTTTCTCAGCTTTTCTTCCTGCTACTCATCTGCCCAATTTTTATTTAATTTCATTTGCCGTCGTTGTAATCTGCAGTGAATCCTCCATGTCAGACACCTTCTCATGAGAGACATTACATACTCACCTGTGTGGTGATGTGGGGTTTGACCAACCAGCTGCTCCAGATCCTCACTGGAGCCATCCCACCACCGCTGCCACCGCTCCACCCATCCCATGGATGGGCTCAAGAGAGGATGAGCTGGAAAGCAGGCTGCAGCAAGAGAAGAAGGAATCAAACTTGAGCATACCGCCATATGTTATGTAGTGTGTCAGACTTTCAGATCCCGCAAGTGTTAGTTATTTTTCCTGGAAGAGATTTTAATGTGCAGCAAAGAGAAGATGGAGTGATGCAAACAAGAGACACAACACATCCCGCGGAAAGTGCAGGGACTGCACACTCCTGGAGCCAGGATTACATCGGAAAGTGTTTCTCCTTTTAAACATGATACAAATCCTTGCACTTAGCTTCAGATGAACTGTGCATCTGTGTGTCACCCCTGGGAGAGATCTGGTTTCCTTGACCTCGTGGGAGATATTTGTGGCCAGCACATGCGGAGCCAGTGCGGGAAGCATTCACGCAGGCGTCAGAGCTGCAGTGGCTTCATGCTGCCAGCTGGGCAAGCTCCAGAAACACCAAGGAACAGTGAGATCCTGCTCCTGGAACGTAGATGACTGTTTCCTGTGTCATGAGAGGGGGGCAGGATGGCTCCCAGAGGGATTGTGAACCATGAGCTTCCCTTGTCCTACACAGCAGTTATTGGCTTAAGCCTGGATCCATCTCAAAGACTTGTTTCAGGTCTTTTTTTTGTCTTTTTTTTTTTTTTTTTTTTGGTTACAAGTTCAATTGATAATATTTAACCTGTGTTTCTTTTTTGTAGCCTAATTTGAAAATGTGTTTCTCATTTTTCTGTCTCCCACTAGCCTTTTAAACTGCTTAGGATTTTGTCTTTAGGTGTGTGTTGTAGTTGCCCACTTCCATGTTGCCATTTTCCTGGTGCCCCCCTCCATATCTGAAGATGACAGCTGAAAAAAAGCAGCTGAGTTGTTTTTCTGCCTTCCACAAACACACACTTCTGTATTTCTGTTCTGCTGTGACTAATAGAGGTCAACCACAAAACATTCCGCTAAAATTTTTACATCTCCTAGAAGATAGAGGGATTTGTGTTTCCTATAGGGCAGGTGCAGACTTCAAACCAACAGCAGAAAATCATAGACAAGCTCAAGCAAAGGTTTCACTCTGCTGGGGAAAATCAGGGGTGCTCCCAACACTCACTGTGCTGGATATTGCAGATAATGAGCTTGGAGATCTTTTTGAGGGAACTGTCATCCACATTTTTAGGTCTCAGGGGCACATGAATTGGTGGGGGCAGCAGAAAAAAGTGTAAATGTTACTTGCCACCAAGTGGTACTTATTAAGATTTTTTTTTTTCCTGGGATGGTGCTGGAGTGGATGTGGGAAGCAGAGTAGACGGAGATGGAGCATTGGTGGGCACTGACCCACCAGCCCCACTCAGCACAGCAGCTCCATGGGGCAGAGCATTGCCTCTTCACTTAGCACAGAAAGACAAGTAAAACATACACCAGGCTTTTCTCCACGTTCTTCTCACTCATCCAACAGCTAACACCAGGCAGACTCCAATTATAACAGCTACCTTACAGACAAGATAATCTTTTCCATTCCTCCAAGCTTTCTAGAGGCTCCATAATTTCTACATGCATGTTCCATAAAAAAAAAAAAAAAACTTTGTAAATACAGTCATTGTTCAGCACAATTCTTCGTCTTGAAGGTCCATTTGTAAAACCAAACCTATAATGAATATATTGGTAAAAGCCATAGCCTGGGGTCAGTAGAGTTCATTGCAAAACTCCCCACTGATTTTACTGGGTACGGGATTTGGGGATTTTTTGGTTTTGCTTTTTCTGTGGGGAACCCAATTTATCCATTATGAATCAGTGCCATGTCTTGCCAGAGGTCTCCTCTTCCTTCCTAGAGCAGCCTTTCTTCATCTAAAGGCATCTTGAAGATATCCCTTCTTTAATCTGTCAGGCTCTTCTGGTAGTGAGTGGCAATGCAGGATGGATCAGGCCAAGCTGTTTCACTCCCAGCAACCTCCAGCCACCTTTCTAGTTACACCTTCCCATCCTTCCTGGCCAGCAGCACTGGACCTCTGTCTCCTACCTCCCTCCCTCCCTGGCTCCATTTATGTAACATCCATTTATCTTCCTTCCTTTTTTTTTTTTTTTTTTTTTTAATTCTTCTACATAAGAGATGGAAAAAGAGGCTTTTTATTGCTTTTACAGACAGTAGGTAAAAATAGAGCAGTAAAATTTCAGTTGGAACCTGATGGCAAAGGTTTAGGGGGAAGAAAGTAGAAGAATCAAAGAAATAAAAATAAAAATAAAAACACATCCCATACTTAAAAAAAAAAAAAAAAAAAAAAAAAAAAAAAACACTATTTAAGTGCTAATTAACATACTTTAAAAAATACCCAGACTGCAGCGGGGCTAGGTAGAGCTGTCAGAAAAAGCACTAAACTTATGCTCTTGCCAGTTACATGAGAATTTAAGTGTCTTTTCAGCACTGCAATTCTGTATGAAAAGGATATTGCTATGGCAACCCTTGCTGTTCGTGACATGTGTGCCACAAGTTGGAGCGACACACAGCAATTGCAAACATGCTCCCAGCCACACCAAGGCTGGACAAATGACTCCCAGCAGCCCAGGACAGCCGTTCAGCTCATGGATTAGCAAATTATCAGCAAATTCTGAGCACCCTGAAGACGACTCTGTTGGCTTAGTCACAAAATATAAAAATAAGGTGTGCAATTAAACAGATTGGCACAGAGGGAAAGATTTAAGGTGGCCGTGATTATTTTAGCTTGAGAGAGGCTTTAGTTTGGTTTGGCTTGGGAGCAAATAAAATTAAGGCAGTGTACGTGCTGCTCAACACAGGCTGTTTTGGGCTTGTTGGGCACGTCCATCAAGGAGGGACCAGTCCTGATGGGAAGGATTTGGCTTATTGCTCCGGCACAGCGCAGGGCTGCTTTGCTGAGAACCATTTGTGGCTTTAACTTTGAAGGCACAGCCTGATTTTCAAGCACCACAAGGCATTTGCACCTGGAGAAGCCAACGAGGGAGCAGCAAGCATGTGACACTTCAGAGGCCACAGACAAATGAATTCCAGCAAAAAGCTGCTTTGGGAGCATGGATTGCCTGTCAGATCTGAAGCCATACCATCAGGTCAGCCACAAAGGCCTCAGCTGAGGCGTTACTGTGCAGGCCAAGAGCAGCGTGGTGCTGGACCTCAGGGGCAGGCACTTGCCCACAACAGGCTGCACCACCTCAGGGCCTCACTGGGGCCTGGCTCCACCACTGAGAAGGCTTTAATAATCAGGTGCAGTATTGGCAGTAGTATAGAGAACTAAAAACCACAAGCAGTGTGGGCAACTGGAAACACTCTTTTAGGGGGCATTTGGTCCTCATGCTGGTAGAGGTCATATAGAGATGACAAAGGACGAAAAGTCTTGAAAAGAAAGAAGTAATTAATTTTTCAGTTTGATGGGTACCTATAAATGTGCTGGTAACTGTTAGAGGACACCCCATTCTGGTGGAGGTACTCATGGACCTCCCCAGGACAGGGGTCACCTGTGAGCAGGTATAGGAGTCCTGGCTACATGCCCCCGCTCCCAGGTGAACTAGAGCTGGATATTGGGGTATCACCTGCTGAGAGACTTCATACATGCTATTTGGTGGTTACTGGGCACTCACTTTGGATATGATGAACTGTTAGAGCTGGATGTTACTTGCTTTACGTTAAAGATTTCCATGAACTCGGGGGAAAAAAAAAGAAAAGAAGATATATAAGATATATGCACTGTTTTAAGCTGAGGCCAGTCTTTCTCCCATAAGTAATAGAATAGTGAGGAAGTAAATCAAGAACAGGTAGGAAGCATTCCTAAAGATGCTACTTGAGATGGATGAAGTCTTTTTGACAGACTTGCATGAGCAAAGTACCTACTGGCAAACAGTTTATTCCATGGAAAGAACGCACTGCATCTTTTTGCCTGCTCCAAAAGACCAAAGCATCTCCTGGGACACCCAGAGGACAATGCAAGGCTATCCAAGGTCCAGTGCTGGCTCTGCTCGAGATGACACATTGCTTTGCGAGGTGCCCGGTACTTTTCAGCTTTTATCCATGAAAGACTCTCTTTCCCTGCACGTAGCGTGCACGTGCCCAGAGCAAGTCGCACTGCCAAGGGCTGTCATTGCACAAAAGCAAGAGTTTCACAGTCCCGAGTCAGACTTAGATCTGCAAAGAGAGAAGCAGTAGGAGGAATACATTAAGATCACTAAGAATGAAGTTCCCTATTTTATCCACCCGTGTAATAAATTATTTAGTTTCTGCTTTATGGATGACTATTTGAAAGAAGAAAAACCAACTCTTCTAAAATGAGAATCTGATAAAGTATCTTTTTTTTTTTTTTTTTCTTGGCTCTGAATCATGCTTACATTCCACAGATGGAGATGTACAGAACTTGCTGGTTTTCAATCTATTATTTTACTGTACTGAGTTCTGACAGTGCAATTATATTTCCCTGGCATCACTTAAAACCTATTACTTTCCCAGGAACTAAGGAATTTAATACAGAAAAACAAAAGGCTCAAAACATTTTAATCTCTCTGTGTTGTTGGTTATTATCAGAAACGAATCTTGTTTTTCTCCAGTTCAAGTAGCATGTTTTAGGCAGCTCTATGAAGTGGAGTCTGAAGTTTTTCAGACTTTTGTTCCAGTGGCAAAAGTCTGAAAAATTCCTCAGTTTGGCATCTTCACTAGAAAAGAATTTCAGCCCCAAAATGGATGAGAAGAGGGGAAAAGGGAGAAAAAGGAATTCCTCTGAATCTAGTGATCAGTTCTTGGCAATTCGACCATGAAAATACTTTTTTTTAAATTTTTTATTATTTTCTGTCAAGACAGAACAAAATATTTTGTAGCCTTGAAGACTATTACTAAATGAAATTTCCATTTTCCATACAATTATTTTTCTACAGCTGTTCATGGCCAATATTTGCCAGCATCATGAATAAGCATCTTCAAACCCACTCATCACTTTAGGTGAGTTCCATAACGCAACTTTCCTTTATCAGCTTGCATTGGCCAACAAGTAGACATATGACCATCCCATATAAAGCTGTCGAGCTTGCTCTAGTAGCTACTCTTCCAGTCTTGCCAACACTCAGGCATGTTGTCTCTCCTGTGAGCAGTCCCACCACACTCAAACCATGCTGCCGATGTGTTTGCAGCATCAGGCCCCTGGGGTTGCCATTTGACAGCAATCTTCAAAAAAGTGCACATATTTTCATATTGCAGCTATTCAAGAGTGGCATGACATTTCTCACCATCTCTGTCAGAGGAGCCAAAGTTATTTCAGCTTCATGCAGCAGCTCGTGTTCTCTCAGATTTTAATTGGGGTGGCGGGAGGAAGAAAGCTGAAGTTCCTCTCGGACTCCAGAGTAAATAAGAAGTAACTCATTGGAGTTAATTGGCTTAAGCTGGAAAAAAAAAAAAAAAAAAAAAAACAGAATCCAGCCTGTTACCATTTAATCCATGCTAGGATCTAAGTAACCAATGTGTCCTGATTCATCTGTAGGAATTAAGTTCTTCACTAATGCACCCATCTCATTTTTGTCATCATTTCATCTCCAACTGTTTTCAAGCCATTTACTATTCATTGTTAAAAATTGACCATTTTTGCTTGTTAACAGAAGACATGGCATTTTAATTAAAGACAACAACTCACAAAGTCAGCAACATAATAGTAAAAAAAAAAAAAAACTTTGTACAAAACACTGTAAATATTAATATAAATTAACTTGGCATGCAACTTAAATAAATCCTATGTTATTGCAAGTTACCCAAGTGTATAAAGATGTGTATAAAAGGAAAACCGAATGCCATATGTATCGGCTGTTTCCTCTAACCAAACACTACTGTAAATATATACTCTGTATAAAAAGATTTTAATTTTACCATTATTTATGCAATAGAAATAAAGTTGTTTTTTCTTTTGATGAAGGATGAAGTTTCTTTTTTTCCTCATTTTAAAGCAGTCATTGATATTTATTCATGCCCAAGTACAACAGCAAAGGCTAGATTTGCATAAAATATTAGGACAGAGACCCCTTCTTCCTTCTGAGGGATACATGAACATTCGAGGTTTATATTTTGCTTTGAAAATAGATTTACATATTTTAAAGCCTGTTATTACAAAAAGAGCTCCTGGCTGAATAGATGCTGTGGCTGTTCAGAGCCAGGATCAACGCTTCAGGAGTGAAACAGATGCACAGGACTCATTAGTATGCCAAAGAGATGAATTTCACTTCTCCTCTGGAAGTGGTGGAAGTCAAATCAGGACTGGTGAGGTTGGTGGGCACCACATGCAGATCTCAAAGCGAAGGGACAGAACATGCCATGTGTTTTTCCATGGCACTTGCTTAAAGACTCAGAACCACTTCTATTAGACCTACCAGAGATTCAGGGCCTGTTTCCCTGAGCTCAGATGGGCCTGGGTCCTTCTGGAAAGAGCATGTTGACCACAGATTTTAATCCTGTCTCTGCTGACACCAAGGCTTCATACCACGAGAGCTGCGCTGTTCAGCTAAGCCACATTCGCATGTCCTGAAGAGCAGATGCTCCCTTGGCTAATCCACAGCTCTCCCTTTCACTGTAGACCATTCCACACAGCTGCTGGTGCTCAATGTCCACCATGTGCTGCAAACCATCTGGCTGGAGGAGATAAGTATGAAGATAATGATTGTCCCCAAAGTTGCTTGTAGAGGTAACTAAATTAAAGCTTTAAAGGAACCAATTGATGCAGGTAAGTAGTTTTCATCCATGTGGACCCAGATCACAGTGGGTAGCCTGCTGGGAGAAACAGTGCAAGCCTCAAAGCTCCCACTGTGCCCCTATGAGTATCTCCTCTACCTTGTGCTTGGAACAGGCCTGTAATGCTTTCCCTAGACCTGTTTTGCAAAAATAGCAGTTCTGGTTCCCTCATTTAAATTCTAAAAAATTAGTATTTTTCCCCAGACAACACTATGTATCACGCTCCGTTTCATGGATTCACATTATTTATTAATTGTAAGCATTTGGACAACAGCCTGGTGGCTCAGATACTGTTCCTTATTCCTGGAACCATCACAACTTTTGGTATGAGCAATTATCTATGCATGGATTACCACTGAAAAACAACTGATGCATGAAACGTTTACAAAATTTGTGATCCAATAGTAAAAAAAAAAAAAAAAAGACACTGTACACTTGTACACTCTAGTTGACCTTTTATATTATGTAAGTGAAGAGCATTTTAATGAATGGCTTAGGAAGAAGCTTGAAGTCATTATAGGAATGAATCAAATGTATTATAGAAATTCCTATGTATTTATCATAGGAACGAGTGAGTAATCAAAGAAATGCACTGCTGGGAGGAGATACCAGCTCTATACCACTCAGGTCTTTGCCAACAGTGTTCATATTCAGACCACTGCAGTCCCTGTCCCCAATGAAACCACATGTTTTGTGTTTCAGCCACCAAAACTATTCAGGAGTTAAAATTCACTGGCATCATCACTAACACACATCTTCTCTGTCCAGCAGCCTTTGGTGAGGAGAAGCACAGTGCCAGAGCAGTGACTATGAAACCATTGGGAAATCTTCACTGACTGAAGGAAGAAAACAAACTTTAAAAGAGGAAAAACGTGCCACATTCAGACTCAGACCAAACTGCATTTTCCCTACCATAAGACGAGCCCACAAACATGACCACTGCTCCAGGTCTGCCGAAGCCTATTTAGCTCACATGTTATTTTAGTGCTGTCCATTCAGCAGAGAACAACAGTGCCCAGACGTCCATCCTTCAGCTGTGCCCACCAGCAGGTTTCAGGTGCCAGCTGCTGGGAGATCAGGCACTGGCAAGGGGCAGAAACAACTGTGTGGGTCCAATCCAGCTCCTGGGGAGTTGGTGGAAACATTCCCAGACTTGGTGGGATTTGGATTAGGTCATCATACAGCACAGCATTTTGCACCCTGGCTCTTTGCTTTGTTTAAATGGAGTCTGGCCAAGGCCTCAAATTTAATTACTGAAATACAAATAGTGAAAAAATAAAGCTTTCTGTAGTCAGAATAAAATTCAGACATGGCTCCACCTAAAACCTCTTTCCAACATTGGTCTCCTGGAGATCAAAACTCACAGCAGGAAGTGGTTTCAGTTAGACACAATGCTTTCCCCCAGTTAGGTACTCTGCACATGACCCTGCAGGCTGCTTTTCCTGCTTCGATCTCACCTACTCAATACAAACTTCCTCCTGATTAACATCTATAGAAAGTATTTGCTAATGCAAATCCAAGGGCAGTAATTTATTTGGTGAAAGCTAGTTAATCCTGGCAAGGCTTTTCCATGTAAGTATAGAGTAATACCATCTTGTTTTAATTGCTTCTTTAAGAGTTTTTTTTTTTTTAATCAAAAACATTTTAATTAAAAAATTGAGTATCTTCCAGAGTAAAAAAGAATATCTTCCAGATCTTTTCCCATTTATTCTTCTTTCCACCAAAATTATCAGCACATTTGTAAAGTTCTAAAGAAAGTAATTACAGCAGATGTTGATCGCTGCTGCTAGCATTGAGGCTGCTGAATGCAACACATCAGTCTCCCAACTTGTACTTTTTTTGCAACTTTCTGAAACAGCACATTCTGTACTAAAAGTTTCCATTCTTAGTCTTTGCTCAGAAAGGAGGCTGTCTGTTCAGGAGCTGGTATGCTTTCATGACAACTGCTAAGGATAGGGGAGATTCGGAAGGGAAGAAGGGGATGGGGGGGGAAAGGGAGGAGATACAATTAAGGAACTTTTATAGATGCAAGGTTTGGTCAAGGATCAGCAATGAATGGCTGAAAGCTGGTGATTCCATTGCCATCTGTCCCTCTTGTCACTGGCTGAAAAGGAATGACCACTTCATTGTATCTACAACACCATTTATAATTAATAAAGGTGCTGCCCCATCACTGCTTGCCCGAAAGGCAAGACAATAAATCCCCTGGAACCACCACCAGCACCTACACTATTATAACACCATGGAAGTATCAGAGTGAAGATGTCATGCCGTAATAAATGTCTTTTAACCCCAATTTCTGTCTAGATTGCTACTTGTCCATAATGAGCTGGCTTTAGAATAAGCTGTCAAAAATAGTTCTCCTTATAATGACAGAAAGCCAAGATAATCACAGGCCAACCAAACATGTCACTACAGAGACAAATTCAGTGCAACAGCATAACCACAGGTCAGCAGCCTGTAGCATGATGCCGATGGTGCGGGCAAGCACATTTTCAGTGTCCTCTGGCTGGCACAGAGACAGGACCAAGAACCTCTTCAAGCATCCAGAAGTGCTCCCTTGATTGCTTGCTGATGGTGGAGTACTCCTAGGTTTCAGCTAAAATACAAGCATGGACAGATAGAGAAAGCTCTAATGGAAAAGAACCAGCTGAAGTTGTTCAAATGTGCCTGCTCTTCTTTTTTTACATCATAAGTTAGTTTTGCAAAAATTCTTGTCTCTGCCTCAGCCCCTGCCCTGAAGCTATCAAATCTGATCTGCCAGCAATGTGCTGCTCCAGTGGAGATGCCAAAAACATCCTCTGTAGGCATAAGGATAGGCCCCAACTGGCTGATTTTGACACATAAGACAACAGTCAAAGTTCATCACATCTTCTGCAAGACTGGAGGTCTGAAATTTCACACCCAGAAAACCTGAGACAAAGCCACAACTATAAATACTTGGCATGAGGGGGGGGTCTCTTGTTACAGGCAGGGTCACCTCCCTCTAGTGCACCTGCACTCCCCAGCCAGCTGCAGGGACAAAGTGGGGCTCTCAGAGGCATTTCCAATGCTCAGTCCCAAGGAAAACATGACTGTAAGTGTGGCTGCTACTGAGCCATCTCCTGATCTTTCAAGTTCCAGCCTGCAAAGCATTCTACAGAAAGCATTTAAAGCTCCAGAAGTGAAGGATTTCAAATGGAGGGGCTGAGAGACCCCAGCACTGGCAGTATGAATGGTACCACTGTAATAAGGGTAATCACTGCATGTTGTATGGAAAACCTCTCAAGTGATTGCTGTTTGCAGAGACTGATTAAATATAAATTAAACTCATCTGCATGTTCAGCAAGATATGTGAATTGAATAGCAAGAGTATCCTCCCCACTGGCTCGGTGGTGTGTCTGGGTAGCTCATCCCATGGCCCGCCCTGTCTGCATACACAAGCTGCTGCCTGTGCTCTGGGCCAGCACCAGCAACCTTGGCGTCTGCATGTCACCAAAATTAAAAGAATCACATTCACTCACATGCAGGTGATTTCAGATAGAGTATGAACAAGCAATTTATTACCCTCACATTGTTTGAAAGGTAAGGATGAAGCTCCCTGTCTTTTCACTGCCTCATTACCAGTTACTGCCGCTTGTCTTCATTTCATTTGATCTCTCTAAATGCTTCTCTTGCCAACCCAGCTCCAGTTCTCAGCAATGGTTTAAGCACTCCGTGTGCCCTTGCCATTAAGTAACCAGACAAACCATACATGATACGGGGCCAATTCTGCATCAGCAAGCATCCTGGATAGGATTAAGATGAGGTTCTTCATCAGAGGTTCTTCCACATCATATCGTACAAGCCTTAGTGCTAAATCCGAAAGATCATTGAAAGAAAGATCCAGGAAATGGTTGTCATCTCCAGCTTTCAGAACATGTCTGGGCAGCAGCATGGTACAGTATGGATGGGACTAGCTGTGAGCATCCTGAGTGCGGGAAGTGTTTGAAAAACCCATGGCTTTCTCCTGCCTCCACCAAGATGGATTTTCTGACCCTGAGCAAAAGGTAAGACTTGCTAGGAGAAGCCAAGGGATAATTAGTTTCTCAAATTATATGGTCAGAAAGAGCAATTGTGCACCCCAAAATAAATAATTCCAACTCCTGCAATCTCCAAAGAAGACTTTCTGTGTTCCAGAAGTTGCCTGGAGACTTTGTGAACAGCCTGACCAAGGGAGATGCATGAAGAAGCTAATGACTGTCAGAGCTGAGGTAGACGGGATATTGCTTCTCACCGTGTTGTGCCAGCTCCTGCTCTGCTGGTGCCAATTTTAGTGTCTGCTCTCAATTCAAACCAGAAAGGATCTAAAAGCCTGAAAAATGCTGAAAGTGGGAATTGTTTCTTGTGGTGAAAGGAAGCTCCAGGTACCAGAAACAGGCTCCAGGTTAGGCCCTGCCAACACAGTCCTGCCAAAAGTAAACACATTTGCAAGTGTATAACCCACACTTTAATCCTGAAGACCTTCACCACCCACTCTGAATATTTTTTATTACTTAAACACAATTTCAGGGAGCATTTTAAAAATCATTTATCTACTGTCCTATTCAGAGACCGAGCAGAACTTTCATTGTATTTGGACAAATCAAACTAGCAATTAATTTAAAATGTTTGTCTCCTATAAATAGGAAAAACAAGCATCAGTTCAGAGGACAGAAGTGAAGAAACAACTGAAAAGGGACAACACTGTGCCAAAATGGAAGAAATGTTGAGCATGTGGATTTGCTCATGTTGGTCTCAGTAAAAGGCTCTAAGAAAGAGAGAGATAGCATATTAGGGGTACTGTGAATCATTGTGATTTCTTGGGAAGGTAGTTACAGTGCCGCCGTGATAAATTGCTTCGGAGAATTCAGGGTACGTACTGTTGACATCTGTCAGGCAGGAAGCTGGAGTTCAGATCACAATAGCAATTACTTCACTTTTTTTAACCAAATCAGAAAGTGACCTTGAGCAAATAAAAAGGTTAAAACCACTGCTGGCCTTCCTGAAACCCAAAGCAACCTCCAGCAGCCTAGGTAAACACTGTGTTTCTTTAAAAGACTTGCTGAACTACTAACCTGCTCTAGCAGAAAGCCCTGCTGAAGCACAAAGGTTGTTACTGCTGCAATCACGCCAACTCCACACTCCCAAAGAAGGATTAACATTTAATTCTTCCTCAATTTGTTTTATGAAATATTGACATGCTGGTGCCTTCACAATAAGCTATAAAGACATCTTCTCCACTGCATGCAGCAGGAGCTCAGTAATGTTTATTTACTTATCCCTTTCTTTAAGTTCAGCTCTGAACACTTGCTCTGAAATTGCAAGAGAACGCCCCAGGCTGAGCTAAGCAGATACCAGCAGGTAGAGTTAACAACCTGTGTTAATAAAAATCAATGAAGCATTCTTACAAGGCAAACTGTTATCCTTTTACAGCTCACAGCCTCCTTGCTCTGGCAGATGACGAGCAACAGATGTAGAAGCATCAGCTGGGGGCAGCTCCAAAAAGCCATCGTGTAACACATCCTTTTACAGTCCAAACCATCTGATTTATATATTCATACACATTTCTTAATACTTTTGGGACACCTTATCTCATTGACTAAACAAATCCATTTATGTCTGCATCACTTCTAAGTGTGAAGCAACACGTTATTAAAGTTATTGTGACCGTGGTGATATCAGAACCCTCCCAGTCACAGTGACCTCATTATGAAAATCCTTTGTATTGAAACAGTCTAGCTTTGTAAAGGTCTTACTGCATGACAAAGAAGTCTTGGGATAACAGCATCTTCATGGCCTTCCAAGCATGCACCTGTCCAAGACATGACCTCACCACTAGGCTTTATTGACATTTGCTAAAACAATGCTTTCTTCTGTATCCCAGGGAAATTGTTCACTTTTCTGGCATGTTAAGGTAGGGTTTCAGGAGCAGAGCTTGCAATTCACACCTCTGTGCTAATCAGAACCAGGAGCAGCTGCCTGCATTTACTGAGAAACTGCAAAGATATGCTTAGAAATAGTCATCTGCCTTCTTGCTTTGTCTCTGAAAAAAGGGGGGGAGGGGAAGAAGAGGGCTAGGAATTACTTTTTCATTAGCAGTCACAGCAGGAATTAGGCACCCATGCGCACCCATGAGAGTTGGGTCTGCTGCACAGCAAACAGAAGAAGCCTAGCAGAGCACCCTGTAGGCTGCCAAAAGCCCCATGATGTCCCTGGTCCCACCAAGCTACAGCCATGGAGATGGGTTGGTCAAAGCATGAAGGTAGCCAGCATGGAAGACAGCCTCACTGATTTAGAATCATAGAATCATTAAGGTTGGAAAAGACCTCCAAGATCATCTGGTCCAACTCCCAGCTGTGGTGCAAAACATCTTTATCTGGGGTTCATCTTAACCGCTGTCACCCAGGTTACACTGGTTATTAGGAGAGGTTACAGCAAGACATAAGAGGCATAGGCAGGCTTAATAAGAAGTTTAATAAGCTGTTCATCCACATGGTGCTCTAGACCCTCCTGAGTTACAGCTGCTCATACAGAAAGAGTAGCTCAGGTGCAAGCATCTAAAATCTAATCATCTATCTTTAACCACCAATCTCTATGTATTAAGCCATTAGGAAAAAATGAGAGGCAGATCTCCTCAAGGTTTATGAATCTGTGAGCATCCTAAGCACCAAGATAAATCCTCCTGTTTAACAAACAGGTCAATTTTTTCTTCTCACCACTCACCCTGGCCCTTCTGGTAAGAGCTGATATTAAAAGTGAATGACACCAGATGGGATAAAGACTTGCCCGAGAGTAAGCTTAGGTATTTCTCTACGTTGACCCCCAATTATCTTCCAACATATCCAAACAGTTTGTTTTTCAGAATCTGAGGAATAACCTGATGACACACTGTTGACCCAAGCACTTATTTTCACAAATCCTTCTCAGGTACAGAGCTGACCTAAGCAACAAATAAAGAACTCCTGGTGTCTTTTTCCTTTGCAAGAGTAAATGAGTATAAATAGTACAGTTTATGTCTCGTGTGGAGAGTGAGAAAAGCATATTGTTTTCATTTGGTTTGGTTTTCCTATTAGTGTCTGCATATAGAAGAGCTACCTAAATTAATGCAAGCTTATTATGAAATTAGAGCACCAATGTAATTAAAGCATTGATTAAAAAGCCAATAAAACAACCAGATAAACCTCTTTTGAAAGGGGAACAATATGAATACTACTTGATTAAATATTACAATTCAGTCAATATTTAACCATTCAATTGTATTGACTTAATTTCTGCATCAAGCTGCATAAGCATCTCTTGGGACTTAATTATATTACTTTTGCTTTCTTTGTTGTTTGCCAGAGTTTGTTTGTTTGTTTGTTTTGATATTTCCCAAACTTCTGACAGAGCAGATCTTCCATCCCACGGAACCATATTCCATGAAGATAATTTATGGGTAATGAGGCATTCTGGTAATTGTGTTTATATTTGGAAATTAAGAAATCTATTACATCTATAAAAAGTCATTTTTCCTTCAGATAGTGTCCACTGTGAGTTTGTTAATGAACTTAGCTAGGTCAAGTCAGTAACTTTGTCCCAAATTTACTGAAGGTCATTCTGCTGTTTAGTGAAGACATTTGCCCTTCCTCTTTCCCAGCCACCTACAGAAACATTACTGCAACATCCAAAGCAACCTCTAGGAAGCACTGACCCTCAAGGGTCTAGCCTGAGGCAGAAAACACAGGACAGATGGGGAAAGCAACCCAGACACCAATATTCAGCATTAAATGATGCAAGTCAAACTTCTCTGCTACCTGCACAAGAGCATCAGGGAGGTCCTTCCTCAATGGAGGAAAAACTGGGGAGAAAGTATATTGAAGGCAAGGATACAGAAGGAGGCTTGGAGGTGTCCAGCCAGACCAGCCACCCCCATGTTCCCTCTCTCAGAGATGAGCAATCCCCCCTTCATCAGAGTAAACCCAGTTTTGGTGCTCCTCAGCCTCAGGTGGCCATGCTCACCTGCTTCTCTCTTCTCTTCCCCCATATGAAATTTCTTCTTTGTTGCCACTCCAAATTCAGAAGGCCACATGATGTCTAGTTACGACCACAGGTGAATCGTGAGCACATTCACTCCAAGGCTCATGCCTCCCCCATCATGCAAGGAGGCCCCCGTGCAGCAGGCTGAGCACCAGCACCCCATTGCACAGGGCCTGGCTGTCCTCACAAAGCTGCTCCTTGCTGGTGCAGAGCACCAGGGAGACACCAAATGAAGTTCAAACAAGGGTGCTATAGGATGCAATTCCTCCAGCATAGTGCTGCAGATGATTTCTGTGAGATTCCCTCCATACCAAGCACCATGGAGATGCTTCTTCTTGGGAAGCACTGAAGCCAAGTCAGTGGGATCTTGGCTCTCCCCAGCACAAACCTCAGGTAATGCCTGGGAACATCAGAAAGCCTGGAGGAGGCCTCATGCCTAACCCAGAAATTGTGTAGAATGAAGAAAGCAAACCTGTCCTTGAGGTTATCAAGACATTTCTAAATGCTGGCTGCAAGACAGATAGTTGTTTTTGGAAGAAACAGGGTTGTGCTTCAGATTTTTGCAGGCTGTTTGCTCTGAAGAAGTAGCATGGCCTCATTTGCCTTTTCTTTTTCCCCTATGATATAACGTTTCTATGCCATTTCTTTTTGGGAAACACAACAGCTAGGAAGTAAGCACCAAAGAAGCATAGATGAAAGCGAGAGAAGGAGTAGGTTTTCTAGTGCTGTTTTTGCACAGCATTTGCATTGGATCCTTAATTGGGTCTGCAAGAACATATGATCTCTCCCAAGTGTGCAGTTGGCTCCCTGCATACTCACAGGCTATGCCTCCACCTTCTGAACAGAGCTTACCTTACACGCAAATTGGGACTCTAGACAGGAATCTGAAAACACAGAAGTGTAGTCTTGTTGGTTCTCAATGCCTAATGTTGCTGCATAGTTCAGAGCAGAGGTTTTACAACCCTTGCCTTCAGATAAAGTTTAGGTGAAGTTTGAAAAATTGCTGTTTTGTCCAACTTGGTAATTGCAGCTTCTTTGGCTGCAGGAAGGTTGGTTCACATGCTGGGACACTTCCCAATTCCCCTTTTGTGAGCCATAGCTTGTCAAAGAAACAAAAAACAAAAACAAACAAACAAAAAATAAAACAAAAACACCACATTAATCAGCATCCAAAAGAAGGAGTTGTTGTTTTGTTTTGTTTTGTTTTGTTTTTAACCTCTAAGCCTTGCTACTGAGTGGATACACAGCAAGCTCTGAGCCAGACTTGGACTAAGGCAACCTAAAACTGTCCCAGTTTTTCTCTGAGATAGGAGCTTCAAGCAAACAAGGGTACATAAATGTTATCACTGCTTTCAGGAAGGACATGGAAGCAGTTTAATGTTAAAAATGCAAATCAAAGGCCAAATGAGCGTTGAGATTGCAGCAAGCATGCCATAGTGTGATTTGCAGCATGGCAGAAATACTGCTCTGGAACATGTGTCAGCTGTTAAAACAAGGTATTGCATGTCATATTCCTGTACTAGGTAGTTTAAAATAATAATAATAATAAATAAATAAGCACCCCAAAACCAAAAATGAATGCCTATTGATGGATTATCAACGTGACTGTCTCCATCAAGTGATGTCTCATGCACTAAATGCACTTTCAGAAAGTGAAAAATCAAACAAACAAACGAACAAAAAAAAAAAAAAACAAAACAAAACAGAAAACACAACAAAACAGTTTATGACATCTAGTGGTAAAAGATGATGTGCACACAGGCACTATCACTGCATGAAGCCCTACAAGACACACTCGTATGCCAGTCATGACAGCCAGGCTATTTTCGGCAGCAAATTCACTGTACTTACGTCTGCACTTCTTGACAATAATCTGTGTGCAAAGTGCAAACTCTTTCTTTGCAGGTCTATCAAAAGTCAATGCACTACATGTAAGGGATGAGTGCTTTCAGTTCCACCGCCAACTATGCTGCACATGGAAAAACAGACCTTTGCGTAGGCAGATATCATACTGACAATAGAAGATAGCTTCAGCTCAAACCCAGATATATGTGAGCTTTTATTATAAACCTTGTCACTGGTTTCTGAGAAATGATGACTGGCTGCATCCTTTACTCTTCTGGTTTGGAAAATCTCTATGCCAGAATGAGAAAAGCTACTGAAACTGCACCCGGGATCTCTGAAGTGAACATGTACAAGCATTGCTCAAGCAATGTGAGCAGAGAGCACATCCCAACGCACATGAAATTGTGTTGCTCTCCTTTTTTCTTATTGCAGAAACAAGAGATGGCACCTTAGTGCAAAAATACCTCTTTCATTCTTTTTATATCCAACCTGATCTCCAAATAACCAATTATTGGTATTCTTTTAGACATATGTATGAAGTATAAAGTATGTGATCATAACACAGTGCTGCTTTTGGATGTGGGATAAATTCAGTTTTTCTAGGTCATTTGTTGATTCCCTCCATCACATAAGGGCTGCCCCAGCCCTGCAGGAGTCCACGGCTGGAAGAAACCCCATGGACCTCAATCGACCTTCTCAGTAGCAAAGCCTCTGCTACAGCACTGCTTTAGCCCCTGACAGAATTAATTTGGCAGTGCAGCAGGGTGTCAGTGTGCTTCCCTCCAGGGGTCTGATGCAAATCTGAACCTTTGCTTGACAGCCACCACCAAAGCTGGGGCAGTCAACTCCTCCTGCTGCTCTCTGCTTTAGCAGGCTGGTGTTAAGAGCACTTGCCAGAGAAGGGCATGGTCTGTAAGGTGTGGGAACAAAAGCTCCTTGCTCTGCATGCGTCCTGTGTCTCAGAACCTGAGTGTGGAGTTTTCCTCCTAATAACAGCATCCATACCACTGAAACCACATGCTCAGAGGTGCCCAGCACTTCTTGGCCAGGGGAGCTGAATTTCCAATTTGAACATGGGTTCAGTTTGGTCTTGCTGTGATACACCTGGAAGATCAGCAAGTAGAAACAATGAGGGCTGGTGATAATGTCCAGCACATTTGAATCAGGACCCCTTGATCCCAAAGGAAACCCATGAAGAGAAGTGCGGATGTGCCTTTTTTAGTGGGGGAAGGTAAACACTGCCATGTATGCTTAGCTACTGCACAACTTGATGGTGCCGCTGAAGTGCACACTGTTCTACCTAATAACTCAGCACAAATAACCTAACACTGAATTAAGATTTGTCCACAGTGAATTAACCAGAATCAATTTAGAAGAATATTAATGTTTACATAGGATAAGCTGTGTCCCTGGCTGCCTTTAAAGCAATTCTTTAAACTATAAATGTACCTAATAAAAAAACTTTGAAATGCCTGCTTTTTTACTGCTAGAAACCCTTTGTCTAAAGAGCTATCATACTGTAATAAAAAAAACAAAACAAAACAAACAAACAAACAAAAAAACCACTACAGTTCCTGCTTTAGACTTAAGGCTCAATGTTTTGTTAAGCCCAGGAATCTGTCTAGATGCCAGGGGCAGGATGGGATGCCTGCAGAGGGACTTTATCAGGTGACACAGCAGTGGGTACATCGCTGACACTGCTCCCTAGGACCTCAGTGCTATCTAAAGCTATCATGGGGGACCAGGCTGAATATGAATAAACTAAGCCAAATCAGATAAAAAGCAGGTTCTAGTGTGCTTCTGCCATTTCTGCCAAGATGCAGGAGACTAAGCCCTCCCATCATAGGACAGTCTGTAAGAGAAGGCAGCATGACTTCACCAGCACAGTAGCACAGTCTTTTCATTTATATTGCACATCCTTCAACACCTGATGGTCACAAAAGACTTTTGGTTAATATTGGTTTCTTACATCCCCTCTCTGCACCAAGAAGTAATGAAAGAAATCAAGGGGTGAGTTTAAATGAACCCAAAGCACAGTCACAGAAAGCTTGTTGGAGCTGGCACAGTGGATATCACCCAGTGAGATCCCCTGACCATGTTTTATGCTGAAACGTAGCTTGGCTGGTGCATCCAGTGGGGACAGAAGTGACAAATGGCCATCCACGTCCCATCACTCCAGATGGAGTAACACAGCCTCCCAGCCAGCTGTCAGATCCAGACAAGCTGCTGTTTGCTAATTCCCCTGATGGGGATAACCTGTGCTCAGTTCTGGGTAAGAAAAAAAAAAAAAAAAAAAAAAAAAAGAGAGAGAGGAAGGATGCAAAGGAGGCAGCTGAGGATGCTCAGGAGAGCTCACCACATGTCAGCTATGCTCACACAAACTTGTCCCTCTACATCAACAAGAAGGACATTTGCTCAAGGGTGTTGCTCCCATAAAACAGCAAGAACCTATTGGGAAGAGCCTCCACAGAGAAATGTAAGTCTAGAAAACATTCCCTGTGAGAAAAGACTGGGGGAACTGGAGATTATGAAAGTAGAAATGAAAAAACATACTTACAGCTTTGCATCTTATTTTTAAGGTGCAAAAAAGTGTCTGCATGTGGGGAGACTTCTCTCCTCCTGCATGGCGGCAAGGACAAGAGCAATGGGCTGGAACTGCAGAAAAATAGATTTTGGAATAAAATCTCATGAAAAGAGAGGAAAGCCCTGAAGGCTGTGGTGGTGATGTGCTGAATGGGCTTGGTGAGGCTCCATTTCTGGAGAGCAATAAGAGCAGCTTGACACGCAGAGCTGCCTGCAGAACTCATACATGTATAAAGTTGCTGTTAAAGAATACATCCAACGAAAAAGAAATGTAAGGTTTTAAATGCCAAGAGAAGATCTATTTGTAACTGTTTAAAAGGAATCACCCCTCCACACTCCCCACCACCACCCAATAACATTAATCTTCACAAGCTTTTCCTCTTGTATTAGTGTTTGCTCCAGGGCTTACTGGAGAGGTCTCTTTCAAAGAGGATTTTTGCATAACTTACTGGAGGCCTCCAGGGAAGTCTCATCAGACAGTCCCTTCACTGGATCCGGTACTCAGACACCCCGCTAAGCAGCTATAGTTAGACGAGGTGACGCAGGCACTGGTACCTCTCGCGTCCCCCTTTCCTCCATCCATGCTGGAACCATTCTTGCTTTCAGCCTGGCATTAATGCCCACACACTTCCTGCTAGGAGTCCTCTAGGTAGTGCATTAGTCACACAGCTTGTCAATGTGAGCTCCAGGCCAACATTTATTTGAACCCATTTTTTTTTCCCAGCACAACTGTCATTGCCTTTAACAGGAATTTGAGCAAATTCAACAGCCAAATCCTATTTGCAGGGGCTGCTGCAGAGTTTGCACGTTTCCAGCACCAGGTCCTGCAACGTTTTGCAATGAAGCAGATAACTCAGATAATTAAGTGGGCTCAGAGATTGTACACTGTCTTACAGAAGACTGTCCATGAAGCACCTTTCTTCAGTGAAGAACAAATATTATTTGTGATCCAACATCTTCTTTCAAAGCAAGTGCATAAGAACTTTATGGGGTCCATGCATTTTGCTGATTCAGTTGCTAATGGATGAAATTGAGCCCATTCTGCACGAAGCATGGTGCATTTTCCAGGGTGTGGAGTACAGAGAACAGGGGGAAAGCATTTTCCTAGGGGAATGTACAAGGCACCTCTTGTAAGAACAGCCACTGGGTGCACTGGAGACTTTTTCACCTTCTCAGAGTCAGTGTAGAGAACAGGGTCTGTTTAATGAGCTACAGATTAGGACACTACAGTGAAAACCATTCTTCTGCCTTCTGCCATTCACAGAGGCCATATCCAAGAAAAGAAGCAGAATGGTAAAGGGTTGGGGTGGGAGCCAGACAGGCTCTTCTTGTTTTCCATATGAGGTGGAAAGGAAGAGCTGCTCATCTAATAAGAGAACCAGAATACTTCTTGAATATTTGGTGACTAATTAAAATGAGGGGGCAAAAATGGAGGAGGGCTGGTATCTAGGAGGGTAAATTGAAGTATTTTTGGTAAATATGGAATTCCTTTGGTAAATATTGGAGTTCCTTCACCAATGATTTGGAACCCTTTGGCAAAGCATTTCACAGCCAAATCCCAGCAAAAACTTGACTTTTTTCATTTACCTGGGTAACTCTTATTGAGATAAACTCTCTTCTCTCCATTTAAACTACCTTTTTTTCTTGCAGGCAAGCTCCAACTTTAAGCTCACTGATTTAGTCAGGAGCAATTTCACTTCAAGAGCTTGAGAAATGCCACCTTGAAAGGAATAACTGAGTTCCCAGTTTCCCTTCTGAAACTTCATTTGCACTGTTATCTTGCTATGGTTGAGGGCTTATACCAATAACCTAACCCCACCAAACTAAATTATGCAAAGAGTTTTGAAATGAGTGGACTGGAGCAGAAAAGTATTATTTTTTATTGACCTGGTTCCTTTCCTAGGGAGACATATGGGTGCCTACTTAAGGGCCAGAGGATTTTGTGTTTGCTAACTGTTTTCCTGTGGACTGGTGTCTGACCCCAAATTCCTTTCTAACTTCCTTCCCAGAAATTCCCTCGGTTACACTGTCCTTAATGCCCATGATCATCTTCCTCACCAGCCACATCTGCCCAGGCAACACCAAGCTTGTCAGTCCCTGACCACATTAGAAAAAGGCTCCAAACAAACTCTGTCCCTTCATTAACTGGAACCCTATAATTACTCCTCAGTTCACCAGTTGAACTCCAGTCCCAGCACCTCTTTTGATTTGATCACAGATGGACTGAAGCCATCATGGTCAGAGCTCCTCTTAAGCATTCTTCTGACAGTCTTTGTTAAGAACACACACACACACACACACACTTTCCTCTGCTCTATCAGGTACAGACATGGTCATTGTGCACACATCCATCATCTTTATGTGCATCACCAAGCAGAGAACACAACCTGCCAGAGGACCCAACACAATGACCGATTCCTGGAGACCCCTAGGCTGGGGGTTCTTGCTTTTGTCCATAACAGAGGTGCTTGGTGCCACAGTGACCCAGCCTGACATGATTCATCATCTCAGCATGGGAGCCCTGGGACTTGGCCCTCTACAACCAGACTGCAAGGCTTACTGGCCAGCTCTGTAAGCATGCCTCAGAGGTACCTATGGGTCTTGAGTATTCATTAGAGATGTAAAGTGTATACAGGGACCAGAGAGTATGACTAAGTAGAAAAATATAAAATACAGAGTATTCATACACATACATGTGCAGTATTCAGGCAGCACTGCAGAAAAGAGCAAGAGGAATAAATCACACATCACCAAGTCTGCCCACAAGATAAGAATGAGAAAGGTCTCTATTAACATTTAAAAGGAAAGATTCTTTCACTTTTTGCCTGCTGATGAGCTGAAACCAATCATGACCCCAGAGAAATCCATCCTAATATCATTTGATGAGGTTCTGAGTAACGCCAAAGGGTTTTTATCAAAAAGAAAGGTCAGGATGGATATTTCTCTACCAACCAGCATCTCTCTGGCATAGGGGACAATGGTGAGAGAGCCTGTGCTCCTGCCATGGACAGGCAGGGGGTGACCAAGCCTCCCATGGCTCCTCCATGCAGTAAGGATGGCCAAGGCTATGCTGGTGTGCACGAAGATAAAGACAATTTCCCCACTTATCTGCAAAGAGCTTGGGAACAAGCTCTTTTCACCAGTGAGTTGAACAAGCAAAGACCCAATGGCAGTGTGCAGTGCAGGTGAGGGACACACTCCGTGTGTGTGCCTGTGTGCTCACATCTGCCACCTCGCAGCAGCAGAAGACAATCACACAGCAAAAGCCAGTCCAAAACGAGCAACAAAAACCCACCAACAACAAAAAGCATTAAATCTTTTATATCATGGGCAAAATAGAAGAGGAAGCATGGGGACACAGTGATGCCAGCGGGCCAAATAGGCACCTGCATAAGAGGGTATCCGGTTATGGCCACCAGAAAAAAAAAATCCCACTATCAGCAGTGGGGAGCCAATGGAGATGAAACAGCCACAGAGGAACAGGAGGAACAGCATGCCCAGCACAGGAAAAGGACATCACCTCACTGCTGGTGTACCAGGAGATGCTTGCCCTCATCTTCATCATAACCAGACCCGTTTTGCTCCCAGCATTACGGAGGGGAGTCCAGCAGAGCAGCCCCTGCAGTAACCCCGCTGTCCTCATGTGCCCTTTCCTGCCGCTGGTCATTCAACACCATGGTTTGCAGCCCTGCTTCCTATCTCTGCTTTCTGCCTTCTTGTGTTCTCCAGGCTTGCGTCGTTTGCAACACTGAATTGTAAGAGCCATTCACCTGCCTTCAAAACCAACCTCTGAGGTGCACTGCAAATTAACGAGCCCCGTCTTTGCTGCCCACTTCCACTCCTTACGCAGGCAGAACAGAACAAGGACAAGGGCACACAGACTCTCCTGGCGGCCCTCGTTAAATAACACACACTGCTGTCTGCCTGCTAGCCAGTTTTGGCCTTAAATCTGCTCCAGAAACACTCTCTGTTCTTTGTGGTCCCATAGTTCACCTCCATTCATTTCAGCACTGAAAAGTGCTGGAGAAAAGCTTTGTTTACTGCAGCGCGTAGAGAAAGGAGGACAAACAAGCCTAAACTACTGGAAAGCCCCAGAGCAGCAACATCACTCCTCATTCCACTACCCATGAAAACATTGTCACATGTGTTAATGGAAATGCATTTGGCCTCAAAGCAGGGATATAAAATACTGAAGAACAAGGAAGGGAGAGAAAAGCTGGGACTGTGTGGACACTCGATCACAGCATTTGAAGTGACCCCAACTGCTGTAGAGGCAATGACCTTGTTACAGCTGCCAGCCCTTCTGCATCCTGTTGCTTAAAACTCACTTTTTTTTCCCCAGTTTGGCTTTCTCTTGGAGCAGAAGCTGTGAGGACCTTGGCTTCCTCCCACATTTGCAAAGAAAGGCTGAAATCTCACCCCAATGGTCCAAACCCAAACAGCAAGGTACCTGTGGGGTGGCTCATGTCTGGGAGAGGGAGTGACCTTTCCTGCCCAACACCTGGATACTAGCTGGATTTTCTCTTTAAAAACATAACACTCCATTTCCAAACCTTGCTCCCGGATACATGCAGATATTTTTGCCTTAGGATCCTGAGGACCTCTTGTGGTGGAAAGTTAAAATGTGTTTACTTGAGAAGAGTAGCAGAGGCCTGTTAGGTCCAGGCTGGCAGGCTCCATAACCACTGTAAAGAAACTTTAGAAATGGAGAAACAGAGAAGACATGATGCTCCCACAAGAGCAGTAAACCTTCCCCTTCAAAATGCTAGAAGTTCCAGGTAAGGTCCCTGCAGCCTTTACAGGCACACAGAGGATGACTCCTGTTTGACAAACGACGTAACGTGGAAATAAGGAGGCTGCTGTGACACCAGGGTGAGTTGTCCCCAGCCTTGGAGGTCCTCGTTGGTCGCTTCCTTGCAGGACCCCTCCTGGAGGGTGCCTTTCCTGCCTATTTCACTTGGGTCTTTTTTTCTTTTTTTCTTCTTTTTCTCCTGTACCTCAGCTGTTGGAGATCTTGAGGCTAAAGATAAATAGTACTCCAGGGATGAGAAGAGCAGCGAGACTTCAAATACAGCCGTGTCCACCACAGGCACCCAGGAGGGAAGGAGGACATTGCTATACTTGTGCTCTCATCATCCAATTACTTGTGGTAAGACTGTAAGGACCTAGGGGCAGGGAAAGCAAAAAAAGGAAAAGCCAAAATAGCTCCAGCTACATCTTTTCTCTGCAAAACGCCTGTGTGTTGCTAAGGAACGAGGGGTGATTTAGTCTCTTTGAAGGTTTTTGACGTCCTCTCCACTCAGCTGGCATGATCAGCTCTGCCTGGCAAGTCAGCCAGCAGCACGCGGCTGCTCGGTTCTGCCCCTCCTCACTCTGTGCAAGATGTGCTGGCAAGGGAGACCACGAAAACGAGACCCAGAGAAGGAAGAGAAGACCAAAGCTGGGAAGCCTGTGGAGAAGACAGTTCATTTGCTGCACCAGTGACCTTTTTTCAAGGTCTTTTGTTCTTGCTATGAAAGAAAACAAAAACAAAACCAAAAAACCTCTAGTGCAATTTTCAAGTGTTTTTTGTTGTTGTTGTTGTTGTTGTTGTTTTGTTTTTCTCAGTGCGCGCTCCTGCTCAGCATCTCAGGGAGCTCAGGACTTGCATAGGTGCACTGGTTCACGTGTCTGTGCCCCTGTAATAGTCCATGCCATCACAAGTGGCTCACAGCAGAGGCCGCAGCACAGTGCATGACCACAGTGAAGCACTGCTGAAGGCAAAGCCACCTTTTGACGGGCCGTGCAAGCCCCTTGCTCAGCTCCCAGCTGCTGCAAGAGCCCTCCCTGCTGCATCACAGCCTGGTATGTGAAGCTGCAATTGCACAACAAGCTGTCAAAAATAGCTCTTGGATGGAAACTCAAACGATCTATGACTCCGTTCTAAAATATTAAACCACCCATCTCTCGTCTCCAAGTGTCTGAATAATTAACCTGCCATCGATTATTAATAGCACCTCTACCAGTAGCGCTCTGGGACTTTGCTTCTCCTGGGGCCAGTGTCGCAGAGCCCACCTGCAGCAGGTCCCCACTGCCCGCCAGCCCCTGCTGCCTGCTCAGCAGGGGAAACACATTTCTTTTGGGCTGGTTTGTTCTAACGCCAGATGATCTGCTCTGGTCTTCGGAGTGTTTTAGAGACTTTATGCAATCCGGGCATTTCCCCCCCGGATTCTACTGTACAAATGGCAGATTTTAAAGACCGTCCTGTATTTTGCAATGTGCAGAGGTGCCTCCAATACTGCTCTGACATTGCCCCTGATGGTTTGCCAAGTATTTCAGATGGACTTTATTAGGTTCACATGAGACTGTGTTGGAAAAGTCCAAGACCTCTCCAGAGCCAGTCCCCAAAAGCGTGGCCAATCCTGGTGAGCAGGGCCATCTTGCTGGGCTGAGATGGGGACACATGAAGGGTGGCAGTCCTGGGGATGGCTGGAGGGCACGGCAGGACCCCAGAAGACACAGGTTGCTGCGGCCCTGCAGTGAGCAATAGGCTCAAACACCAGCCAGGAGAAACCACCCCACCTGCTCTTCCTCCCTCCTGCCTCAGCCTTAACATGTGGGAACCACTCCCTAACGCCGACTTGCCATGAACACCAAACAGAAGTGTTAAGGCTATTGCTAAATACTCAGTTTCACAACTAGATGGAGCCTCTTTGTCTTTTTGGAACAAATTCACTTGAATGAAAGACTACTTCAGCCCCAACAGTCCAGGCACAGCTAAAGGACAAGCTGGGTGCAGACAGAGATGTTTTTGGCCTGCTTCTCACACTTGGGCAATGTGGAAATGCCACGGTTCACTTACACAGCTGCAATCCCAGCGCTCACAAGCTGCAGTGCCCACTTGCTGGCACAGAGCAGCAGCCCCAGGCTCCAGGCTCACAAAGCACTGCAGCCAGCCAGCTCTGCCACCCATACCGTGTGCTTTCATCCAAGCACCATCCACAAAGCAAATAAGAAGAGCAATTGTCAATGCAGGTTTGCAACTGGCTTTGCATTTGCAGCCACGAAAAGCATTTGAGTCAGTCAGGACAGCACCTGACAACATCACATCTTAAAAACTCGTGATTTTTTCCTGGGCACCTCGTGCTTGCATTATAACCCATGTGAGCAGCTGCTGCTTCATTGTGAGGAAGTTGAGAGGCACCAGAGTTCCTGAATTTACACTTGTTAATTGAGAATCTGCCAAAAATTGTCATTAAACTTCTGTGCTGTTCTGGGCTGGGCTGGAGTTAACTTCCCTCATGGCAGCTTGTATGGTGCTGTGTTTCGGATTTGTGACTAAAACAGTGTTGACGATAACACACTTGCAGAGCATCAGGGGTGGTGTGTCCCCCACCTCTCCCTGCAGTGGGCTGGGGCAGGCAAATATCACAGAAGTTACCCGGGTCAAAAGTGGGCAGAGCTGGATCTGGAGGTGAAGCCTGGATCTGCAGCTCCATGTTCCCACCAGGCACGTCCAGCTTGGCTATCCCAAGGCAGCACAATTCCCTTTCCTTTCCCACGGGGTCTTTCAAGAGAGCAGCATCCCTCCTTGTCTGAAATTGTAAATCCCTGTTTGATAGACTATGGCTGGGACACTGCTGCAGTTAGGGACTGGGAATAAATAAGGGGGGGGGCAGACAAACCTGGAGTGGAAAGGTGCTGTGCACCATGACACATCTGCCTTCTGCATACAGCAAGCTGGGACTCGTGGCTGACCCCAGGAGAGCACCTCCACAGGAGGCCTCCTTGTAAGGGCCCCGCATTTCAGACACGCTGTCCACATTTCTATTTATTGCCAGCTCTTGCCGTATTTACTGAGCAGGTAACTCCAGACCGGGTGCATGTCAGGCAGAGCGCCTTGTCCCATGCTCCTGCCTCCATCTGTGCAAGCATAAACCAGCTTTACAGACATCTTTCAGTAAGACAAAGCCCAACTTCCCTGGTCAAAGTACAAGGCACGTAGTCAGCAGGGCACCACTGCACACCAAGGAACCATTTGCACCATTGTTCCAAAGCCATGTTTTTGCCCACATTTGGGATTCGCTATCCCTGTAGGTAAGTCCTGGGCTGCTCACAACCCTACTACCACCCTGTGCTTCTAGTGTTGTGGAACTGCCAGGCTGTTAGGGTTTCAGGCACACGGTGGCACTGAGGAAGCAGTTTTCATCGCTGTGCAGTGATCTCGCACAGACGTGCCGAGCCCACACAGAATCTTCCCTCGCAGCACCCGTGTGGGCAGAGATGCTCATCTGTGGTATGGGGCGGCAGGAAGCCCAGTGGTCACAGCACAAATGTCCCCATCCACGTGGGTGGCACCTCACTGCACGTGCAGGGTGAGCCCTGTGGGGTGGCAGCCGGCACCAATGCTGCGGGAGGGCACAACCCCTCACCCCATGCCACTGGTGACAGTCCCTGTGTGGCCGCTCCTTCTGCCTGTGTGGGGCTGAGGCCTCCCAGTGCCACTGGGGACCCGGCCTCCCATGGGGACACCCATCCTGTACACCTCCCCAAAGGGTTCCTCTTGCACTTTTGACTTCCAACTTGCCTTTTTTTTAATTATTATTTATTTTTTTAATTATTCTTCACGTTCACTGTGGTGTGTTTCACTTCCAGGAGGGAGAAGTAAACATGCAGGGCTCTGCCCTGGGACATGGGGCAAGGCCTGCACTTAGGTGACATCAGCCCCATGGGCAAGAGGTGGCCTCCCTGGCGCCACCCGATAGAAGGAAGCAGCTCTGAGGCATCTGCCAGCACCACCGGGTCTTACAAGTTTGATGGCCCCACAGGAGCCTTGCTGCAAAGGGGAGAGCAGCAGCTTTCCAGCTAAGCCAGGAGATGGCCACGCTTTGCTTGCTCATACACAAGATTGGAGCAAATGAAGAACACAGTCAAAACACGAAACACCTAAAAGCAGCCCCTCTGTGCTATTTAGAGAACCTCGAGTTTAGCAAATGCCTAAAGCAGCCTGCCCCTGGTTGGGTGCTTGGGCTGGGCACCAGCACCAGGGTGGGCAGAGGAGCACTGCCCAGGGTCATCTCCCCAGCCTCAGAGTAAATGCAGCTCTTCCCTGCTGTAGGACCATGCCCAAATGCTCTTACCTGGCTCCATCTCAGGTGCTTCAATGTCTCCACGCAGCTCCTAGCACGAGGATACCTGTGTGGCTCAGGGTGTGCAGGGTCTTGGAATAAATGGCTGGAGCACACTGCATACAGCAAAGCTGAAAAATAACAGTCATGAAGCATGAAATGCTGCAGCGAGAGCAAACACCTCCCAGGTAGTTTTCCAGGCCAATGGTTACAACAAGCTCTCTCAATGTTTACACACAAATAATAATAATTAAAGAAAAAGCAACAGAACTCCATGTACTCCTAACAAGATTTAATAATAATAATAATAACAACAACAACAATAAAATCAGCCTCATTAGAAAACAGTAACACTTTCTGGGCACTGTTCCGCTATTTGGAGTCTCACAGAAGCCCCATGTTTTAACAAGATGTATTATAGGATGCTATTACATAGGTTAAGGTCCCAAGTATTTAGGGCAAAACTCCTTGCTACGCAAGAGGAGTTTCCTGTTCAAAGCCCAGCTGACTTCTTTCAAATAACAGTATTAGCATTATTGACTCGATTGTCTGTCTCATTGCAGCTTAATAGCAAAATTGCAGAGAAATGGATGAGCTTATTGCTTTCAGCAATTTCACGCACAAATTTTTAGCATGGGGGAGATTCATTAAAACATGTAAAGCAGCTAGTTTGGCTTTAAGGTTTTAAGCACTCTGATTTTTAAAGGCTTGAATGACAAATACTTTTTACCTGCCACCTTTTCCCGGGAAGGACTCATATGCTTTGGGGCCTTGATTTCATATGCAATTAAATCTCAAGTAACATTTTAACCAGCATTTTTTACTCCACCTTGCAACTCTGACCGCTGAATAATTCATGCACAGTTAATGACAAATCCCCCCTCCTTGCAGCAGGCCAGGCAGACGCTCTGTCACATCCCCTCACCCGCAGCAAAAGAAAATTGGTGCTAACAGGGATCAGCAAGGGCTCGGAGCAACATTTCCAGCTGCATTCCCAGCTCCAAGGCCGCATCTGTAGTGAGCCATGCTGGAGCGGGTAACAGCCACCGGGATGCAGCCCAGAAGCATTCTCCTTTCACAACATTGTTTTTTTTACATGTGCATCTCTGAAAAATCATGTTTTCCCTCACCAGCTATTGTCACTGATCACTTGCCTCCCAGCAGTCAAGAGATAGCAGCTGATTAATATCAAATCTCTGGGAGCTGTTAGATATCCATCAAAGGCCTGAAGAGTGTGTCTTTTGCCTATTGAAACAGTTTAACCACTGATGGGATTATAATTATCTTGCTATCAACTGCAACAAAGCAGCTCAGCAGGAGCTGTTACACTTAAACAGGGGAGGTCAACGAAATTATTCTAGTGGGAAAGTAAATGTGAGAGCGTGACCTTGCTCTATAGATTGCCTATAATTAATTGGGTTTATGATTTACAGTGGGGCCACGCTTTCCCCTGGTGGTGCCAGGCAGGCGGCGGGCTTAGCAGCCGGGTGGTCCCTCACTGCCTCGTCCCCTAGGGATGGTTCCTGGCTCCGGTGGTCATGGGTGAGTGAGGGGCAGCTGTTGATTTTGGGGTTAGGAAGCGTGACAGAGCCACAGCTTGCCCTTTTCTGCACCAGGAGAAACAAAACACCTGGCTGCAGATGTCAAAAAGGTGAATGCAAATGGCAGTAAAAATTATCCCTCCAGCCTCCCCTTTGTGCCTAGGGCAGGCAGAAAGGCTCAGGCTTGCTGTTCAAGCAGGAAAACTCACCTTAGACGTGTGAAGACCATTTCTGACAGCGAGGATGGTGATGCCTGAGGAAGCGTTGAGGAAGCAGCAGTGGCTGCCCAGGACCAGGTGGGATAAACGTGGGCTGGGAAGGGGCCTGGGGACGGCCACCCTGCAGGGATGCAGGAGGTGCTTGGTGCCTCCCGGCCCAGCCCCACGCACTGGGGATGACCCACGGCACAGGTGGTGGTGACCCGGGGGCTGGGGCTGGGCACGGCAGGGCTGAGTCCTGAGGTCCCATGCTGGGTTGGGGCCTTCCTCAGGGCCAAAGACAGCTCTACCCCAGATATCTCCCCATCTCCTGATCACTGAACCCAAGACCTAGTCTCTCCATCTCCCTTTCCTGACTTTTCTCCCCTCCTTGTGCAGCTCCTGGTTTTCTCCCTTGGTGTGCCATGTGCTTATGGCCCCACTGCTGACTATTGTAGTACAGGGTGTCTGGATGGGAGGACCTGAACATTTCTGTTCTCATTCAGCTCATCAGAGGAAGCACAAAGGCTGGTAGAGTATTTGTGTGCTTTTACTGTATTTTCCCCTTATTCAAAATCACAGCCTGCAGCGAGCCCTTAGACCCACAGTTCTTAGTTCTTAGACCCACATCTGCCCGTAACCCCTTTCCTGGGCCATCCAGACCCTTGCAGTGAAGGACCACAGGTTTTCAGGATCTACTCACTGCTCACACCTTTTCATGGCAGGGGGGTCACAAGGGCTGGAAAACACCACTTTGGCCATGCGATCACCACCCCACCTGTGTAAAAGCACCACAAAGCTGGCAGAGGCAGGATGGGTACCAGCTGCTGTAACTCGCTGTGCCGATGCCTATGTATGAGCAATAAAAGAAAAGATTTGGCATATAGGCGCCGTGATTAAAATTTAAAGACATAAAAAACACAGATTGACTCAGTTCCAACTCAAAAAGCAAACTTGGAGAGGAAAATGGGAGACGGGGAATCTAAGCAGTGAAACAATGATGTACCAAGATCAAAACAACAGGAGAGAGAACACGCATAAAGGGGAAGCAACAAGAGTAAAAAAGAAGAGATGAAACAGAAAAGAATAAGAAAGAGTGAAAAAAAAATCAGAAGGGGAAATAAGCAATCAAAAGAAATAGCAAAGGAAAGTGAGAGCAAATAAAAGAAAACACATGGAGAATAAATGAGCAAGCAAGGACAGAGATGGAGCAAACACCTGCTGAGAACAAAGAGAGGAATGCAAGGCCGCCCCAGCCACAAAAAGTAAAACACGACAGCACTAAAGACAAAGGGAAAGTGGAACAAAAATAGCACCAAAGCAGAAAACATAGCAAGGGGCAACGCACCTTTGCACTGAAAGTCATCCCTCCCTCCGCCAGAGCTGCCCCTGCTTTACCCCCGAGGCTGTGGAGGCTCCTGCTTGGCCCCAGGAACCTGGCTGGGCAGGCGGGCACGGGGCAGGGCAGGGTTGGACCCAGCCAGTCCCCAAACGGACCCACTGCTGGCCAAGGCTGAGCCCAGCAGCAGAGCTGGTGGTGCCTCTGTGATAACGTAATTAAGGAGGTGTAAAAAGCTCTGTGTGGCAGCTTTGAGAGAGAGGAGCAAGAAGCAAAGTGAGCGAAACAGCCCTGCAGGCAGCGAGGTTGGTGAAGGAGGAAGGCAGAGGAGCTCTGGGTGCCAGGGCAGAGGTTGCTGCAGCCCATGCTGAGGACAGGAACCTGGGGCAGAGACCCACCCACACTGCAGCTGGGAGGACCCCACACCACCTGGGTATGGCCTGAAGGAAGCTGCAGCCAGTTTTTGTTTCTCATCATCCTACTCCATTTTTATCCAGCATAAAAATTAAATCATTCTTCCCTGAGTCAAGTCTGTTTTGCCTGTGGCGGTCATTGCAGCGATCTCCCTGTCTTTATCTCCACCCACAAGCTCTTCTGTCTTATCTCCCCTCAGCCCTGCTGCAGAGAGGAGAGGGAGAGCAGCTGGGTGGGCGCCTCGCAGCCAGCCAAGGTGCCCCCCCAGCTCAGCATCCCTACAGCCTCAGGAAGCTCCTGCCTGTGCCACTGACCCATGGGGAAGCTCTGCTGCATCCCTGCGTGGGCACATGCCGCCAGGGAGCTTCCCTGGGATGAGGTCCCGAGCACAGTTTTGGGGCCCAGGGAAATAACCCCGCCTCCTCGGAGGGGGATCGCAAGGCTCAGAGGATGCTCACGGTTGCTGTTCTGCTCTCAAAATGCCAGAAGTTGTTACCAGTTTACTGCTGGGTGCCAATTCCGCAGCTCTGCACAGCAAATCACCTTGTCCCCACTCTGCTGTTATTTTCCTCCCGGCTGTGATTTCTGAAGAGCACAGTAAGAAATTAGTTCCTGCACGGGTTCTTGCCTAACTATGAAATACTTGCCTATAACAATAAAACCTAGAATTACAATAGCCAGGAAATACATTTGGAGAGCTATTACCCATCACGTCTCGTAGCCACCAGATGGGAATAAAATAAGAAACTCCTCCTCTGGAAGGCTCTGTGGCTTATACAATCTTTCTTCCTGCTATTTTGTCTTCTGCCAGAGGAAGAACACTTGACACAGTGGACTGGGATAGCTGTTCTAGGCAGCAATTCCTGCGTGCCTTCAGAATAAATATTGAGTACTTCAGGTGATATCAGAGCTAATGCCCAGTGTTATTTTCCCAAGGAACAGTGCTGCCTCCTGCTGAGCACACACGGCCTGCAGGTGTCTTTGGTACCTTCAAGTGTGACCCAAAGCACCTGAGCCAAAGTCTCAGCTGGGGCCCCTGAGAGCTGCACCCAGTGAGACATCGCTGGGTACTGATCACGGTGATCCCCAGGGGATGGGACATGTTAACCTGCTTGCTCTCACCAAAGTGTCTTGGGTAAGTAGAGACTGCTGAGCGTGGATTTCGAGCTTGTAATTTCTGCCGTCCCATTTTGTTTTAGTGTGGTGCTAGAAGGATGCCATCGCTGTTTCTAAGCAAAACGCTCAGCTGAGACCCTGGTCCCACCAACACTGACTTGGCTGCAAACCTGAATGACCTGAGCAGCTTCACAGGCCTCAATGTGATGCCTGGCTCCTGCCTGTAGGAAGAGTCAAAGCCATTAATAATATGGGACTTTTCTGATTTATATGCACAGTGGAACTGTTGTATGATTCCAGGAATAACCTCCTCCAGAAACACAGGATCACCCCCACTAGGAGGCCTTGGCTTCTCAGTAAATACACAGAGGAGCTCAGTACCACACCTTTCTGTCACTTGGCTGATGGGGATTCAAGGGTTTATGTCCCTAAACATGGCACTCAATTTTTCCAATACTTAGGGACCATCTGCAGATAATTTTGGTTTACCACAACAGAGAACTCCCCTTAATGCTTCATCCTAACATCCTTAGAAAGCCAGCTGAGATTCCCAGTGGTCACATTTGCTTTCCCCACTCAACTTAAAGCAAGATAGTTTCTCATCTGCAAAGGTTGTGCAGATTTCAAAATGCCTGATTTCACCCTGCACAATGCTTAACTCTGTACCCATTAGCATGGATGAGTGCCCCAATAGCTCAGTGGCAAAGTGGAGAGGCTTTGCAATTGGGAATCCACAAGTTAAACCTTTGACTTTGAAATGACAGCAGTTTAACTTCATTTGAGGGATTAGAGGGAACTTTTTGCAAGTTTGGCTCTCTGCCCAACACAAAGGTCCTGCTAAGGGGATCTAAGGAGCAAAGGTTTGTGCTTGACTTCTATCTGGTGGAAGCCACATGGGATCATGCAGTTCTCTAGCCTGGGCCTTTTCTCCTTGAGAGCCTTGAGCATGCAAAATGCACCCAACACAAACACAGGTTTTGTACCATCCATCTCGAGTCATTCTTCAGGAGGGGTGATGGAGCTCTATTTAGCACGCTCTGCAGAAACAAGCTCAAGGCTGGAGGCCACACTTACCTGGACTCATGGTAACAGCCTGCTGTGTCCTCAGCTCAGGTGGGAGAGCTGCTGCTCTTATAACAAAAAATGCCTTTATTGTAGGGTGCACACACAGACATACCTCGCTGCTATGTGGGCATGTAACTATCTGTACCTTGCTGTCCTTATCTGGGAACCACATCACCAGCTGACCTGTGGTTTAGGACAATATGGATGCAAAAAGTGGGTCTAAGGAGTGCCCCAAGCTTCAGGTTACTTTTAGAAACATCCAGCCTGGGCACATTTGCAAGCGATGCTGTTTTACCACATAACATCTCTTTTCAGCTTCTTGAATGTAATTGCATTATCTTGGTGAGTGGCAGCCGGCACGGATGGTTGAAACGGAAGGTTAATCTGCATCGGCCATCTCTCTTGATTTCTCCTTCATTTCCATTTCTTTTTAAAATGGAAGTTCCATTAAAACAGCAGCACTTTTCTATTAAATAAGTAACAGAGAAGAATGACTGCCTCTGTATCTCATCAACAGTGAATCTTTTTAAAATCACTCAAGAGGCAAGGCTCAAATCATATATTTAATAAGAACCACTTCGATATCACTTTTTAAAGCAATTAACATATTATTAGAGATAAGCGCAAGATGCAACATTTAGATCCAGATTCCTAAGACAGATTTCTAAGGTTTAGGAGGGTGCAGACCTCAGGTCATTGCCTCAGCAATCATCTCTGCATGTCACAGACCAATGTAAGAACAGAACTTCACTTACACGGACACAGCAGATAAAATTCTCCATTTTAATCCTGATTTTACTCATGCCGCTGCTTTTCAGGCATTTTAAAGCACTCTATGTACAGCAGTGAGAACAGTCAAACCACCTCAACAAGCTTTCTGCCCCAGCTGAGGTCCTGGAGCAGTGTTCATCTCCACCATCCCCTTCCTTTTAGGTATTCAGGCATTTCCTTTCTTTATGGTGCACGAAGGAAATGCATCTTTGAATTTTTTCATCAAAGAGCCCATCACCACTGCGATCACCATCACCAGGTGGGTTTGTGCCACCTAGAACAGGCTTACAAGAGCATGGACATCACCTCCAAGAAATGCCACCATGCAGCTGGAGATGCACCCCACTGCTGCCAGGGGCTGCCGGCTCTGGAGCAGAGCCACGCGGCTGTCCTGAAGTGACTTCAGCCAACGATCCGCTGTGTTTCATGGAGCCAAGCCCCCTGCCTGGTGGCTGAAGCCAGTCCTGCAAATTACAGTAGCCGAGGTGCAGCCACACATCACTTTCTGCTGATGGGGACAGATCCAACAGTTGAAGCAGATGGATGCCTGGGGGCGGTGACACCTTGTCCCACCACGATTAGATCTGACAAAGCCCATCTGCTGGCGCCCTGAGCACTGGCAGGACTAGAGCTCAGCCAAGAACCATGAATGATAACACAGGCAACATCCAAAGGCTTTTGGGTTGTTTTTTCCCAAAACACGCAGGCTTTTCCCAACACTAAACAATATGTGGCTCTCACTGATGACTGACAGCAAACTGATTGCTCAATTAAAGGGCATTTTACCATTTTGGCCATTAGCTGTGAAGTCTCAAATCCCACAGAGTTTCCTGGAGTCCACTTCATTAGCAAACTGCTTTTCTTAGAAGGCAGCAACAAATGCAAGGGGAAATACATCATGCATCTAAAGACATTGTGATCGTGTAGTTTTTGTAAGTGCTAAAATTTATTACACAAGAGATGATGCAACAGCGAGTAAGAGAGCAAAATTCTACATTGACTCCCTACTTTGCAATTCAGGACAACTAAGAGGTTTTACTTCATTAAGGAAGGCAAGGGAAAAAAATCAGAGACAACTCCAATGGATGAGGGAGTCTTGTCACGCGTAAGTGAACAATCAGTCCTATGTGATGCTCATTGCTGTAGAAGGAACAATGAAATATATCTGTTTCTGATCAATAAATTACTAAAACATCAGTTATAAACCTGCTGCATGGCATTGAAAATTAAAGTCATTAAACACCCAGGTAGCTTTATCCTGATGCAAATGGAAGACAGGCATGAGTGCTCTGCAGCAAACAACTCTGTGCACATCCCATCTTTGGGAACATATTTACATGTACATCGCATATATTAATATATTTTAGTGCACCCTAGCCAGAGGGCAACCAGAAAGAGTATTATTCTGTGAGAAGGACAGGAGATGGGCTGGCTTCCCCTCTCCACTGAGCAAAGCCTGCATCCACCCATTAGTCCAGCATCCATGTGAAACAACTTTGTGAGACGTTTCCCTTTTCCAGTTTCCAGTTAGCCAGACACCAGGACCCCAAACCAATGGTCTCCCACAGTGCCTGGGTAGATTTGGTAGCCAAGATTACCGTGGGTCAAAAAAAGCAGGTGAGATCACCCCATCATATTAAGAAGCCTCAAGTGACTCCAAGGTCAGGAATTTCAGCCAAGCTGCCATTTCTTGGTTCTTGCCCTCCCTCTCCCCTCCTTCCATCTCCATCACCCACAAAGGACTGCAGAAACATGCAGGGTTTGGGGTGGACCTTGGCCATAGCCACATGCTGACCAGGCCTCAGGACAGGTGTGCTCAAGCCTCAGGAAGAAAATTACACCGCTACAAAGGTAAAGAGACCACTGCTACTGATATCTTCATTCAGAGCAAGGATGCCTTAAGGACAAGACCCATAGCCTCCATGGGAAGGAAGCCTGAGCAGGACTTTCTCTCATGGTGCTTGCCCTCAGCCTGTTGCACACATGAGGACACCCATCCCAAAAGCAGAAAAAAAAAGGGGGAGGGAGAGGGGGGTGTAGAGATAGAAAGGGATTCCCAAGGGGCTAGTGCCAGGCCAGCGTCTCCACCAGGGGGGCAAGACAGACCTGCAGCTCTCCAGGTCCCCAGCTGGAGAACAGCTTGCTGTGCGTCTGACCGACCCCAAAACTGGCAGGCAGCCACCTGTGGGGAAAAATTTTGAGGTCTTTCCACAGGGTCACATGGGGTCATTCAGGGTCTCCATAAGCAGAGGGGCCGGGGCTGGTTTGGCAAACAGCATCACTTGGGCGATGGAGAGGGGACAACAGGAGGTCAGTATTTTCATTCGACAGGATTTTGTGAAATGACATCTGTGATTAAAGATTGGAAAGATCTGTGGGATCTACTGGGGCGTCTCTGAGAGCTTCGCTTCTCCCAGACTCAAGAAAAGGGCTGCTAAATGTAGGGGCAAGAAAGGAAAAAGAGAAAGAGGATCCAGTGAAACATCGCTTCATTCAAACGCAGCTTGTCTGGAGCTTGGCCACATTTTCCTCTCACAAGCAGGCAAGTTTTTATGCTTGCCATGCACATATATGCAGGGTCTTTCGACTCTGACCATGGTGCAAACCTAGCTGGCCCTTTGGGAGAGCTTGGAGTCATCTGGGAAAACAACATTTCCCTGTCAGTAAAATGCTCACAAGACTGCATGAGCTTATTACACTTATTCCAGCAGAAATAAGTGGTACCTTTTAGAGTGCTTGCCAGAAGAAAATAGCAGTTCTGACCCAATTTCACACAGTTGGAATCAGCTGCGGGAGACTAATATACAATAAAAATAAAGACACAAATGCCCATTTCCCCCATGTCCTCTCCTAATAACATGAATAAAGCTCTGTTTTGATATTTTGTCCTTTCAAAAGGAGTCCAGTCAGATCAGTCCAAGTCAGCTGTGTTTCAGGTGAGACTCCTCAGAGTCTTCCACCTTTTACTTGATGAAATTTTTAATTGTCCACCTTTGTCCTGTGCAGCTGCGAAGAATCAGATCGATGCCAGCCATTCCTCTGTTCTCCACTTCCAAGCAGCGCCCTGTTCCCTTGTTCAAGATGGCACCATTCTAAAATTACAGACATGGAGAAAATAGTTAAAAAATTAAAGACATAAGACTGGCTGTGAAGCAAGCCAGGACCATGCACTGCAGGAGAGAGGCTGTGTCCTCGTGCGTGGCTGTAAAGTGCACAGCACTTAGTGGGGCAGTAATGCAATTCAAGCAATAACATAATTTCCAAAATAATCAATGGGATTGAACGGAGCAACCTTTATCACTGACAGTACTGATCCCTAACACAGCAGCAAACAAAAGACATCTGTAACCTTTAAATAGCATGACTGTATCCTGTGTGTTAGGAAGGTGTGACACTTCCATGGGCTGTATATGATTAACTCCCTGCTTTGGGACAGAAGTAGTGTGTTTTCATGTATTTCACCACAGGTTATCTGTAAGAAACAAAGAAATCTGGAAGTCATACACAGGGCAGGTTACATATACCTTAGTGATAGTAAAGGGAATTTCTACTGGAATTACTTGTCTGCTGACACTGTCCCTGCCCCTGATCCCTCTTAACCCTTTGCATCTGTCCCAGGACGTGGCACCTGCTGTCACACACAGCATTTCATCTTCGTCCCCTGCTGTCCCATGCTGAAGGCAACAGGCCACAGCCATGGCTTGGGAAAAGAGAGGGGCAGCATTAATGGCAGGCCCGTAACAAACCTGGATGAAATTCCACCGCTTATGGAGGCTGCTCTTGACCTTTTCGCAGTCGAGGAGCTGAGGGAAGCGGCTTTTCACGTTATCCACCAGGCAGCGGGTGTCGGGCAGAAGAGTCGTGGTCCCGAGGGCGCCGAGATGAAGGAACCCCTCCTTGGTGTAGCGTGCAAGCTGGGGGCAGGGACAGAGAGGAAAAAGACCATCAGTATCTTTGGAGTATCATTAAAAAGTGACGCAGGAGAGGACAACCAGGCAGAGCCCCAGGAAAAAAACAGTGAGGATGGTGAACAGGGAAAGAACCAACAAGAGGGGAAAAAGAATATGCCTTTTTCCAGGCTTTTTCTCCTGATGTTGTTTATTTTGCAGATGCAGGTGAGGAGCCAGGGCACACAGAAAAGAAAAGAATAACTCCAAGACTCAAACCCATCACAGGGCAGCCTCTCCCAGGCCTGAACGCTCCGTGGGTTGGGGCAATACATGATTTCCCCTGGTTTTTGGCTGGAGCCAGCTGGCTCGGTGGGGCACGCTGGCCCAGCTCACGGCTCCTCACGCTCTTGGCAAGCCAGCCTTGCTTTGGCCAGCAAACAATGCCGCTGGTGTGTCTGGTGCAGCCCTCCAGCAGCTCCACCAGCAGCCAGGCAGCAACACCAGCCAAAGGCCAATATACAACTGGCCCTGGTCCCTCAGGATGCAAGCCCAGAACCTCCCTTGTGGCTCAGCATGGAAGCAAAGGCTGAGGACTGCACCTGACCACTGCAATCCTGCCGGCATCCGACCGCTGTCACCCCTCTGGCAGCCACACTGCTCCACGGCCCTATCCCGGGGAGCAGCGAGAGGCAACGGGGACACCGGGGACTGCTGCCAGGGCAGGCAGCACACAGCTGGCACCGCCACACACAAAGGGCTCCCGCGGTGCCACTGTTTAAGGAATCCCACCAAAATATTTCCCTAAACATATTTAAATTCAGGAGTGAAAGGAGATGAATGACAGCGGCCTGCCTTTTATGGTTCAGGGGAAAGACATACACAGCTGCTTATTTAAATTATGAATCAATCTATTATCTAGCAGACAAATGAGGAGTATTCAGCACGTTAATTAACTGAGCATATCTGTGACCCAGATGCTTAAAAAGAGACAGTAAATCACACAGGGAGTTCGGGTTATCTCTGTTAGAATAATTAAACACTGAAAATCAAGTTAAAACAATGTACAGGGGTCTGACTTGAGCTAGCAACAGCAGATACAGTTATGGTCCCTGAATCTCATTTTGCCTTCCCTCTGCATGCTGGTTGTAGGGACAGAGGTGCCAGAGCCTCTGACCAGCCCCCCCACTGCCCCTCTGCCTTGCGTTTTGCTCCCAGCTGCTGGCAGATTTGCACTTTTAGCCAATGTGTTGCCAATCAAAGCAAGACCTCTGCTACATTACAGCTCACGGAGGCCTGTTTGCCAGCAGTATCCATCCCCAGATGGGAATTCAGCTACAGTACAATTGCAGAGGGCAGCACGCACACACGCTTGCATGGCAGCCCACACAGCCCAGCGCTGCCCCATCCCATCCCCTGGTGTGGTATCTGCTCTTCTGCCCCCTAAATCCCTTTGCAAAATGGTGCACAGGAGTGTGTGTCTCTGGCTTTACAGCAATCCCACCTGCTGTGCTGGAGCAGCAGGATTGGAAAGGAGCACAGCCTGCAGAGCTTAGCACCATAACCATCACCTCCTCCTCCTCTTCCTCCCAGCCTTGCCACCATCTGCCCTGGATGCATGGTGCCCAAGCACAGGGCAGGGACCCTGGTCACCTCCACACTCAGCTCACGTGGCACCACGTACCCAGCAAGGGCATCTCCAGTTCAGCTTGAAAGGCTCAAATTCACATTATTTGTTTTTATCAGTTTGATGTTTCAATGAGCCAAGCCTCAGGTGAGGTGATGTTCTCAGAGTGACAATGTTTTTAGCCACGCAATTCATTTGAATTAGTATTTGAGCACCAGCCCAGAGGATGAGGCTACTTGCCTTGCAAAAAGAGAGGCATGTGAAAGAAAAGAAAAACAACAACAAGAAACACCCCACAACTTCTCCTTGGCAGACAGAAAATCATCTAGAGGTCCCAAATGGACAGCATGTTACCCTTTCTTCTCCTGTTTCTGAAATTTTTCCTACCATGTCCAAAATTAGCGTGCTAGACACTTTTCCTTTTTTTTTATGGTGTTTCACAGTTTGTCTTCAGAAAGTTGGCCTCATGCCCATAAGGCAACACGATTTCTGCTCTTCCATGTTATCGCCTAATGTGCTGGGAAAAATAAGTAGAGCAAAAATCAAATCTTTCCTGAGGAAGGCAAAGGGGTGGGGGCTGCAGGGAGACTAAACGAGCTGAAAAACAAACACGGGTATTATGAAAAATGCATCAAGTGCATCTATTAGATGTGTCATCTACTAGGTATAATAGCCAGATAAAGAAAGTCTTAAACACATGTCTGGATCCAGCGCACTGTCACACACTGGATCCAGCCTGTCCCTCCTCAGTACTTCAAAGCTGAAAGTGATGATATTGATGATATCCCAAAAAAGCCCATCTAACTCATAAGTGTAAGCTCCAAGATGCATTTGGGGAAATCTTGCCTTTGATGTCTTAACTCTTTCATTATTTTGCTCCTCTCCAGAGCAAGCCCACTGCAGCAGCTGGGGGTCCCAACCCCAAACCAAAGCAGGGGGTGAAGAACTGAGGCAAAGGGGTAGTGAAGCACTGATCCTGCTACCACTGGGTCTTGGGTCTTTCTTGAACAGTAAGAGGGAAGATAACACACAGCAGAGGCTGACATTTGAGATGGCCCCACAGGCTGCTCTGGGGAGCTAACCAGCTTTTTCTGCCTAAAAAGAGATGGGAAGTGTCACATCACCACACTGACCAACATCTTACAGAGCAGCTCCAGACAGCTCATCACTTGCATAAGACCTGAGCCTTATTTAGAAACCAAAGATGCCAGACAAATGCTTTATATTATCAATAATTTACATGTGCCATTGCCATTAAAGCCTTCCGAGCAGTTGCACCAATTCACCATCTCAACAACTCAGCAGCTCAAGCAAACCTTCCTGCTTCAATGCGGCTGGCGCAGCCTCAGGCAAGCAGTGAGAATTTGGTCTTCAGCTACATATGAAAGCTGAATGAGCAAAGGCTACTCCGTTCTGCCTGATTGACACAGCAGGTGCTCATAGTGATATCCAAGGTAACACTGCTCTTTGGCTCAAGGCGGTACAAGAAGGACCACGGGCATAATTTCAGTAAGCTCCTTCCAAGCTGCTCTGCACCATGTTTGCGAGTCTCAGCAACGTAACCCAACTGTGTAAATCCTGCCCTCTTGCCCAGGAGCACACCCGGCACCACCTGAAAAGTCTTGGCTCTTCTCTGCTCCTCCTCATCCTCACAGCTCCTCTTGGAGGGGCCAGAAAGGCTCTTCCACCAAGGGTTTGCTTGTTGGACCACACTGTTTTTCTCCTCTCAAATGCCTTGCAAGGACTGACCATCCTGTTCTCACGTCAGGCACCCTGAAAATGGCACCTCTGTCAGCAAGTGTTGGAACAAGGCTACTCCCGTGGAGACCCCAAGGTGGCTTTGTAGTCACCAATGATTTCCTCACATGGTCATCACAGTGCTTAAAGGTAGCAAAAGCGGGTCTTTTTATGAAGTAAATGATTTCATAGATGAAGAAGGGGGTTTTGCCTACAGGTTTTCCAGTGACAGTAAGTATAGTCCACTTCGTATAACCAGTAAGAACCAGTGGTATTTCATGCAACAAACCCTTTTTTTCCTGGCTTTGAGGAAAGGCAAATCACTGCAATTATTCAACTTTAAATTCTGCTCTACTTGCCCTAAAATATTACACACCTACCCTTTTCAGTGATCTACACCTCTTTGCCTGTTAGGCAGTGTTAGCCTCAAGGACACAGACCAAGCAAGGCACCTGAAGGAGTTACTCAGCCTAGCACAGGGCACAAGACAAAACAGACTGAACAAAAAGGACAGACCAGAGAAAAACAGCTTGAAAATGCTAACTAGCTAGCCATTTAAAAGTGGTCTATCTTGAGGTCTTGAAACCTTTGATCTGTGTAAGTAGCCCACGGCCACATCCCCAGAGAGAAACACAGATCCATACCTACAGCATGTTCCAAATGTATCTCCAGGTTTAGGCTATAAAAAGGCAGGTTTCGATCTCTAACTGAGTTACTGGATACTAAAAAGAAGGTGATTGAACAAATGAGGCTCTGGAACCTGAGAATGAGGATTTGTGCCATCACAATGGGGGTCTGGAATTAAAAAAAAAAAAAAAAAAAAGAGGTTTTGGACCCTGAAATGAGGCTCTGGGCCCTACAATTTGTTGCTGCACACATGCCCCATGAATCACTCAGGCTGATCTCCTATCAACAAACCTGCACCACCAATACATCTTCTTTGATTATTGTTTCTGGCTGGCTGTGTCTCAGGGATGGGAGAAAGTTAATTAGACATCTTAGCACCTGGGAAATAAAATCTTCGATGACCTTCATTGACTCTATTGGAAAATAATTTAGGGTTGTTTAGCTTCCTTTCTGCAGTGAGCAATCTTTAATTAGCAACTTTTTTATTTTCTCCTTAGCCCAATTTCATCATCTGATGTGCTGTTTTGTCACCCTTGACAACGCAGTGTCCCGGATGATCTCAGTATTGACTGTTTTGTCCCCAAGTTCTGATGCTTAAATGGGCAAAACATATTTTATCCTATAATTAAATGAAATGCTCTGCTGAGTGAACATTATCTTAAGTTTTATAGTATTATAGTACTTTCTATCATGTTAATATATCACCATCGTTCTGTCACTCCAATGAAGTATTACTATATTATTAGTGTGATACATCATTACAGCAAGGTGTTTTCATGATGTATCACTTAAAAGATGAAGCCATCAGGAAAAAAAATCTAAGAGCATGTTCAATATAATTACAGGAGAAAAGGATGCTTCATCTTGAAATCTGAGAATGATTTGACCTGGAAGTGAATGAAAACAGGGAAATTGGGAAGGTAAAGGGAAAATAAACAGAAGAAAACCCCAAAAATTTCACCCAGTGACAGATACTACAACAAAAGTGTTGTGAGAAAAAGCCAGGTTCTCACCCACATTCAGCACTAGGTATGGCATCCATTGTACCTAACTGCAACCATCCATAAACTACGTACTTAGTTTGAACTGATTATCAGTCATCAGCAGAGTGAGCAGAAATTCAAGACATAATGCAAGCTGCCCTGATTTGAATGGAAAAACTCTCTCCCCAGAGAGTCATGTGCCCTCTCTCTGTGCCTCAGGCTGCTCATCCACAGGCATACCTTATCCACAGTGGACAGGATCACGGTGTGGGGATGGACAGCTTACAGAAAGTGAAGGTTTCTACTGAAATCCCAACATTATTCAGTGGTAGGGAACAGGAGTGGTGACACCACTGTCCTTGCATTGTAAAAATGTAAATAAATGTAAATAAAAATATGCTCTCCAGCAGAGAGCACACACGCTTACCCTCACTAGCTGAGCCAACAAACCTGCTCCTCAGTTGGGAAACATTTAAGCGTGGATGTGACGGGCCGCAGTATCAAAGGGAGAAGGGAAACTGCAAGCCACTACCTGAACACAGGCACCACCCAGCATGCTAAAAACCCAACAGAAATTGCAAGTCCTTGTGTTTTTTACATATATATATCTATATTCAGTAAGTGAGCTATTTGAACGAAGTGTTTACATCACCTCTAATTATATTCCCGGTAATAAATTACAACACGCAGCCCATTAATTAAACTATAGTAATGAAAGTCCAATTTCTTTTGTGCCGCACCTGTGTTTTTACAAAAGGCTGATTTCAAAGCTTCTGCACTCACTGATAGCTACTTTTAAAAAGCGTTTTCAAGGAGTTAAACTAATTGCATGTATCGTGAAACAAAAGAACTACCAAGAACTGGTTCTTAGGTGGAGGGGGAAGAGATGATGCGAAGATGGAAGACCAGGAAGAAAAGCCTGCACTGAGCTTGCACAACAGGTGAACTGAAGGGAACCAAGAGCACTGTGGTGCTTTATTTCAGAACACCAGGTTGGAAGAGAAAACATTGTTAAGTTTAATCACAAATCATCTGCTTTTAGTCATTCATCTTAAAGTCCAGGGTTAGCAGGCAATGTCAGACTAATGCAGTTTCTCATATTATAATGCACTTAGAGACTTAAGTTTCCATCCAGAAAGTCTAACAGGCAGTTTGTGCCATTTAAGAAAAAATTGTGTGTGTTTAAGCAACAGCTAGGTTATATTTAGCAGTGACTTGATCAACCACAGATGACTGACCTCTGTTTAAAGGCAAGGATAAACCAAAGTGAGATTTGTCTCTACCCCAAAGGAGCCCCGTGGCCCCTTCGTCAGCTCAGGTGGCTCCTGAAGTCTGCAGTTCAGGCTGAGGTGTGCTTTGGAATTACTTAGTCCTGGTGAACCTGGAAAGCTGACGATGACTTTATTGTGAGAATGGGTTCTTTACACATTCCTGTCACTTGAAGCTGTACATTTTCTAGCTAAAAATGGCCCTCCTTGAGCACACTGGACCCCCAGATACTCACTAAGGCTGTCAGAGCTACCATACCCTGCAGCTCTAAGTCCCCACTCAGCTCCATCTCAGTCTACAACTTGCCCTTCTGCCTATGTCAGCAGAAGGGTAATGCTAGTGTTATTTTGCAGGCAGAGATTTAGACAAAACTCCCCACTACCTCACCACCTTGTGAAGACTTCCTCCCATGTATGGGTTGTACAAGCACTGTGAAGGAGACAGACTAACCATCTGCAATGGCCAATGAAAGTTCGGTTTTTAGGACTGAGTTGACATATCTCTGGTATTCAGTATTTTGGTATTCAAAGAGAAAACAAAACAACCAACACCCATATCCAAGATGGGCTACAACCCATAATGGGTTAGAATTCAACTGGAGCCAGTGAACAGGTCACAGCAGCTTCTGTTTCACCTGGAAAACTCTGATTCTTATATGAAATTTGCTCAATAAATCATCCCAGATATATTGGGAAACTCTACTTTCCAGCAGGGACTTACCTTCCTTTCCCTGCTCTTCCTTCTGATTCATGGGAGAAAATTTTATAGGCAGTGTTTTATTATGCAAATACCTGAAGGCATTTAATTGGGTGGTCTTGATTATGTTCTATTTCCACAGTTCTGGTCTTAATGAATGCACATGCAGTGCTAAGCTTTCTTTTGCAACGTTATGAAGGAAACTGAAGTTCTCCTCTCCCAACCTGCATGGAGACCAAAGTGACCCAGAGCAGAGGTGCTGGGCAGGCTTACGCAGCCCTTGGGATCAGGAGTTCAACCACTGCTCTTGAGCATTTTTATATAGTTTGTGCACTTTTGGGACACACTGCAGGTCTGATGCAGCATCTTACCCTTAAGGGCATAGAAAATCTGTCAAACAGAGTTTATCAGCAAGCTGGATTTGAGTCTTTACTCATTGCTGTGTCACCTCTTGTGCTGCTTCATTGCAGCATTTCGCTGTCACACAACAACTTTAACAGGATTTAGGTGCTCACAACGCGTTAGACATGCCTATAGAGCTGATCTCAGCCTAAACCCTCAGTCATCTGCCAGCACAGACAGCTCTGGTTTGGGGTTATGATGTTAAAAGAACATGTTGGAAGGCTTGGCCAATGTTAGACTAACATACATCACGATACTGAGCTAGCAAAGGATGGAATGACACGCTGGGGCTATCTGATTGAAGAACATAACCCACAGAGTGCAGATACCAGGATGCATGTCTTGCCAGGGCAAACTTTTGCTAAAACATGCCAAGGCAGATGTTCTCCTGCAAATAAATAGAAAACTCTGTCTATGCCTTAAATATACCCAGCTCAGCATCCTGGCACAACTGGGATGTGTTTGTCTCACCTAACCTCACCCAAATCCATGTTCAGTTTCCTGTGTAAAACTCAACCTCTTGGCAATGGAGAGCAACTGGCAGGACCTATCTCACCATGCGAAGTGTCCTGGCTCTGCTCCTGTGGCACACCTTACCTTCTTTCAAGAGAACGCGGACGATGGCTTCTGCCTAGCAACTCAGTTATCAGACAGCTTTTCAGGTACAGTTTTGCATGAGTTTCTAATCAGATCAGTAGATGATCAGTAAAAACGTGGCTGATCCAGAGAAGGCAGCCGGGAAGTGTTTCCCAGTTTGGTAGTGTGCACAGACTTACTAATGGAATAAAAGCAATGGAAGAAACTGCTTTGTCACAGAGGAGTTTGTCCCATTTCCACCCACTGCCAGTAGTCACTGGGCAAGCACAGAGACTGCAGAGCCCATTACCTGCAAATTCCCCACCTCAGCTACATTTCCAGTATAAATAGCCACAGCATTTACATAGGAAATGCAAACAAAAGCAGGAGGCTGAAGTCAGATACACTTGTTATATTCTGGTGATAACCAGCCAGGGTCTCACTAGATAGAGATGAAGCGCTGGAAGAACAAGTGCTGCTACACTGTGGCTTTAGCGAGGCCAGGCAAGATTTTGGCAATGAAGAAAAACAAAATCACATCCTCATTCTTGGAAAAAAAAAACATGTATCATAAGACAGCCACTCTGCCTCCAGACTAAAACGAGACTTGTTGTATTTTCTCCTTAAAGACTGGAGGGGATAAGGGCATTGTACTAGGGGATCTGCATGTCAAGAAGATGGCCAGTGGGCATACAGAAAGAAAAACATAAAGGAAATCATGTGATTTAGGCAAAACACTGAGGTGGGGACATAGGCAGAGATAAGAGGAAAAACAGACAGGAAAAGTTTACATGGAAATGGTTAAGTTACATCTGGAGCCTGCAGATCCTGGAAGTCCAGCTCAGAGTCTGCTGTTTGCTTTACAGATACCAGCAGTGACAGAGAGAGCAGAGCACTCTGTTTTGTTCTATTCTCTACAGCTATTGAAACAGCAGCATTCCCGTGCTGCCTTCTTTTAAAACACAGTGAGAGATACAACTATGAAAAAGGCCAAATCAGTTCATAATCACTAACTTTGATTATTTGACACATTCACTAATCCTCCAAAAGATAAGAGATGTAGAGTGAATCTTGTAATCATGACTTTTTATCTAGAATGAGCTTGAAATTAGGTTAAAAAGCTTCTGGTTTGCTCGTAAGATTTTGGAGAGACAAAAGAAGTGCTAGAAAACTAACACTATAGTGAAGCCCAGCCCAGCTGAAATAGTAAATTATCATCCCATCAAAAAGCACTGTTTGCTTTCTTTTCCCTGTTGGTACCTTTTTAGTCTGCTGGGTAGGAGAAAAGAAAAGTCTTAAAATGCTCTGTTGGTGTGTGCTCTGCTCTGTTCATTGGCCATTTGTTTTCAGCATTATTTACCCTTGTCTGGAAAATGTTTTCAAATTACGCTTTTACTTGCAACTCTGCCATGATTATGGTAATCCAGAAAATAGCTATAAAAGTAGCTGTGAAAATGCATCTCTTTATCTTTTTTTTTTTTTTTTTTTTTTTTTTTTTTTTTTTTTTTTAAATCAGAAAGAAGCATGGCCTTAAACATTTGAGAGTGAAGCCAACAGACACATTGCACATCCATACTCTGTCTTCGGTCCATCCAGCCTCTGCCAGGTTCTGCCTGCTCCCAGCACATGCAGACTCCTCACCTGCGGTCCCCAGCCGTGGCACGGGTACAATATTGCTGTGTGGTTCTCCTGCGGGCCCTGGTCAAGGCAAACATCCTTCGCCTTGTTGTTTCGAAGCTGTAAAAAAATAAATAGGGCACGTTTACATGTTTTCAGAGATAAGCTATGAATTGATATGTAGCAATGTCTGGCCATGGAAAGAGTACATGGTACTATATCACAGGCCATAATCAGGCAGAGAAAGGTTTAGCATGCCATATGTTTTCTTTAAATACAGGCCTAATGATGACTGCTTTTATATAATAATCACCATTCAAAAGAACCAACTTTCCTTGAACAGTTTCCTTTGTATTTGGTCATGTGTGGTGGTAACAAACATATTTTTAGATTACTGTCAGCATGTTGCCAACAGCCTGAAATCAATGCAGAATTGCTTGTATTCCGTCAAAATGCCAAAGCACAAGGAACCCCTTCAAATCATCAGAAAGATGCAAGAGGAGATGCAGAGCTGGCAAACCAGGTGGCTCAGTACTCAAAGACACATTTCAGAAGGAGCATGAGAGTGCTGGACTCATGCTGCAAACCCTACCGCCAGGTCTGTGAAGGCAAAGATGCCCTCTCTCCAGTTTCGCTACGCTGGGCAACTGTAATGAAATAATGCCTTTAAAATATTGCTTGTTTGGGCAGGTCAGCTTGAAGTCATTAAACTCTGATAAGAAAACTTTCTTAAAATGAATGCCCATCCGGGGTACTCCGGCCGTGCTTCAAAAAGCCTTCTTCAACTGCCACTATTCCGCGAGGCCTACTACAACAGAGTATTATTAGTCCCCATAAATGCCTGTTTTTATATTCCTAGTACTGTCTCAAAGCCAATAGAGATTGAATTAAGTCTCCTTGCTTTATCTCATCCTTAAGCCGTTGTGACAATGCACTGTATCCTATAGAGACCATGTGAGAAATTAGGCTGAGGGTAGGCCAAAGGGTTTTATAAAACAACTTTTTGTTAAAAATATACATTCAGCTGCGTAATCCATTGACTCAATAGGTAATACAGATAATTTTGTGTCAATTCAGTAAATAAGGTATTAAAATATTTTACTATGCATGGTCTCCAAGATCAGAAATAGATCCCCAAATAGGTTTTCACAAGAAACTGTGAGCAGATTTATAAACATCTATACAACTACACAGAAACAAGAAGGTTTGATTCATGCTCAACTCCTTTGAGGCTTTTTGTCATCAGAGCCTCACCAGCTGTAAAAATTACCAGTCACATCTACGGAATGTACCAGCTGTAATTACCTCGCCATACGCAACAGTGTTGTTGTATCTTCTCATTTCTGGATAAACGTGGTCCAGATACCACTGAAAATTTTTACACTTCAAGCTCTTCCTCAAAGCTTTTCTCTCAGAGACATCCCCAATGTCAATACCTGGATTCTGAAAAACAGAGACATATCATATCACTGAATGGTTCCTCTTTAAAATAAAAGAGAAAATGAGTGCATTTCACTGGTGCTTGCTATCATTTCCAATCAACTTTAAAACTGCCAAAGGTTAAGTAACTCCACACAGAAGCTGTGCCCTGGACTTTTGGCAGGCGTGTCCAAGACTGAAATTATCATCCGAGAAGCCTGACTTCAGAGAGTCACAGTGGGGAGATGACACGTACTTCCCTGCCAGGGTGTGAAGGCATTCTCACAGCCACCAGAATAAAGCTGGAAGCACTTTGGTCCTGGGAGGTAATTTAAAAAGAGAACCCAAAGGGAGAAAACAAGGAAAAGATTGTGAAGGAAATACGAGAAGTACAGGGTAGCAGTGGCAAAGCTTCCCCATGACTCCCCGCAGCTTCTGAACAGTCTGGAAAAGATGGAATTTTTCAAAAGGAACAATGAATGATATTTTAAAAATATCTCACCTCCCACTGACAGCAGAATTCCAGAAGAGCTTAACAGTAAATTTATGTCAGGGTTTAAAAGATGGTCATGTGCTGAATCTTCAGAAAGAAAATCCCCGTCATTGCACCAAGCACCAAAACCCTTCCCCTACATGCCAAGGGTGTGAGACTCTTCCAAGAGGCAACTCAGAGGACAGAATGGTTACAAAGGTATAAAATAAGGGAAAAATAAAAATTTTAACAAAAGGGAAGACTTAAGATTCAAATATAAGAATCAGCTAAGAACAAAGGATAAAAATCACAGGAGAATGGAAGATGAGCCTGAACCTCAGAAAAACCTCTTGACAATTTGGACAATTAGATGGTGAAATAGTCTCCCTGGAGACACAGAGGAACCCCACTGCTCAAGTTGATTTAAAAGCAGACAAAGCTGCAATATCTGTCCCAGGGAGAATAATTTTACAGGAGCCAGAAGCAGGGGCTGAAGAGAGCAGCTCCTCTTTAACCTTTTATTCCATTACAGAATTTGGGGAACTAATGCAGCAGACAGGTGAAGGAATGTAGAAAGCAGCCACTTTTCCTCCTTCCTACAGGTGTCTGGGTTTCTACTCTATTTTAGCTCCTGCTCTTGTCTTTTCCAGTGATCATTAACTATAGCTGGAAAAGCAATTTTCCATTACAATGCTTGTAATGATCTTCTAATGAATTATTCACTCTGCTTTAGAAAAGACACCATTTTAATCTGTGACTGGTAGCTCACAGGTAAAAATAAAGTTGATTCAGTGTAGACGGGTAGGACAGGCTGAAATCTGAAGAGCTGAGCTGGGATGTGAGGCTAAGCAGGAGCACAAATCAGTCAACAACTGAAATATTCAGAGCATGGGGATCGGCTTTGTTTTGTACATAATGGCATTGCAAAATAATTCAATGTATATTCATAACCCCCTGCACAATACCACCTGTCAAACAAGGCTTCTCTGAAATTAAATCTCGATTTTACTGATAAAACCTACATTAAAAAAAAAAATAGTTCTTAGGATAACTCAGAAAACCCACCCGTAGTGTTGATTCATGTGACACTGCCTTTTCAGAAATGTAGGGGACCTGTGGCTCCACGCTGTGTGTGAATCCCTTTGTGCTGCATCCAAAAGCCTCTCCTGAGCAGGAGCGGGGTGCCTCATGTCACATCCTGAAGCAGTGTGGGCATCAGGTCTGAACCCACAACAGCTTTCCAGCCCTACCCACGTACACTGGGATCTTGCAGCCTGTTTTTAAGGAGGGCTTAAAAGCTCGCAGTCCCACTCTCTGCTGGAGCAGCACCCAGCACACCCAGTGCTCTCCTGCCACTCACTGGGTAGCCAGCATCTCCTTCCCTCTCCACTCACCTATTCCCCAACAACAAACTGATCCCAGCCTCTCCACCACCCCAGTACAACAAACCGGCAGCACAGGCAGCTCATCAGCCCTTCCCAGGTGCCCGCTGTTCTCTAATGCAGTACAAAGCTGCAACTACCATGGCTCTAAATGCCAGGAAACCTCCCCAGATGTAACCTTTCCTCTAACAGCAGCAGCAGTTTGAGTTTAATGCTTTTCAAAATGCCCTGAAGCACCGTGCTGCCAGTTGGGGATGCTGCTGCAGCAGGATCGGGCCCAAAGCAGCTCTCAGCCGGGTTGGATCTGCAAGGTGTGACTATTTTGTGTTTATGTCTAGCACCAAAAGAGTGTCTGTAAATAACTGCTCACAAGGGGTCAGGCCACTCCTGGCATCATTTTTCCTTGCATATCTACAGCACAGCCAGATGCTCATGCTAACATATGCTACAAGGGGAATGAATGGCATCAGGCTCTGCAGGGCACCCCAAATCCTTGTGTCCCCATCACCTGGAGAGCATCACAGCTTCCTCCACAGCCCCTTCTCCTCCTGGCAGGACCAGAGGCTGCAGACAGGGGCACTGGCCCACCCCAGGCTGCTCCCGGAGTCCTAACAGCAGTGGTGGGAGCCGGGAGGCAGGAGATGGTCTTGGGCTTTGTGATTTAGACATAGTATGCACAAAGACTAGAGGTAAGCAGAGGTAAGTCCTCCTGGAGCTTAGAGATCTTTATGGAGAAATGCAGGGAACCACCTAGAGAGATCCACATGCAGCATCTGTCCCTTGGGCACGGTCAGCCTTTCTCATTGGCCATGGTTTTTCGAATGCACCATGCTGCACCAAGACAGGATTTATATGAAAAATAACATATCAGATCTAGGAAAGTCTAAACATTTCTGCACAGGAATCAATATAAGTTATTCAGAAAGAGTGTTCTTCAATTACTTGCACAAACATGGTGCCACTGGGAGGGAAACTTTTTGTGACCAACCAGCCTCTGATCCCTCACCTCTGGGCATGGTTTCTAAGCGCCAATGGCCTCACGTTTCCCAGTGCTGGGAGAGCTAAAGTGTGCCCACACATGGCATGGACCTGCCCAAGCCAGGGGATAACACTCAAGTACTAGTGATACCATCATTAGTCATCATCTGCCAACCTATTTGATAGACTCCACCTGCAGAGCAGCATCATGACAAAAGCTTTTGCTGTGTAAACACTCAATGGGGAGATGAACTCTGCAATACAGACTTAATACTGAGAAACCACCACGACAAAGTTGATGTGAACCATAAGTAGCCCCTCAAATTCTGCAGGTGTTGCAGCATCTCCATCAAAGCTGAGGGAGCTCTGCTGGCTTCCATAGCTAAGGATGTGACCCAAGGTATTTAAGGCTTTCCTTCACCCACTGGCACCAAATGCTCTATAATTCACAATTTTGACCCAGTGAAGCAAAAACTCAGAGAAGGGCGCAGTGCCCATACCTCCAGAGGCAAGTTCCATGCAATGTAGACATGGGACTTGTAGTCATCCATCCACACCTCAGCCACTCGCAGGGCATTGCGCTTGGTGTAGAAACCGATGTTGTTGTTGTAGGGCTTCTTCTTGCGCTCGATGTGAGCCACCCTGGAGCAGGGCAGGACCTCCATGCTGCCGCCGCAGAGCCACACCTGCAACAGAACCGAACACCACTTCCATCAGCACAGGGCTCTCTGCAGTGGGTCCATTAATGAAAAAGAAAGGAGATTTTGTGGTTTCTACAGCGTCCTGATGAGTGCAGAACATCGCATCATCTAGCTGCAAGCGGAAACCCATGGCCAGGTTTGGTCTTGGCTCAATAGCAAGCCAGAGGGAGAAGTTAACCTGTACCCAGACAGAGCAAAGCACACGTTGATGTAGGTGGGATCAGGACTACATCCAACACGTGGTACTAATGCGTTGTAGGACTGGGTGCCGAGTTTACAGAGATGTTTCTACTAAATAAAAAGGATTAGTGACTCGAACAGTTCAAACAATTGCAACATTTCCTTCTGTGGAAGGGATGACTCAGTGAAACATATGGCAGGGACAGATTTCTCCCACTTGAAAACATTTGTTCATTATTTTTCTTTCACATGCTGTTTAAAATTCCCTTAAATCACAGTTTACAAGTTAATAAAATATTTTGAGATCTTCTTTTTCTCACACATGACGGGAATTTGCAGAAAGACTCACCATACCTGAATTCTTCGCTCCCTGTTTGTCTTCACCAAGAAGTTATTTATCAGAAACTAAAGACCCGTAGCCAGGACACCAGGCACTGGGCAATCATTATAAATACATATGCCAGGCAGGCCTAATAATCCCAGTTTCGCCTATTTTGCAGTCTGCTCTGCATTACCCTTTTGCACAGTTGTTGTAACACCCAGTGTTTCTGGGCTCTCATCCAGGCTCACCACCTTTTATCCCATCTGTATTCCCTAAATTTTTATTGACCCTGCTCTATACATTCTCCCAGCACCACAAGGAGCCTCCAGGCCGCCTCTGCCTTACCAAAAAATAAAATAAAATAAAATAAAATAAAATAAAATAAAATAAAATAAAATAAAATAAAATAAAATAAAATAAAATAAAATCTTCACCCCATTTGCCTCATGGGGTCAAAAAAAGAGCCAAGAGAGAGCAGCATCACACTGGCATTTGGCATTTTGGCCCACATCTAGCAATGGGTGAGCCATGGTATGCCCAAACCCATTGTTTGCACCTTCCCATCCTAATGACATCCAAATGACACATATATGAATTGAAACACATTAGAAAGGCTTAACTAGTTAACTACTGTATCAGCTGCTCTTTTAAATCCAAGAAATGGCTGCTTTAGCACACCAAGTGCATGGCACATGCACCTCCAGGCACCAGTGACACAGTAACAGGCAGTGCAGCAGATAAACATTTTTCCTTGTGATAATCTGGGCATTCCTGCTGTTATCACTTGGATTGCTGTAGAACACAGGGGCTCGCGTCATAAAAATAGGGTGCCTTTTTATTAGCTGTTGCATTGGCACGTAACAAAAAACCTCTGGTCTTACTCCAGTTCTGCTGTTTGACCGTTCTGAAGACTTTACACACAATTTTGGAGCACCTCTGGTGCAAGTTCAGATATATTTTTTAAGGAATATTCCCAAGGCAAGATTTTGACTGAAACCATCCACGTTTCTTGCCCGGTCAATTCTTTAGTTTCTCAGTGGCTGGGTGAAACAGGAGCGTTGAGCCCTGCCTGTGGTGGTCACAAAGCTGCTGCCTTCATCCATAATGCTGCATAAAGCTGCCAGTCCTGGGAGATATCCAGCACCACCCAGTTTTGTAGTCTGGGGGATTTGTAAGATTCTATCACAATTTGAGAGCAAAATAATTATTATGAAAACTTTAAAACCATCACGCAGTTATAATGACATTTTCCAGCAAGCTTGCTTCTGGTAGTGAGGGTGCAATATTGCCTTTTTGTGTTTTATTTAAATAATTCACATAGTTTTATGCTAGACAGCTTTCCCAGATTTCTGGAATGTCTGTACAAACGATCTTGAAACACGCATATTGCAATAAACTGAGAGAGAGTTGGGCTTTGTGAAAACAGCATTGATTATATACGTATCCACAAGCCAGTTCCAGAGAGATCAATAAAAAATTAATTCAAAAAAGGCACTTATGCGAGGAAAGACCATACTTCTATTATCTCCTAAATAAATCCTATATTGTCATTATAAAGAAAAACATCTAACTGCTTCTACAAGGCTTTTATAACCTTTCTGCTGGCAACAACAGGAGCAAAGAGAACATGGGAACAGTCCTTGGGGAGTGGCTGAGTCACCCCTGGCATCAATGCCCCACTGAGCAGAGGAACGAGCTGTGGATCAGGAAGATGTTGCTTGCTCCCAGGTGGCCTGGCAGTGACATTTTGTTCCTGTGGACGTGCAGAACCACACATGGACAGGTCTGCAGGGATGGCAATGCAGGAGACATCCCCTGTGGGCACAGAGCAAGAGGTGCCCTGGCCCTACATGTTCAGTGTGATGCCTTATCCTTGCAACAACCACAGCCGTGGAGCAGTAAAAGGCAACAAGAAATGCCCCAGACCTTGATTTCTGGGCTCCGACTCAAGAGGAACTGTGAGACACTGTGACCAAAAGGTCCCAGAGGGCTCTCCACCCCGCCGGCAGGGCTGGAGGCCATTGACTTGCATCTTGGCCACTGGTGGCCACGTGCCATGGGCAAGGGCCAGGCGCTCTCCTTTGGCACACAGACCCTCAGGGCAGGTTTATTTGTGGTGTTGTCTATCCTATTCATAGCAAATAAACCTGAAATCCCTTAGGATATTCTGTTTACTGCAACTAACAGCTATAGCTGGGCCATCAGTCCAGCATGTTGGTTTTTTTTGATAATTTCTTGAGAATTGTCTGTTTCTTAGAAGATGGGTAATCGAGAGAAGTAAAATATTGAGACCTATGAGAAAAATAAGTTATTGTAAAATTAATTCCTGTTTAGCCTCTTTAATGTGGCAGATTCTTTTATATTGCTTGCTACAAAGGAACAAATTGCAATCAAATCAATTCAAAAATATGAATAGATAGCATGTAAAGGCATGCTTAAAGACTCAAGATGGAGTATGCAACATAGCAGGTTAAACATGATGAGCAAGTCACAAGTTTCCCTTGTTTTCTGACATTCAGATTTCAACACAACCATTAGCTTGCCATTCATCCACCCGTAAAAAGATGCAGGATTAAAAATAGAAGCATTCCCCTCCAGTAAATGACAGTGACTCAGTAACTTCTCCATCAGTCTACACACAGGAGTAATCAAATGTACAGAGAGATGCCTGCGTTTATAAATAACCAGTTAACACTACATTCTAGTAAAGAAGTCCCTGAGAAACAAACAGAAAACAAATCCATCACCCAGAGATCTTCGATGTGTTTTACAAAAAGCTGCTGGGTAAAACACTTGCAATTACTCCCCAAGCAGAGTGTCACTGTTGTAAGAATTCAGCCTGGAAAACCGGCAATTCTCAAGCTGCGAAATTTCCGACTGCGGCTTGAAATGGCACCAGGCATCGACTTTCTAGAAGCATTTGCACATGTAGGAGGCAACCCCTGGGTTAGCATGAGGTTGCATCGCCTTGCTTTTGCTGGGGCAACCCAGCTTTGCTTTCTAGTACCCTCTGGGAGCCTGAAGGTGTCACTGGCGTGTGAAAGCGTTCACCAAAGAGCCAGCATCACACTGACCTGCACCACGGGTAACCAGAACGGGGAGCAGATTTGGCACACAGCAGTGCAGCAGTAGGGCTTCTAGGTGAGTCCAGGAGCTTCTCCTGTGCAGGTGCACCTGCACGTTGGCACTGCTAAATTAGTGGCTGGACTTGATGATCTTAGATGTCCTTTCTAACCTAAATGCTTCTATGGTTCTAAGTTGGTACAAGCACGCAGCACGCGGCCACATCAACAGCATCCCGTTCCCCCAGCTCCCAGGCAAGGCACCAGCATCTCCTCTGCCATCAGCCTGCAGGCTTCCACTGGCAAAATCAGAGCTCTTTTCATGTTGCTCATGCAGAACACTTCATGTGTCTTCATCCCTAATGATGGCCACGCCGTCAGTAACTGCAGAGGCTGCGGGTATCCCGGGGCTCCAGGGAGACCAGGTCTGCGGGCAAGCCCAGGGAGAAGCACCAGGCATCCACCACTGTTACTGCACTCCTGGTACAGGAGGGAGAACAGGACACTGCCCACAAAACACAGCATACAGGTGGTCCCTTGTGTGAGTGATAGAGACAAAGAAAGAAAGAAAGAAAGAAAATCCCAATTTCACTTGACCTGCTCATTCCAGCAACCACAGAAACAATTTCCCAGGTAGGAAGCAGTTAAGAACAATTACTGTCCATGATCCCCTTGGCCTTCAAAAATCACTGCAGCTATCAATTTGCTTTGCTCCTGCCTGCCACAGGCAGCAATTACTCTTGAGGGGCGTTATTTAAACAAAAGGACTTAGGACAATCTGCCTACCATCAACGGAGTCAGACAGGTGGAAAAAGGTGCCACAGAGGAGCTTCACTGCCCAGGAGGGTACCGAGAGCCTGTCCTGTACTACACTGGGATTGGGGCATTATCTGGCGTCCCCAGCAGGGCTAGAAATGTGAGTCCCACCTTGGGGTTCACAGTGCTGGTGCAATTAGAAAACCTCGCTCTCCTTCTCAGCCTGCTACAACCAGTACTTGCTATGCCATGGTGCCCACCGGCAGAGAAGCAGAAAATAAAATCCTTAAGATTATTTTAATCATAAAATACTGACAAAGGGGCTGCTTCCCCTGGGATATGAGAACAAGTCATACATTGCACTTCTTTTCCTATAGCCACAAGGAGTACCAAGGAATTCAGGCTAACCATTTTTTTATTTATTTTTTATTTTTTCACTGATGGCTGACAGCAGAAAAAGAGAAGGGCTTCTGCAACATCAGGGGCAAAATTAGGATCCTGCCCCTTCCAGCATCAGGACCATGTCCCTGCCAGAGTGTAGCACCTCCTCCTCTCAAACATCAGCCTCCCAATATGAAAAACCATCTCACTGCCTGGGTGGCTTCTTATATAATGCTGTGCATCCTCCTCACCCATGGGATATCATTAATAATAATCATAATAAAAAGTATGAAGGGACGGCAGCTATCTTGGGTCCTGAACGCAGTGTTTGAGCTGAAGCTCGGTGTGATTTCCACAATGAGCACTGACAGCTCCCATTACAGGATCCTGACTTCTGTTGCTTATAACTTTGCCAAATTTTAACTATTCAGACTAAACTATATCCTAGAACAGCTCGAGCCTGCCTGCAGTTAATGCAAAGAGACATCATGTCTAATGGTGTCAGGATAAGTCTACAAGGTAAACTTTTAATCTCCAAATGTATTGTGACGGAAGGAAACGGGGAAAAATGCTCCTAACTTTCATTACACAAACTCCAGGCTTTTCCAGCTGATAAGTTCATTTTTAAGGTGATTAGCAAAACCATACCTTAATTAGCAATAGATTTCTCATTTAACAGCTTTGCCTTATCTTCACCCCCCTCCTTTCTTTTAAAAGCAACTTCCTAAGTTAAGGGAAAAACACAATTAGCCAGGGCAGCTAAAATAATATGGAACACATCAGAACAAAGACCTAAATAATACAATTGAGAAACGTTAAAAAAAAAAAAAAAAAAAAAGGAAGAAAAAGAAAAGGCAAAGAAATAATCATTTCTCCACAAGCTCCTTCATATGGTTCTGAGATGGGGTATCTCTCCAAATTACTCCTTTGTCAGAAGAAACAACACGCTCCCAGATACATTTCTAGCACTGTATCTGAAGCGGTTCTGCCCTCTCCACTCCCATTAGGGCAGTGCTCTGTCCCACGTCCCTGCAGGAGCACCTGCCCCGCAGAGGGGCACACAGGGGGATGTCCCCAAAGCCAACCTTCTGCTCCAGCTTCCTGGTGCCCAAGTTGTCAGAGCAGAAGAGAGGTCAGGAATGAGATCAAGAAGGGTCTTCCCCAAAACTTCCGTGATCCTTTGTACCCAAAGCATGGCCGCTGCTGTTCCCTGGATGGAAGCGGATACAACCACACTTTACAGCTGAAGTCCCTCCGCAGACAGGGATCACGCAGTGCCTGCCTGGTACCAAACACCCTCAGCACAGAGCAAAGGTGCTGTGCTGGCCTTATCTTCTCTAGAAAGGACTTACCTGTTTTGGTAAACACACAGCTCCACAGCACTACAGTCACAGCACTGATTGTCACGCAGGTGACAATCTGAAGTAGCAAGACTCATAAACAGCAAACTGGGTTATGTTTTATTTTATAGATATAAATATAAATGTATGTACGTGCTGTATGGCATACCATCAGTGAAGTGCTGCCTCAAGCCACTGCGAATGTTGCTACCTGACCATAGTGATCACAGCAAGAACTGTAGAAGAAATGTTACTTTAAATTGCATGAAAGTCAGTTAAGAAACCACACAGAGCAGGGAAAAAAAGAAAAGAAAACCCATCTCTTTCGAGGGATGTTTTACTTCCATTGCAGCAGAATATAGTATTCATAATCTCTGCAGGTGGACACAAGCACTCCTTGAAGAGGATTGTCTTTTACTTTGCATATCTGGATTTTCACAGATCACATTGCAGGAGGACTGGTGGAGTGATAATTTATGTAAAAGCAGTGAACCTTTGTGGCCACTGTGCTATAGCCATCCAGCAGGGATGCAGTGTTGTAGCTATAGCCAAGACCAACAACCAGACCATCTGGTACACTGCCTTTAGAAAAAGGAAGCTCCATGTGGGCAATGTCTGTATTTGTAGACCAAACAGGGACCCTCCTCATGATGGAAATCTTCAGACAAGCTCATCCTGATCAACCAATAAACTATCTCTGAAACCTCCACAAAGAAGTGAAAGAGACTCTGCATCCTACAGCTGAAACGGGGAAAGGATTTTTGTTGATAATCTTGTAGACGTGTTGTCTCTCCATGAGGCCATGGAAACCCTTTCCAACAGGATTACTTCTTTCAAATATGATTTTCCCTCCTCAGTGGTCCATATCCTAGCCTGGTTACCTCAGACAACATCCAGTCAAGCAGAGCATGGTAGTTAGATGAAAGGGTAATACTACATTTAAAATAATAAATTCTTTTTCTTTTTTGGGGGGCGGGGTATTACTTGTTTCACATTTTATCCTCTTGGATGATGTGATTTGGACAGATTCTTGTTTATGTTGTGTCAGATCAACCCCAGAACTGCCCAGATTATCCAGTGTCCAAATGTCTTAGCTTTTCTGCTGGGACTACTGAAGTCATTCCTGCTATATTGGCCATTTAAAAATGCCAAATAGAAGTGGAACCCAGGTGCAAAATTCACTCCACAAATCCTAACCTACAGCAATACTAGGTAATAGCGATGGTTTTCATCCTCTTAACTCTGCAAGAAACATAAACAGTTTAACATTTGACATATTGGAGATGTTAGAATAAAGCAAGCTTCAAGTCAATGCAAAGCAGTGATTTCTCTGTGCTGCCACAGTTCAAGGAGAATGAGACATCCAAACCATAATTGTGTTTGCTCAAACTTGAGGCTTTTCCAATGAAAAATTTATGCTGTGCTCCTCCAACAACTCCAACACAACCTGTTCTAAATAGTGCATCGTTCCTGGCTACAATAGGTATTGATTTGGCTTTATCGCCTGATAAGGTGCGTAAGAATGGGTTTGGGGGCAGGCTATATTTAAAACACTCCAATCACAAAGCACAGCTCAGGGAGGATTAGCTTTAAGGGCAAGTGTCCACATCCCCCTGGCTCGGAAAAACAGAAAATGCAGCATTTCACTTCTCAGCACACCAGGACAGATACTTTAATTACTTTAAAATTGAACTACAGCAACCAGAATTACCGTAGCTTTGTCATTTTAACATTTTCTAAAGTGTTGTGTTTTTTGTTTTTCTTTTTTTTTTTTTTTTTTTTTTTTTTTTTTTTAATGAGGAATGGAGCATTTTTAAATCCACTTCTCACAAGTGATTGATGAAACTGCAGAGATGTTCTCGTACCCGAACTCCATGCCTTGGCTGGAGCCAAAATTTGTATCACCAGCTCCCAAATGGGTGAGACCTTCAGTCCTGCAGAGCACAGAGCTTCAACTATGTGTTGAAGTGGTTCACAGCTATTGTGGTATAAATATGGGCCTCTCCTAATATGTTTAGTATGAAAATTCCTCAGTACACTGCGTTATCTGATCAGTCTTGGCAGCACGACAAGGACCTGATTATGTTGTAATAGTATAATGCAAAGATTATTACAGACCCATAAAAGACAAGTGCCTAAAACTAGCATCAACAATACCTGTAAGCCCTGTTGGAAGGCAAAGAACACTTCAGGCTTTACACGCTCGTAAGACAGAACTTACCTGCAGGATTTGACCCCAATCTATTTGGAGGCTGCTCATTTTTTTGTTTTTATTGCCAGTAACATACCAAAAGCATCTTGATCGCATTCTCCTATTACCATTTCTACCATTTCTGTCAAAGCTGTAAAAATGAAATAGCATAAATAGTTCAACAGAATTTTGATCTATTTTTCATGTACAAAAAGCCTTTAGAGAAAATTACCCATAGACTGTTCTCTGGACTAACATGACTCCACGTGGGGAGCGGCAGGAGGGGGGGAAGGTGTCATGTAGCATTTTAACCATAAGAGGCAGTTCTGAAACAGAATTATTTATGCACAGAGAGGCAGAGCGTGCTAGAGCAGCTCCTGAGCTGACAGCTCACCGACTTCTCCTAGCCTTCCAGTTGTCTTAACTCCAGCACATCACAACTGCGGCTTTTGTGATCGGTAATTATAGATATCCTCTCATCAGATGGGGGATGAAGGCACGGGAAGGAAGCCGAGCTCCTACATAGATGCTCATAGATGGATATGATTTAATGCAACTCAGCCTATCCTCGCTGCAGAAAATTGCTCAAGTAACTCATCAAAAAGAAGAGCTAATGAATTCAAAAGTAGAACATGCATATATAGAGGGAGGAAATGTATGCAGTGTCTGTGTGTGTCTGTTATTTGGTGCAAATGCCCGTGAGCACGTACAGACAGGCACAGGCATGAGGGACTTCATGCCCTGTCAGTGCTCTAAGCCAGACTGACAGTGCTTCGTAAGCTCTCAGATGTTTTTGCTATGGTCTTTCTCATTCATTAGGCTTGGCCAGAACACCAAACCCAAGTGTTGAAACGAACTATCAGGTTTCCCTAAGGCTCCTTACCTCAGTTTTTGATTTTGCTCCTGTAAAGAGGGATTTCAAAGGCTCCTGTCCTCCCCAGCACACGGAGCCTGCTGCCACCCAACCACCAACCAGGCAGAGGCACCTCCAAGCAGGAGGGATACACTGGGACCAGAGGGTCCTTTTTCAACGGAATTCACACTCCTTTGAAAAATGCTCCATTCCAAACCTTATTGCTGAGTTTTAGTTGACCATGTGTTAGACAGGAAGAAATGCTCAGAACTGATGCCCAGAAGAGGTAGAGGGAGCGATGCAAAGCTGCCACACACACCTGACCATCATTTTAGCCATTATCTATGGGCAGCTCATATAGGACAAGTAGAATTTGGAAGCTAGTTGTCACCTGGCCCTTGTTTTAGAGGGGAAAATCTGCCCAGCATAAAATTATCACATGCTACTGCCCAGCACACTCCCCCTTGCAGCACTATGTCTCCTGCAAGCAAACTTAATGTGTGCAAGTTTAAAATGGGAAAAGCAGGTCCAAACCAGATGGTTAGAGACTGGGGCCATTCGGTCATATTTTTGCCATTCACTCTGCCATCTGCTTATTTTCTATGGCACTGTTCAAATCCCCTCTTCAATGGAGTCGTCTTGTGCTTTGAAATAATCAATACTTTGCAAGTCAAAGCAAGTGTGAAAGTTTGAAGCCTGAGCAATTGCCGTGGTTCTGAAGCTATCATCAGCAGAACCGCTGATAACTGATTGTCACAGACAGCCTTCGGCCTCCGCTAAAAATCTCTTTTAAAATTCTGGAACACGTGCAGGTGAAGCATTGTGCAAAGGCTCTTTAAGATGGAAAACCTACTGACAGCTGCTCAGCTCAACAGTGGTAGGCGCCTTCATCTGTTGAACACTACTCCTTCAAGTCTGGCCAACTCCCAAAACATTTCCCTTCAGGGCAGAAAAGCCGCCGAGTTGGAGCTGTGATTTTACATTTGGAAGCCTTGTCTTTGAGGGCAGCATTCGGGGGATAACTGCAGCGCAGCTGCTTGATCTATTCGTGACCTACTCCAAGACCATCCAGTTTCTTTGATGCCTGTCCAGCTGGACTCTCCCTTTCATCTTCTAAAGTTTCCAGAGCAAGCGGCCAGGGCTCACACTCACAATCTTTAGATGTTGGTTTAATCAAGACCATGGCATTCCATTGGTGTGGACATATGCTGGTTGCATGGTCACTTGGTCTCTGATTTCAGAGGGCTTGAACTTTCGCACAGGAGCCAGAAGCTCAACCCTTCAACTACCACACAAAAGCAATGGTCGAAAAGACGGAGGCTGTGCAGTAAGTGAGGACAGACTTGGACAGGATGGAAATAAAAATGCATCTAATGCAGAGTGGGGTTTTCCTCCTATTACACCCAGCACCACCTCAGAACAGAGCTGCACTCCTATTTTTCTTAATACCAACCTTAATTAACACTGCACCTGTACAACCTAACCCCGATCAAAGCCTTGTTTGGGTATGCAGTCCCGCTTTCCCTAAGATCAGCAGCACAATTCCTGGTGTCTTTCCCAAAGCCTGGATTTCAGCTCTTTCTCTCTTACCACCAACACTCAGAGCTTTCTGCCAAATTCACAAAGGATTCACATGGTGTTGACAAGGGCTGCTGTGAACACATCTGTGTGTTTGGGTGTTAGGTGCTCCAGTCACAGAGGGACTGTGCCAGGGGCACGACTGAGGCAAAGGCATCTTGATCATTTTCACTCAGGTGCTACCCAGCACCCAGCTGGATCCTCTTTACCAAAAGCTTTTTTTCCCTACCTCCAATGAACTTATGCATCTGGATTACTAGTCATAATTAAAGATCCACAGGGTACCTGACGGAAATCCTCCAGATCTGCTGGCAAAGCTGCTTGCATGTGCCCTCCCTTAATCTAATTCAGCCCAACCCAGCAAAGGCAGCACGTACTTGCACTGTGGAGTGTGGCCCGACCAAATAGCATGGTCACAACTTCGTTAGGAGATCTGAAATGGCATTAATGCCCCAAAGAACAGCAGTAACCCATTCCCAGCACAGCCACAAATACCTCGGCCATCCCCCACAGAATATCAATCATGCTCCTATGCCCCATGCTGCAGTAGGATGGTGCCCTTTGTGGCTGCCCAGGAAGCATGCTGCTTCACCTTAAGTCCTCCTGTAACACACACCACAAATTGCTCCTTTGATCTGTGGGACCAAATTGCCACAGTAGAAATCAGAACAGTTTTGAAAAATCACCTTGGCTGCTTGCAGAGCTTGTCACCTTGTTCAGCCAGCACTTTTCCCCAGGAGCACATCTCAGCACTGCCCTGCTCCCAAAATCCCAGCCACAAAGCCTCTGCCACACCTCTCTGCTTACCTGGGGTCTGCTAACAGCGTGGACACCACAGAGCATGACCATTAATGGTTGTTCACGCAGCAAAAGGGCAGCTAGCCACTGTGCTTGTTATACTGCACCTCTTCGGGGCAATCTGGTGGCAGTGAGACCCCCGTGAGTCGTTAGCTCTGTACTGTCCCTGCTTGACTTCAGCACCACATGGCTGCTGTGCGGCAGAAGAGAGGCCACAAGCTGCTCCACCAGGACATCCCTCCTGTCCTGCTTCCCAGAAGGGATGGACGAGGGGGTCTCTGTACTGGCACAGTGCCTAGCCACCGCCCTGGGTCCTGGCTGAAGGTTAAGCTACACACACACAAACCAGGCTCTCTGCTGCGAATCCATCTAGCACAAGGCTGCACTTGATGGGTGCGTGCAAGAGCTTTATCATAGAATCATAGAATATCCCGAGTTGTAAGGGACCCATAAGGATCATCAAGTCCAACTCCTGGCACCGCACAGGTCTACCCAAAAGTTTAGACCATGTGACTAAGTGCACAGTCTGATTGCTTCTTAAATTCAGACAGGCTCAGTGCAGTGACTATGTTCCTGGGGAGCCCGTGTGCGACCACCCTCTCGGTGAAGAACCTCTTCCTGATGGCCAGCCTAAACTTCCCCTGCCTCAGCTGAACACCATTCCCGCGGGTCCTATCACTGGTGTTTACAGAGAATAGGTCACCTGCCTCTCCACTCCCCCTCATGAGGAAGTTGTAGACTGTGATGAGGTCCCCCCTCGGCCTCCTCTTCTCCAGGCTGAACAGGCCCAGTGCCCTCAGCCACTCCTCATACATCTTCCCCTCTAGGTCCTTCACCATCTTCGTTGCCCTCCTCTGGACACTCTCCAACAGTTTAATGTCCTTCTTGTACTGTGGTGCCTTTGTTAAACTTCATGTGGTTAGTGATTGCCCAGCTCTCCAGTCTGTCCTGATCTCTCTGCAAGGCCTTTCCACCCCCATCAGAATCTACAACTCTTCCAAGGTTGGTGTCATCAGCAAATTTGCTCAAAACATGTTCTAGTCCTACATCCAAATCATTTATAAAGACATTGAAGAGGACTAGCCCTAAAATGGAGCCTTGGGGGACCCCACCAGTGACCATCCACCAGCCAGATGTGGCCCCATTTACCACAACCCTTTGAGCCCTGCCCGTCAGCCAATTGCTCACCCATCGTATGATGTTTTTGTTACGTTGTATGCTGGACATTTTGTCCAGTAGAATCCTATAGGAAACCATGTCAAAAGCCTTGCTGATGTCCAAAAAGATCACATCAGCTGGTTTCCCTTGGTCAACTAGATGGGTGATCTTATCATAAAAGGAAATTAAATTTGTTAGGCAGGGCCTACTCTTCATGAACCCATGTTGGCTGGGACCAATGACTGCATTGTCCCCGAGGTGCACTTCCATAACTTCAAGGATCATCTTCTCCAAAATTTTACCAGGCACTGACATGAGACTGACAGGCCTGTAATTGCTGGGGTCTTCTTTCTTACCCTTCTTGAAAACTGGGACGACATTTGCCAGCTTCCAGTGTACTGGGACCTCTCCAGATTCCCAATATCATTGAAAAATAATTTGGAGAGGTCCCACAATGACCTCATCTAGCTCTTTAAGCACCCTGAGATTGATCCCATCTGGACCCATGGACTTGTATGGATCCAGGTGGAGCAACAAATCCCACACATGTTCAGGGTTGGTTGGGAGTCCGTCATTCCCACCGTCATGGTCCTCCCGCTCAGGGCACCCAGGGTCCCGAAAGCCAACATCAGCACTGAAGACAGAGGTGAAGAAGGCATTAAACATCTCTGCTTTACCTATGTCATTGTCTGTGAGACCTTCCCTGTCAAGTAGCGGACCTATGTTTTCTTTGCTTCTCCTTTTTCTGTTCACATATCTAAAAAACCTTTTTTATTGTCTCTCACAGACTTGGCCAGATTCAACTCTAGTTGGGCTTCGGCCACACAAATTTTCTCCCTACAAACATGAACAGCATCCTGTATTCCTTCCTCATTGCCTGACCCTCCTTCCAGCAGCTGTACACTTTCTTTTTCCATCTAAGCTCCAGTAGAAGATCCCTGGTCAGCCAGGACAGCCTTCTGCCCCACTTGCCTGCCTTCCAATATTTTGGAATCGCCTGATCTTGTGCTTTTAGGAGGCAGTGCTTAAAGATTGACCAGCACTGATGGACGCCAATGCCTTCAAAAGCAGCTTCCCAGGGGACCTTGCTGACTAGTTCCCTGAAGCAACCTGAAGTCTGCTTTCCCCATATCCAGGGCTGAAGTTTTGGTGGCAGTTTTCCTTCTGTCACCATAAATTCTAAACTCAACCACTTCATGGTCACTATGACCGAGACGGACGCCAATTGCCACGTCTCCCACAAGACCCTCTCTGTTTTCCAGCAACAGATCAAGGAGGGCACCTTTCCTAGTTGGCTCCCTTAGCACCTGCACCAAGAAGTTATCATCTAGGTGCTTTATGAACCCCCTGGACTTGCTCGTGTCAGCTGTGTGGTGATCCCAGTTGACGTCTGGCAAGTTGAAATCTTCCATAAGGACAAGGGGAGTTAATCACAAGGCATCTCTTAGTTCCGCAAAGAATAACTCATCGGCATTGTCGTCCTGGCTGGGTGGTCTGAAATAGACTCCTACAATGACATCCACTTTTTTTGTTCATCCCTTAATTCATACACGGAGGCTCTCAACTTTGCCATTCCCAACTTGAAGTTCCACACAGTCCAGCCACCACTTTGGTGCTTAGATTTTTGACTGTGTTTATGAAAAAAAATGAAATATCCCAAATTCCTTATTTCCCCCCTGCAGATGTACAATGTTGTCCTGGAAGTATCTCAGGGAGTGGAGGGGTAGATAGGAGAGCTGGAGCCTCTCCATGCCTATGGCACCAGCTGATCGGGTACATGGCTGTGAGCCCCAAAGGGCTGCTGTCTTCTCTCTAATGCGCACCCCACAGTGAGCTCCGGATCTGTAACAATTTTGCTTTCCAACTATCCATACTACAATGCACATGCGCTCCTTATGCTCATCCCAGTCAGGATGCACAACGGGAGCATCCAGCACCAGGACAAGAGGTTGTGGAGCCTCCATCCTTTAACCTCAACTGGGCACGTTCATGAAGAAGCTGATCCTACCTTGAAGCACAGCCAACTTTGAGCTGTACAGATATACAGAGATCCCAGTGAGGACATCATTAGGCTAAGGTAGAAAAGTTGTGAAATATCATCTTGGCTCTTCCACTGAGCAGCTTGACAAGTTGTTTCTGTGCAATCTATCTTTGTTCTCCCCTTTTACAAATGGTATAATTTAACTGAGATACAGTCTCATGAGGAGAGAGGCTGTCACAACCCATGCAGATGGCTCCTAGTGCCACAGTGCTTGGACCTCAGCTGGGTCCCTTCACGATACTGAAATACAAGGAATGCTTTGTACAGTTGAACTCTTCTGACTTTTTGAAATATAAATATATATACTATGGGTGTTTTTCATACGTTTTTAATCTCTGAGCCCTGTAAAATCTTCCAGTTGAGGAGAAGAGCCCTTCAGGAACTTGTCCCACTTAGACTACCACATAGCATATAAGAACTTTTGTTTCCTACCCAGTTTGCAGATGCTGTAACGTAATTCCTGGACAGCCAGTGTCCACAGGTACCAGACTAAAAACCTGGTCTGAGATGTCTTCTAGGTTTCCTGGACCATAGAGGAAATGGGAACATCCATCATGTGATTCCACTAGACTAGATGACTAAATACAGGTCTGTAAGAGCAACAGGTTGGTGGACAAGGAAGATGTGGTTATGAGTCTTTTAAAGGTCAGTCTCTACTTCAGCTGATCAAAGATCCCCAGTAAAGTTAAAAGAAGCTGGATCAGAAGAAGAAAGTTAGGCTACAGAAGCATATTGCCAAGTTTCAAAGGATAAACCTTATGGAATTCAGATGTGCAATAAAAGCACTGCTATTCTGAGCAGCTGATTCTCTCAAGTGAAGCTCTGTGCTGGAAAATGGTGAGAACAGTCATTTCCCACATCCTCTACAGCTTAGCTGCAGGAACTTCAGCTGACGTCTTTGGGCCAAAGTAAATGAAAACACTTCCGAATGGGTGTTAGACTTGGTTTGCTGATGTATTTACAAAGTTTAGAGACTAATAGTATTTATTTCGCATTTTGCATGACATGCAGAATGGTGTCATAAAAATATACACTAGCACCTTCATGTGTTTAATCTGGTAGGATCCTGTTTATTTATTTGATAATAGCGCGGTTACCACAGTTCTGTGCTTTCCCTTCTCCTGTTATCTATAAAAGTCTATTGCCAAATGTTTAATAGATTTTAAGAATCTCCATTCTAACTCCCCAAATGCCTAATCGTTGTTTAAGAGCATCTAATATCCATCAGCTTCTATTTTTATATTAGATTCCCTTTTAAAATCACTAATTAATTTACTCTTCCTCAAAAAAAAAAAAAAAAGGCCTCTGTAGAATAATGATGCCCTCAATTCCTGCAAAAGAACTGCAAGCCTAGTTAGTGGCACTACATTTCATTCAGCACAGTCCAATTTCGAGATTGCATTTTAATAACAGGAGCACGGTCCTTATCCATTCTTCCCTGACTTCTCTTGTCCTTGATTTGCCAATTAGAAATAACTGCAGTAGAAGTGATACAATCCCACAATGCTGGTTTCAGACAGACTGTCACCTGAATAGCTATTAGAGAGCAATAAAAAGCTCATAAGAATTCTTTTTCCAATGAAGCATGTTGATGAAAACAATGAATGTTTTCATTTATTTATATGTATACATACTTATGAACACATACTCAAATATTTTGTTCTAACACGAAGAAACCAATTACCTTTCTCTGTAACTGAGAGCCTCAAAAGGCACCAGGTAAGTACGAAAATGGTGATTATATTCTTAGCAGGCATTTCCATGGAGAATATTCCTACTTCTTTCAGCTGAAGTCTGGGACAGCAAAGAAAACACTCAATGTAGAAACTGGTCTTTAAGTCGAATTTGCCGTTTCCCAACTCATCCACAATGGAGCTGCACTTCAGGCTGCCCCATGCAATGGCACCCATCTCCCACCCACCAGCAAATTCCCTTGTGACCCACACCACTCTGGCTGTAAATGTCTCAAAAGTGTCATGACTGCCCTACACCAAGCAGTCACGCAGACTGACTGCACATTTTCTTCCTTTTCCATTTTGGCCAGCTCCAGGCATCCTTAGCAACTGGCCTATGACCACTGTCTCCCATGCCCCAAAAGTGCAGGGCCCACCAGTGCTTGACTCAGAGGGAAAATCACATCCTCTGCAGTGTGATCTCCAGGGCCACGTGCCTAATCTACGCCAGGCAGACTACAATGAGCTGGTTTTGTACACTAGGTTTGGCTTCTCCAATGCCAACCACATGCCAATCCACAGGTAAGAAGAACAGGGCAAGCATGTGGTGATGACTGGCTCATTGTCCTTCCCAGCTTCAGGCAACCAGTGGCTTAAGGACTCTGTGAGCAAGAGCTAGAGTCCTTTCCCTCAAATAGCTCCCCGTGGATTTTTTTACGTTTCATATTTTCTTCCATGGGCAAGCATAGAAAGAGCAGCTCACTGTTTCTAAGTTCTAACTGGCAAAGAGCCAGGCCAGGGCTCTTGTATGTCATGACCATGATATACCTTGCACATCATGATTTGTGGCTGCATTTCTAATTTGCTTCAGGCCACTGCCAGAAGATGGCATTTAATCTGACAGTGCTGTGTGGGATTCAAGGTGATCCCTGCATGTAGGGCCATCTTTCTTGGCCTTGTGAGACCACCTGTGTGTGCTCAGCTTGAGGTGGCACCAACAAAGGATAGGGAAGAGGTCTGTTAAAAAAAAAAAAAAAAGTATTATCCCTTGATTGGCATAGTGCATGCTCTCTCATGGAGAAGGGCTGTTCTCTCTGAAAAGATTTCCCCTTTTTTTCTTTGGCCTCTAAGAGAAGCAGCAATGGCCTGACTTTGAGGGCTTCACTCCTTCCTTCTCTCTGCCTTTGCCACACAAGGCCAGAGCAGCTCTTCTGCAATTGCTTAGCAGCAACACATATTTTTTTCTTTTATTACACATCTGCGCTGTGGACTTAGTGCCTGGTGGGAAAGTGATTTCCTCCAGCCTTTCTTCCAGCAGCTCCAAGGCTGGGGAGGGATAAATAGAGGAGGCAGGGAAGGAAGCCAGGCTGCCAAAGAGGAGCAATTCACTCCCCCAACCCCCAGTTAGAGCCAGACTGCAGAGTCTGGGAAGAGCCTGAATTTTTTCATAGAAGCAGCTCTCTTAAAAGAGGAGGATAGATAATCCTACCCGGGTTGGCAGACGCAGCCAGGTTTTGCTCAGTGCTACAACAGCTCCTCCACATCAGCTGTCTCCAGAGAGTGGCTGAGAAGACGTGGGCAGGGTGCTTCAATGAGAAGGGGATGAAGAGTGAGAGCTGCCAAAAGAAGTCAGGACATATGGGATAAAATGGATGGAGCAGGAGCCCAAGTGGTGTCGGTGCAGCAGGGATGGTACAGCATATGGTCCTGTTGTGCTCTCCATACTCTGCACCTACAGTAAAGCAATTCAGCAGAGGAGGACCTCCAATACTTGGCTGCCACGCCACCAAGCTACAGGAGTTTGGTGGAAACAACAACCCCAGAGGCAACAGACACTTCTTTTTGGACCAGGACTTACCTCCGAAGTACTCATGACAGCTCCTGGCATAGGGACACTAAGGCATGCTTCCACAACCACAACTTAACAGCACGTATTAATCACCAGATCTTGTGGGGACAAAATAATTCCGTTATCAGATACTACACCCTCAAAAACCAGCAAGTTTTAAGTTCTTCATGATGTTGTCCACCCATCTGTCCAAGTTCCCAGCACAGATCTGCTTGCATATACCTCTAGTACAGGGCAGGACATCAGTTGCTGCAATGGTGCTGCTCCACGGAGGACACATTCTTGTTCCCTCTCAGATAGCTTAATTCCTAAATCTACTGCATGTCACCTGTTAGAATGCCCTGGCACACCAGAGATGGAAAGGACAACGTGACCTGTTGCACAGGGCCTTCTGGTGGCTTGTGGATCTCCCTGCGGTGTGGTCAAGGACAAGAGCAAGTCCTAGAAGTCTGCCTATGACCCAGGTGGGATGCTCCTCTGCTAGCGCTCTCACCAATCTATTCAAAATACTCTATCTGGATAAAGGCTGTGCTGTGGGAAAAGCAATCCTTGTCACTTCGTAGGAGTGCAGGAAGATGAAAGACATCACCCATTCGCGGTAAACAATTAACGAGGCCAGACTGTTCTCAGCTATTTTGGTCTGAGAGACTGAAAAAGATGGGTGCTCCTGATGTAACTGTCACTGAGATAATTTATTCTGCCACATTTTCCTTCACGTCTATGAAGTATTTCCCAAGCCATTTATCTACATGAACTATCACATACTTATAAACAAGGAAGCATGTGGTAGTTACCCAGCCATATACCAAACTCTGCTTCGTCTAAAGAAGATTCAACCCACTTTGGAGCGCCTTTAAAGCTTTACTCCTGCCTCATCCAAGCAGTCACTTACACATCTTGAGCTGGCTTTCATCAAACTGAGATTAAAAGGACTCTCTCCACAGACAAAATCATAAAATTGAAAATGTCTCAATGCAGCTTCTGCATCCGAATATGAAGCTTCCCATTCAAGGGTGCACCAGCACTAATAACTTTTTTGCTGAAACAGCTACTTCTGTTTTATTCCTTTTAAATATGTTACAGAGGCTACAAAACCCAGACCCATAGCACAGGGCATGTTTTTTACGAACAGACCTACGGCATCCATACAGTACATTTCACCCTAGGAGGCTTCATGAATATACCAAGAATACAAATGACACGGATGTGAAGTGCCCAGCTGTTTTCTCGTATTTTTAGCTTACAGACATTTATTGTGAATTCAGCATATAGAGGTCTGGCTATATCTCAAACCAGAGATGAGTCAAAAGGATCTAAACATCTTTCTTTAAAAATCTGGAATATGTTGATTTCAATGAAATTTTGCCAAAAAAGGAAACAGAGCATTTGCAGATAATGAATCCAGCCCAACTGGATGAGGCTGTCCATCCCCCCCAAGAACAGACGGTCAATGTATTTTTTTGTTTTGCATTGAGTTCAAAAGTTCCAATAAATTATACAAAATATAAAAGTTGTGACTGGAGCAAAATTTCAGATTTACCAAAACAAAACATTCTCATCAACTAGAGCATTTTTTAAATTCAATTTTGGAAACTTTTCAGTACTTTTTGAAACACATTTCAAAACCCAAACAAAATAATGAGTTTTGGAAACGAGAGTGTAAAAATGTTGAAGAAAACAATGAGCAGTGCTGTGTCTTCAGGTCACGACAACACTATGACTCATTTCTTTTTGTTCCATTTGTTTAGATTTCAACACCAATTGTTATTAGTTGCCTGATTCATCATCATTCCTGTGGTCTGTATGTGTTTAAAATGACAAATATAGTGATTCCTTGTAAACACACAAAGCTGTAAGAGATGGAAAACAAAGAACAAAATCAGAAGATCTCACCTTGATTCCTGCCAAATTGCTATTACCAAATTTTTCTTTGACACCTGCTGGAAACGCCCACTGCTGAAGCATCAGATGCTGAGCAGAGGTTGCCTTCAATGCATCCCTCCGTTCTAGAAAGGTTATGCAGAAGGGCCATTCTAAGGCTATTTGAGGGTTGGCAAGTCATACCAGCATGTTATGCATATTTTTTTTAAATTTAGCTTTAAAAAAACAAAAACTAAAACAAAACACAACTGTAAGTAACTGGGCAGCCTTCAAGTTTCTGCAAACCTTAAAGCAATGAAAAAGCAACTAAATCCCCTCTACAATAAAGCCTGGGCCACATCCTGGCTCAGCTTCAAATTATACTTGTAAAGTGTGAGCCAAATCCCTAAAAGAAAATGGAAGTGTTTCCATCCACTTCCATAGGTTTTAAATCAGCCTTAAGTGTGGTCCCCCATGCCATACTCGGCAGCAATTCACCTGGGAGATGCCAATGCAGTCAGCAAACACCAGGGCTGAGATTTCAATCAGAATGCAATAGTAAAACTTTACTTTAATTAGAAAGATGCATTCAGGTGCAAAAGGATCTGCTCCTCTGAGGCACGTGGAGAGCTCTGGGTCTGAGAAGTGCCTCTGAGCTCTGCTTCATTAGTTTAACTATGAGCTGCTCATTGATCTTTCCTGTAAATGAGCAAGCTCTAGCACACTGTTAAGCAGAGTTATGCACATTGTGCTGGAGGCAGAGAAAAAGCCTGCCTGGCTGCCCACATCCTTCTTACTGCCATGGGCAGCCTGGATCGGAAAAGGCTGGGGTTCTCCTCCTGCCTCCTTGGCATTTCTACGCACTGTTAGCTTTCTGTCTGAGCACAGAGATCAAGACTCTTCTGCCATCACTGAGTAGTTCTACATATTTTTGAATAAGCAGTAACCTGCTGAAAGCGCTGCCACGGAGCTGCTGCACCTCTGTTTTCATTACTCCCTGACCCAGCACAGAGCCGACAAGACTGCCTGAGCCTTCAGCGGTGCTGGGGAAAGAAAAGATCAGGCTTGTTGTCAGCCCCGCGCCAGAGAAAGCACATTACTGGTACACACACAATGATAACGTGTGTACCAATGTACCGATGATAACAGGGCTTTGTATATGCTCACAAAGCATATAATAACTTACCTTGTTCTCATTTGCTGCATTCTGTCTGTTATGGTTTGGGTGCTTTTAAATGTCTTTAGAGCTATTTAGAATTACTCATCCTTCTGCGGCATGAAATGAGAATCTGAACTCAAACTGCTGGTACAGAGCTCGTCGCTGACTGTTTTCATCTCTGTATAATTACTTTTGAGATAGATTCCTTCACCAGGGGGAGATGACTCAGCTTTCCCAGGGACCAACGCACAACGCACTGCTTTCTGTTTCTCTGATACCCCCTTGTTATAAAAAAGCCTTGCAGAAGATGTCTGGGGCAAGCCATTGCCTAAAACCTCAGCCTTGCCTGGAGCTGGGTGCCAGCCACTCATCCAAGCCCAGCAGGGATGGGGCAGACACAGACATCCCCAGCAGAAGTCCCATCAGGAATCCCAAGGCAGGCTCGCCAGATAGCGGGAACTCTGTTTCCATGATAAGCACCGCAGTTCGGAAATTTCCTTTCATTCTTACAAGTCCCAGATAAGGGCATCAGAACAGAACAGAAACACTGACTCTGCTCTTTCAGGGCTTCTCAGGTCTGACCAGTCATTTTACTGCTTTACAGGGAGCACTGGGGGAATACACACGTAGTGTTTAATGATGGATGCTCCCCACCAAACCTGTACAGCAAAGCCTGTGATTAACCCCTCAGTCAGCAACAGTGGTGGCAAGCCAGTCTAAAAAGAGCTGCTTTTTATTTCTCTTAAGCTCCATACACATAGAGGGGAGAGACAGGATTTAATTTCATCTGCATTAAGATCATATATTACTGGGTCACACAAGTGCCAAGCAAAACGTAGCCAAAGCCTTGATGTTGCCAAAGACATCCAGTGACAATAGCAAAGGGACTTGATTTTAGTCCCAGATCTGTAAAATCTCTTAAAATGAACTAATAGCAGCCGTTAAGCAAATGTATGGTTTAAAGGTAGCAATTAATTTACAAGTTGTCAGGGGTCGCACCCCACACTTTCTGCAGATCAACAATTATCCAGCATTTAAATCCTTCCAGAAGGCAGTAACAATTACTTAGGACAATGATATTGTAGTTGCTGTTTTCTCGAAAGCACTTTGCTTTGAACAAAAACCTATTGTTGTATTTCATTTTCACACTGGTAGTGTTTCTCTTTTTACATTTTCAAAATGAAAACCAAATCCCAAAGTTTTCACACACCAAAAAAGGAAAAGAAAGCTGAAAATGGTTCTTTTTCTGCCTTTCCCTCCCCGTTCCAGAAAGGATGTATTTAAAATCTTTTGACAAATCAAATACTTTCATAACCATTTCGTAGGGTTCTGTTGTGCTTTTTTTTGGCATTTGTAAGAATAACACTGTTCGTCTGCCCAAGCTGGAAGAGGAGGATGAGGTGGAGATTTGGCAGCAGCTGGGAGGGGGTGGCCGCAGCCAACAGCTCTGCAGCGCACACCCACCCCTTGGCTTGAGCTAGCACAGGACTCATGGACAGACGATTTCTGTCCATGAGCTGGGAAGCAGAGGCACATCCTGCCCAACCATGGCTGCAGCAAGGGCCATGACTGCTGCAAGGCCTTGAATCTTGTGCTAGATTTGAGTTAACTACCCAAAATGGCAGCCTGAACCCCGCAAGCACAGCTGTGCAGTCTGGAGCAGTCATCAAGCCTACCTGTGCATGGGGTCCAACCAAAGGTCCTCCCTGAAATTCAAGGCCAACCTATGCTATTCCTCTGTGGCTCTAGTCATTACATCTACATTTGATTTTGCATGAGAATAAATAAAGCAGGAAAGCTTTTAGCAAGGAGCATCTCTTCCATTCTCGGATTTTAATACCAAGATCTCCATCCCAAGCTCATCTGATGTTCTTTCTGAGCACATGGAGAAGTAGGAACATCTCCACAAGGAGCATTCCCCACTGACATCAGGGTGTGATAAATCACCTTCAGAAGGCACTTGTTTCTGACAACAGCCCAGACACAGGGCCAGACAAAACGGATTTCATACAGCTCATCCACAGACAGGATTATTTAGAAAGAGCTTTGGTCAGGGTTGGCACTCCCATGCTCTTGGCTCTCTAGAGACAAGTGCACTTCAGCATGTACCTCGTGGGAGCAGCCTAAGGCGATGCCCATGGAAATCAATGAATAAATTTCTGCTAACCGCACCAGACATTGAATAAGGGGTGAAATATTCAGTCACCAGAATGAAGCTCAAGCTGTTGTTGGGTCCTTATTAAACAGACTTCAGGACCCCATCCAGCCCACACGCCCTGCTGCTCCCCACAGCCACACCTCTTCTCTGTGCGTTGTTCCCACAAGCAGCCAAATTGCTGAGCACTAAGGGATTTGTTGCATGAAGCTATAAGCCAGGCTCGTTTCTGTTTGCCATTAGCTGCTCACAAGAGGCACCCCGTCCCCACTGGTCACCTGGGCTCCCTCTGCTGTACTGCCACTGGCACTGCTGGGGACCACTCGCTCCCAGTGCCATGCGAGGTGCCCACTTCCCCTCTCCAGCACTAGTTAGGCTAATAGGGATTAAATGCCAAATTTCTACCCGACTCTGTTTCAGGGCAACAAATCCACTCACTGTGTTGCTTTGCCATGGAATGGACTTCTGCTTGCTTTAAGACCAAGGAATTGAACTGCAAATGCTGTTCTGCCCCCTTGTAGATGTTATTGCAGCTACAGCAACTACAGGAACAAACCCTAACACCACACAAATGCAGCCACAGTGAGATTCACATTGCCATGCCCATTGCTGGCCGAACAATTACAGGTTTCAGAGCTCATCCAGGGGAAAAAAAGGTGAAAATCATTAAAACAGCAGGAAATGTGCAGACTGACACTAGAAGAAAACATCTTTGAGACCTGAAAAAGGTACTCACTTAAGGACTGCAAGAACTGGTAAGAACTGGGATAATCAATGGATAAGAAAAAACACAGGAAAACGAAATCTTAAGGGACGAACTATTAATCCTTGGTTAACGTCACTGGGTAGTTTCCCATAAGCCCCACCCCACTGAAGTCCCTTTGCTGAGGTTTGCAGCTGATGAGGGCAAACTCAGGGGCAGGCCAGGCACATCCTGAGACTTCTCTTTGTCGGGCTGAATGAAGCAGAGGAGGAATAGAAAATCTGGAGCTGGGCAGATCGCGTCTGGCAGTCGCCACTCGGCCTCATGTGATTTCATTCCAACTCTTAAATCTATTGGCTTCAAACCACGGTAAAAAGGCACATCCAAAATAAAAGGCACATTCCTGGAGGGTTCTTCCATTGCCATCTGCAAATCGTTATTTCTTCTTCATAAAAATAATTAAGTGCAAATGACTACACGAGGGGGAAGAAATTCCTGAGCTCCTTCCAGCAGGAATTTTTAGTAGCAGCCGAAAAGAAGGAGAGGAGACCTGGGTGCAGCATGTGTCAACGTGTCTTTTCAGCAGGGTACATCCAAAGCAAAGGAAAAAGGAGAACAAACACTTCCTGCACCCTGCTGCAGAAACAGCCTGCGTGTGCACAGCCACCCACAACACCGACTGCCGACACACGGTTCCACTCTGGGCCAGCCAGAAAGGCTTCAGGTCTAAAGCCACCTTTCAAAATTAACATATATCATGCAAGAGGCATCAGGGACAAAATGGATCCGTGAAAGGAGCAGCGTGACGCCAGCTCGGGGGACCTCAGTCCCACACTCATAGCTCACCAACTGCCATGCTTGGAGCTGGCGTGGCATCTCCAGCTTAATTTGATCCGGGGAACGAGGGGGAGAAGCTTGGCCCAAAGAAAGAAGCAGTTTGGTGGATATTTTGTGTGATCTTTTAGAGATTTTCTTTTTCCTTTCTGGTGTGAGTCATGAGACTGGAACAAGTGAGATTGGAAGATTAAACAAGTTATCGGCTCCCCATCACTGGAAACATAAAACCCCTTTTTCTCTCCAATGGCAATTAACAAGGAGCAAAAGCAGATAAAACTAGAGCCGGCTGCTTGCCATCTCCTCTTAATCTTCAGATAACTATTTTCTTAAACCTCCTCAGACTAGCTGTTCTGCATCTGCAGCGCAGCGGTCCCTGTAGATGAGGCTGTCTCAAGAAGGAGGATAAGGACATAAAGGAAAATAGAAGATAAAGAGATGGGGGAAATGCTTGGCATGCTAAAAAGGGTGAAAACTTACACAGCTATTGCTCAGAACCAACACAGGAACAGAGATGAAAGGGAACAGATTAACTTCTGTTGTTCGGTTTTATGAAGGCGCTGTACGCAGCTTGAGCTAATAGGGCTTCACGCTGAAAATCATACAGGACAGAATTATCAGCAGCTAAAGCAAATGGGGGGGAGTTGGAGATTAATTCCCAGTGCTAAATAAATGATCGTTTGCCACTGAACTGCCGTGCTGTTCTGAAGTTCTCACTGTCCCAGTTCAGCCCAGCTGAGCAGAGCAGTGCTGTCTGTCCATCTGTCCTGAGGTACTCAGTGAACCCCGAAGTTGATGCTGAGTGGGGTCGTGCCACGGATGATGCCCAACCAAGGTGAGGACATTGCTGAATTCCCCCTGCAGTTCTATGTGTTTGCCCTCAGAATGCCCATTGCTGGAAAAAACACATCTGTTTGGTGACAATATATAATCCAGTGGGATTTAATTATTATTTTTTTTTAATTTCTCTTTCTCACAGTGTCACAGAGCTGCAGAGGCTGGCAGGGACTTCTGGAGACCATCCAGTCCAAGCCCAGGCAGCCTACAGCACGCTGCTCAGGACTGCATCAAGCTTTGAGCATCTCCAAGGACAGAGACCCCACAACCTCCATGCTCCTACCACCTTTGTTCTACTCCCTGTGTGTCAGGACAGACCATGGGCAGGTGGTCCTTGAAAGTCAACCCGTCCTCCTAGACCCTTCCTCTATTTTTTTTAATTTTTATTTTTCGTTAAATGTAACTCAGAATATAGTCCAGCCTTGTGCAATTTTTCTGAGCTGAGAAGTCTCAGCAAGCTCTACAAAAGCTACACACAGATCTCACACTGATAACGTATTATAGATAAGACATCACAGAGGGCTGATTTTGGTTTTGTTTTTCTTGAGCATAAAAGTGCTAGAAGCAATTTTCTTCTCTTTTATCCAGACCTGAGGCATATTACTGAGCTCTCCAGATTCCATTAAAGCATTGAAGCCATGTTCCACACCACAGTTCTTTAAAAAAAATCAGTATATATACAAAAAAAAAGTACAAACACCAAAGCCTGCTTTCAGTTTGAACTGTCATAATATTTCCCATGTGCCGTACAGGTACACACTTATGACTGCCAGTCATTCCAGATGTCTCCCCAGTAAGGAGAATTTAATTTTCTTACTTGCCAACTTCTTTATCCTCTTTGTAAAAACACTTCATCCTAATTGTCTATTAAAGGCAAGTAAACAAGATGTAATTTCCAGGACACCCACATAATGCGTGTGAGAGACTATGCAGCTGACAAACCAACCAGGGCTGCTGCTTTGACAGAAGCACCCAGAAGAATTTGGATAAATGAACACACCATTAGGTCCACACCTTCTAAACAGCGCTCCAGGTATTAGAAAAGCTCACAAATATTTGCTAGTGTCCTTTCTAGCCAAAAAAGTCTGCTGTAAGTAGCTTTAGCAATTGCCGAGAGCCTCTCCTGCAAGCACTAGCAGTGGTGCTGCTTCTTTTCTCCCCATCTCAGCTGTCGCCCTCAGTCTCTGCTCTGTTTCCATCTTCCCGTCTTGTGGCTGGTCCCAAACGGGCTCTCCCCAGCCATTCCCCTCTCAAACACCTTCAGATGAACAGACTAAAACCACCAGAAGGCCTTGAGGCTGTTATTTATTTTTATAAACCAGCCAAAAACTTGCAAGCTGGTGGCAGTTTTATATCTCCCAAGGGTTCCTTCTACCTTTTGGATGAGAATTTTGAGGGAGATTCTGACCACTTGTGACCAATTCCTTCTTCATGACAGCTTTTATATGAAAAAGCACACAATCTTGGCATCTCAGCCCATTTTGAGATTCAGCTGAAGCCACGCAACCCAAGTTCAGTTAATTTTGACAAAGCTTTAGGATTAGGAAAGCTGCTTAAAAGACAATCTGTTCACATCGGAGACATCTGCGTTATTTATCGAGGTGGGCAGCGTGATTGCTATCGGGAATTTTGGGGCTCAGAGCTGGCAGCTTCCAAGCCAGGATGTAGCAAGTCACCTTGAAAATAAGTGTTCCCTGTTGCTCTCAGAGGTACTCCAGATTAGTCAGAAGTATTTGCTATCTGAAAGGCGGTGACAGCCTAGCACACAGCACTTCTATGCGGCCGACAGGCACCGCTGCTGGAACTGCTGTCAGTGTCAAGGGGACAGCGGGATTCACAACGGTCGGCTGCCCAAAACAAAGCACTGCTTTGTGCTCTTTAAACAAATGCCCAATACCCAATTCCCTTATGCCTCCTTTACAAATTGAGCTGCTTAATTAGTCCATGATGAGTTATTGCATGTATTAATAGCAAGCCCATGAATAAGTACCGTTCTGCTGCCTAGCTCAGCAAAGGGGCTCCCAGCGCCGCCGTGCACGTCGAGGCGAGCACATGCACCCTGCAAATCAAAATCAGTGAGGATATCCCGAACGATTTTTTACCTTCCTTCCCTCCCCTAACAGACTCTCATCAACGTCAGCCCTAAGAGAGGCTCAAGCTTACTTTATCTTGTTTCCTTAAATATTGTAACAGTACGAATGCTCCAAAATAGACCACAAACAGCCCAAAACACCCATCACAGATGACAGTGTTAGTGGGCTGTCATCACTGCACAGCCACCACTAGGTTGGCTTTTGGTGCAGCACTGGCCATGGGCTGAGCACTTCAAAAAATCCTCAACCTACATGGAAGCTCAGTCTCTTCTAACTATATTCAAGACCCTCCCAAAATACATGTTTGCCTTATAAACACATTGTAAGTTCAATACCTAGACAGCACCCACACTTTGACAGGGCTGAGGCAGGACACGTGCCTGGTGCTGACCACTCTGCAACAGCCTCAAGCTCTTGGAAACATGCTCTTGATGGCACTTTATTGTTGCAGGTGCCACAATGGGACAAGTGAAGATATTTTTTAGGAAACTTTTTTTTTTTAGGAATTTTTTTTTTTGGGAAAAGCCATCTGGACATGGTTCTAGGCAACATGCTGTAGGTAGGTCTGCTTGAGCAGGGGGGTTGGACCAGATGGACCCATAGGTCCCTGCCAACATCAACCAGCCTGTGATTCTGTGACTTGATCTGCAGAGAAGTGAGAAGAGAAATAAGAGCTGGGCAGCCAGGAGCAGAGTTTAGCTTGGCAGAAGTGCAGCCAACACCCACGGTGGCCTTCAGCCAGGATCATGGGGTGGTAAGCTCACCCGATCCTCCATGCTGACAGTAAGTGTGACACTAATAAGCCTGTAACAATTACATGGTGTTACAATAACCTTGCATATCATCATCTGGTAGCGCTGCAGAAGGCTGGGCATTTCAGGGGATGTGCACTTATTATTCTTCAAATTAGTAAAAAGTAATTGGAATTTGCATTTGCTGAGCACTATGTCCAAGGATATTCTCTACTGCTCACTTGCTGCACAAAAAGACACCATAGAAAGTTTCTTATTATCATTATAAAGATGGGGAATTGAAGAAGAAAATAGTTGTGTTATTCAGAATTACACAAGGATCCTGAAACAGCTGGTGTCTGAAACAAATCTCAAGGGCTGGTTTTGTGCAAAGGACTGACCTTTCTGATGCACTGGAAATAGGTGGTACCTTGCATTTACTGTAGAGAGTAAGCAAGGACAGGAAGCACTGGGGGGGGAGGAAAAAAAAACACCTTGCTTGTTGCTTATTTATAGCCCCTCTCCATATTACAGGACAGCTTGTTCCTGCTCGTACCCTAGAAAGAGCCCCATCCAGACAGGAAAATTCCCTATAAAAGGCACACAGGAGACATGGAATGGATCTTTTTTTTCCTGATCAGGATTCTCAAACTGACGGCAGTCAGTTTGACTTGCTGCAGAGAAGTCATTTTGCAGCTTTGAGCACTGCTTTGCAGCACACATGACACCCCTGGAATGAAATGCAAGCCTGGACCTGGCCAGGATGTTCAAATGCACTAAGTATCATCATGGAGGAGAAAAGCCTGCGTTCTCGATTTACTCTCTGAACATATTACAGCTGTGAACAGGGAGAAAACAGAGAAACAAATAGCCATGCTGGTTCTGGCTTCAGTAAAGACTCCCAGATTTAAACATTTTCAGCTGGTGCAAGACCCAGTCCACGGAATCAGCCACCTTCAGGGAGATGCATGGTATCCATTTCCCCATTATATTAATTAGGAGCCCTACCCCAATTTACCTCTCCCCCAATCCAAGCAGGCATGACTTGCAGTGATGCTAAGTTCCAGTATATGATCACCTATCAGGAAGGGCAGAAGCACAGCTGCTGGGGCAGCTGCCAGGAGCACAGGTGCTGGGCAGGACCGGGGCACCACGATCAGACCTGGTGCACAACCAGCTCCATCCGAGGTCGGCACTCACCAGGGACGCTCAGTCCTTCACATGCGATGCAATCAGGTTTTGAATTCGCAGCAGTCCGAAAGGTTCCTTGCATGTAGGAATTCAATTAAGGAAGTGAAAGGCAGCCTCTCGCACCACTTTGCTCAGACAGGCACATCAATTTCTGCCCACAATTAACTAGGGTGAAAGAATAAAATGAAATCTGAGAGCAACCCTCATTCTCTATTGACGAAAATTCATACTTTGCTTTTAGATAAAGGCCACTGTCAATCTATCAGCTTTGTCCAAACCAGTTTGAATAAGCGTCAAAAGCAGGAAACACTGAACCTGGTATTCAAACCAGTGAGAACTTCAAAGTGACAAGAAAGAGGAATGAAGAGGCTGCAGGGAAGCAGGGTGACAGCAGGTTACACAACCGCAGAGAGGAACAGGATTATCTAAACAACCTTGAAGACAAATACTCTTCTTTGTGACAGGCTACATCTTCAATTTGCTTCCTTGCATGCAACATATATATTTTCTTGCAAATAATATATATTATTTCTCTTCAGTATTCTACATTCTCTTGTTTGTTTTTCCCAGGTAGTCCCCTTCCCAAATTATTTTGACTTTAATACAGACTTTGGAAGAAGCACTTAAGTGATGAAAGCATGAGGACTGCAGTCCTTGCTGCCACGTTGATGCTTCTCTGACAAATGCTTTTCTTTCTTTTTTTTTTATTTTAACTGCTAGTACTTAAAATGTATCAGCTGTGATATTAACAGAAAAGGTAAAGCAAGAGACAGGACTCATTTATTCTTCTCGCAGCTTCACTTATGAGATGCCACCAGAGCCAAGACTGCTAATCAAAATGTCCTTTTGGACGTGCTGTGTTGTTTTTTTTTTTTAACATGGATTGTTCATTAAAGATTTAACTCAGATCATAAAACTAATTTTATTCACTGCTTCCAACAAGCCTTATAGTTTGGTGACCCCCTCCTTTCTTATATCAACATTTGCTGACAACTGACTGGCTCGAATAGCCCAGAAATGAGCTTCATCCCAGGTGAGTCATGTATGCAGCTCCTGGTTTTACTAAAAACATTAACACTTTGAATTGTTTGAATTCAGAGGCAAAGCAACAATAAATATGTCCCTGAAAAATTTCAGGAAACGGGCTATTGAAAAATTCACTTTCCCATTGTGATTTTAAAATGAAAAAATCATCGTTTTCACGGTTTTCCTTTACTTTTTTTTTTTTTTTAATCATTTTGCCATCACTTCTAGCATTTAAAATGGTTAACTGAAAAATAAGCAAAAGGTGGTCTGCTCTGGACATGAAGATATCTTGTTCAGTGTGCACAGGAATCCTCCCATCTTTTGGAATAAAAGATAACACAAAGCAGAAGGCGGAACACGAGAACGCAGCACAACTGTAATGCAATTCCACGGTATTCGCCTCAATAGCTGGCTGCCTGTGGCTTTCGCAACCATGTGCAAGTTATAAATAAAAACACAAAACCTAACACAATTCACTTTGAAATTAAATTCTGAACAGTCCACATTTTTTAAACCTCATCTTCTAAATACACAAAATCTGCTTTTCATTCATATTTATGAAACTGCATGAAAAAAACAGAGCTTGAAATGGGTATTTCCAGCAAATATCAGATCAAGCAACAACTCCATCTCACCCCAGAGCCACAGGAACCACCTGTGCACAGGAACACCCTGGCAGATCCTAACAGCTGAGGTATATGTGATATGTGATTTGTGCAGCCTCCCTTCACGTTGGTGTTAGCACAGACTCCTTCTCTGTCTTTGACACGCCAAGGAATACTTTACTTGTGTCTGTTGGCCACTTTGCAGTGAAAAAGTGCTGAAATTTTTATTTATTTGAGAAAGCTGCATTAGAGGTAGAATACTCTTGTCGCAGTGATGTGATGAAACACATTCTGAAATGGGTATCATCCAGCCAACAACCTGCCTTTCTGAACAGTCACTCCAGAGCTGCCCCTGAGAGATGGGAAGAACAAGAGACATTGAGGACACCCTTAGAAGGCAATGCTGAACACTTAGATGGTAAAAACACAGGCAAGTCCATACAGATTCTGCTTGTAGAAGAGCCACACTAACATTACTTCTATGCAAAAATCACAAAATAAAATATATATAATGATACATCTCATCCAGGAACCAGCCGTAATAAGATACTCTAGTCAGATGTGATTTCATCTGACATGGTGAAACCCTTACGACACATCGGCTTGAGGAAAACAAGGTCAGACTGAGGCCAAAACACTGACCTACTTCTCTTACTAAGGAAAGAAAATCTGAGGACTGTGGGCTCAGTCCTGTTTGAACACGCTGGTGTAAGGAGGGAGGAGGAAGAGGAGAGTGAGCAAAGCACTTTGACTCCATTCATCTGAACAAAAGCCAGGCCAGAAAAACACTGGAGTAGTGACCCAAGCTATCGAATTAGCAACAGGTAAGACCATACATGTACACATCCACTGCCATTCCAAACTGCAAAACAACAAATCCAGCCCTGTACCTGCAGCCCTACATGAAGTGAAAGCCCAGGGACACACGTGGCCCTAGGCGCATCAGGCAACTAGGACCTGGATCTGAGACAGGTGACCTAAACCACGTCCACACTGTGTTCCTGGCCATACCCAGCACCCCAACACCTTCCAGCAATCTCAGAGGGGATGAAGCTTAGGGGCGAGGAGCGTCAGGCAGGTAGCAAATGGAGCCCAACACCTCCCAGCCCTCACCCAGTGTCCCCAAGAGCATCCCAGCCACCACGCCAAGCCATGCCTTTCTGGGTGGCTCATATTTGAGCTGGGCCATAGCAGGCTGTAGGATTTTTATTCTGTGCCAAATTCAATGATGTAGACCAGCTATAAAAGCAGTGAGCTGGCTTCACCTCTTCTGGAATGGCTTGCACCCATCCAAGAGCCTGCAGCCCAGGCCAGGGTTGTGGTTTTTTTTTGTTGTTTTTGTTTTTTAGCAGACCACTCTGCACAAGCTCAGTTGCTCAATAGGACATGCCTGTTCTGGCAAAAAAATAAGCCTAAGAGTCAACAAGAGTTCATAACTGTAACAACAAAATGACAGAAAAAAATTGTAACATACAGAGCCAGAAAGCTTACTTCTTGGCTGCTGTATGGTAAGAATAAAATGCCGTTAGCTAGCTCGGCATAAAAGGTCAATATTTTCTTGTATTACTTCAGACTTCATAAAGATAATAAGGAGTAATTGCACTACACAAACATTTCAGCTTCTTGCTTGGATTATTTTACATGAGAAAAAATAAGAAAAAATAGCTTCAATAAAAGTTTTAAAGGAAAACTAACTTTGAAAAACTAGGCACTAGCAGCCAGTTAATGACACCTTTTGTTTTTGCTGGGCAAAACGCCTAGAACGCCTAAAACTCCCTTTATTTTCCCTGATTGAATAGGCAGCTTTTCAAGCTCCCCAAAAGTCCAGCCACAGAGGCTGGGAAGTGATTAATTCTCTACCAGCTGACCTGCTGCAGCTCTTAATGTGTTTTCCCAGATAAAATTAGAAAATACTTCATCCTCCCTTTAATTTGCATGATACTCACCTGCATTTTCAACACTTATTAGCATGTTCATAACGGTATAACTAGGCTAAAGACTGAATGTGAAATTGAGTTTCATTTCCCAGACTATGTATTATACTTTAATTAATTCTAATAACTGCTTATAACTATTAGCACCGTGCCAAGTTGGGACTTGTTTATATATATGAGCTTTCATGAAAGATATTTCTACAGGACTATTTTTGCAGAGAAGTGTTTGCCCAAGTGTTTTTATTTGAGATTTGGGGACCAAGGATATTGACTAAGCTGGCTGATGGAGAAGCCAGTCTCACATGAGCTGAAGGAAAGGTCTGGAAGACTTTCTTCCAATTTTGGGGCTTCTCCAGAGGAACAGATAACATTTCTCGTTCATGTACTTTCATGCTGAGAAGATGCTTGCTGTAAATATTCACAGGGCTTTGCTCCCACAAATCCCAACTCAAATCTCCCCCTGTCCTGTGGCCTACAGAAGCAGGGCGTCTGCCGCAGCACTGAGACCTTGGACAAGGTGTCTGTGGCTGTAACTCTCACCCAGCTGGATCGAAATAACTCACACTCACCCACAAGGGGGTTTTATGTTATTTTGTTAAACTGTGAGCTGCTGGCAAGTACCTGGTGCTTTAAAGTGGCATGGCTAGCAGAGGCAGATGGGTCTGTCCCCATCTTCAGTGCTGGTGGGAAGCAGGAAAGGACCACCGAGAAACCTCAGCGTTCCCTGAACTATTGGAAAATCATGCAATATTCAAACAAGAGCTTAAATTGCTATAAAAGTTCTCTTCTACATTTTCTTTTGAGGCAAGAGGTCTATTAGCAGCATGGTTTTTCCATCACCCAAGAAGCTGCATGAAACCAGTGCAAACAGTTCCATGCTGAAAAAGTTTCATGTTTTCTTCCAAGTAACTCTGCAGCCAATTCAGTGTAAACCTTGCACAGAAACAGGTCCCTCTTCAAATGACCACAGATCATGCCTTTCTTTTTTGTAAGCAGGAAAAACACTCAGTTTTCTAAAAAAGGTTTCCATTTCATTGTCAGGAAAGTAATATTCCAAGAGTCCTCTCTCCCCAGTAAAACTATTTCACAAAATTCCTGCTGCATCTGGTTTTATTTCAGGAATTTTGTGTCTGGCTTTGCCAAACAACTGTTAAATTGAGACAAGGGATGTGAACTAAAAAGGGGATTAGAATTTACAGTGTTTACTCTAACTTCTGAAAAGCTTCACTACGGTCCAGACTATACTTTTGGGCTGGGGGATGTGATTTCTGCTTCCACTGGTTTCCTCCTGAAACCAGAACAAAGAAATACCTAGATAAACTAAGGAAAGGTTTGTATTCTCCTTTTTTAATGAGTCTTAAGTAATTAAGCCTTCTTATGCATGACACAATCTATTTTTGAACAATGCAAGTGGGAAAGCACATGAAATCCAATGATTTGAAACTGAAAAAAAAAACACACCACATTTTATGTGAGGTAAAGGCAGCAGGGGAAAAAATGCAAGTAAATTTATAAGTATGATCTTTCTTTAAATCCTTTCCAAGGAATCAGGAAATAATCAAGCTTGGCAAATTTTCAATAAGCGGCTTTCCAGCACAGAGAGAATATATTCTGTGATAATGTTGGGCAGTGGCAGAAGAAAATGGGTTTTGGGGCACTTCGCTGCCACTAGGTCATGAAATTCCTCCTGGCAGGGTCTGCTTAGAAAGCTTTATCCAAAGCTAGCTGCCTGCAACTCCCTCAGGTTCTCCATCACTTTTTTTCCAAGTTCCTGAAATAAAACTTCAGGGCACGAGAGGATTGTGTTACCACTGGCATTGCTCTCCTCAGTGTCCCAGACTATAAGCATCTTTGTAACACCAGGCTGACAGAGCTTCCCCTGGAGAAGATGAGCCTGATGCATCCTGAACCACTGTTTCCACAAAAAAGCCTCTCTTTAGTGCTTGTACTACTGTTATCATCATTATTTTTTACTGTCTTTTGCAGTGGTGTAGGAGTAGCTGCGTGCTCTCCCCTACCAGGGGAGATCAGGCTTCACCTCCTTCTAAGCCTGCAGGATGCCACTCTCTCTCTAAAACCCAGCCTCCAAAGGGTGACCCCCTTTCAGGAGTTTTCTTTAGCTTTCTAATTTTCAGTGTTAATTTCCAGTATCAATAATCGCTCGCTGCATCTGGTTTCTTGTGCAGCATTTGCCACTTAAAAGGATTTTACATGTATCAGAACACACTTACTTGGAAAAGCATTTGATCTCTAGTAACGTGCAGCGCCCTAAATTACATAAAGCCCAGATGCATTAGCTCTCAGAGGCTTATGCCTAGCGTATCGTAAATATACAGCTTTAAACATATCCACTTCTGATCTGAAATCAGAGGAAGAATAATAAAATAATCCACTAAAGATGGGAAGCTTGGGAAGATACGGTGACTAAAAGCATCCTTTGTTTTGAGGCTAAGCTGGCTCTGAACCAGAGCTCTCTTTCTAGAGATGGAAAAAGCAGTTAATTTGTTCTGCTACTAAAAAACAGATTAAAGTACAAGGCTAAAGCACTGTAAATAACATCGTGTTCCTTCTCAAAGCCAACTGAATGCGTGTATAAAACAAACAGAAACATTTTATAATTCAAATGGAAAAGGAAAGAAGGTTGAATTTGCACAAGACAGACCCAGTCTCGGTCTTCAGAAAGTATTTTTCCCTCTGGGAGAGAAGCGGCAGCAACCTGCCTTCCATTTGGGATACCCTCGGCACGCCAGCAACTAATCCATCATTTCAAGCTTTTCTTTCTTTCAAGTAATTACTTAGCGTTCACAGTGTATTAATTTGACAGTAGATCTCATCTACATAGTATGCTAAAAGCTCATATTTAATCAGAAATCAGGCTCACGCTTGCTAAACACCACCTCTCCCTCGTTTCTTTAATTTGCCTGATTCCAGCAGTGCTGATGAAGGACAAGGTCTTTTATTCATATGCAGGTAGGCAAGTTACCCAAGACACAGAAACTGATATTAAACAACACTGGGCAGCTGCAGGGCTGGGCAAATGATGCATAGGGAACAACTGATCCAGTTTAGACTATTTCAAACTCCTCCTCTTGAGCTACCGAACAGACTTTGCTAGAAGTCCATAAAATATTTACACGTGCATATTGATGCAAACACCGTGAAAGGCGACAGCATTGTGGCATCCCGAAGCCCCAGAGCCAAAGCCCTGAAGCCCCAGCACACCCCAATGTGCTTTGGGGGTGGGCTGGGAGCAGCACTGCTGGTTTCAGGTATGTTCAGAGCCACATCAGCATGCGTTACACGCACGCCTTGGGAATGCACAGCATGGATTTGGTAACTGATGAGGTGTCACACACGGATGTCATATAGAGAGTGATCTGGGGATGTGACCAAATGCAAACGATAGGGTCCAGTAAGTATTTATTAACCCTCCACGCCCCATCTGTAGAAGTACAGCTCTGTAACATATGACCCTTCCCTCCTCACTAAACTAATGCAAAACCAAATTCACCACTTTGCATTTCATTAGAATCACAAGAGACACTTCAGGAGGTAACAAATTGAACCGATTCTTGCCCTATATATTTTCACAACAATAATTTGCTTTACTTTATGCAAAGAGTGTCATGAATATGTATTCCGATAGCAACTCACATAAATCAGAGCTCGGGGTGAACACACAGCACACATCTCCTCAATTAGAAACCTGCCTTCCCTAGGGATTAAGACGACGTTTTGTGGAAAAACACCAGGAGCTACTTTGTCCACAGCAGCAAGAGGTTTAAGTAATGCATTGCCCCAGGCTTGCAGTGCTCCACACACAGCTGTGGCTGTCCTTCCCATTGCCACGTTTGCTGCACCTCCCTCTTAGACCTATTTTATAACATGCAATATATTGCCCAGCCCCAGATATTCACAGGTCACAAACATCTCAGCTTGTAATGCTCACCCACAGCAAAAAGCACTTGTTTGAAACAGCCTAGCATCTCTGTGACATCTGACTCAACTGCGGGATGCAGGGCAGAGGTATCGAGTCTCCATTTCTCTTTATGCTTTCGCAGGTTGGAGCAACACCAGGCAGGGAGATAATTTTTCTCATGGCATTTTTTTATGAACAAGAAATATTTGTTAATGTAGCATATTTCATCCAGAGACCGTACATAAATGATGATGATGCTGGTACGGAGCCATTCGTACAAGGAGGCACAGCAGCTATCCTTGTTGAACCCAGCAGCTACCCTACAGACTAAGCAAAACCCCAGCTGAAGCTTCAGCCTGACACAGGACACTCACACAGCTCCTGCACATGAAAATCTCTTACAATAGCCACCTGTGGCTCACACCCTGAGATAATACTCCTGGTCTGATGTGGAATCTCACTGTCCTTATTCTGCCTAGAAATAACTCTAGCTGAATCCTCTACCTGCCTCTAGACAACCTGATCAGGTTGTGCTCCTGAGAGCTGCCAGAGCAGTGGCAGAGGGAGGGCAGGAAAGCCCCTGAACGGGTGCTGCAGGGCAGTTTGGGCAGAGACGGGTTTGCCTGCTCAGAGGTGCAGCTCACCCGCATTGTGGTCCCAAGGACTGACATCAGGCCATGCATTTGTTACCTTCACAAACGGCCCTTGAGCAGCCCCAAGCTCCTTGCTAGCTTCTGGCCACCTGTGAAACTGCAGAGTAGGTGTTACAGCAACATGCACGACTGGAGAGGAACTGGGGCTCCAGAGCATGCGTCCTGTGAGATGCAAAGCTGGGAGAACAGATCCTGATCCCAATTCCTGGAAACCAGCAGGCACTGGAGGCTTCAGCAAGTATCAAAGGGCTGTGTGATTCTCCTACAGAAAATCTGACCTAGAGAAGTGCAAAGTGTTATCACTACCAGCAGTATTCATCCTACCACCAAGACGAAGGTTCAGTTCCACCAGGACCAGCGGTTTGACTCACGTGCCATCCGCAGGCATTAAATCAAAGCAATAGTAATTATCAAAAAAGAAGCCAGAAGACTGACAAAACATTCAGGGAAAACACTCTGTTAAATCCCCCTCACCCAAGGGGATTATGTTCTGTGTCATGAGTGGGCAGGATCACACCTCTTCCAATGACCTTGACAGCAGAACAAGGCTGATGTCACGCCACTCAGTTTTATTGGAAACATTTACACCACAAGCAGCAGAAGGCCAGGAAAACCCTCACGAGGATGAGCCAACTGGATCATAAAGGAAATCTGTGTGCCTGTCTCCATCTCATTTTGCTCTCCTGAAGGGAGAGGAGCAGAACTCAAAGAGCAGCGTGGTGCTGGATTCAGTCCCTGCCCTGGATATGAAGAGAGCCTATGAACGCATTCTGGACACTCATAAGATTTCCTGTGGGTGCTCTGAGCAGGTATGAGGCCTTGTATTTTAATGCTGCATACTAACCGTCGCTATTTCATCATCAAACAGCCTCAGCAATAAACTTGGGTTCTGCAGTTCCTTAAATTCAGCAGTACTCTGCTCTGAGGATGTGCTATTAATAATGATAAAAATCCCAGAGATCTGGATATCACAGGTAATACCATATCCCATTTTGACAGAAAATTTCTACCTACTGTAATGATAACCAAGAGAAATAGGAAAATGCCTGGATAATGACTGCCTTTTTATACATATGAAACTCATAAAAACAGGTGCTTTCACTCTATTTTATGTTTTAAGATTTCCCCTTAGCTAACACCAAGGAGTTGCAATTTTCTGTCTACAAGGAATTTGTTATGGTTCAGCTCAAAAAGCATAAGAACAGAAAAATGGACTTTTTCTAGTACCTTCAGTTAGTACTTGCTGCCCTGCACATGTTTATAGGAAAGTAAGTTTGCTTACTCCTTTAAGATCTGACCACGCCACTTCCAGGACATCACCATAATTTAAACAGCAATTCTTATGCAATGTGTAGGAACTGCAAGGCAAGATGTTATGAAATAAGTTTTATATTTGTACATGCTTGGGAGGAACATTTATTCTCTTTAAATAGCATTGCCATTCAGAGAAACTGATACAGAAAAGAAAGCAGGTAACGACACACTGGGAATGAGGCTTTTACAGGCAGGTCCTCCCACCTCTGCAGAGCCCTGCACAGGGCAGTTCCCCAAACCTCACCGTATTAGGGTAAGAGCTGCTTACCCAAAAGAGGAGACACATCAGTTAGAGCACAGGGTGGTCCAACACTGCATGGAAAAGCTAAACTTATATTTGAGATGACAGACAAGGTAGAAAAAGGCAACTGGTCTTCTTAGGCACCAAATGCCTGGCTCATACAGTGTGTTAGTAAGTACTTAAGGGAAGTGGACTGACTGTCACAACATTCACTGGAAAGCGGGCACCATTTCACACTGATAGCTTAGGCTTACGATATCAGGTCTGCTGGCTTCAGACATTTCATGTATTGCTGGTGCTGAGCTTGCTGAGACCTGTCTTTCCCTGACCCAGCCCCAGGACCAGACCTCTCAGCAGGTCTGCTGTTCCTCTCTCCACTTCAGGAGCCCTCAATTTTTTCCTTTTTCTTCCTTTCTTTTAAAGCAACAATTGCTCTTACAAGAGAAACGATTCTTCTAAGGTAGAGACAATTTCTCAAAGCTGTTCTTATTGAGACTATAAATGTCTCCTGCATTGATTTTTTTCACCTAAACACCACTGAAGCATTGATTCTGCTCATTTTCTCTCTAACCTACTGTTCATATGAAAAAAACAGATTTCGGCAGTAACAGCAGTGCCAAAAAATGCATTTGAGATGCCTACTCCATCAGCTGCATTTCCACAACTCATCGATGCCAGTGTGAATGTCTGTGCTACCTGTACATCAGCTTCCAGATTAGCGCACACTTTTACAGCACATCTAAACCTCTCTAAAGTGGTTCAAAATGAAAACGCTGACGCATGAGCCCTTGCTGCAGAACTGGAGTGCCAAATGCAGGATCTGCGCAAACGGAAACAGATATAATCTTTGAGCACCTCTATGAGCGATGCCGTGAAGGGTCAAATGAGGAGCAACAGCAGGAAAAAAATGAAATAGAAAAATCTGTAACGTCTGTCAATGCTGACTTTTAAGTGGCTCCAGTGGGCTGGCAAACACGGCAGCGAGGAGGAGGAGGAGGAAGTCAGGTGTGCTCATCTGATTAACAGGTGGTTAAAGGACAGGGACTGCAAAAGGCAGGGGGTAAGGGGTTAACGAACAGCACACTCCCAACAGCAGAGGAGAGGACACTGTCTGCCTAAACGATGAAATGAGTGCAGTTTTGACAGATCTGGGTCTGCTGTGCTTAACCTCTCCTGCAAGGAGATTTTGAGATGATTTGCTCTGTCAGAAGAAATCGTTCTGCTGCTGAGCGCTTTCCTTGCATATCATGATTTAGCTAGCGGCAGAGCATAGAAACAACTTGGAAATTACTTGCTGTAAACTTGTGTGCATCTTCTAGGCTTTATGGCTTTCCTGGAGTCGTCCCATAAACACACACGAGTTGTGAAGCAAGGACACACATACAGAGGTCAGATAAGGACTGCGTGATGCATCTCTTCTCAGCAATCCAAAACGTAGGCATGCAGCCTATCCTAACTCCCACTGCAGGAGTTATACTTAAGCAGGATGAATCACTCGAACTCTTTCTTCTTGTTATAAAGACACATCCCCCTCCAGGATTTTACAGCAAGAGGTGCAAGAGGAGACCCTTCAACAAGGAAGCCTGGAGCACAAACAGCAGCACCACATGGCCACAGCTCGTGCATCCGAAGTGGCACCGCTTTCGCACGCACAGTAAAATGAGATGGAAATTGGATTTTGCAGCTTTCCCAAGTTCTTTTCTGCTATCCAGGCTCTGCATGCCCTCTCCGTAGAGCACTTCTCCATGCAGGAGCCCCTTCATGCCCCCCATTACCCTCACTGCCCTTCTCTGAACCGTTTCCAACTCTAATTCACTGCTTCCCAGACAGAGGCCCCGAGCTACGCAGCGCAGTCAGGGTGGGGGGAGCCATGGCAATGTCCTTGCTTTTATTCTCAGCTCCTTTCCTGATAAATCCCTGTGTTTCTGTTGCCTTTTCAATCATTACTGGTGCAGAGATGATATTTTCAGAAGGTGCCCACAACGAGCAACTGTAGCACCCATCCCCAAGTCCCCACATTAAAGACAGAGCAGGGTGTTTCATAAAGAAGATGGAAAGATACTGACAGAGAAATCAGCAGGGCACATACGACCCTATATCTGATGTGGGTCAATCATAACAATGTTTTTCCATTTGAAGTACCAAATGCCTCCAAAACAACATCAACCGAGAAGCCTGCATATATGTTTACTTCTGAGAACCACAGACCCTTCCAGGTGATTACCAAGAGCATTTGTACAATGAGCTTTTCATGCTCTTCAGTCAACATTATGTAGTGGGTTTACGTGGCAAGGTTTTGGTAGCAGGGAGCCATAGGGGTGGTTTCTGTGAGAAAGATCTAGAAGCTGCCCCATGTTTGGGAAGGGCCCCATTGTTTTCCAGATCCGAGCCAATAAGCGATGTTGTTTTGCGCCTCTGTGAGAGCATATTTAAGACAGGGAAAAAACGCTGCGCCACGCAGCAGCCGGGAGAGTCAAGGGAGTGAGAGAACAGCCTTGCACCAAGGTCAGTGTAGAAGGAGGGGGAGAGGTGCTCCAGGCGCCGGAGCAGAAGTCCCCTGCGGCCTGTGGTGAGGACCATGGTGAAGCAGGATGTCCCCCTGCAGCCCATGGAGTACCACGGTGGAGCAGGGTTCCACGCTGCAGCCCGTGGAGGAGACCACGGTGGAGCAGGTGGCCGTGCACCGACGGAGGCTGCCGCCTGTGGAAGACCCCTGCCGGAGCAGATTCCGGGCTGGACCTGTAGCCCGTGGAGAGGAGACCACGCAGGAGCAGGTGATCTGGCAGGAGCTGCTGCCCGTAGGGGAGCCAGGTTGGAGCAGTTTTCTCCTGAGGGATGGACCCCGTGGTACGGACCCATATCTGGAGCAGTTCTGGAAGAGCTGCTGCCTGTGGGAAGCCCACGCCGGATCAGTTCATCAAGGACTGCATCCCGTGGGTGGGACCCCACAGCACAGGGGACGAGAGTGACCGAGAAGGAGCGGCAGAGAAGAAGTGCTGTAGACTGACCATAACCCCCATTCCCCGTTCCCCTGCGCCGCTCGGGGGGAGGAGGTGGAAGAGGGTGGATGGGGGGGGAAGGTGCTTTTGTTTTTTTTTTTTCCTTTGTTTTCTCACTTCTCTCGCTTGTTAGTTGTAGGCAATAAATCTTACTATCTCCTTATGCCGAGTCTGTTTTGCCCGTTACAATAATTATTGCGTGATTTTCTCGTCCTTATCTCAATCCTTGAGTCCTTTTCACATATTTTCTCCCCATTCCTCTTTGAGGAGGGGGAGTGAGAGAGCGGCTGTGGTGGAGCTCGGCTGCCCACTCGAGCGGAACCACGACACATTATCAGATATCCTTTATGGTCTGCTCTATATACATGATACACATTTGCCAAGAGCTAAATGCTTTCAATGAGAATAATCTACTACACACTGCTCATTTGCAATAAGGTACTCTTTTTTTCCTTTACAGCAATGCTTTCCAGTAATGAAAGCAGCTGATTTCAAACTGCTTCAGGACTTACTCTTAACTGGAATTGAAATACAGAAAGTCGGGGGGGGGTGGGGGGGGAATAAAAAAAAAAAAAAAGAATCTCATTTGCACTTCTTGAGATGTGCTCTTAAGCCAGAAAAAGTCAGGGAAAGCAATAACATTCCCTTAGTGCAATGTCCAGAGATCTCCAGCCTTAAGCCAGGTCTCCTGCAGCTGTAAAAAAATATTGTTCCTCTTCCTCAATAAATCTACACAAATTTACAGCAGCAGAAGTACAACCGAACATAAGCTCTACCAGATATAACACCAGATATAACCATTCGTTTATCAGCAGTTCAAACAATGTACCTAAGTGTATCTGCTTGAGGCACACTTGGTGTGCATTACTTTAAATGGTGCTATAAAACCAGGAGAGTTTACAAACACCTGTTGTTTCATTAATCATTGCTTTATTTCTGAAACCTGCATACTGCAAGTCAGATCAACTGTAGAAGAAAAAGGAAGATGTAATTTTATGAGAAGGAAAGAAAAAAAAAAGAGGTTGATCATGTATTACCATTACAGTTCACCCTTCAGATGTTTCAACTTCTACAAAATGTAAAACTCTCTCTGTATTTTCCTCCCCCTTCTATAGCCTTTAGATATATACACCAGTTACAGTAATATAGCTGAAAATGATGACATGCCATAGGCATTTTATTATGCATTCACATTTTTAGGACTTGGATTATAATCACGTTGCAGAAGCCTGGTCAGTAAAGCTGAGAGAACTTCTGCAAAGATAGCAAAACTGACAATTTTCCATTTCATACTGTGTTTTCAAAAGCACTGAACATATCTCCCTCTTAAACATTTCAGGTCTTCTAAATTTGATACCAATAAACACATTTTTCCCATTATGTATGTCACAGAAAGAGCCAAGCAAATCCATTAAACACGCAGACTGCTACGCTATGAATGAGACGTTCCCCCAGACCTAATGAAATCAAAGCCAGCACAGACGTGTGTCACCTGGGCACTCAGTTTTTAGGTCAAGTTTATGATAGCTCCTAGTTTTACTTTTCAGAAATATGCTGCAAAGAGACAAGGAGAGGAGCAATTCAATATCTACGTGTCCCTTGCAAAAAATGAAAATATTGAAAATATTGTACCCGTAAATGCCTTTAAGGTCAGCAAAGATTTTAGGAAGACCTCAGAGGCATTTTTTGGTTGAAATTGAAGTAGTACAGCTACATTCCCTGGCCTGATGTGTAAATCTCAACCAAGAGCTGCAGCTTTTGGAGCCATGGAAGATGCTGAGAAGAGCACACCTGCTCCTCCTCTATCCCATCGATGCACGTTTTGTCAGAAGCATTCCATCCTCTAGGGAGACAGGGTCTTGCCCACACAGGACACTCCTTACCTTCTTCCGGGTCCCTTCCCCAGAGTCACCACAGGGAGCCCTGCCAGAGGCCACCTGCAGTGGCCGCACTGCCCTCTGTGGGGGGACATCTCCCCCTCATCGCCTCACCACACACCAGCACACCAAAACCTGCTCCATAAAGGGACTTGCTATAGCCACACCTGCCTCTGGTCCCTCACCTCACCTAGGCTGTGGAAAAGGATGCTTTGCTCACCAGAATCCAACTCCATGGCCTCCTGCTTGCACTGGGGACTAAAGTCAACAGTGGATGCCACTTTAGTTAGTGTTGAGCTTGTGCAGTAGGAAAAAGAAATTACTTAATGGCAGTTTCAGCTGAGGAGGTAACCAACCTGTTAGTGAGCCTGAATGTTCTCTTTGTATCATACAAATTATAATCACTGAACAACTGTTTGCTCCTCTACTGTAATCTAAGTAGACAACATAACTCTTGTAAAAGACATGACAAGACATTCTTCCATGTATTTGACAAAAGCAGCAGATGATATAAATGAACAGTTTTGAAAGGCTTTCAAAATGGTTCACTTGGCTGATTTTTGACTGTCAGCAAAAATTACCATTAAAATGTACCATAAAAAGGTCTGTATTCCTACAATTTGTACAAATCTGAGTAACTAAGACCTCCTAAGAAGTGACTATTAAGAAAAAAAAACTGTCTAATTACTGTCTTTGATATTTTGAACCTTTTGCTTTTTGAACCTTTTGCTTTTGAACCTTTTTGAGCCCCAGAAGCACAACACAGGGGCACTCACGGAGGTTCAGCTAACCCTTGGCCAACAAGTCAAGTCCAAGCAAAGCAGATAAGATCAGTAAGACACATGCTCATTATTATTGTAAGGCAGCAGGGAATGCCACAGCTCTGACAGGCTGGGCAGCAAGCAGAGGCAGTACACAGCACCACGGCATGTGAACGGTGCCAGTACCAGGCAGTGGCTCCTCCATTGGGCAGCAGAAATGCAGGAAAACTGCCAGGTCTTTGGTGGCTGTGATGACCCTGGACTAGAGATGAGGTTGTGATAACATGGGTTGCAAGAGCTGTGACGGAGGTTGGGATGGACAGAGTGACAGGTTACCCTTCTGGGTGCCCCAGCTGAATCTGCTGGTCTTGGCCTCGTGGCCACGGACTGTGCGCTGCCTGTGGCTTTGGAAATGGCTGCAAAGGGCTTGGGGGCTGTCAGGATAATTCAGTGCAAGAGCTGGCTGAAAGGTCAGAAAGCTCTACCTTTTTTTCCAGCTCTGTGTTTTTCAGATTGCGTGTAATGGAGACATCTGTGATGGCCATTAAAACAGTCGATAGAGGAACCCCTGGGGCAGGAACAATGTGTCATCTCCTCCGACTTACTGCTTCTAAGCACCCACTGGAGATGCCACAGGATCAAGCACAGATGAACAGAAAGCAAAGCTTGCCAGAATCCAAGTTCACCAGGATGGTGATATGTTATAGGAGCTGGTTGAGCAGAAAGCTACAGGAATGTTTTTTATGTTCACAGCCAAAACCCAGGGACTGGCTCCCGATCCTGGAAAAATCCAGGGAAGAACATAAGCCTTTTGTAGACCCAGACCAAGTTACAAGCACAAATGGCCAAAGCTAACATCTTCAATAGAAAACAGATGCAATTCTGTACATTTTTACAGTTTAAAACCCAAAATCCCAGGAAGGAAAGAGGAAACAATTCACTCCTGCAGACCCCCTTTGCATTTGCTTGTAACTCTACAGCTGCAATGCCAACTAAAGCAGACCAGAGTGATGGTGGACAGCTGATCTTCAGGTTTGGTTTGTATCTGGTCTCCTGGATTTCATGGCTGCATGCATAGGGCTTGGGAGAGGGGAATGTGTCCCACCAGCAGGGAGGACCAATGGAAAATCTCACAGGGATGTTCCAAACCCAGGATTTAGACCATTTCTCTCCATCCATTCTCTCAGATCTGCAGGGACAAAATGGGCAGATACCAGGGACAAACAGAGCACTTAACCTGTGTCAAGGGTTAAGAGACATTCTGTACTATGGGATCCCATAAGCAACAGGAGAATATTGAAAGGTACCCTGGTAGGTGGCTTGGCATCTCTAGATAAGAAAGACCTTACAGTAAGGATTTTCATTACCAGTCAACGTCTTTGCCAGCAACATTTGTGTTAGCACTTCCGAAGCACTTTAAGTTACTGCCCCTACCCTCAGTCCTGGCTCACCTGGCTGAATATTAATCCAGCCTAGATCCTTCATTTGTAAGGTAAACAAAATGCATCCTCAGAAGCGGTTATAAAAACACCAATAAGCCCTTGACACAATCAATATTTGAATGACACCAAAGCAACAAATAAGAAAAAACATAGTGGAGGCAGGCTGCTACGCTCTGTGGCTCAGAGACGAGACTAGTGCCCTTCCTGCTCCTGCAGAGAAGTACCCACCTTCCTCTGTGTGTAATGGGCAAAATGCTGGGCAAAGACCTGAAATACTGAAGGGTTGGCATACCAGGAGAATCCCCAGCACCCCTCCTCACATTGAAGCACCCGATGTCCCGACAGCTGGCACCCTGGGGACAGGAAGGACCGTTTTCCTTCTAAAGAAAACAATTGGCAGGCCAGTGTGGGAGACCTTGTTATGTGCTGCTCCAGGCATTGCTATCACCTTCAGACTTGGAAAAGCTGAGCTATAGACTTAAAACTCCTATTTTGTCATTAAGTTAGATATATATAGTCCAAATGTGAATTCATCTCTAATTGTCCCCCTCTGTTTAACTCTATGGCTTTGACAGAATGAAATACCCATTCTGTGAAAATAAACTTGGGTTCTTTGTGCCTGAGGCAGATCTAGACTGTTATCTCCTCTATGGGATTACATATGAATTCTTCATTATGAACTGCATTATTTGCAGCAGTTTCTGCAGTGCTAGGAAATTCTGATTCTTTCTCTTTTTGGTCCTAGCACTGAGCTTTAAGGCACAGATCTGATACTGAGGAACTACAGTCAGCACAAAGAAGTATTTCTCCATAAAGTAAAAATGCAAAAGAAAGGGATCTTGGCTTGATTGATGCCACTTCATTTGCATATGCCCACTAGCAGTACTTTGGTTAATTAATACATATTTCGTGTCTGTAGATGAATATGAAATAATAGTTTTGTTATTGCAGCTTTAGATACAAATTTATTCAATGAACAGGTTAGTTTACTTCCCAGTGTCTTCTCCCAGTATCTTCTGTGCAAATAAGATATAATAACTCTCTAGAAGGTGGTGACACATGACAAAATCCAAGAAGGATGCACTTATATTTTAAAGCTAGATGAGTTAATTAGCTCATAAAATGGAAGAATTGTTTGGAGGGCAAAAAAATAAATGATGAGGAAAAAAACACTTTCCTCCAATAAAATAAGGCTGCGTATTTCATTTTGCAAATATTAACCCTTATGGCTCAAGTTCAACTCTAGAACGTCCCAATCCAGAAATGCACTTAAGAAGCACTTACATTTAAGGAGCAATAATGCCATAGGAATTAAGCGGACTTCCCAGGTGCTTAAAAGTTAAGTGCTTTGCTGGATCACAGCCTGGGTAGTCAAAGGTAGAATTTCATTTTACTCCATGATTGGCCTCACTGGCTTCCTGTACTGGCTGCTTCTAAACTGTTCAGGGAGAAACTGGATGCTGAAAGAATTGCTAAAATCCCTAGTGCAGAAAAAAAACAAATATATACCTTCATTCCATGGGAGCTCATACCTCAGTGACTGAGTTCTTATGCAAAGCCAAGGAAGCTTTGGTCAAACACCTGAACCCTTACAGAATTTGAGGATGGGATTTGGCTGACAGCTTAATACCAGCTCGCGGCACGGAGGTCAAGCTGCGATGCTTTCCATTGCCCTTGGACTCCTGGGAAAACCCTGAAGTCAAGGAGACAAATGAAAGCAGTGTGCAGTGTTACTGGGGTTAACTACCCTTTAGGCATTATGGCAGCAGTGCATCATAGTGATTAGATCATCTATGAGGCAATTGTCTTGCTATGAATAATAAATATACCACGGGGAAGCCAGAAAGTTCACTGCTGTGATAGTATTCACTTTACAGGGAGCTCTGACTGTGAATGCTGTTCAAAATGAGTCCCACAGAGCACCACCTCTGCAGTTTCCATTGAGCATCACAAGGACACACCAGACTGAAGGATAAATGCACTGGGAAACATAAATCATGTCTGGTTATTTCCACTGTTATTCTCAGTGATGCACAGGACAAGTCTCAAGCGATGGCACATCAAGAGATGTGCATCCAGCATCAGGTTCTTGCATGTCACAAGAGGAAAGAGAAGATTTTCTTGAATGACTGAAGGAGATAAATGATCAGTTCTCACTGAATTTTGCTGGGAATTTTGCATCCCCATTCCCCCACCACATTGATGCAGTCACTCATGTCTGCAGGAACTGAAAAAGCAGCAGAAAAACTAAACCAGCCAATCTGAGCAGATGACCAAACAAGCTGATCATTCTCAACATTGCCATTAATGCTGACAGCGCCCAAAGACATCAACATCTTTTCCCAACACAAGACAATGCAATTCCTACCCCAGTCAAGCTTCACACACATAAAAGCTAACTTGAATATATTAAAACAAGCAAAGGAAGCTTGAGTATATGGGATTTTTTCTGATCAAAGCAAGCCATTGGCTGGATACAACACAATAGGCCAGACACGGAGATCTTCCAGGGTTTTCTGCAAAGCTCTGGAGCTGGGCATGATCATTTACCAAGTGTTACCGTCCCTATTAAGTGTTTTTCATCTGCTTTGTACTCACTGCTTGCTGAAGGTTGTGACAGCACAGCAGCAAATCCTGCCCAGTAACATAAAAAAGCAAAAGGTCAGGAGGCAGGTGACTGGCATATGAACATGCTGGGCTGAATTTCTTGGAGACACAGGTGACTAACATGGAAAAATCCATCAAACCTGGCCAAAAGCTGACATACGAAAATGATATAAAGCAATCCCAAAGGAGAGTAGGATACTAACTTCAAATGGATTTGGATGTTCAAGGGGGAGTCCAGGAGGGGTCTTCCACAGGGTCCTCCAGCAAAACTGGGATGTTTCAAGTACACTTGCAGGAGGCCAGGGAGTTCCTGGTAGAGAGGGCTTCCTTAATTTGGGAAAGAAACTGGCATTGCTACAGGGCTAGGGTAAAACTTGGTCATTTATGCCACTGTTGTCACTATTATCTTCTGCTGATTCAGCAGAGCTGAGACTGACACACATGGAAATGCAGAGCAGTCCCCATTCCTTGCCATCACCCATCAGGCTGTCAGCTGCCTTCCAGCTGCGCGTTGTGTCTCTGAGGAGCCCAGATGAACATGAAATATGGCTGGAACTGCTCTTGGAGCTGAGACTGCAACTGCAGCAGGGGCTCTTGGAAAACAACATTTTTGTTTGTAAAAACAATCAGGTTTGACCTGAAAGTCCTTGAGAGAGGATGACTGCAAAGCCTTACCAAGACACTGAACACACTGAAAGCTAGTCAGGAGCTTCTAACTACAAGCTTTTTGGCTGGAAATCACAGGAGTGTAACAGCAGCGATAACATTTTCAACAGGAACAATCCTCAGGCCTAGGAGAAATCTGTAATCAGTGGAGAGAGAGCCGTATCCTTGGGGGAAAAAATCAAAACCGAAGCACAGTGATGACAAGACTGGACCGCTCCAAGGTCTGACGCCACCACCTCACCAGAGACTGGTGAGAGTAATAAAATCAACTCCATGGCTCTGGATGAGGTAGGGAAGAGACCAGGGTGTCCCACAGTCCCAGAAAGTGCATCACAAGTCAGGCTTTCTCATAAGAAAGGACAGACAAAAAGAAAAAAATAACCTTGCCTTTGCACTCATGATGAACAGGGAGCTTTCTGAAAGCTTTATGAATATAATGGGATTAAAAAAAAAAAAAAAAAAAAAAAAAAAAAAAACATTTCTCATCTCAGTTTAATATGAGCCTCATTTATTGGCACGTAATTTCATGTCAAATTTTCTCTTGGCATTTCCCAAGCGTGCTTTTTGTGAAAAGACAAAGTTCAGTTTGGCTTGGAGTTGGTTTTTAGGATGAGACGAGCCTGTTTTTTGTTTTATAGGGTAATTTATACTCCAGACATTGTAGGCATATGCACAGAGTAAACGTGCTGCTGCTCACCTTGTATAGCAACGAGTGAAAGGAGAAAGTGGATTTCAGAGAGTTATTGTTTCAAGCACCCAGAAATACTTAAAGGACAGTTGTTCTCCAGGGAGCAATGTTAAAAAACTGGCTTTCAGGGGGTCCAACTTTGCTGCATCTCAGCAAATCCTGAGTGAATTGCAGCCGCCAGGCGCTCAGTGCCAGGACTGCTCTGGCTCATGCATCATCCCCCACATTAATGAGGGCTCAGTGCAGGGAACGTGACCACAGCCAGGGAAGGGAGGATAGGAAGGGATGTCCCAGGCTGCTTCCACTCAGTAGGACCCAGAAGGCCCATAAAGAACCAACCCAAAGCGCCTTGTGGTGCAGAGGAGAATACGTCAGTTTAAATGGTAAGGGAATCCTTTTTTAGCTCTCATGCCCATTGCTAATGGAGGAGTTAAGAAATTTATTTCTGTGCAAGAACAGAGGGTGAAATCCAAAACATGATTATGCCAAGCCTGATGGCTTCACCTATGCCAATCCCGTTACCTCACAGACACAACACCTGACAGTGACTGCCAACAAGCCCCTGGGTCACGCAGTCCTTAAAATGCCTGGTGATGTGATGAATACCCCAAAGGCACAACCCGGATCCCATATTTCAGAGTGTCCCTGCCCAGCCCAGCCAATGCATCGCTCCTGCTACAGCGCTGTGCTGCAGGTACTGCTCCATGCCTAGAGGGGTTCAGGTGTCCCCACACAGAATATTGAGGGAACGTGGCCAGGAATGGATGCACCCCTTGAGCAACAAGCAGGAAAGAGTGAAAATACAGACTGAGAGCGAATGCAGCATGTGATGGAAAAAATCAACCTGTCTTCAGGGTACTGGAGGTGTCTGATGCCCCCAGCCTGGACGTAGGCAGGGCTGTGAGCACCTGGGCTTGAGGAGCTCCTGGAGCAACCTCACCAGACAACATCTGTGACAAGAAATCCTGTTGCAACAAATTCAGTGGAAGAAACAACATGGGAAGGCTCTGCTCAAGAGGAGCCAAGTGGGGCCAAGGACGAGCACCTCCGAGCCCCTCCCAGAAGCACGAATAACCCACACTGCTGGGCTCTGTGAACCTCCGCAGCCCCTTTAGCCACTGTGGTGCTGTGCCTGCTCTTCACATCTGGTTTTCCCTGCCCAGGCCCAGGACGGACAGGGTGGACTCCACCTCCTGCCCAGCATGTTAAACCAAGGTCTGGGAGATCTCTAACTACTGCTTGCCAAAGGCACACATCGATCCTATGAAAAATCAGTAAATAGCTGACATCTGCCTGTTTCAAGTGAACATAAGGCATGGCTGAGTCCTAAAATGGATTTCTTCATCCACCAGTGAATCTCAACCACAATACACAGCCTATTGCCCACAAAGAGTTATCATCTTTCCCAGCAAAGATGATCGGTGTCTTCCTGGCCTAAAAACCAACTTGTCAGTAAAAATACTAGAATCAACTGGGGTGAAAATAGCGGCCTCTTCCCCCTCCTCTACCTTTCCCCATCTGTCAGCGGGTAACAGGCAGAGATGACAAATCATTTTCTATCAAGAGGAAAGAGAGAGACAGGAGCTCTGCGGCTGCCTGCCTGCAATTTCCCTTCCCAAGGAGGGATAGCTACAAAGCGCCCAGGCGCTGCGGCTGCCAGAGCAGAGCTGCTCCCCGGCTCCCGGTGAAGAGGGTTATAGCCTGTTTAGAAAAATAATCAAAATATGGCTCCATTTCCATGGAGATAGGTTTGATGAAAAGCATTTTACCAGTTTGGAAAACTACACCAGAGCTTTTTATAAAGCATTTTCAAGCACCAACAGTAAATACTGAGCTGACAACTAAAATGCCAAACATAGGATGTGAAGTCATACTTGTACTGATTTCTGCTCTTAAAATAAATGCATGCAGTGATTGGATATTGTTCAATGGTGGAAATATTTCTTCCAACCACACAACAATCACTCTGAAGAGCAAAATCAACTTCCCTAGCAGGGATACAGGTACAAATAAACAGACTGTGGCCGTACACAAAGGTAATGTATTGCTGCTATATTGCTATTTCTGAAGCTACATTTCTGAGACCTTTACCAAGGTCAGTTCTACTCTGCCTCTTACTTTGTTCCAAGTTAACTCGATTTTCATTTGGAAAGAGCCTTAAGCCCCAGTTTCTAAGTGGATTTCAGTGCCTGACTGATAAAGTACTTTTTAAAAGCTAGTCTTAAGTTCATATTGTTGGCAGGTTTGTTTTTTTTCTCTCTCTCTGTGTTTCTTCTTTAAACGCTTCCTACACCGCAGGAGTCTCTGGGGTCTTGGAAAGCTATAGGCAGATCTGTGATAGCCTGCATCAAACCATTCTGCCACAGCTGCTCCAAGCCACAGAGAGGCTTTTTTGTGCTTAGAAACTTAGAAACCAAGGCAGGAGCCACAATTCCTCTCCACACTCAGCTTCATCCTGCAGACCAGGCTGGGCCAACCATAGCTCCTACGTCTGTAAAACAAAACTTCCCTGCCTTAGATGCCTCTTCCCATTACTCTCACCGAGGTTTGGCCCCCCGAAGCTTTTCAAACTGGGTCCTGCCCCAGCTCCAAGATCCCTTACCCTAGGAGGTGAGCTTGGAACTTTGTCCCCTTCCCCTCCTGCCAAAGGCCCCATCTGAGCATCCCCCACCACGGGGGCTTCCTCTGCACCATCTGCATCCAACCAACATCGTGAAGTTCACAGTTCCGCAGCAGAAATCCTCAGGGATTTCAGAAAAGGGGATATTTGAACAGTACAGTCTCCAGGAACAGTAAGCGACTGATAGCTGCTGATTTTACCCCAAAGCGTTCCATTCGTCACAGGGATGTCCTCTCTCTTGCACCCAGAAACGCGAGTCTGCCGACGCGCTGACACCTCCCATAACCCACCACAAATAAAGCCTGGGAGGCGTCTTGCCGCAAACCCCACCTGAAAGTCCTTCCCTCAGAAGTCTGGGCCAATTTGTCCCCACACTTTCCAAAAATACCATTCGCTGCCACGTGTATGATTTCATGACTAATTCAGCCTCAGCAAAGGTAGGTGCAGACAGGGGAAAAAAACCCTGCACATCATGAGAAACTTGATTCAACCCTAACTACTGCATCTCAGCGAACCCTCACAAGCCTAATAAAGCCTTATGAATAAATTACATGCTTTTCAGCCTCCTATTTTTCAAAGTGATAACAAATGTAACGATGTATCAGCACAGATCTGCCAGATCCCACCAAACACCGCATCCCGCAAGCCTCGCGCGGCGGCTGGTGAAGCCAGCAGACGTGACAGGCACCGGAGAAATGCTGTAATTCACACCCACGCTGATGGACAGGGCGGTGAAAAAAGGATTTCAGGTGCTGCCTACCGCCAGTTATCTCTGTCTGCACCCAGGCTTTAATATATTAATCAGAAGAACTGAAAGAGAGAAGCATTTGAAGATGATCAAAGAAAAAGCCCCGGCAAAACGCATTTGGAATGACAGCAGTAGCACACATCGCAGAGTCAAAACACGACACCTGATATTGGGTGTCTGTGTGTTTGGTTGGCGTTACACAAATAAATTCTACCCTAACTGGGGACAGTCTTTACACTTTGATGACAGGCAATAACAATTTCAATATTAGGTTTGTGCAAGTAAAAACCTACCCAAATATCCATCCTTTTATGTGCTCCCCACCACACTCACATCTACCACTCTCCATTTCAGGGATCTGCAGAATATCAGAGAAAAATATGGGGAGCCTGTGTTCCCAGACAGGCTGGGAAAGCAAGCCTGTTCTCAAATATTTGATTAAAAAAAAAAAAAAAAGTCAAAGCTGCTTTCTCCTGACTCAGAGCCCTGCCCTGACATCCCTCCTCTGCTCCCACCCGCCATCCCATGGGGGATCTTCCTGCCTCCCATAGGGCTGGGTACAGGTTGCCCTTCCTCCACATGTCATCCCGGAGCCCGCAAAGCCATGGATGCCAGAAGAAATACTTGTTCTTAATATCTTACCTGCATTCTTCATAACAAAAAGATGTAACATAATATTATGGAAAATGTATGCAGGAAAAGAAGGATTTGATTTTCTAAATGCAAAAAGAGTCAAGCTCCCTCGTGCAGTCTACATATAACTATTTGGTGGCTTTTCTTTTTTCCTTTTTTACATCTGAGGGCCTGACCCTCTCAACATTTCAGCATATGAATAATTGTACTTGTATAAACAAAATGGGCTCCTTCATAGATGAAATGCACACAAGAGATTTGTAGCATTAAAATGTTATTTCATCTATTTTAAGGGTTTCTGAAAGACCAAAGGGTGCACAGGCACGGTACCCTCTGGGAGAGGATCAATGTCACTGCCAGTGCAATGAGGTTACTTACGTGCCTGAGCAGCTGCAGGATGAAAGTCTGATTATTAAAGAAATCATCAATAACAACAAAATGCTCAGTGCCCTCACTGCTCCCATTTGCTTCTCCAAGCTCAATATTTCCAGCCCTTAAAGCTATAAACGTTTGAAACTCTGCCTGCTCTACAGATGCAACTGTTGGCTTGGTGGCACCAGGAGAATGGCATGATGAAGGTAGATGACAAATTTTGGGGGAAAAAAAAAATCTGGGATACAAGGGGGCACACTGTTCTTTTCCTCTAGAACAGTTTTTAAAGACCCAACCCAAACTTCAGACAATTTAACATTCATAAGAAAACATGGCTTGAGTCAGTCATTAAACCTCAAAGGGATCCCTGAACTGTGCTTTTCTTAATGAATTCAATAATCGATTCTTACTACACAAATAAGGTGTGGGATGGATCAGCTAATAAGCATTCTCAGTTAATTGCTTTCTTCAAGTGACAATTCGTACAAATGATACCATCAAAGGAGTAATAATATCCTTATTGATTAAATTAATCTCTAAAAGACAACTCAAATGAGTTTAATTAGCAATGCATGACAGTAGCACAAAATCCTCTGAAAACAACCTTGTAACCCATCCCAGACTTCGAAATCATGGCAACAGTCACGCAATAGCCTTTTGCATCTTTATTCAAATAGACACGTGAAATTTTACGGAGCATCTTTAGCAAATGTCTGTGACCAGCCATGAAAATCCATGAAACCCTCTGTGCAGAGAAAAAGCCAGACATGGCACAAAAGCAGTCTTCCTGCTTAGTCACACAGTCACTAAAAGCCAGAGCCACAAATGGGTTTAGAATAAAATAAAAACTTTTGATGAAAGATGCAGAAACTGTCAGAGAAGTGCCAAAATTCACAGATGGAGTTGTGGAGACCCTGAGCAGCATCAGCACTTTCAAGCCATGGGAATTGAGTACTGGATTCATACAATCAGAGGAGAAACCTGCTCAGTGCAGCAACGGGTTAACAAAGGTTAACAAAGCTTGTTCAGGGAGAGCAGGCTGTTATTCCTGAGCCCAAGACAAGGGAGGTGGGCCTGGAGCAGGGGACAGGTCCACTATACCCGTGTGCTCCCAGGACAGGTGGTGGGAGCTCGGCGAGCCAGGGCAAAATGTGCTTCTATGGCAAGATCAAGAGCAGGTTAGTCACCAGGGCCATGGCAATTTTTCAAGAGATGTTTGTGTTTCTTAGCCCCTTCTGAACAGAAGTGAGAGTGCATGAAAGCTACAGATGCCTTGCACGAGGAAGCAAGAGTTGTATCTTCCACCAATGCAATTGGGAGTCTCAGTCCCAAGTGCCAAGTACCTACCATACTGAAATTTGAAAAAGTTAAAAGCCAGTGCACTACCATGAGATATGATCTCCATACACCCAGGCTCCAGCAGCTGTACCAGCATCGGTGCCCAGTCACCAGCTCGGCACAAGGACAAGGTTTCCGCAAACACTTTGCCTTGGGGAGTTAAGAACTCAGGAACAGGCTGATCAAACGTTTGGTCCTTGTGGCTGTCACTGCAATAAGACCGATCCAGCACTGTTATAATTTGATTGCAAGGCACACTTTAGAAAAAGAAAATGCATTGAAAATCTCTCAGTTGAAATATTAACCTACACTGCCTTGCTTAGCAAACACTTCTGTGCTCTCTGCCAAGAAAAAGGGAATTAGAGTCGATTCTGCCTCAGGAAGTGAAGTAGTGGACATCAGGGACAAGAGAAGGAGAATAAGCACAACCTTCTGGAGACACTCCAGTGTGATACAAGAAAATACAATAATAACAAAGAACAACATGTTCCCCTTGTCAGGGCCAAAGCTACCCCATGAGCAGAACAAGAATTTGCCTAGGGCAACAACACACTTAATGGCTTTATTTTTATTATTATTATCTGAGCAACCCAAGGATGCTCCCCGGCACGTAAGGGAGAGCAGCAAGCCCCGAGTTACCTTGTGAATGTGAGTAATGGGGTTTTGTTTTTCTAAGTGGCTCACATAGAAATATTCTCATTGAGCCGACTGAAATCGGCAACCAAAAGAAGCACATGGCCCATATATTTCACTATATGTAGACACATATAGCTTATTTTAGAATATGCAAAGCATATTTATAAAATGAGTGTCTTGCTTAGCATACGGTTGGGCCATCCTTCTAGGTTAGGACAGCCCAACCTCCTCAGTTATTTATTTCAGTTTGTTATTCAGATTACTTACCTTTAATTTTACTGTAATACAGTTGGCTTGTGTTTTTGCCTGAAACACTGTAATTTTTCAATTTTGTTCTCATAGCCTCAATGGGTTTATTAACTCATTTTTTGTTCTTTAAGCATTTTTTGTAATACAAGAATATTATGTTTTTAAAATGCCACATGATTCTCAGAATAGAATTTGTATCACCATCAAAAGGAAAATAAATATTTTCTGTAAATATTTTCATCTAAGAATCACTAAAACAAACTAGGAACCACCGAACTGCTTTTTCAACTACAGCCAGCTATTTAACAGCCAAAACAAACAAACAGAAAAGCATAAAAAGCCTCAATACTGCATGAATAATTATTTTTAAAGGTTCCATCTGAATATAAAGAGTCCCATGTTACTGGTAACGTGAGATGGCTGCTACAGAGCCAGCCATGGCAAGTTGCAAGCTTGTGAGGAAGGGCTGGCAGCTTGTGTACAACAGGACTATTAGAAACAGATAAATCCATCTGAGACCTGACATCTGTTTGAATTTATAATGATTCTTTCCTTATACAAGCAACATCTAGCCTTGGGTAAACTATTTATAACTGAAATCTTACTGTAAAGCGGAACTTGAAATATCTGGCAATCATAAACACACCATCTACAGAACGCTCCCTCCACATGAGCTACCTGACCTACCTACACAATGGCCAACACATATTACTGCACATGAAATGGGACAAAGCTCTTGGTTGCCCACATAAGACACTTGCACTGAGATGGATTTGTATAGCTCAGGAATCTTTGAAAATCTACTGTTTAAACAACCTTACAAGGTAGATTTCCTAGGTACTTCAGCTGTCAAAACCAGCAATGTTTTTAAAGCCTTGACCAGAACACACAACACACGGGTATGCAAACAGCAGTGAAACATATGGGTTGGAAATGGAAGCCTGGAAGAGTCACTGGGGGAAGAGAGGGATTATCTTTTTCCAAAAGGATGTTTATTACATATTTCTTCTAAAAAGTTCAGCATGTGAAAAAGAAGAGGACATATGTTCATCAGTTGTCCCTGAGATATCCATCTTATTTTTCTAGTTAAGAAGCCAATCTTCCATGAAATCCCCCCAAAACCTAACAGATGGGTTGAATTATTAATTGTGAGGAGGCTAGTTCCACAATGATGATATTAAAAAAATCCCATAGACAAACAAATAAGAATAGTCACAAGAGAAGCTTTGTTTGGAGCTGGATCTCTCTAGACCCAGGAAGCAAGCTGCATGATGATGTACAATAATTACTTCATAAGGGGAAGAGCTATGTGGCATATTTAAAGCCTTTAATTTCTATTCCCTTGTTTAAACGAGATTATTGCTCCCTGTAGCCAATAACAATAGATTTTTAAAGTTTCTTTTGATTTGCCAGCAAAGCAAATATCCTTTGGTAAATCTGTGAACTGAACAATGATTTTTCATTTTTACAACACCACAGTCAATTCAATTTTCCAGCTATAAGTCTCAAGTCTCTCCCTATCAGCTTGTTAACGTACAAGTGCTGTACTCTAAACCATGCCTGGAAAAATCTCCATAGGCTTTGCCATCCCATGTTGCTTCTGAACATTCAATTCATTGCTTATGAATCACTTCACTGTATGTAAACACTCAAATCGCTAAACCACATCTAATACTGTACATAGTAATCAAGTGATGTTGTCACAGTAGATGCCGTAACAACGGATGTCTGTATGGATTTACTGAGACAGCTCTGAAAACGTGGCTATTAATGTTTCACTTTTAAAAGCACATTTTGCCTGTTTAAGAACATATTTTATTTGCAGCTGTGAAATGCCTGTAAAATATTTTCAGGCATCATGTCTTCTTGAGATATTCACAAGAGTCCCACAAGCCTCCCTAAGACTGTTCTCATGACAAAACAGCACCATCTTTTTCCTGATATTTAAGAGAACTATAACTTACAGTAACCAATGTGACAGCTTGACTGGGGCCTGTTTATGTTAGCATGCCATTTCATCTCAGTAGCTTTGAGCATGAAGTCACACAGATAAGCATCCCAGGAAAAAAAAAAAAAAAATTGCACTCACCCCTAAAACCAAATCATATTCCCCTTTAAATTTAAAATGCTATAAATCAAGTCAATGCTCAGTTCCCCTGAAGCATTCTAGCAACTGTTTATGTTAACTTGTTAAAGCGTTGCGTTTGATTCCTTAAATAATGCTGGGTGCATTTTTTTCCCACCTTGATGCCGAGCTCTATGTTCTCCCCTCCGTACACATCCATCCCAGGATCAAGGAGCCCAATCTCTCCAAAGAACTTCCTGTGCACAACAAAGGAGCAACCAATCATCGCTGGTGTTCTGTATGAAGAGAAAAACAACAGAAATGGAACAGATTAATTTTTAGTGGATCAAGCGTTGATTTCTGCAAAGCTCCCATTGGCTCCACGTGTCCCCAACATCAGTTATGGCAGGGACTCTGCAGCAATGAGTGAGCTCTGTGCATTTGGAGACATTATCTCACCACTGCAATGAAATTGTCCAAAATGCAAGTTTGCATCAACACGTATAGAGTGGACAAAGAGTTTTTCTAGGATTAAATTACTGAAAAGCCTTCAGGTCTTGGCTCTGTCACAAACATCTTGCTATGTCTGTGAGCAAGGGCACAACTTCTTTGGGTTTCCATTCGCCATATGTGAAGGAAATAAAATATTGGTATTTCCTTCCTCATACTTTCTTCTAGCATGTCTAGTAACACAGTCGACTTTGGCATGGACACTAGTATTTGTGAAATGAAGTTTCTACCTCAGATCTTTATAACGTATCATGAAGGAGTTGCCACCAGCTATCAACAAGAGTGATGCAGAAGCAAATTCTTCAAAAACTGCGGACAACTGTTTACAGAATCATTGCTGTGTCTTTTGCCCAGTTCCACTGCTATCTACGGTGCTCTATGTTAGGGTGAGGAAGTTTTCGTGTTTACCCTGTTAACCATCATGCCCCCCACCTGACAGTGCTGCTCAGCCCTACCTCTGCAGGAGCAGCCCAAGCAAGGTAAGGAAAGGAAGCCAAGCAAGTCCAGCCAAGGAAAATAACAGGAAAATGGGAGCAGTACTACCAGTACTGACAACATCAGTGTAATAAGCAGAAAGACTGAGAGAAAACTCAGTGTCAGGGGTTAATTTATAATAACTATGCAATTTCAAGGACACAGTAGATGGCTGTGTTTACTGACCACCCCTGCTGTCACATGTGCACACACCGTCCCTCCCTCGTTACCTTGCAAAGCGCTCATCAGATCTCCATCTGATACAGTTTCCCAGAGATGAGGATTCTGTTCTGATTTTCACAAGCTGAGATCATGTTTGGGGTATTCTGTGAACGGTTAAACACTTCTGACCCTCTCCATAAAATTATGCTTTGCTACAGAGCATGGCACTGAACAAAACCGTATCATTATGCCCTTGCTGCCTGGGGATACACTAATCTGTTGTGGTTATGGTATGTGGAGAGTTTACCCCGTGGGATATTTTCTGTACTAAAATAGAAATATAAAAACCATTTGCCCCTTTAACCTGCTTTCATTTGAATCCATGCTGTCAGGATAAAAAACAAAGATCCACTTGAAGGGATCAGCAGGGAGGAGATGACGAATTTTGCAGGTGAGCCATGCCAAGGTACCGCTGTTTTCTCAGGATCCTCCTGCCCACCCTGAGCAAACAAAACAATGCTGCTCCGGAGCAGGGGAAGCCCCATGCGGGACAGGAGGGCCATCATCTCTGCAGCTCCTCTCCTGAGGACGCCCACCTTGTGCTACCTGGGAAACACTTCTAGGACTTAACACAAATGGTAGCCCACGTCTCTAGGGATCTCAGGCTACTTAGAAACACGTGCCTTCTGGAGGAAATTGGATTCTGAGGTAGAAATATGGCAACGGGATGGCATATTTTAATGACGGCCTCAAATTCCTGGCACAAAGCACAGTTCATGGGTTGTCCACACCGTGGGGCACACTCAGGGCTGAACCAAGCAATTAGAGACTACAAAGGAGGAAAGCACACTCAAACTCACCCAGATGTGGGTTACGGATGGCGAGGGTCAGACCCATGCTGCCCAACACGCCTGTACCTCCCAGAGCAGCCTTTGGGGGACCCTGTGGCACACGGGTGGCCACAGCACACAGTATCCCCGTAGGGGCGTCGCCACAGCTCCGCCAACAGCCAGCCATGCTTGTCCCTGTGAAACCCCAGAGCTCCTTGGATGAAAAGTTCTAGCCACTTAAGTATTATTATTTATAGGCATTTTAATACTTTTAATAGACTGGTAGAACAGCTAAACGCTGTTGCCATATTAATTTAGTTAGCATCAGAACCCATCTAAGAGTTGTTTTTTTTTCAATAGATTTCTTCCCTGACAGCCTGCTCGGCCCTCCCTCCAATAAGCGGTGTAATGTTTCATGGTTTGCTGCCACTCTAGTACTTAAGATTTCAATTCTATTGCTTTATTTGTAGCAACTTAACTGCCATTAGCAGAAACAATTCTTTCTGAAATGATAACCACGTTAGAGATGCCAAATGTAATAGCTCCATTATCCTACATTACCTGCTGGAATTAAATAGAAGCTAAGTGTCTCTGGTTTTACACTGAGCAGGAACAACCCAGCCTGTCCCCTCCACGGGGAATAGATGTGGTGGACGCAGGGACCTTTGACTTCTCCAGTCACGCTGACAGGAAAAATAAGCACAAAGTTTTCAGCCAAATACATCTGCATTTCTGACTCCATCACCTGGATCTCTGGGAGCTCACCACGAGGTGAGCAAGGTTTTCTGAAACAGACACCCCTCAACAGCCACACACGGGAGCTGTATACCAGAGACCGGGTGCCAGCCACAAAGCCTGACTCGGTAGAGATGGAGAGCCCCATGTTCCCACCGTGAGGGCATGCCACAGTCATTTAACAACAAAAATCTAACCTCTTGACCAAAAGGATTTGAAACTCAGTGTTTTTTGTGTATGTTTTTTGTTTGTTGTTGTTGTTTTTGTTTGTTTTTCTTTTAAATTAGTACAAATAAAATAATCTTATTTTCCAGATACCAACATTTGAAAAGCCAGCGGTTCCAGGAGCTGACCATGCTGTTATCAGCTTCATAGAGCACAAATTTAAAGGACTAAGAAATTCCCCAAACTGTCCACTCCTGCCCTAGACTGCCACACAATAATACTTTTTTTGTCATTATTTTGCAACACTCCTTCTCTTTGTAGACCAGAGAGTCACTGATCCTTCCTAAAATGCTTACAGAAACAGCCTGATGGGGATTTTGCAACTTCACCTTCACATTTTCTTCTTCATTTTCCTGCACACTCTGTTTTCAACAAATGATAACCATGAAGCATGCAAAGCAGTGCTCCCAAGCAGATCTGAGATCCCTCAAGCAATACAAATTAAGTGCTACATTCTTCTTTGTAACAATGCCTCCATATTAAATAAATGAGGAATCATGCAGTGCTCAACAATTTAAATAAAAACACCATTTGATTTTGTAGTAAATCCTTCAAAAAGGTGGACATTTACAATAATAGATAGCCCATCCACAATGAAATTATGGCCTGCAGACAAAGAGCTGATAAAGCCTCTTGTTCCTCTGCCCCTTAATTAAAAGCATTAACACAGTTTGTTTTTAAAAATCACACAGCTCAGCTCAGCTCAATGCATTTATTTGTCCCGATAGCTGTTTTTTCTTTAATGAGAAAGGAAAAGCAGAAATTGGCAGAAAAGGATGAACAGAGATGTTTAGCAGAATTATTGGTTTTGTATCCAAAAACCCACAGCGTTAGTTCCTTGCTGTTATTTCTGTTGGCTCCTCTATACAGCAAGTGACAAAAGGTCAAGAAGAACAGCTTTTATGAAATATCCTCAGCATGAATCTCTAAATAAAGATGAAGAAGATACAGGGGAAAACGTTTATCCTAGTCTATTAAGTTACTTTAATGGTCTTCCTTTCTTTAGTGCACAGTTACCATCTAATGATTAAAAAGTCTCAAGTAGATTGCTTCTTCAATTCAAGGAAATTAATTTTCCTACACAATTGGATTTTGCTTCCAATTTTATGCTAAAGCGCAAGTTATAAAATATGTAGAAAAAAGATATTAAAAAAATAATTAGTGGTCATACCACTGAGTACAGGAGAACTGAGAACATACTTTAAGAATTTGCTGGGGTGTCTGGTTTCCATTAAAGTGCCACTGTTTTTAATAAATATTCAAGGAGCTGCTCCACCTACAACAACACAATCCCACACCTTTAGGAGACATGGCACCACATGTAGCACTTCTGCGACGGTACTTTAAATACCTAGAAAGATGTAATTTTTTATTAACCTCTCCCAGACTTGCATTCCTCATTTAATGCACTAAACTCAAACATTTTCACTTGCATCTTGAGGTTTCAGACTTGTCCAAACTACTTACAATTTTCCTCTTCTGCACCTCCACGTTTCAGCTGGTGGTTGGTCACTGGTGGGATCCAGCATCTCAGCAGGAGACACAGGGAGACCCTGAGCTTGTGGCCTGAACTTACCAGTTGAGGAGCATCAGCTCTGATCTCACCCCGTCCTGCATTGGGTTTACACCTGGATCCCACACTGACCACCCAGCAGCCATCACATCTGCCTCAGGAGAGCTGAAAACAGACTCATGACATGTAGAAAATTTAAGTTAAATTATCAAATGTGCTGAAAGTAAGCATATAGCTTCCAACAGTAGCCTGTGAATTATTTCCCTGAGTACACCAGGGTTAAGGAGAACACGATCGTTACTTATTTTACATGGCAATCTGTGATAAAGCAATTTTCTTTTGGCCCCAGATGAAATTAAGAACCCAATTTTCAAACAAAAAAAGACTGTCGGCGCTGTGCACCTCTATGTTTCTTAATTTGCGGTATGGTGAACGTATTATAGAATAAAGACCAAGATGTATTACACAAAGGTTTATAGCAAGAGAATACGTGTGTGCAAATAAAATACAATGATGCGGCATTACGAATCGACCCCTCTGGTCATAAAACAGGGTTAATCCCTTCAGCTCCCGTGTGCCCAACCTCCTGCCCGTGGGCAGCAGAGCTCTATGGGCAGAGACCATACAAAACCCTTTGCTCTGGCAACAAGCTGTGGCCCAGGAACTGTCTGGCCACAAGGTGACCAGAGACCCCAGCCAGCCAGGTGGCACTGGGCCCAGTCTGGATGCTGTGGGACCATCAGGGGTGCTGGAGGAGCAGCATCTCTGCTGAGCACTGCAAGTGCCACCTTGGGGCATCCCCAGGCAACATGCTGGTCTCATGGGGACCTGCAATGTCTTACAGCAAGGTCACAGAGGAAAATTCTTCTCATTTGGGGCTGAGGAACAGTCAGAAATGGAAGAGAGGAACTGAATGAGTTACAAGTGAATGGTAAAACAACAAGCCTGGCCTTCAGTCGCTTTTGAGCTGGTGACCCTTGGGAGCTGCCCTGGGGACGAGGGTGGTGAGGCTGTGACAGGACGGGCTCGGGCACAGACCAGTGCTGGACGTGACCCTGTTCTTCTCTGCAACGAGACCACAGCAGAGCAGGACAGCTCCTCGTGCAAGAGAGGTGGTGGGGCCAGGCAGAAAAAAACATAGGCCCGAAAGCAAACCTGGCCAGGCCTCCCCCAGCAAGGGATTGTCTGCTTCTGTCCCCATACTGGCTCTACCCCCCCACCATGCTTTGCTCTGCCTTCCGTGTCCTCAGAAAGGGCTCAGCCACTTCCAGGAGGCAGCAGTGGGTACGAGGATGAGCGGAACCATCCCCCCCAGCCTCCTCCCTGCAAGTACAACAGCCATGCAAAAGATCCAGTGCTGCCCATCTCACCCCTTTCCCTTTCTCCATCTTCTCCAAAATGCAAATACATAGGGCAGACATGGCCTGCATGCCTGCTATAGAGCCAGCATTTGCTTTAACAATGAACTTCAGATAATTAATTCAAGAAGTTTGCAGTAATGGAGGTGCTGCAGTGCCAGGGCAGCTGCGGGAGGGGACCAACAACAGCGCACCAGCACAAGGGCAAGATGCTGATCACAACAGCCCAAAAACCAATGTCACAGATGAAGTGCCTCTCTGAAGGAGAAATATATATTGTTTCTGCCTCCCATGGAGGGGCGTCTAAGTGCAGATGCAGAGTCAGGCAGGAGCCAGGCTCTCAGCTTCCCTTCGCTGCCTGTGTAATGGTGTGGGCAGATAAAAGCTGAATGTCTTTCAAGAGAATGCAATAAAATTTCTAGGAAGGAAAGGCACTGTAGCCCACAGCAGCGTACCTTGCTTAATATTATTCCCAGGATGGCATCTGCAATAGTTGTTTCTTGAATAATTCTAGCTTCCCTGCCCCAGTGACCTTGTTTAATTGTCTGTTTCAAATGGGTTTATTTTCCCACTGTTGCTAAGTACTACTGAATCTGTGAAACAAATTAAAAATAAGAGATACCACATAAAAGAGATGCTAGATTGAATGCCTTCCCTGAATTTATTGGAGATTAATACGACTTTAACTTTTAATGACACAGAAGCTATGAAAACTCTGTATTTTTGAAAATATCTATTACGTCTACCACATCTGTGACCTTGCTCAAGATACATCTGACTTTGTTGCTGTTGTATGCCTGCTCTGATTTCCATGTCAAGAAGTGACACACCCTGCGATCTCAGGCAAATCATTGAACTTCTCTGTACCTCATCTATCAGATGAGTATAATACCCACAAGGTCTTGAGAGACAGCGTTTAATAAATCACTTTAGATTTCTGCATTCAAGTTGCTGAATTATCTACCACTGTTGTTACACATGTTGGACCCCTCCTACATTTAAGCCATCTATGGTGAGAAAAACACTGGTAGATAATAACCTTACACGTAAGGAACTGTGCACACAGTTTTCTGCTTCAAGCCTTGCTTTAGGCCACCAGCAGCAATGAAAGCAGCATGCACACCCTGACCGCACCCCAGGTGTGTTAAGATAAAGCATGTGAGTCTAAAGCAGATCACTATTACACATCCAAGGTTCAGGACTGTAACTCAACTGTAGAATTTCCCCTCAGGAGAAAAAAAAAAAATGCTGCCAAGGTCATCATCTAAAAGCATTTTCCTTCCTTGCACGTTTTGGAAAATCCGAGGATGTCCCAACACTTGACATCACTGGATGCCTGCTGAACACCCACCTCCACGCTCCCATTTTCTCCAGGACTTTCAGCAAGGCTTTTCCTGCAGGCGTGTGCTGCTATAGGCTGTCAAAACATGGCTGCTCATGTGCAGGTAATAACAATCCCCACCTGTACTTTTTCATATGAATTGTAACTCCAGCCCCAAACATCTCCCTCACCTGGATCAGCACTGTTTGCTTGCAGAGATTTTGACTAATGCCAACATTGAAGCCCATCTGCCAGCACCACGGTCCCTGCACTCCCAACCCTCTGCCCTTTACCTTCAGCAAAGGAGAAGCAGCACCTCATTTGCCCTCAAAACATTTAAGAACTTGACTAAATGCCATTTATTTACCATTTTACAAACATCACCCACACTGAATGAGGCATAAACCTGAACAACACCACGGTGTGCCAGGTCAGAGAGGCCAAGTGAAAGCTTTAACCTGCAGGCCCCATGTGCTTATAACCCCATTTCCACATGCAATGTGGAAGCAGGACTTTTAGGTCACGTGCTGGCTGCCCAACCATCTCCCACAGTGGTCTTGTAGGGACCCCAGCAGAAGAAACCATCCCTGAAAAACCCTTCTGAACCAGTGTCTGTGAGATGGGAATGATCCTCACCCAGAAACATGAAGCTTTACAAGCACAAGCACATTTGGGTTCTTTTCCGAGCTGTCTGCACAGGGAGCAATGCTGCATCACGGTGTTTGAGGTGTGTGGTTTTGAGCCTAAAAATGGCAAACTCGAGTACAAGCACTGAAGAAGACACCTTGGAGAAGGTTAATTTGATAATTACCCTTCAAATGGGACTCAGTATCTGTTCAGGAATGGTTTTGAGGAAATCATTGCAATTACGAGATTCTCCCTTGGGATAAACTTAAAAGATGATTCTTCATTTTAGCTGATTTAATGGCAGTTGCAGAGCTATTGCTGGAGGCAGCACAGAGACAGATGCCTGGAGGAAACCCAGTCTTTTACACTAAAGGCATAGGGAAAGACACTGTCCCACAAGCCACTGTAGCACAACTGCATGCTTGTAAACATCAGTTTATGGTCACCCATTTATCCGCAAAGACAGAACTAGGCAAAACAATAGTGATCCCTCATAGTGATTTATTAGGGACGGTTATACAGGAGAGGCCACAGTCTCAGACTTGGAGGATGAGATAAAAGAAAGCATGATTTTCACACATATATTAGCTCGTATTGGAAACCACTGAAAAATATGTAAAAGATAGCATGAAAAGTACTTTCCCTGTCTGGAAAGCTATTGCACATCAACATAGAATACAAGGGAGCACAGATTAGCATGGATGAAGAGTCAGAAAGGCACAGAATTTAGTTAACCTGTTTTTACTTTTCCTAAATGACTGGTCCCCTAGAGGTCTTACACTCAAAGCAGATATGGAACTTGCTGTTATGTTTTACTTACACGGAGAGCATCCAAAGTACATCTTGCTATCAAATCCAGGAGCTAAGCAACAAAGCCTTGTCTGCCCTAGGAAAATAGATGCTTTCCTATATCTCGTTAGTTAAAACATGCTAACCAGCATGAGGTAAAATTCTAGTAAAACAAAGCAGCTTGAAATTTTCATCTGAGCTGGGAGGTAAGAGTAAATCACTCCCCAATCTCTTCCCCACAGTATGCATCACCATGCCGTGCACGAGAAAGCTGCTCCTACTTAACACACGGTAGGTACAGCAAGCACGCACCTTTAAAGATTAATCAAGAGAAGGTCACAGTCTTTTCCTGCTATCGACTATCACTTGCCTCTTCAATGCAAGTGGGAAGCGCCCTCCTGAACAGCTTATTCAGGATTTTCAGTCTCATGTGAACTTTTCATTAAAAGGGTAGTGTTTGTATTTGCAAATCAGACCTATTTATTCCATGCTAGAGATGCAGAACTACCCAGGGCAATGTCAGGAACTAGCTTTGAAGTTTCACTAGAAGAAGTTTAAAACCTCTTTTCTGCTAATTGGCAGGGACCAAAATCCACCTCACTTAGCAGAGAATAGGAGACGTCTTCATCGGTTCTCCAAGACACTTAGATTTAACACACAGAGCTAGGCAGCAAACACTTTTAAACCATTTTCCAGTTCTTCAAAACAGTATTTTTTAGGTAGTTCTAGACACAGGGACTTGCATTTGCACCACTTTGGAAATCAGAGTGACATGAGGACAGACTAAATCTGTCTCAACTGCATGAAGCTGAAAGACTTCTTGGACTTTTATTCACTTCAATATGATCTTTTGGCATTTCCAACACCTGATTTATTAGAACATAATGTTTGTTGCAGCAGAAGGGGAAGAAAAAAGAGGAAATTCTTATCCTTAAAAGTACCCGAGATGGAGGCCAGAGTTTGTGTGTCAGGCTGAACGCGCTTACCTCATCCAGCACCTAATCCTAATCCCACGGGTTTTCAAATGGGAACAACTAAACCCTTGTGGAAAACATAGGCATCAGTACTGGTAAACTTGCAACAGGCACATTTGGGTTCCACTGCTGGGTCCCCACTGTCTTGCACACTGCAGACCCCCACAGGTTCAGGTCCACAGAGCTGCTCACATTCAGTGAGCAGCCCGTAAGAATGGCTCCTGCAGGAGCTGCTTTGCCAAGAGCACGTCCCTTTGCTTGCTATTGGCAATAAATGCAATGCAACTGTAACTTCATCTCCTTCCACTGCCGCTAGACTGCTAATTAAATGATAATTACTTTTAGATGTAATATGTATAACTAACAGGCACTTAACAGGAACATGTTATTTACTTTTCTTTTTTAACGTGAATATATTTTTTCTCAAGGGCAGCAAAGTGGCTGACTTTCAGTCATGTTCCTCCTCTCCACCTAGCAGAAAAATTACAGGAACAAATTTCACAGGTAAACACATTTCTCGTTTGCTTCAGACACTACTCCCAGCCCAACTCAGCAACAGGTTGTGCCTGGTTAAAGCTGGGCCTGAAGGATTGGGGCTGAAGGTCTCAGCTGCGGCAGACTCCTTCAGGACCCAAACCAAGACTTAGGCAGCATGTCATGTCCTGGCCTAGGACAGGAACATCAGCACAACCCTATCAATTCACCAGCCTACCATGTCACAGCAAACACTCTCCTGGGGCTCTGCACTCTGCTGCTCCTCACACAGAGGCACCAAGAGGAATGAGCTCAGTGCAGAAAAATGAGCCACAACTGCTTTCTTCTCAAAGACACAGCTGGGGGAGGCTGTGGCACCACCCACATCTGCACTGATATGCACGTATACAGACCAGTCTAAGCTGAGACTCTCAGAAGGGAGATGCCACACATGGGATGGTTCCATCCTGACCGTGCAGCTACTTTTTGCCCTTTTATAATGAAGATACACAAAAACCCAAGGAAGGCATTCATGACTAATCACACAAAACCAAAAAGAGTTGCACAAGGCAGCGCTTACACCAAAGTACTCCTCCTCAGGTTTAAAATATGCTTCAAGTAACTACTAAATGGAAAACAAACAAACAAAACTACAATTCTACAGTTAAACTGTCTTTGAAAAGGTTGTGATAATATGAAGATGGGCTTTTCAATTATGAATGTGAGCATCACTCGAGAACAAACCTACCCTGTTTATGATTGAAATGGTATTCTTACTCTGAGCTCTGACCACTCAAACCAAAACCCAGCAGTCAAGACAAAGCTCTCTCTTGCCATGGATCATTCCCTGTAACAAAGATGCTGCAGGCCAAAGCAATGCATCTGGGGACACACACGCAAATGAAACTGCCCTATGGACTGTCACAAGTTAGAGTTAAAAAGTAATTCCCTTTTCAGCTAGGAACAGAGTGTAAGTCCCTGCCAGCTCTGCTGGTCCCTAAGAAGTAATGTGAATGACAGAGCAGTGAAAGACGAATGCCATCATTACACTGAGCCATGCTCGTGAAGGCAGGCACCCAGCACCTCTTCCACTAGACAGTTATTTTGCACAATCACTCTCAACCCTACAATGGAACCACAGCACGTACTGGCCCTAGTTTCCTTCAGACACATAGAAGTACCTCCTTACTTAAACTTAACTTAAATTCCTACTAAATACTAAACTAAATTCCTCCTAAATACTAAACTAAAAGCACTATCAGAAGTCTGCACTGGCTGATGATTGAGCTCTTCACTACAAATTAGTTTTGCACAGGTCCACATTGCTTTCAGATATATTGCTGTAATGGATGCTGAAGTTAAAGATTCAGGAGACAGAAGTTATTGGGAATTTCATGGATATTTCTGCAGACAGAATTTGGGCAAACATGTTTGCTTTCACTATAGGCTGTTACTAAGAATAGGGACGTGAGTAATGGTTATTGACAGATGGAGCAGTTTCACTTTGTGGGTAAATGAGAGTGCACCGAAATAGCCCTGTAAGCACCTCCAAGAAGCTGAGTAATGCATTTATTTTGACAACTACTTGATACGAGCTGATTCGTAGGGAGGGCAACTCTCAGGTTTATCTTACCCTTCACGCATCCACAGCACAGAAGCACTATTCCTGAGAAATATAACAGATACATTTTGTGCCTCCAGCATTTAATAGTAAATGTCATTCTCATTTCTCCAGGTTTGGGGTTTATTTTAAACACTGAGCCAAGCAGATAGAAAAGAAAAATGAATATGGGAAGAACTATATCAAAATGTAAAAGCAAGGTCAGTAAAGATGATTGTCAGGTAAGGAAATGCAGAGGTGCAGAAACAGTTTTGGATTCACCTCCATTTGGATTAGAGTAGATCTACCCAACCACAAATCAAATGTCCCGATATTTACGAAGGGATTTAACCAAACTGTCTATTTAAGGGTCAGGCAACTTTGAGCCAACAGCTTCAAAAGCAGTAATCACATCCGGTCCCAGGTGCATTCATCACCCCAATGAAAATTTTAAGTCTCTGAGCATTTCCTCCCATAAAGGCACATCAGGTTGGGGACCACTACTTCTGATACAAGTTCTCCTTGAAAAGGTGCCAAGAAACAACACAGATTACAGAGCAAACATGAAATTGTTATAGTTGATCTGCTGGCGGTAGATAATCTTCAAGCTGGTGCTTACGCATCTGATCACCTATCCCTACAAGTCCCAAAGCCCAGCATGGCACTCTAGCCTATAATATACTTCTGCTGGAACGAGGCACATTCAATCTGATTCCCCCTCAGAGCTGGTTTTCTTAAAAAAAAATATAAATAAAAATGTATTAATTTTCTACATGGAGAACATGGATTCAGAGCCCTCGTGAAGCTGTTGGCAAAGCTATCAGCAAACTCCTTGGTGTCAAGAGTTCACCTTCAACATTAAAAAAAAGTACTCAAATTATGGGTTGCTCATGTGAGAAGCCAGTGCACAACATCAGCCAGCTTGCACTCTCTGGCTGCTGATAATTAGTCAACTGTGCAAATGGGGATGAATGGGCTTAGCCACGTGTACAGTCAGCATCAGCCCAAGAAGAATTGGACCTGATGAAGAGCCAGGATTTCACTTGTACACGTAACTCAAAATGCCACGGGAGCTCATTTGAAGTCAGCATCCTCAGGAAGCAAAGGAACACAGGTCCTTTTTCCCCTTCAAAGTGTCATCCGGAGGAATAAAACGTCATTCACTGACTACACACAGCCAAACTGGAGAAGTCAGCATATATGTTAATTTAGCTGCCCTTGCAGCTGTTTTCTTGCAGTTTGCAACCACTTTGGCAACAAGGTTCCCAAGACTAAAAGGAAGGCCAAGGAAGGCTGGCTCCTCTCCCCTGGACCCCTCACCGAGGGTGCAGGGGACTCCATCGCTGCAGACACATACCGCAATGCACACAAAAGTGCAGCACCCACCACGGTGCAGGTTGGGAAGAAGGGTATTTGAGGTTGTCGGTCTTTCAGCTGCAGTTTTGTAGCTTGGTGTATACAAATGCAACTGGGGGAAGAAAGGGAGCTGCCCGTGTTTTCTGGAGAATGGTGAATTTTTTACACACGGAACCTTAAGTGCTTTGCCATTCGTGTTTTGCTAACAAAGCCTTTGTCCTACCCCGCAATGTTCCCAGCAGAAAGGCTGATTCTTTTATTTGTGTTTTGCCTAAAAGTTAAGTAGCACCAGATTCCTTGGCGGACAGGATCTGCATTTTGCCCTGGCAGACCTCCAGCACGCTGCAGGTTTTAAACAAATCAAGACTTTGTGATTGAATCCATGGTCTGGAAAAAAAATGGAGGGAGTCAATGCCAGTGTATGAACTCCTATAAAAGAAGTCAGAAAAGAACTTTTGTCAGCAGATTGTCTGAGGAATCCTGCAAATCTGAGATGAATCCAGCCAAAGATTGTTGAACCAAACCAAGAGTTGCAATGAGTTCATGCTGTAACAACATGCTCCATGCATTCTGATCCACACTGCTGATTCTTGGAAGACCATGTATGAAGTTAAACTGCATTTTGTAAAGTGTCTTTGCAGAGACTTCTTGCTTGTGCAAAATTATCAGTGGAAAGGAAAAAAGAAGATAAATGCATGTGCTAGGAATGACTGCCACTTTCATTACATGGTGAAACAGCTATGCCCCTATGCCCTCGCCTTACAGAGTGCCACATGCCAGATGAGAGAAAAGCACTTTCAGTCCATTTGTGCTTTTAATCAGAAAACAAAACAACAAAAAACACGCGCTGATTTTAACATTCTGAGTAAAAAGCAGAGAAAAGGAAGCAAGAGAAGTTTTAACCCCTTGGCTGCCAGACCTTGTAACCTGTGTGCAACCTACAGGGGACATGATATAATGAAAAGATTCATAGTCTGTATGTGAAAACTATCTGAACACTTCAGCATTGGTGCTATGCTGAAGAACCTCTTCACCGGTATCCCACTTTACCATACCACTTTAATTAAGAGGTGAAAATCTGACATTTTAACATTTACAAACTAAACTGGGGACAGCAGGCTCTCGCTGCAGAATTTTATCTAAATTAAGAAAAGCATATTGATGGTTCACAATGTATTTTAGAGATTTTTGCCTAGCAATTTTCAAAAAGTAAAAGAATGTTGTCATATAAAACACTGCATAGTGTATACACTTAAAAATTGCTCCTTTATGCTTCTAGAAGCGCTGCATTAACAGAAGAAGCAGGAGTACAGCAAAAGACACTGTGGAAACAAAGTGTCCTACTGGCAGCCATTTTAAAGAGTATCTCCCAAACTGTAATAAAAACAACACACAAAAAAAATGCTCTCAAGTAACATTAGCATTTAGAAATTTAGTTTGGCAAAATTTGCTATTTATCTTGCACACAGTACCTACCTTTAGTAATATGTTTTCAATGAAAATCTGACAGCTAACTAAGCTCAGAGTACATATTTTCTACCAGATCAGTCCTTTGAGCAAAACCCTAAGCACGTCCTTGGCATCGACCAAGAGTAGCTCCAACAGCTTCAGATCCCTGATGTTCCATGTTTTGCTCTTACCCTGATCCAGAGCCTCAGCTTTTCACTGAGGCCAGAACAGCTCTTTATAATTAATACTCGTAAAATTGCTACCATCCACCTGAAGGTTTGTAAAAACAAACAAACTCTTAGGGGGTGGGAGTTAAGAGACAAAGTGAACACATGCACAGAGCTTCACTTCTGCAAAAATCCCAACAGTGCCACGGGATTCCAGCCCTAAATCTGGAGCCTGTTAGAACTTCCTTTATAACTCAATAATCCAGGTGACAAGAAAGAGAAGGAAAGAAAGTGCAGGACGAGGAATTATGAGAGCACAGCACTTGCTATCAGAGAGGTGCTATGATGCCAGGAGAAGGTCTGAGCTGTCTACACAGAGCCAAATAAAAGCAGCTTAGAGAAGGATGATCTGGCTTCTTAGATATGGTTAAAACCAGAAGCCCATTTCCCTCTTCCCTTGGCTCTCCTCCATACTTGAAAATACAACAAGCAAAAAAATAAGCAGATGGCTGGTGCCACGCTGCGGCTGTCGCAACCTCTGCCTTAATCATTTCCCTGCACAAAAACCGCATCTGCGCCTGTGGGACACAGCGGTTCTGCCCTGAAGTGGCTGCAGAAGCTCCTGACACTATTTGTGACTGAGGCAATTTATTCTGGAGCTATTCTTTGGTTCCCTTGCTGGCTGTGAAGAGTTACAGGGCAGAGAGAAAGCTTGAAGTCATCTTAAAAAACTCAGATCAACCCCCAGAAATGTCAAATCCCCAAAGTGCAGGTCCATTGCTCTGTGCAAGCAGCTGAGTTTCCATCTTGTCTGTCCCCAGTGGTTTGCTGGACTAATAGAGCAGCAGACAGGGCAGAATCATCCCTCACACTAACAGAAGCTTCCCAACAAATTTTTTAGTACAATAATTTTACCAAAAAGCTCAACTGATCAACGTATTCAATGAAAACCTCCTGTCCATTGCCCGCAGCAAATTAGCCTGGTCATACACATGCGTGCAGAGAGATCACAGGCAAATCAAGGATTTTACCCCACATCTCACCTTCCAGAACTAAAATTAAAAATCCAGCTCGGTTTAAACACAGCTTTTGCTGCTCTTTTGGCTTTCCGAGTGCCCCAGTGTCTCCAGGGCTGCTTTTGAACCGCACTGAGAAGATACAAGGGCCAAAACTCAGCAGTATTAGCCTGGGATTTAGAGCATCTGTGTAGTTGTTTTTTCTTCCCATTAATTTAATTTGACAGAAAATAGCAGGAAGGCTTCTGGCTCCCGTGTGGGTAAAGTGGATAAACAGCAGGAATTTTAAGGGAAGCTGAAACTAAACAGAAATGAGAGGCCAGTGCCACGGCAAACAGCCCTTTGTGCCTCCTAACAAAGCAGAGCCTCCTTATCCCCATCCAACTCTATGTGCTCTGCATGTTATAATGAGACTATTTTCATGCCTACCACTCACCTCTTTCCGAATTACCGTTTTATTTGATTTTGACCATTCTGACTGGAAAAATAACACACAGCACTCTTCAAGGAAGGTCATCTCCCACAACGGACTCTGTAGGAGGACAGGCAGCGCTCCATCACTGCCCAGCCGCCCCCAGCTCCACCCAAGCCAGACTCAAGAGCAGCAAATCCTAATCCTGCTGCTTCAGAAAAAAAAATGCAATAGTGAATAATTCCTTAATGGGAAAATATTTCTGTAGCTCTGTAGTCAGAACTGCATGAATTTAGCATCGCAACTACTCTTACAGAGGAGCACTTAAAACCTTGTTTGTTATTTCTCTGAATACTTTGCAGTGTGGGCAGAGATGCTGTACAAATTGCAGCAGGCAACACACAACGCAGAGCATCTCATTTGGTGCAGGTATCCTTAATTACAATAAGACACGTTTAAGCAATGGTTGCTGACAACACCTGATTTACACCCTGAGAAACAGCAACAAATATAAGCCCAACGTGAACGTCTCTGACCTCTCAGCAGTGTATTTGAACACAAAATTTTCCAAGCCCCAAGGCTCCTTTATTTCTTTGGAGATATCTCTGCCAAACAGAAATGCATACAGACTTGACAGAGGCTGGAGGTCTATTCTCAATCCTTATTTGGAAGCTCACTGCTTCCAAGAGGGGAAGGGGCAACAGGAATTTCTCTGCCGACTGAAGCTGAGCATAGGCGTTGTAACTCTGAGATACGCCGATGCAACCAGGCAAGTCAAGCTTTTCCTCCTGCACAGCACATCCCTTCACAGAGCCCTTGATACAACAAATAACAGAAATCATAACACTCATCATAACACTCCCCCCAGCCCCTCCCACAACAGGAAAACCTTGGCTCAAGAGAAGACAGTTTTGCAATTGGCTTGGAGAGGGGAAAGGTTTTTAGCCACCACCATCAGGATTTTGACAGTGGTCTGGTACCTTCATCCAAAAGCTAAGCCCCCTGTGTCCGTCCCCACCTCTCTCAGCAACAGCAGGTTTTAATTAAAACAGAAACATGTAACACAACTTCGTGTTCTCAGTTACCCAAACCCAGCAAACCTCCAGCACAAAGCGAATGGCTCTGGATCGAGCCCAGTTGAAGTGAGATCAGAGCGTGGCCAATCAGCTATATAAGGAACACATCAATTAAACACCAGCTGCTTCACCATTTATATAGTTTTATCAGCCGCCCACTTGGCCAATATAAACAATCAACAAGACACTTCTATGGGAAATGACAAATAGTCTGTGGCTAAAAGAGGTTGATGCGTTTTGAGAAGAAGCCAAAACAAATCTCTCACTGACCTCCTAAGCCTTGATCTTGAGGGACTAACCACACTGAGTCAAACAACACAGATCTGCAGAGACTCAAATGCCTCTGGGCCTACTGGGATCTTTGGTGGCTTTGTGAGAAGGTAGCATCTAGAGATATTCTACAAAACCCCAACCAGCCATTTATCAGAACAGTTTGTTTTATTTTACCCACTGCAATAATAGCCACTTGCCTGCAGCTCTATAATCTCTGTCTAAAAGTATCTTCACCTAGAAACAAACACCTTATACATAAAATCAATCAAAGGCAAGTAACATGTGGACTTCATAGATAGAGATGGGTAACCCTTTGCGCAAAAGACTTTAATCCAAAAATGTATTTAGTTCAACCAAACACCTACAGCAGGAGCTACCTGCTTGGGGACTCTCACAAGCACCATGTAGTGGCTTAGCATGGATTGGAAAGAAAATGAGTGCCGGAGAGAGGACTGCCTTTGAGGTTGGGTTGTTTTTCCCCACAGCAGGGAGAATAAGTCACTAGGAAGATGACCTACACAGAGACACCCAGGATTCTGCATCCCGACTGTCCTTCCTGAGATGGCATTTTCAGAGCACCAGCCTGGGCTCAGTGCACAAGCCAGCGCATGGCTGGCTGTGCTCAGGGGACGGGCACTACAAGCCACCACATATGGTGAGCAATCCCAGAGCCAGCCCTCAGCCTTACATGTAAACCAAAAGTGCCTGACCACTTGCTCCATCTCAGCCCAAAGCAGCTGCTGGCAGCACGCGGCCGCTTTGAGGACACAGCTGTGACACGGCTGCTCCAAGGAAAGACCCAGCGCAGAAGACAACCCAGCCAGCACACACCTCGAGCTGCCCCCAGCCCTGCAGTAAGCAGCTTCAGGTAAACCAGAGCATGGACCAAAGCATCCCAAAAAGTTTCAGTCTCTACTTTAAGTATCTTTCTTTTTAAAGGATCTTAGTATTGAGCACTGACATGTACTTACCTCCACGCAAATACTACCTTGCGATACAGCTACAGACATTCAGTTTTATTTTTTTAAATATTTTCATTTACATAAAGATGGAATGCACTGTAATACAGCACTTCAAAAATACTTATAGCATAAGAGGTCTTTCCATCAACAAAAGAGTAGAAGAAAGGGACCCGAGAATAGCATTTATAATACCAGCATATATTTAAAGCCCACTTTTAGTAAAATTTGTATAAGGATACACCTAGAAACTCTGAATGGTAACAATGGCACTCGTGCTTTTGGAAAATAACATCCTGCTGGACAGATAAGTGTGCGCTCCCTCTGCTTCATTGTTCCACACCTGCACTGCATCTCCTATGCCCAGGAAAGGGATTTAAAATTTCTTGGAAATTTTTGTGGAACATGAATACTGCCAGCAAATTACTAACACTTCTTCATGTTATTTCTTCCACCACCATGTCAGTTTTGCATTCCCAAGCAACAAAAAAAAAAAAAAAGGAAAAATTGATAAGTCGAGTGCAATGCTCCGAAGTGAACTGGAAGACTAAAAGTTCCAGTAGGGAAGAATTTACCTGCTATTTTTTACAGAGAAGAGACTACAAGGCAGGAATGTAGTAAAGGGAACTACACAAAGAAAACGTCATCAGAAATGTAAGTGATGCTGGGCATGCGGTACCACACAAGACAAGGAAAAGCCGAATATTTAGCATGTCTGAAGCATAGGTTCAGTGGCCCATTTTCAACATAGGCACAAATTGTGCTAAATCTGGCATCACTTGCAGCACAAGGTGGGAGAAGAACCACCCGCTGGGCTTGTCTTACGCACTCATTTTTCACATGTACTTTCTGTCACCCACTGGCAGAGGCAGAACACTAAGCTGGAGGGAATTTTCATTACATTAAATATGGTTATTCTTACGAAACTCCATAGATAGAAAAATGAATTGCCTAAACTATTTTTTAGCTGTCATAGTTCTCACATGATCCTCAATGCCCCAACAATCAATACATTCCTTATTACAACAGGTCATAAAGAGACAGAGGGAACATATATTCCAATATTGTTTTCTTGGAAAGGAACTTCCCTTCAGTCTTTACTAAATGCAACATTTTAGCAAAAAACCTGGCATCAAACTTTTGACTTCTGACATTTCCAACCAGCACAAGATTTCTGTGCTACTCCATGCATGAGTGATCTAAAAAGAAAGCACATTGCAGATGAACTGGCAATCTGCAAAAGGAATTTCATAAACGTTCATGAGATTTATTCAGGAGTGCAATGCTATCCCAATGACACACATTATTTCTGCTTTCTTTTGGTACCATTTCCCATTACATGCGAATTAACACAGCAGCAATAACTCCAGCATGCTAGTTAAAAGCTAGATCCTGTCAAGAATTTGAGCTTAACTAGGCAAAATTTTCAAAATAATTCAACTTCACTGAAGGCCCCCCATCTGAGGCAGGCTGTATGCAGAGTCACATAGATCCAACACATTTACATCTTTGGAAAAGAGTCCACCATTCCCCCGCCAGTGCAGAATCACATAAAGACAAACCAGATTTGAGTCCCAGGATTAACAGCAAATATTATTCAATGCATGGGCAACTGCCAACATGACTATATAAAACTGCCTGCTCCAGACATTTGACCTAAAAATCACATCTGTCTTCTTAGCGGATATATACAGTACACTGCGTTTGTGGGACCAAAAATTTCATGCTTGCCACACTGTGCTTGGAACAGATGCTTGACAAAACTCCAGGGATATAAATAGGGCAATCATTTACTAAGGCCATATGTTGGAAGCATGTAAGATGTACTTGCTTAACTGAAAAGCCTTCGAATAATGGTAATGATAATAATAGGACTGAACAGATCTCAGATCTAATCTCAGATTATTTGGAGCTTTTTGATTTGGAGCATTATTTGCTACAAACTGAAATAACCTCTAAATAACATTCTTCTGCCCCACCTCTGACAAATATCTGTGTTACTGAGGGGCAGCTGTGGGGGCTCACAGAGGGCCCAGAGGACCGTGAGGAGAAGGGGCCTTGGAAACAACCCTCATTTTATCCTAGCAAGACAGACATCCTCACTGCATAGAGCTGTCTCAGACTGATTGAAGACCACACAAACACAGCCCCAAGTACCTCTGACCACTCCTCCCAAAACCTCTTGCTTTTTAACACCAAGGACACTTCCACAGCAAACTCCACGCCTGCTGGAGCAGAGGCTGTGGAGAAGACCTGCTAACAGCATCCTATGCCTCCAAGGCACTTACCAAGACAATGGAGCCAGGCTCTTTCACTCCACCTCCCAAAGCCTGACACTGGAAGTTACCATGATTAAATATGCAGCTCTTCAAAGAGCTCCATCTAGATACTGCTTGCTAATGCAACAGGATGTGTTACAGACAGATTTCTTTGTTATTTCCTGGGTAAAATCCCCTTCCACTTCAGTAGCCTTCATATTTTGATGTTTCTAATTTCACTGTTATGTTTTTTGGAACATTAAATATTTCCTGGTTTGGATTTTTAATATATGGGAAATTATGCGCGCCATATGCGAGGGGGAGCAAAACGCGCTGACTGCGCAAGTGGGTGGAAAAGTCCAGGGGGGATAGCAGCAGAAGGAAGGGAAGACACTGCATTATATATTAGTGCTTCAAAGTTGCTGAGCAAAGGAGGAAGGTTATGGTAGCCAGGTTTGAGATACACCCTTCCTCCATCACTCTAGTCCCCAACGGCAAAGGAGAGAGAAGTGCAAGCCTGGTGACCAAATGTGAAACATATGGTGAATAATTCAGAACTCATCCATTTTTCTGATGAAACTTCAGAAAAGAGATAGATACATCAGTATTTGACTGATAATTATAAGTGCTGAAAGGGACAAGTACTGCAAGGTGCCCGTTATCAGCAAAATTGTGAGACCTGTCCACAGAGCTGAATCTCACAGGTGAGGAGGATGCTCAGTTCATTTTGTCCATCAGCATCCCAGCTCAACTGCTGGGAGAGTTTAGCTCTCCTTGTTCTTGTCAAGATGCATTTTCAACTTCACTGCCTCACTTATTTCCCCTCTCTTGTTTCAGAGGCTGAATATTCAGCAGCATGCAAAGAAAGGCTCACGTTGGGTGAGAACATGTTCGTTTTGGTAAGAAAACAACGAGATACAGCCTGAAACTTCACAGCAGGAGTAGTCGCCTATAGAGGATTTGTTCACTGAAACTGTCAGTGCTCCCAGACAAACCCACCAAATGCTTGGCCTTCATGAACTATTGCAAGTGTTCTCATTTACCCCGAACGGATTATTGTATTTTACAAAGTTTTAGTTCACAATGAATAGCAATCGTATCCTAAAACCTCAACTGACGCATTGAAGCAAGTTACTTAACAGTGCTTAGAGGTCTTCAGAACCAAAAGACAAACTTCAAAGGCGACCTAGATGCCTACAATCCTGAATATCATCAATCTGGGGCAGATCCCTTCCTTTCTCTTATTGCTATGAGGAATGAGGAAAATGGTTCTGCAATCCCATTAGCCTTCCCAATTTTGCAGGAAAGGTTCACTGTTAACAGCGAGGCATTACCACCATAAGGTAACTAAGCTGGTCAACTGTTCATTCTCAGCAATGCAGCTCTTTTACTGAAGTATGTTAAGGTATACCAGCAGCAAGCTGGATTTTCAGGTTTCTTCCCTGCTGATTTTTTTTTGTGCTTTTGGGGTTGGGCCCTGATATAACAAATGCAACAGCCACCATATCCAGTTCTGCAGCCAGGAACCTCCCAAGAGCTCGCAGTAGTGACAGCAAGGCCTCCTGTGTCCTTAGGGCCAAGAAAATCTCCCATACATGGGACCCCCACGTTCACCTCGTCCTCCCAAGCCCTTGAAAGCCACTCTTAAATCCTAAAGTGGTGTTCATCCAAGGGCTGGTCGTAAGTATGCTTGGGTCAACTCCACACCTTTGACTTTCGAGCCATTACAGGCTTATCCCACCCACAATCTACAGTTAGTAATTAGAAGGACATTTATTCCAAAGTTGTCCTGAAGAAACAGGCTTTCCAGAAAGGCAGCATTGTTTTTCTCCATCTTCCCAAAGGCATGCTATGTTTGTGGCTGTCCCAACAGCCTTGATTTGAATGAAATCAGTACAAACTCTCTGCACTTGGCCACAACTTCTTAACACCTCTCCCCTCCACAAGTGAACACCATTAGTGACTCGGGGACAAAAGATGTAAAACACCACCCTTCTTGTGTACCTTGCCTGTGCATTTACATGTGTTTTACAGCCAGCTGCTGCCAGATGAGAAAAATAACCCACCTGTTACCTCTGCATCTCCTCTGTTAGCAGCAGTGCAGACTTCAGCTCTGTGAAACCACCTGTGGGACCCCTGGGTTGGCTCAGGGCACGACAGCCCCAGGGAACTGGCTCCGGAATGAGAGGGATGTTCTTATTTGTGAAGTCACACCAGCAGTGGTGGTGTCAGCCAAGGAAAAGTGTCACCACTTACTGATAGTCCTGAGCATTTTTTGACTATCCAGCTCCTGCCTGCATCACCATGTGGAGCTGCTAGGAAGACACATCACGCCCTGGCAGATTTTTCATGGAATGACATATATCACAATGCACTTTTTCCCAACACGATCATTTGCTCTTTTTCCTACTGTGCATACACTGCCTTGCAAAATAGACAGATACAGTAAATAAATGTGCTGAGAGATTATATAAATTAGTGTTTTGCCCCCAGGGTACAAGCCCCTGACTCTGTTCCTGTCTTCCTTACAGCCTGATGTGTGGCCTTGGGAAGCCACTTATGCTTCCTATGCTTCACTTACCTGTGCACACCCTTCTCTAGCTATTCAGTCTTCAAGGCTTTGCAACAAGGATCACAGCTGCCACGTATTTGGTCCACGCCTATTAAAAGCTTAATCTTGTTTGCCATCTCTATGAGAATTACTGTGATACAGAGAAAAAGCACCCATCATAGTTTCAACAGGTCAAGGAAAGAATGACCAGCCCATGCATTATAAATAAGAGTTAACTCTGAAAACCTCTCCCCACCCCCAGAGGAGAGAAAAAAAATATCTCATTGACCAGAATGAGATTCAGCTGGTCAAGCTGACGATAAAGGCTTGCAGTTCCATCCGTAAATTAAACTGACGTGGTCACAGCCGATATGATACTTTTATGAACCATCTGCTACTGGCTTAAATTTGCTGTTAGATGCAGTTACCGTTTGCAGTTATTAAACTTTGTCATTTTAAGACAGTTTCATGTTATTATAAATTAATTTTAGCTCGTATGACTCACACTGCTGTTAGCAGGATGCTTCTTTGAGACAGAAAAGATAGCCCAGCCAGCCTCTCCGCATCCTACTGCCTCCATCCTCTTCCACCTTGTTCTCCATCATGTCTAACAGCAAACAGGTTTTACCATCTGCCGGTTAAACCTAATAAGCCAGACCCTGGGGTGGAAAAACCCCTTTTTCACCAGCTGGAAATCTAACACACGGTGTTTTCCACAAAGATCACTTACAGCAGCTAATACTTTGCATGACTTTTGAAAGAGTGTTTGCAATTAATTACTATTCCCTTGCCTTTTTTGCCTCTCCCACTAAGAGACCAGAAAGCAAATCTCTCCTTCATAAACCGCAGGACACAAACCAAGCAGGATATTTAATGGGCCACTATAGCTATATACAGGGAAGACTCTTCTTTTCAGGGAGCATCCTTGATGTTGGATGTTAATGAGAGAAAATCTTTCTGAGCGGAAGAGCTCTTCAGAGATTTTAAATATCTCTATTTCTTGGGATTTTAGAACTCAATCAACATTTTGCATCTACAAGGGATGAAAGAAAAACTCTTGCGAGCTCTGCAATCCGAATTCCAGCTTCCTGCTACCGTGTCCTGTCCTCTTAGAAATATTTCTGTAGGGCAACCACAGGGGCAAAATGCAGGTGGTGCTGCAATTCATGATCCAAATTCTCTGTCACACTTTAGCATCACAATCTTTTGTACTCACAAAGGATGTCACACTGACTTTCCTCAGCTACCTTTCCTACACGCAACAGAGTAAAGCGGGGCACAGCATCCTTCACCTTTATCATCTGGATGGAAGTGAGAACAGAATGGCCATTCAATTTTTAGGCTGCGGGATGACGATGGTGATCATCTTGTTGAAGCCACCTCCCAGATATGGAGTCACTAGAAAAAGAGAGCTGAAAAAAAATCACTCTGCAGAGGTAATTAATAAGCTGCACAATAATACAAGTTCACAGCTGGAATTAAGCTTGTCATATGGAAGACCTTCAGAATTAATTTTGAAGTTTAGCCTGAAATGGAACACTAGGGATTATTAGGGATTTCTCATTGCTTCTCCCCTGTATTCTGCAAAGAACAAGGGTAGAGTCCAGATCACAACATCCAGGTGTGGGAAAGGGTTGTGTCAAGGAGTCTCTTCACACGGGGCTCTCTACAGGCCTTCCAGTGCTGGGTGGTGCAGGCAGCTGACACAGTCAGGATACGCACTGCAATTCTCCCCTTCCAGCTAACTTCACTAGCTGATTAACTTGAAGGCAAGCTCTGCCCTACTTCCCAGCGCCGCAGCATGGGCACAGACCTGCACCAGAAATCGGAACCCACCCAGTTGGTAATGCCATCATTTGGACTTGCGCCCTACTGATGTTATTGTCCTATTGTTATAGCAGCCTGCCACCACCCCAAGTGTGCCTCCATGGTTTATCACAGGGACACACGTGTCCACTCCATCCTTGCCCTGAGTTCAGGTCGCACATCCTACTGCTGGCTCTGGAGCTGATGAGCTCCATGGCTCCGTGCTAAACCCATTGCAGAGTTTTCAGCTGGCTCAAAGCACAAAACGAGCAAACTTGCCCCTGCCCACTGCACTGGCCATGTTTCTCCAAACTAGTGGGACAGCTCTTGGTACCCAAATCCATGGTGTATCATTAGCCGAGGGGTAACTGCAAACAAAAAGGCTAAAGCAAAGTGCTTTCAGAGGACAAGCATGCTGCTGCTCAGAGCCAGGCCCGGAACTCTTGTTTATTCTAAGCCACAAATCACAAGAGGCTGCTCAGGGAAAAAAAAAATAAAAAAATAAAAAATAAATGAAGGTTATTTTCCATTTGCTTGTACACAGCAAGAAAGATAATGCCAGTTTGCTTTAGAATAAAAATGCCACTAGTTATTTATCCAGGTGAAGAATTAGGTATACTGCACTAGCTAGCAAAAGCTCAATGAAAAAGTAAATCCTTAGGATGGAGTGCACAGGGCAAAAAAAGATTAATTGATTTGTGACTACAAGGAGGTTTATTCAGAACCATATTTATCACTACAGTGTTTTTGAATTCAGTACTCAATTTTCTTCTGCAGCCTTTCTTTGCTGCTAAAGGAAATATATCAGCAAGAAAAGAGAAATGACACTTAATTTTTAGGAGCATCACTTTGCTTCAGAAAATAAACTAGGCTCCAGAGCTGCAGTTCTAGGGTATCTGCCCACCATTCACACCCAGGTGGGATTAGGCAAAAACTGAGCATTTTTCAGCTAACTAAAATGAGAGCATCATCACTACGGTGGAGGAAATGAAGATTTATGTTCTGATTTTACTCACTTTTACCTCACAGTGTTGAGGTTGATGAGTTGCTTGGAGTAGAAGATGGAGGAAAAAATGAGAGATGTACGTGCTCTCTGCACTAGCTTTGCTCTTGCTACCACTTCTGCAGCAAGAGTGTCTATAAGCCAGGAGACAAGCTGTACCCACAGATTTTGCAGACTTCAACTCAAAGGCACAGTTGAGATGCTGTCTGGGGGCTGTGCTACGCCACAGGGTCTCACCCTGCTGAGAAGTTACTGAAATTTCAACAAAACAGACATTTCAAAAGACAAACCTGTGATATTTCACTGCCAGTTGTATTACTGATTGAAAACACACCAATTTATCCTGCTTGGAGTTCAGCACCTGTTTCACAGACTTCAGCACTGTTGCCTTCTACTCCTCTTGCTCCAGAATAAGCAACCAGCACATGCCTTGAAAGCCACTTTGCAAGCACATATGAACCGTGGGGTTGTTACACCCATACCACAGAAAAACTGTGATGCCAGAAAGAGAGAGAGCTAACCCAAATCAGGCACAACCAGAGCTGGTGAACCCTGCTGGATTCTGGCTTCCAATCTTCTGATTTTCTGTCATTCCAATAGATTTTTGCTTCAAGTATGCACTTGCTTGTATTTAGCCACTATGGCAAATGGGACTGCTTTAAAGTATAGAGAGATTTCAATACTATACAGACAAGTTAATCATTTATTTCTTTGCTTCTTATTTCAGAAGCCTGAATTATACCATAATTACCTGAAGAGAGGCTATAAAGACCCAAGATGTTTGTCCAGCAGCCTTACTCATTTTTGCATGGTAAAGAAAGTATTCTTTCCCCCCCAGTCAGAAAAATACCCTTGAGTGCTTCATCCCATTTTACAATAAGCGATGTGCTAGTTCACACAACAGTGAGCAATTTAATTCCCAATTAAAGGATTAGATCAAACAATAATTCTGGACCATTTGGCATCCTGCAAGCTACTTGGAAAGAAACAGGCACATTTCTGCAACTGCAAGAATCTCACCTGAGGCTTCCTTCATGGGCTAAAAGAGTACACAGGCTAAAGCAATAAAAACAAGCAGAAAGAAACTGGGCTGCCAAAGGCTTGGAAGGCCTGAACTGTGGGAAACGGTGGTGCCTTGCGCAGCAGCTGACTATCTCAAGAACACACATAGAAGAAAACCCAAACCCAAGGCCGTGCAAGCAAAGAACCAATGAAGTTACAGATCTTCTCAGCTAAATAAATCTTTACAAATAAAGAACATGTCACCCAGTTTGAAAGCAACGCCTTTGGCTCAGTGCATCGTGAGGGCCGGCCAATGGCAGGAGCCAGCACTTGTGCCCCAAGGGCCTGCAGAGGAGGCCTCGCTCATCACCGTGGCCAGGCCAGGCCAGGCGGCCCTGCTGCCAGGCCTTTGTCTAACCCCTGGCCTCGAGGCAGGAAGGAGATGGCATGAAGCAGCACGTGAAAGCCATGAAGCCCTCCTTCAGCTTCCCTCTTGCAGCAAAGCAGTTACGACTCAAAACGTTTACCTATTAAGCTGTCTCTGCACAGTCCCAGACGTGTCTTGCTGCAAACATTTGAAGACATTTCTCCTTAATTCCTGGTCTTCCCTGAGCCTTCTGGAAAATGAGCCACGACACACGAGGCATTTGTGATGCACCGCAACTATGACACCGGTTGTATTTCCATGGCAACTCTTCCCCGCTCCCCTCAACTTATAGATATGCATTCCCTGCAGAGTTCGGCTGCAGCCACAGATCATTATATTTAATCTGAACAAGTCTGTACCTGAGTTGACTTCTATTTCATGAAACTGCATAAGAAATTAAATTTCACTCACTATTTACTTCTCTTATATCCCAGCATCATTACTTGCCGCGCTGTGCTGTTACTTGTTGGCATTTTGCATCACTACATAATGATCCAATATCAGATAATGTTAAGATGCAAAAAAACACTCAAAACACCAGACAGCAATTTTCTGCTCAGTTTCCCAATTTAACCTGAATTGATACTACATTGTAAGTTTGGATGAGGTTCAGGGACTACTCTAATTATAATAGCATCTTGGGCAGCAGCAGTCACTTGCATCCTGCCTTTTTGATACTGGCCTTGATAGTGCAATTAAGAGGCAAAAGGGAGAGCTCGTTTCCAAGATTTGTCCTAATGAAGAGTAAGAGGCCCCAGTGCTAAACCTTGTCATTTTATCAGATTGCTGCCTCCAGCCCAATATAGCCCTGAACTCCAATCAAATTCATTATGTTTTATCAATATCTGCTTCAAACGGACGTGTTTAGCTTCCTCTTCCAAGACTAAAACGCAGTTTGATCATAAGCACACCTGGCAGGATGCAACATTCACTGTCTCTTTGCACCTCCTGCAAAGCTTATTCAGCTTACAAGTTGAAAAATGTTTTTTCCTCTCTCCCAACCACTAGCACTGCAGATCTCTTCCAGTTGAGTCAGTTCTGTTCTCTTTCATCCCTAGAGGCCACCAAGAAGAGACACTCAGCAGGTTACACATGATGGCAGCAACCCAGCACGCCTTGCTGGATTCACCTCCTTGCCCCAAGGATACCAGTAGAAAACAGCAAAAAGCACGGATGTAACCAAAAAAAGTGTTTTTTTTTTTCCTTGCTGTCAGACCACAGAACCAGCTGGAGAACGTACCCACCCTGCTGGGCATTACCCCTCAGCATGGGGAGCTTCTTCCTCCAGCATCGCTGAGAGCTCGGCCTATTGAGGAGCAGATAGGATTTTCCTAACCAAGCACAGCTTTCTTCACTCCCCATTATCCCCTTTTTCCCCCTAAAATGTAGCTCAGAATATAGCCAACTGCTATTGTCAAAGCCCGTATCCCTGCGCACCAAGCACACACACAGCCCTGCTGCTTATGTGGGGCTGGATTCAAATGTTACTTACATTAACAACTCGCATAGTGCCTGATAACAACTCAGGGTAAACATTTCCTGAAGAAAACATGTAAGTTTTTTCCTCCTCTCTGGGAAGCCACTGTAAAGAGCTGTCTTATGTAGAAATGGCCAAATGAAAGATGAGAGCGGGTGGGGGCTGGCACATGGGAAGATAACATATTCAAAACAGAATGATTTAACGTTTTATGCAGCCTTCGTCTGCACTCAGCTGGCGTCCATTTCTGTATCTGCAATAACCCTTTTTATTTGATACCTGCAGACAGTAGCTTCCGCATTTTAGCCAAGCCTATAAAGATAACAGAAAATACACCAATCACACTCAGTTATAACTGGCCATTTTGCAGCAATGAAGCCTAAATGAGATAGATTCCAGGATGAAACAAAAATGAAATAAAACCAGGATTTTCTAGTCTAAGATAGGTTATTTCTTTGATGCTATCAGAGACACATCTTACATCTCTCTCCAGAAACAGTTCTCCGTGTCCACGGAAGATGTAAGTGACAGGCAAAAACAAATCCATTTGGAGAACACACAACTTTAAATTGATGTATTCAAACAAACCCCGCAACGTTATTTTGTCATATGTCATCCTCAAGCAAGGCAATGCATGGCAGTGTACGGTTAGGACTATTGCCCATGCAGATACAACTTTGTGTTCCAGTCATTTATCAGATACAAGGCAATCTGAGAGTTTGAATCATGAATGTCCCCATCACAAGTGCAGTCAAGTGCTAAACCCCAACCAGCACATGGGACCGTATTCAGATTTTAAGCACACCACATATTACCAATTACTGAGGACAGTCAAGAAAAAACTCTTTTGGAAGGGGAAGGGAAAAGCAATATTTTAGCATTTGCTTTTATTCTGCACTAGATACAATGGGATTTATTTATTTATTATTTTTTTTTATTTTTACTACTGGCAGGGAGGAAAAGGACCAAAAGATGACCCTAACCTAAAGCACACATGCTGAGTATCTTGCTGTTCAGGATATTCAACCAAGACATCAAATAGTCAAAGCAGCAGCTGAATTCAGGGCTTCCCTGCCAGGGGTGTGCGTCCTCACCACAGCAGCAGGGCTACTGCATTTTGCTTTCAACCCCTTCTCATGTTTGATAAATTATACAGATTAGAAGAGCTTTAACCAAAAGGCCTGGAAGCATATCCCAAAACGCTAAACAGTGACCTAGGACTGCACAGGCTTTGGTTTCCCATTTTCCAGGTCAATGCTCTGAACTAAACCAGGCTGTATCTTGCTGCCAGCTAGGACATGTCACACAGCTCTCAAAAAACAAAACCAAAAGCCCCAGGCAGGTCTGGCCGTGACTGCTACAGTGCCACCACAATCTCATTTTTGAAAAAATGGCAAAAAGGAACTCAATGCAATCCTTTCCCACCTGTGCTCCAGAGAAGCTCTCCTGGGTCCCACTTCAAGTGCTGAGGGCAAGTGCATCACCAGCTCCTTGATGGGGCACCAAACTTGGGTTTCCAACTTCAGCTCCCTTTTTGTTTCATCTCTGCAGTTTGCCTCTAATAAATCATTTTCCTTTAAAATAAACTGCTCCATTGCGGTGTTCACTCATGCACAGGAAATTAAAACGTGTTATAAAAGTAATTTATGCACCCCATTGGCCGCAGTGCCTGTGGAATATGCCTCCCTGGACACACACGCAGAAAGCATTTGCACATGTTTGATCTGAGTTTTGCTAAACAGTGCTAGAAATAGCTGAAAAGTTTTTCACTATTTCTTCCCCCCAGGTGAAAAACTTCATCAAAATGGACATTTGCACCAGGCAGGGTGGCGGAGGTACCACTAAATACACCACCCCTGAAGAATCATGACGTTTTCATTTTTAAATAACAAGGGTGCATATCAGCTCAAATTCTTTCCATTAGGAGTTGTCATATTGTTCTTGCTTTCTCTGAAAAAAAATCACGGGAGAAAAATAATTCCCAGCCAGTTTTAATTTTAATTGATTCATATTCAATCCAATGAGGTCATGCATGTTTAATTATCATCATCTTTATTACAGATGGAAAATCAACTTCCTCTGATGTTGCTATGCTAATTATCATCTCATTTGTTTAGCAACGGCATCTAGACAACTGATCGAGATAACAGCAAACAAATAGCAGAAAGACCCAGACAGAAGCCACTATAAACAGTGGTCAAGGTTCAGCAAAGTAGTTCACCAAGTAGCTCACATTTAGCACCGTTTAAACACTCCTGTTTAAGCTCTTTGAGTTAGGAGCATGCTTGAGTATTTTGCCACATCACACTTCCAGTAAATGAAAGAAGACAAGTGGGAGGAAAAAATCATCACATTCATTTAACCGACAGGAATGGAGGTGCAGAGTAATTAAAGATGAGCCTTTCAAGGGATAAAATGTTTCTGAAAGGCAAGACTGTTAAAAACATCTCTTGGACTAGACTGTGAGGAATAAAACATTCTTGGACAGATTTTTATAAATCCCCTACAGCACCAGTACATCACCAGGCACATATATACCTTTGCCAGTTTGTCCCCTGTGACTGTTCAGTTGCCAAGTTGCCTGTTGGTGCTAAGTTTTCTTCCAAATAATGGTGTCATTCAACACCCTTTAAAAGGCAGCTATGAGGACAGAGATGCAAGTAAACAAAATCAACCAAAAAACTGCCGGTTGAAAATGTTTTACTTCTTTTGCCTTATAAAGATAGGTAAACTTAATGTTAATTCTGCTCCAAGCAAGTGTAATTCTTCTACATCCAAATAAACTGTGGCATCTAGGAGTACAGTTATAGCACATTAGTGCAATGATGCGCGTGACCCAAAATAAGAACATGAGGACCAGGAGACTGCTCTCCAAAGCAGCTGGGTGTACATATCTTTGAAATGGTTATTAAGTTCATTTAAGTACCAAATTAAGCAAAGAGTGGGAGGAAAGACTGATGAAACTATAATCTGATCTCCTGATCCAAGTTTAACCTTGGCTTGCGGCACTGCCTGGTTTTAAACTTATTTTTAATTTAGTAATGCTGTGATGATTTATTTCTATGTTAAAGCCTATTTCACAAAAGCACAAAAAGAAGCTACTGCATAAAAAGAAAATGCTCCCTCACAGTTAAAAATGAACCCATTTCACTAGGCATGCAGGAATTTCTTGACTAAGCTAACCATAAATCAACAAGGGAAGGACTGCTCGCTGGGAAAAAAAAAAAAAAAAAAAAGGAAAAAAAAAAAACACAGTTATGCTGCATTGTCTTTCGGCAAGGCTATTTCTTGCTAAAATGGAGTGTACCTGTTGTACAGCCCCGATAACTAACAGGCCTGCAAAGCTCCTCAGTTTATGTCAAGACCTCTGCAGCAATCTCGACACGATAAGTATTTCACCACACAGAGCATTAAGTCCCTTCTGATCGCTTTGGTGTCGCAAGCCTGAAGAGGCCACCAGCCTTGTGCCAGTCCAGAAAAACTACTAACCCTTTATTATACTTGTCTTCATGAATACCCACATGAGTTTCCTTGGCAATGCCTACATGTGCCCATCCCCAAATCAGCTGGAACAATCAACTGTGGCTAGCAGCAAGCCAGCCATCTGCTTCCCCAATCTCCTCATTTCTGTTCCTAAAGTAAATGGAGAAATGGAGTCTCTCCTCTCCCTCCACTTTCCACTTATTTTTAGACCATCCTACAGTCAGAGCTCAATTCCCCAAAACTATGCAGGACTGCATATTGCGTGCTTCCCTCTCTCCTTACAGCTGCATTTTCCTCCAGCAGCAATATTACAGCAGAAACATTACGGTTGTTGACCAGCGGCCAGAGAGCTTTACAATACAAACAGAACAAAATAGCATTTGGATGTGACAGACCTAAATCCAGAAACTCACTCAGATGAAGGTGAAATACCGTCACCAAACCTTGTGATCTCAAAGAAAAGCAGATTTTTTTCCTGTTGGAAGCTGTGACCAGACTCACAACTGCCCACATCTAAGTGCAGATGCCTACGGACAAACAGCAAGGACAAAACCCAGTGCTCATGCAGTTTCTTTTTTCTTTATACTTTCAGCCTGCTTCTGAGATGATACTCACACAGCTGCCAACCAAACCAAAAAGACAGGATTAAACACTGGGGTGATGTAACATTAGTAAGTGTTCATGTCCCTTTCCTCTACCAAGAAGCAAAGGAAATGCAGTAACACATCCTAAATCATTGTGAAAGTCACGGCTGTACTGAGAAGAGAGAAAAATTCTCGGGGGAACTGCTCTGAGCCACCTCATGCTCTGTTTTAAACCAAAGTAACACCTGCTTTTCAGGCTGATGTAATTAACACTATAATGGCACCACTCAGGACCAACCATCTGATCCCTCTGCAGTCAGAGCGGTCTCCAATGCCGCCGTTTTGCTGTGTGCATTGCTCTTCCCAAACAGCCTCGCATCAAACTCTGTTGTCTCCTCTCTTCCAGTGCAAGCAGCCCACTGACAGGGCACGAAGGAACTTCTTGATTTCCTAGGGAAAAAAATTAAACTGCATCCCCAAGGCTCTTCTCAGCATCAGCCTTTGTGCCTGTCTCGTTGGCCACAGCCATTCTCATCGCATTCTAAGGTCCAGCTCCAGTCTCACTCAGGACTGCCACTGGCTTCAACATCCCAAGCAGCCCATGCCCAGAGCCTGCAGCTCTCACACTCTTCTGTTTTTCTGCTTACTGAAAGTTTGCACTGCAAGGAATTCAAGACACTGCTTTTTGGCACCCAGCCTTGCCACACTTAAAGAAAAATTTCTGTCATTACAATAGGAAGAAAAAAAAAAAAAAAACCACACAACACTTATTTCCCCTAAAAAAAGAAGCCAGAAACACTAAATCACATGGTCGCTAAATCCCATGTGGAAACAGAGAGTTTATGGAGAATCTCTGCTGAGCTCTCAGAAACCTGTCAGCTGCTCTTTTCTCCCAGGGCTGGACTTGACATGAACATCTACGCTAAACCGGGAGCGCAAGAGAAGGCAATTATAAGGTGCACATCTGTGAAAATGATTGATGGTTTTTCTAATTGCAAAGAAAAATAGAGCAGTGGTGTCGGCGGCAGCGACAGTAACAGAATGGACTATTGCCTCTGCTGACATCAATCTAACACTTAGCAGAGGAAAGACCTCTTTCAAAACACCTCCAAGCAGCGACTTGGGCAAGAATTTACAAGGACTGTCGCATGTGAGCCTCCCTCTCTCCAGGGAGCGAGGAACCTCTCAGGGCCGATCCGGACAGCAGGCTGGGTGCCACAGAGCAGCCCACCCCTCTGCCCAGCCCACGATGTTCCCATCCTGCAGGGCAGAAGCCTCCCTCAGCCTACTTCTCCCATCGGTCAGACAGGCTGGCTGCAGCCACAAAACTTCGAGGTCTTCAGGCACCATGCAAAGCCACCAACAGCTGTTCGCTTAAATAGTTGTTTTTCTTCCTTCTTGATTTATTTTTTCCTGAAAGGAAATCTCATAGACAGAAAGGACAAGGAAATAGAAGACGTGCTACACTGACATTTGAGCAGCGATGCTTTGCTATTGGCTTGTGCTGGGCTAACAGAGACTCCACAGCAGATTATCATTCCTGCCTCCATGCCCGTAGCATTAAAGACAGGGCTGAAGAACAGTGGGGACAGGCTGCAGGGCCACTACTCCAGGGCAGACAAGCCCAGAGCAAAGCCCTGCCTCCACCTGTCCCTACAGGCACCCCATTTCTTTGCTTCAACACAGCAGGTCTGAACTAGTTTCCAAAAAAAAAAAAAAAAAGTGAGTTCACCCAGGCATTAATCAGAGCAAAGCGAGCGCTTGTCAGATCAAGCTAAGAACACCTCCAGCCTGACTGCTCATTAGCAAGTACCCACTCGTCTTCTAAGGATCACAGCAGCTACGAGACAATTGGGATCTGAGAAAGGTGTTCATTAAACACAAAGGTGCCCGGCATAGAAAAAACAGGTTTCCTCAGCCATCATGTCATGGGAGAGGCTCAGCCACAGAGCTAATCAGAGCAAAACCCTGCTCCCAGCCTCCCATACCCCTCAAGGAGCATTTTGCTCTCCCTTGATCATCTTGGGACGGGAAGCAAAGCAGGTTTCCAACTTGGGGACCCCAAAAATCTTAATGAGCAGTGAGGACTTCCACCACCACATCCTCCCTTCATGTGGGATTGAAATACATAAGCTGAAGCGGGGGCTGCTCCCCATGCCGGGGGGAAGCACGGGCAGTGACAACTCAGACCCTCACCAGATCCTTTAGGATCAGCTCAGCTGATGCTCTTCTAGAAAGCTTCTATAGACACTGCTCTTCTACAGCTGCTGCGCTGAAGGGCTCTACAACCCAGCAGTGCTTCTGCAGGCAGCCAGGCAGCAGGCTGTCACTACTTGCAGTAATTTAGAGGTGTTGATGAAAGCTGCATTCTGGAGCCTCAAAAAAAAAAAAAAAAAAAAAAAAGGCAATTAAAACACATTTGAAAGTGTTTTTATTTCCATATGAATGCAAAAATCTTCAGCAATAACATTGTCTTCCAGTCCTCAGCCTGTTCTTTGAAGGAGCCCAATGTACATAACACACAACTCCATCAAGCACCACAGCGCCTGCCTAGCTGCAGAAGGCAGCAAAGATCAACTTTTCAGTTCTTCTTCCCTGAAGATCAGGGTGGGTGCACCTCTGTGTCTGGGGATGGGAGACCACCGCCCCAGAGTCCCTTGACTCCACAAACCCAAAAGCTTCTTCTCAAAGCCTGAAATACTCTTCACGATTCCAACTTCCAGTGCTTGAAGTCTGCATTTCTCGGATGTGTCACTGTCTGTGAAAAGCGATGGGGACGTGGGGGCTGTGTTCTGGAGACAAGCTGTCTCCTTCAAAGCATGGTGTTCCTCCATCCACAGGACAGCCGTGAAGAACAGCAATGCTTGCTAAAAACTAAATTTGTACCTAACTAACAGTGCTCTCAAAGCTACTGCTTGATCTGGGCTTGAATTGATTGTAAAACAAATCCTCCCAGGAGAAGTCCTGTCTTCAGAGTAAGCAGCAGGAGAGAGCCGGCAGCCAGGACATCCACCACGCACACTGTGGAGTCACTCCTCTGCTGCCACCAAATCACCCCTTAACTACAGACACACTCTGACACCTCATCCACTCCCCTTGCTCTCTAGGTAACTTTTACCTTATCAGACGCCCTTCCACATCACCGCGATCCTCAGGTCCCCACAATGGGCCACACTCACCCACGCCACAACCGAGGCAGAGGGCAAGGGGCTGCTGCCCTGCGCGGGGAGGTTTGTGCCCTTGGCCCTGCCCCGCTGCAAAGCCAAACAGCACCATGGCCCCAACAGCAATGCTAGCTCTGACCTCTCCAAGAAGCTAGAAGAAAACAAATTGAAATGCCAAAATTATAAAAAAGAGAAATTTTCAGAAAATCCCATACAGTCAGGCTCAGCAGTGACCTGAACAGGTGACAGCAGCAACGCCACCAGGAACTACCAAAGCTGCCCTTCCCTGGCATTTTCCTCTTGCAAGTTTCCACAGCTGTGTTTGTGCTCTGGAAAGAGGGAAGGAAGAGCGGCTACAGCTAGCCCAGCTCACCAGCCAGCATGGAAAGCGGGCACTTGCAAATGCCACAGATGGCCAGAACGAGCACACCAAGATGAGGCTGCAGCCTTCTGTGCCGTGCCTGCTAACACAGGTCTAGTGAACAACCCCCAGGACAGGTTCTGGCCATTAAACATGCGATGCTCAGCCTGCTGCCTGCACCCATGCGTACATGCTTTGCAAGCACTGGGAAGGAGACGTAACCTCAAGGTTTCATTTGGGCTCCCCAGCACAGCCCACCAGCAGGGTGGTGCTCTGGGAGGCAGAATTTCTAAAAGCCTCCAGAGATCCCAAGCAGAGGAAGCTCGGAGCTCGCCGGCATCAAACACTTATTGCTCCAACCGATGGGTATGATAATAGGGATCTTTTTTTCCTTTAATTTAAACTATGCCTATTTATGTGCCACTGACTGAAGAGGACAGTGAATTAAAGTGCACATGAAAGAAAATCATAGCCCTCAGCACTTGCTCTCAAACACTCTTTTAAGTTTGTTTGATGAAGGGCTGCTGTGTTTTGTCACTGAGCACGATTGCCTCGATTATCACGTCTTTGTTTTGAATACCCACCTCAGAAGTCATTAAATACTTGCTTCTTAATGAGAAAAGATTGGTTTTAGACAATAAATCACTTAAATGACATCTGCTAAAGAAAAAAGAAATTCAAAGAGCCAAATTCCCCCAACTCCTTTTTGCATATTTTCCCCTCGGTTTCAGATTTAGAGAGAAAAGACGTTTGTATAATCCATCAACAGCAGCTTTCTCCTAGGGGAAGTGTGAACAGACCACAGAAAAGGCTCCACTTGGCTTTGACTTGCAAAACCACTTCATGGACTACTTTGAAACAATTCAGCCAGCGGGATATGAGCACTGTATATTGGTGTTGCCCCAGATTGTTTTGTTTTTATTCATAAGATTATTTCGGTGAAAGCAGGCTGACTGAAGCTTAATTTTACTAGCAATTGTTAAATAATTCAATACCCATCTTTTCTGTCTCTTTAATGCCTCTGAAAAATCAAAACCCTTCACAAATTAAAGGCCAAATCCTGTTTACTCTTTCCTTTTCTAAAGCAACTTTGACATCAATAAAGGCTGTTTTTGTGACTAGGGCTCAGATTAGAAGTTCTGTCAGTGCAAGTATTTATTTATTTTTAAATCAGAAGCATGCTTTTTCTTTTTTCTTCCTTTTAATTAAAACACTTCTCTTATGTAAAGACTTAAAAACACAAAGGCAAATTCTTCCAGGGTGGCTAGCCACCTTTCCTCATGGAAATGACTTGTATTAGCATTTTATATCAATAAATGATGACTCCCTTCAGGAGGGAGGATTTGCTCTCCCACCCTCTGCTCACCTCCGCAGAGGACAATCCTGGAGGCTAATTGGCCCTGACCCAGTTATAAAGGCACTTTAGGAAAATTCGCTGTTGACTTTGGTGCCCAAAGAAGGTCTTGAAGCTTTATATGCAAGACTCCTTCAGTTTAGCGGAGCAGTGGTTTCAGTGAAAACAAGCCCCCACTTAAACCTGCACCAAGCTGGTCTGAAGGCTTGGGACTAGAAAGAGAGCTCCCCTCCATCCCAGGAGAAACCCAGCCTCCTCCAGAGCAGCAACCAGCACCCAAACCCTGTTACCTAAAAGTGTACAAAAAAAAACCACCTCTGGACGGTCACTTGGCCAAACTGGCTGTGAGATATGGCATAACAATTCGTGTCAAGAAGATGGTTGATATTAATAAAGAAGGGGGAGATGTGCGAGTGTGGCCATGGGGGTCGGCAAGCCCCATGGTTGATACCATCAGACTCTTAATGATGAGGCCATCATGAATGTAAAAGAGTTTAGAGGGAACAAAGAAGGGTGATTCAGGAGATACCACGCAGTTGCTTGTTCTCCAGCCATTAAGGCATGGAAGTTGCTGGGTGTTTGCTGTTGCTATTATATGCAAAGTTGTTTGACCAATGAAGAGTTGTTTTTGAAAAGGACTGCTGTGGGGAGAAGGGTATAAGAGGGGAGCCTGCTCTCAAGATGAAAAAGGCAACACGATATAATGAAGTTATGTCATCAATAAAGAAGCAGGAAAAAGGAATGAATAGGGACCGGCTAGCAGAACGGAGACCAGGATGGGAACAGGCACATTGATCGCCTCATGAAGATAGGTTCGGCCAAACTCAGCAAACCACTCAAAGCTCGTACTGAAAGTCACTGGAAATAGGTGCACCGGAGCTGGGAAGAAGCTCAAGCTGAGAGAAGTGGACCTGTGCACACAACTGCCCCTGGCTGGTAAGCAGTTGCGCATTATGGGGAATCATACGTCCTTAGGAACAAAGACTGTCCTGGTAACCTTACAGCTTATTCTCCTTATTAACAATCAGACAGTTTATGAGCCTGAAATACGGGACCAAATTGAGGTCAAGGTGCGGGTATGTATAGGCATACTCGGGTTTAGTATGGAAAAACAATGTTCTGTATGTTTAGAAGGTTCGATATTCATGTGTGCATGTTGGTAGAGCATAGACTCTCCACGCAATCAGCATTGTTTACTTGCCTTTTATAAATATTACTAAATTCAGATTGAGTTGAGACTTCATTTATAACACGGCCAAGCATGAGCCCACTCAGGTCCATGCATCAAGACTGTGTCACAACACGCTGCTGTCTACAGTGACAACGTTGGCCCCGATGCTCAGAGACTGCAGAAATGTTGATCCTTTCTTCCAGAAGCTTTTCTCTATTTTATAGAAAATTCGCATAGCTTGTGGGGTCCGCTCCCAAAACCTGGTGTTAGGTGGGAACCTTGCCATCCCTGCCAGTGGGGTTTGGATCAAGCCCAGCTCCTGGCTGAGACCAACAGTCGCAATCAAGGACAGTCTTTTAAAAATCATAAATGTTCTGAAATTAGATGTGGCATTAACAAACGTGTACAGCTGGTCAGCACATGGGCTACCATTAACCATCTACATATGCTTAAACCTCAGGTGTGGGAGCTTTATAGTGTTTCAGGCATTGACATAAATCTGTTCATCCTGTAAAACCTGACACTATTACAAATTATTAGACACCCTTCTTTTATGCTCTGTACTAAATTATGTAATGTTAAAAATGACCAGACAGAGAATTCATCAAAAAAAAAGGCATGACATAAAAAGGCAATCTGAGCTTCGAACCATCCAAAGCTCATAGCAGGTTTCTCACACCACAGGGAATCTCTGTGAAGTCTGAGAGCTTAAAATTAGCACTCTGGTGAAAGTCACTTTGTGCAGTGAGTTGGGGTTCACTTCTCCCCAATACATTTAAAGTCAAAATCAGGAAAGTCAATTAGACCTTTTTTTTTTTTTTTTTTTTTCCTCTGTGGCTTCAAATCATCACCAAAAAACTCATAACTAAATGGCAAGCCCACACTGACAAAACTAAAAAGGTTTCTGTAAAACTACTTTTGAAGCTGGTAAAATGCTTGATGGTTGTAATTTAATCCAGAGATGGATGACAAAGTTTATTGAGATCAGGATTCTGACCTAAACCTTCTCTTTCCCAGAATATAGGTCCAAGCAAGACTGCCCCAAATTAAATACTGATGAAAAAAATCCCTCTATGTCTTCTGGTAGGCTGTTTACAAGTTGTCAGAGGCCTCTGTTCTGACCTGTGCCAGCCAGGAGTGGCCTTAATTTTAAAAGTGATATACATGGAAGCGCGAGTCTCCAGCAAGCACACCAAAGACAGCCAGGGTTTGATTTATTCAGATGTTTACATAAGGTGCCTGTACCAGCTCTTCCCAGGAGCACTCACAACCTGTGGCAGTACATCCACACTGATCTCAGACTGGTCTAAGGTTGGCTCCAACGTTTACGGAGGACGTGGGGATTTTTGCTATAAACTTGGCAGCAGGATGTCGCTCCCCTGGACAAGCAACTGCAGCAAGTAGAGGGCTTGGAGGGGAATCAGACTTCAAAGATTAGAAAGCATTTGTGTGGTCAACACAGAGCTTTGTTTTCTTTGATCTGCTTATGAAAAGGGGCTTCAGAGACGGATCACCAGAACCATTATTTTATCTTTGTGTTTGATTTAAACTTTATATAAAGCCATTACAGAGCTCCGTAAGTGTTCTGCAGCTGTTGTGACATTCACATACATCCAATCCCTCTAAGCAAACACCTGCACACAAGCATCTTCTCAGACATACCAGGTGAGGTTCCCAAACACAAGTTAGCATTATCACCCCCTGTCTGGCTCTTATGGAAATCAGCTTTCCCTTTGACTTCCAAAGCAGCAACGCCAGAGGAGTGAGAACATTTTACACCTGTCTTTACACAGAAATGGGAACATTCCTGCAGTTCGGAGATGCTAGTTAAAGTCAGGAAGCACTAATTTTTAAGAATATGCAGCGTTTGTACAAACAGCTTCCTAGGGAGCTTGAGATTTTTCAAAAACATAACCCCCAAGAAATAATCCTTGAAACTCTGCCCAGCCCTCACAACATCACCGGCATGTAACAGTCTGCAGCAACTCAGACTTGCTGGAAGCCTTCTAATAAGACTGCCATGCCGAGTACTTGAAAGTTGGTGAAAATACAGCAGTTTAAGCAAGCCTGTCTAGAGTTTTCTAGAGGTTTTGATGTGCTGGTGTAATATGCTGTCCCTGCAAAGGTGCAGATGCAGGAATGTCATCCTAAACATGAAAGCTCACTTGCATCATTCTGCATGATGGGAAAAGGAAAAGTTATTCCTGAGAACTGCTTTATTGCTGTGGATATTTAAAGGTTTGAGCATATCCCGTGTGTACAAAAGCTTCAGGCTGTAACAGCTGCCTGGAAAAAGTCTCAATGGCTAAATTAAAGAGGAAAGAACACACCAATCAATTAAAATAAAGAAAACACCACGTTTCTGTGCTTGTGAAAGCCATCAGGGGATGATGGCTGCTGTAAGCAGTTAAGGAAGTATCTAGCTGTTTCTGAAAAAATATATGTAAGTATATATAAAATAATAGTAATACCACCACCACAAATCCCTATGGTCTTACTACAAATGAAACATGCCAAGAGTGGGAAACCTCAATGTTATTTGCAGCCTGTGTCCAAAGGGGCAGTTTATAGGGAACACCACAAGCATGTTGGTGAGCTGTAGAACTAGGCACCTTCTCTCCACTCACATGACATTCAATAATCTAAATCCCCTTTTATTTCTTCCATCTCAAACTCGGCATCATTTACGCAACCAGGATGAGAGCTCTCTTTCATAAGTATGTTGCAAGAGCAAATCCATTAGCAGTTGAGGCTGAGATAACAGGTAATTGGGTGGGTTTACTCAAATTATTTTCATCTTTAGGAAAAAGAAACAAACACCACCAGCTTTTCTGTTCTTTTACAATCCATAGCTCTCAAAACCAATTTCCTCCTCACAGTGATCTTAATACTAATTACATGAGCTTTTGCCTTCCAACACCACTAAAGATTAAGTACCACATAAAACAGCCGCAGCCAAGCCTCATCCCAAGTCCAATTTAACCTTCTAGCTGGCTCCCAGCTGGCCCCAGCACACCACGTGCCTGCAAAGATGCCTCTGTCGCCTCTGAAGCCACCCAGGACCCTTCCTTCAGCCTCAACACAGTTAAGGGGGCTTGCTAATTACTACAGCTATTCAGCAATGTTTTTGCCTCCCAGACTGAGCAGATCCACCAGAAAAGTGCAGAAAATGCAAAGCCAGTAAATGCATTATATTCCAAATATTCTACCAGTGTGACCACCAGGGTCACAGCACTCTTGATGGACCCACCAGCCAAGCACCAAGATTCAAGTCTCTTCTCTCTGGAGGCTCATGCGCTCAACTGCCAGTAGGAAAGCATGACACCCCTAATTTCCATGTTCAGGTAAGTGTCCTCATCCTCAAGTCTGCTTAATATGCACTATCTGCTTACTTGGCTTCTTGAAGAGACAAAGATGCAAGAGTGCATTTAATTGTTTTCCTGAATCAGACCCCTGGAGCCATCAATATGTCACATTCGTAATTATAAATCATGAGTCTTGCAACTGGAGCGCAATCAGCAGATCTAGCCATAAATCTTCCAGATATCAGCAATTTCTCCAAAGCTGCTTTTTGACAAAACCTGATGCAGCATGAACTAAATGAGTCAAGCAGAAGAAATCGCTGGTGCTGGAGTTCACAGCCCAGCACTGCTGTAGCAGCAGACAGGCTCCATACCCTGAAAAGCCCCCAGAAAATCATGATCTGCCAAGTGGGAAATGAATCTGTCCTGGAGACAGCAAGAAGGCAGATCCCACCCTGGGAATAACCTGCTGCCAGATCAGGTCAACATGCAATTTCACAGCATTCCAAAAGACCTGTTTTGGGCAGGACACAGAAAGCATCAGTTTTCTTCTGTTCTTCCTTGATACGCAGGTTTTCTGGACCCTCAGTAAACATTTATTGAGGACAATAATAACAAAGGACTGGATAAATCTTGGCTACATCTCCTAGTGCAAAGAACTTCCAGATATGTACACACGCATGGATTCCTTTATACATACAAATTAATAACATTTGAACTAGAAAATTCAAATATCTTCACCAGAGCTCATGCTGATGCAGAAAAGGATCTATATGACGACTGTTTAAAATGTCAGTTACTGTCTGCCTCTTCTATGAGGACTGATTTAGACATCATATGTTACGCTGGGCAGAATTTTATCTTCTGGGCAGAAAGTAGTCAGAGGAGGTCCGTAAACCTGGCAAGGAAAGTCTAGCTGTGAAATGCATGCACAACAGAGTGCTAAGATCGAAGGTGTCTTTGTGTATCAGAATTTTAAATGTTAATAGAAAAAATAGTCCAGGAGATGTATTACAGAATCCAGGTATTATAGCAGTCCTAGTCATTCAAAAAGACTTTCTTTGGGAAAATTATTGGACAGAGCAGCAACCTGGAGCCAGTTTGGGACCAGGCCATATTTTAGATGAGTTTCATGCCATCAGCACTCTGCCTGGATAATTATATCTTGTGAATAATCCATGAGAGAAAATTGCCTCCAAACGTGTTCCCACAGCTGTCTGTCTCTGGTCTCCACTGCTGAATATTTGGTAGGGGCTGTCACACCAGGGCTCACGGGCACGCTGGAGCCTCTGTCTCAGGCAGGGGAATTGCTCTTCAGGCTGCCATAAAACTCGTGCACCACCGATATGAAACAAGCAAAGAAAACCAAGACACGCACACACACATCCCCCAAAAAGGAACAAACTGCCTTTTTCCACTCCCACTCTTATCTTAAAAGGTCACCCTAAAACTAATGTACCTTTGTATATGGTAATTTAAGAATTTCCTCTAATCCCACGCATAATTACATGGAGTACTGCACTGGCATCCCTTTCATACACATACTGTCATGAAGTGCATAGTTTTCATAGCATTATATGACAAAAAAATAACTGTAGTCATTTATTTCTGGTCTGTATGTGGTTACACAACATAATGCAAAGAGACAGTATTTTTCCATTAGCTTTTTGTTGTGGACACTACCCATTTATCTTTCTCATAATCCTTCCCCCAGTGCATGTTAACAACGTTATTTTAGTAAGTTGTTTAATTATTTAACATCACCATGAGGCTACTGGGTCTGGTACAGAAGCTGTTTCCCAGAGCAGGGCACAGAGGCACTGCCCATCCGCCCTGGCTCTTTCTAACTCCTGTGCCCCAATTTCCACGTGCCACAACCCAAAGCAGCAGTGTCTACGTTACATCCCCCATATTTAGGGGCTGTCAAGAGGAAATAACTGAACTCTGCATGCAGCACAACCTCAGCCTCCCCCCTACACTGAGCTATTCTCTTCCCAAATGGACTTGTCCCATACCTAAAGCCTGAAGGGGTTGGGGCAACATTTCAGAGCTGCCGACCATGCAGGCCTCTCAGCATTGGAACAAGCTAAGATTTATTTTTATAAAGTTTGCCTGGAAAGGAAATGCACTTTTTATTCAAGAAAACACGGTGCCATATTTCATGAATTCACACTTAGTTCATTATACAGGAATAATCACCTCATTCCTTATGATTTGCAAAAACTTAATGCTATAATTGAAGTAAAGCGACTGTCGAATGCAGTTAAACATAAAACCGTATAGATCTACACAGCTCCTATACCCCCCTGTGTTTCTGCACATCGTTACCAAATAACACCTCTTCCCAAAGCACTCCAGCAAAAACCCTCCCTGGCTTGGGTTTGTGTTACAGCCCAACAGGCAGCCTCTCTGAGCTGCCTCCTGTTACCATTCGATATCCAGTCTCTATAAGCTGGCTTTCTCATTTTATCTTTCCCCATTTTGCCCCGTCACACCTCACTGACAGAACTGGAATGGTCCCCAGCTCTGTGACATACCTGATGGGCAGTGAGGGGTCCCCAGCGTCCCACCAGTCCTTGGGGGGGCTGATGTACATGCACCACAGCTCCCAGCTGTACCCATGGGCAGAGTTCTCGTAGCGCTGCACCTCAAAGTTGTCCTGCTTGATGTTATCGATGGAGGGAAGAATGACCCTTCTTCGATTCTCCTGAATTCGTGAGAGTACTGGCTCAGCCCTGGGTGGTAAAAAGAAGCAAAGTACAGGAAAAGACCACTAATTTCTCCCCAGTTTGCACACACTGTTGCTTTTCTACAGCTTGTACACTTAAATGAGGATGAGGAAATGTGTCTTGTCACTGTTCAGTACCTAAAAGGGAATTTCGTGGACCCCTCTCTGCTGTCATTCACAAGTGGCATCCTGCCTTCAAAGAGATATAGCAAAACCCACCCAGTGGGGGTCGGTGACCAACACGAGGCCCCTCGCAGCGCCAGCGAGCAGTCCTGGACTGCAGTGCACTACCCCTGTCCTACTGATCCACTCGCCTCTGCTTCTATCAGCACAGAAATTGTGCTCGGAGACAATGCATTTACACCGCCAGGATTAAAAAGTTATTCCTGAAAGGCTTGCCAAGCTTTGTCAGCCACAAGGGAGATGCAGCGAGAGGTTTCAGCACTTGCATTTGATGGGATTTCCTGCCTGGACGCATCCCTTGCGTGGGCCTGCAATCGGAGTACACAGATGCAGCCCTGCATGTTTGGGGAGTTTTAGCACTCTCCTACACAACTGACTACTTCTATGAAAATTCATGGACAAGCTGAGGCTATCAGCGCAAGGAAAAAATGATTTTCACAAACTAAGGCATTAAGCTGTTGAAATGAATTAAACCTCTAAAACTACAACTTATCTCTTCCCGCAGAGCCAGTACACCATGTTTTCTCTGGTATGCTGGTTTAAAAAAGCATTATTAAAGAGTAATTCCATATTCAGAACTTTTTAAATTTCAAAATTTCTTTATTTTTTAAACGGAGCTTTCCTGATACTGCTACTAAAGTAGCAAAGAAATCAGCCAAACCATTACCTAAGGGCCAGACTTGCAGTATGGACTGATGCAACAGCCAGGAAAGGCTCTGAAAAAGTGGTCACTTTCCACAGAAGAAATAGACACTTTCCATAGAAGAAATATGGACCATCAAAAGAGACAGGTGAGGAGAAGGCTCAAGAAAAAGGCTCTATAGCTACAAAATTCATCTTGGGGACATGCAAATGTGCCCAGAGTAGGGGTATGCTCAGCCTCACCTCGGCAGCCCAAGAACCAGTGACAGAGCAGGTCTGGTCTGCCAACACAAGGAACAACTTCCACTCTTGGTGCCTCCAGCAATAGCAGCAGGTACAAAATATCAGAGAGCCATGCCCATGCTGCAGAAATGCTCCCTCTCTATCCCTAGAAAAGCTGTTTCAAGAGCTCAGTAAATTGTAGCTTCCTCTGTATAGCAATAAAATTCGGTGTGAAGACTTAGTGACCTTGAAAGGAACGTTTAGCTGGGAATACAGATATCAACATAAGAAACAACTCCTAAATACACTCTTCACATGTGCTGTTGTTATGAAAAATCCCGTAACTGCACAGAATTCTTTGTTGATGTTAAAGCCTTTTTCTAGTGGATGTTGCTCTCTGGTCAAATTAGACGTAAGTTAGTAGCTTCTACCTCCAGTTCTCTAAACTTGGACCATTTATTTTTTATACTTTGTTAGAGAGAAAAACCACTCTCAGTTTCTTCTCATGATTTAGATTCACAGAAGCTTAAACCACTTGAACTCAAATGTTTTGAATCTCTCCAAAAAAAGTCCATATGAAATACCTTTCGCTGCTTCTGCGCCTCTGCACTTATTCTTTGCTGCAGAAGAAACAAATCAATCTAAAACATCAGCCTTCCCCAGTGGGATCCAGCTGCAAAGGGCAAGAATGCGGGAAATGCTTTCTCTTTCAATCCCTTGCTGTCTGCTTTTTTTTTTTTTAAAACTTAAAGTACTTTGGGCTAAGAGAACAGGAAATCTACCTGAATCTACCCGAAAAACAAACTAGAGTGGATGGGGGGGGGGGAGGAGCGTCCATCAAAGGGGGGAATAGGAAATGATTAGAGAAAACAAGAGCAAGGAAAGATATTCCTTATGTCATCTCAACGTATCTCATCAGTGGCCATTTGGTACAGAAAGCCAAGATTAATAAGCCAGGGGTTTTCACACACATCCTTACAGAAGGACAGACCACCCTACATGGCAGCGGACACCCCGTGCACACACACTAACAGGGACCCCGAGGTCGAGCACCTACCAGCCAGCCGTGAACTCCACGTGGGCATCAAAAAATCCAGTGACCTGGCCCGTGGCAGCCTTCCAGCCCTCGATGCGCGCACGGATCAGGCCCTCCCTCTTCTGGTTGCGCACCACCTTCACCAGCCCCGGGTATCGTTTGTTGACATATTCCTCCAGCGGCGCCTTCAGTTCCTCTAGAGGAGAAGTACCAGAGAGCCCGTTGTAAAGGCACAACAGTTTTCACCTGAAACCAGCCGGCTGTACTGACGGATACCAGTGTGACTTACTGGAACCAGACACCACCCCTGGAAGGGACGTAATTATTGGTAACTAAGATTCAGTCAACGCTGCCTTGCAAGAGACCACTTTCACAGACCTGACTTTGGACTGACCTTGATAGGATTAGAGATGTTTTGGCTTTATAAAAAAGAGCCTCAGAACCATGTATCTTATGTTCATTGGGAACTGCAGATCATGTAATTACGCTGCCTATGCCTGTACACGGCTGTGGCTGAGAACAACATGGATTTCTCCGTCTGCAGTTATGACCAGCATCAAACTTTGCTGTACTTACAAGTTGTCAGCGGAGCACAAACAACACTCTGGGTTTTTGAGGGTGAAAGCATATGAAGGGTTGCATGCAATAAGTGGAAAATACCAGTATATTTTCTCAACAATTTGGAAAAGCGTCCAAAATTTCAACTGCCCCATTTGAGAATCTTTGAGATTCTCAGACTAAGATTTAGTTTCAGTTCATAAGACTGGAAACCATCCCATGTACGGGCACAACGCGTTAACCTGTCACGTGCACCCTTCCACCTTTTGAAACACTCTGCCCAACACTTAAAACAAACAAATAAATACCAATTTCCAACAGATGTGCCCCACTACACACGTACTGCAGTGAGAAGAGCCACCAGCCTCCCGTTACAGAAGCCACATTCTGTGCCTGGCTTTTCTAGTGCTCTGCCTTAGTCCTTTTACCTCCTGGTCAGTTCATACCCCTCACATACACTCCCTTTTCCAGAGGAAAAAAAAAAATAAAAAAGATCACCAGATCACCACTAACATAATCCACAGGTTATAGCAACAAAGTGGTTCCTACGTGAAGAAAACAGCAGTGGAGAGCAGAAAAGTAAACACTAAGTCCCATCTGTTGGGCTTAGCTCGAGATTGCATCAAAGGATACGGGATCCTCTCTTCCCTTTCCCTCCACGCCTTCTGCCAAGTAAATAAAATGTGCTTTCTTCAAACCGCCTTTTTGGGATGGTTCCCCTCACATACCAATTTCCCCAAAGTCTCATTTCTCTTTTATGCTGAAATGGGAATAAAAAGAATAAAGCAAATGAGCCCCTTCCTCAACTCAGTGCATCTGCATCACATACATACATAACTCAGCAACTTCCATTTCATGCTGAGCTACTCAGAGAAAAACCAATGTTTTATGGAGACAACAACTCTTCTGAATGGTTTTAAGGAGACAGGGACATTGGCATATGAAACCCCACAAGTCCAGTACCAGCCTTTCACCTGTTTTGTCATTAATACTGCAGACCACAGCATTATAATAGATTGAACAATTAAAACACATTTTAAAAAATTGAAGTTCTAAGCTTACCCCGTTGATGGGAAACAGGAAAAACATTCATGAGCAGCTTGAAGGAGAGTGTAGCTCTAGTGAGCCAGGAAGAACTGTAACTTTACCTCCTGAGTGTGGTGACAGGTGGAGCCTGGGAGGTGCCTACCCCATGGTGCTGTGTAATGGGCAGAAACCCCCAGGGGAGCCATAGCTGCATCCTCCTCCTGCCTGAAGGGGTGCTGGGTGCCAACAGGTACAGAGCACACAGGCCAGTTCAGCACAGCTGTGCACGTGTCAAACATCACAAGGCTGGACCCCCTGTGACCAGGAAGGGATGCTGAAGATGTTTGGGACTGAGCATCATTTTAACCTTGCACCTCCATCAGCAGAGGTCAGAGTTGCCCTCCCCTGCCCACAAGAAGTATCCCTAAGGGACTGCTTCCCAAGTGCAGAAATGCTTGGAGACAAAAGCTTTAACCAGACATGGGAAACGTGGCATCTCTTTGTGCTATAGGCCTCCTGCACAACCTGGCACAGATTTCTGGGCTAGTTTCCCTGCTTCCCTCCCATTTTGCCTCAGCACTTGCCTTCTTGGACAAGAATTTGCTTTTCTCATGTGCCTGTGTAAGCCCTCACAACAGGACGGCTGCACACCTGTGTTAGCCTCAGGCAGCCTCTCGCACTTGTGAGCAGCTCTGCAGGAAGAGGGCACGTTGCACAGCAGGCAATGAGCATGTGGCACATCTGCCTTGGTATGAGGAGGTATCTCCCCAGCGTCCAGCCAGCAGGGTGGGCTTTGGATGTTGTTTCTCAGCACGTGCAGAAGTTCAGGTGTGAAAAAAACAGTATCAGGGACCACGCATGAAATCCCACTCTCTGGGAATGCTCTGCAAAATTCCCATTTGAGTATCAAGTCATCCCTGCAGGACTGACATGGCTGTGCTGAAAAGCATCAACAGCAACACTGCTGGAAATTAGCATGTCCACAAGATACTGCACCAATGACAATTTTAGCATGACATCCAGCTCAGAAACACCACTGCTTCATTCCTCCTAATCAAAAGAGTGTCTAAGCAGCCCACGAACCCATAAGATATCTGTATGGGTGGATCTACAGGGGCTACATCTGTCAGTGTGATCCCAGCTGAGCACTGCAATGGAAGTTGGATACCCCTTTCTCTTATATATCTCATGGCATCCCATGCATCCTTCACAGATGCCTACCTGGGCCATCCTTCACAACACACCCACATCATTCCTGAATCTCAGTTGTTACAGATGCAATCAATACTTGCACATGGAGGCATTTGTGAACATTTGGTCTTTGCCATTGCACAAGCCACTTACGGGAAAGATTTGCAGAAAGAAACCATACTGAAAATGCCAGGAGGTTCAATTTCAATCCTCCCTTTTGTTCTCCATCTGTCTGTATTGATCTTCACTGAAGGGCGAGTCCAAGAAAGTAGAATCCAATAGACCTGTTGCTCTATTAAAAAAGCTCAGCTGTCAGCCATAATGACTTATGTTACGTATTGCAAAGTATTTTGTCACCTACATGAGCTTTCTGGGAAATAGGCCTGCCAGAGAAATTGAACCACCTGATGCCACTAGAAGTGACTATGCCATGGACATTAGCCCTGAAACAACTGAAGGAACATCCACTGCTCCATGTTCCATGCTGCTATTCCTGTCCCCAGTAAAGCCCCCAGAACCAACGGTGGGAACTACCCAGTGGCACAGAAAGAAAGGAGCAAAGACCAAGGCCTAGGGAGTGGACCATGTGTCCTCTATGCCCCTAAGGAAAACACAGGAGTGTTTGCAAGGCTGAGCCAGGTGGGAAAAGTCCACAGAGCCTAAGGCTGTTATCAGAAACTGCAGGCTGGGGGACACCCGGGTCGGAGCTGGGAATGCTCCAGTGCCATGGGAACACCAGCACTCCCTTCTGCCCCGCGCTCTCGCTTGCCTGAAACGCTGAAGCTATTGTGGGCTGGAATCCTACAGCAACCTACAAAAGAAACTCCTTCAGTGGTCAATAAATGAAGGTGCAAATTTTGGCAGTGAGACTCACATCCAGGCGAGTCTCTGAAGCTTTCAATGTTTGCATGTAAATATTCAATATGAAACTGTGAAAAGGGAGTAGGTGTGTGAACCAATTCTTGGATGGAGATAGAGGCCAAGCTGGTCCCACAAAGTGCCTTCAGATCTTAACTTTATGGCTGACTAAAGCCAAAGAAATAGGGACAAACCAACAAGGCTTGCTGCTCCCCTCCCACCTCAGCAGGGACTGAAAGCCTGAGTCCTGATTGTCAGTGGGATGGCACCAGGTCAGCTGCAATTAAACAATCCATCTTCAGGTTTGAGCAACTAGAATAATTAGGCCAATATCTAGGAAAAGCTAAGACTCAGCTTCTTGCAAGTCTGTTAAAAACTGACCTCAACACACATGCACACACACTGCAAGCGAGCCAGCTCCTGGGAGAGCGCACACAAACCACGGCTGTTGGTGTTGAAACCAGCTGCAAAACCAGACAGTGATACATCAAGTCACCAATAATACTTCACACGGAGGCAAATTACAACCGCTAGCATGTGTACCTGGGTGTAGTCAGCTACTCTAAGCAGACTTTTATTCAAAGGTTTTCTTTTATACCAGAAGGTTTGCTTTTCAAAGAGATATTATCCCAGATTAAAAACATTAGAAGGCAGACAGCAAAAAAAAACAGGTGTTGATTAAGCAACAGACTCAGACAAAGTGTGCAACTGTGAGATAACGCAGCATCTCAGGGGCATGCTGCTGCATCCCTCCAACAACCTACGAAACATGTTATCACTCAGAAACACAACCTGTGCACTCACTTTGTAATTACACCCCTACAACAAACACAAACAAAAGCAACCTCCAAAAAAAGTCTTTACAAAGTATAACGTGCAGCTCTAGGGGGAAAAGGACTCAAACTACAACTCCCCAAGCTTCTTCCTTGATGAAGGGATTTTCTTCCAGTTACAATACGTTCTTATCTTTTATCTATTTACAGCTCAGATAGGAAGAATCAGAACATCCACATCTATTAACTTTTAATCTCTCACTGCATACTTTTAAGTTATGCAGTGTTGTTGTACAAATCACATTACAACAAAGCTGAGGGCAAAAAGCGTCTACGGAGCCTTCAGGAGCAGTTTGTTCCAGTCTGAAACTGCCAAACACCAAGAGGCTTTGCTCCCATCTCTGTAAGCATTCAGTGGGCTGCCTGAAGGGCAGACGCCAGACTGAGGTGCGCAGAGTACACACATCTCACCTCCATCCCTGCAACTAATTTTAAAACTTGAAGCTGACTTGAAAATCCCAGGGGTCTTTTAATACTTGGGTTGGGAAAACATGTTACTCTTACATTACCTATACATATTCCCAACCTCTATTTCCTCTTTATGTTTGTGAGAAGTATTTCCTAGCAAAAACTGCACCAGAACCCCGCATCCCCCCGGCTTGCAGCCCACAGCCACAGGTTCTCGTAAGTCTTCAGTGACTTGCCCAGAGGTTGCTCCTAGGAACCCACCTGGTTTTAATATTCCTACTGCTTTTGAGACCCCACTCTCTGAAGGTCAGTCTCCTGCCTGGTGTACAAAACAGAGCCCAAAGGCTTTGTGACAAGCCGTACACCCACAGAAGCCACCCCTCAAACAGACACAGCTGCTCACCAAAAGGCTCCAGTAACTCCTCACCTCGTTCAATGGAAGCCACCCGCATGCAATCCCACCCCTGCTGCTTGGCACTAGCACTTGCTTCTCCAGGAGCCATCGCTAAATCTTACAGCTTATGAGAATCTATTTTCCTGTAATTATTTTCCTATTGAAGATAAATCCATGTATTACAATGATTTTGTTTGCAATATCCGAAGTATGAACTGCAAGATGTTGCTATTGCTGCTCACAATTATTTCCTACCATTAGTGTGAACTATGTGACAACGTTATTGCCATTAATAATTTTTTGCTGTCATTGAAACTCCTTGAAGATGCAGACAATGAACGCATAGGTCCAAGAGATATGTATTTGTTTGCATCATTTCTTTTACAGGAGAAAACTAGACTATTATACGCTTGGGATGAGCTCTCCATAAACATCTGCCAAGTTACCTCATTATCTTCCTCAAATCCCTCCTTAAAAATCTCATTTGTCATGATGCCTACAAAGACAACAGCGTAGTGCTGACATTATTAACTAACCCTACTGGCTAACAGCATCGCCTGGTTCCCTCAAACTGTTCCCTACTCCCATTCTCCTTTTATACTTCCCCAGGAAGGTCTGTAAGGATAGAACCACCTTGGTGCTCACATTCTGTCAAACCCTGCTCTTTCACAAGGGACTCTGGATGCTCACACTCCTGATGCGGTCAATGCAGCCTCTTGGTGGGATGCACAGAGCATGCAACCACCGTGTATAAGGAGGTTGGCTTTTCCTAGCTCCCGCACACATTGTAGGCATTTCTGCTCCCTCAGTGTAGCTCCTCTACCTGCATCTCCCTCCCCAGCCAGGTGGGTGCCACAAGGCACTCTGGCACAACCCAAGCACCTTGGTCAGCCCGGCTAAAACAGGCACAAAGAGGAAATCCCACAGCTGTGAGTGCTCGAGCACACACCAGGCTTTAGCCACCATCGTGGTGCTGTCCTGTCAACACCCTGCCACCACCCAGCCCCACCACCAAACCCCCCCCAGCACTGCCACAGCCCTTGCAGCAAGCCACCAGGGAAAACATTGGCTTGCAACCTCAGTGGTGGATAAAGAGATTTCATTCCACATCCTCAACACCAGCTGCAGTCTCAGCTTACTCAGGGGATGAAGCTTTTTGAAAGCATTCATTTCACTGTCTCATGTCTTTCATGAGTGTCTCCAGAGTCCTTGACTCAATATTAGTGCTGCATACTGAATGGCTGGTGGAGGCTGTTCAGAAACATATTTCTTTGTGCATAGCAGTGGGTACAAAAGCTCAGTAATTATTACCAAGGGGTTCTCTAATAAAGAGAGCTCTTCTCTTCACCCCATTGGCATGGTTCAGTTTTGAGTAGCAGCATCTCATTTTGGTATTTCAAACTGGGCAATACTAAATACTGCAATAACAGGTCACCTGTGTTTCCTCTTCACTATTTGAATTGTTCCAGCTCTGAAACCCCACAGCTTCACTGGTGTGCATCACCCTAGCTTCTGCACTAGAGCTGCTGTGATTTCCATCAGCTGTGGAGCTGGCCTCCTGTTTCTTCTACTAGTAATTATAATTCATCAGCTTTCTATGGTGCTCATTACTGTGGGATTTGAGTGCCTATTTTTGCAGGCTTGAGTAGCTTGCTGTGTACCATCTCATCTCACTGCAGACAGACGAGTAACCTCTCAGACTCCCTGTTCTTCCCTTCTCATCACAGAATCCACAGCCCATGTCTATTATTTTTTTAAATAATATTGGAAGCGTGCAATGTAAATGAAGGTGGCAGTAATCGAAGTGACAACCATTTGCTGATCTTCGTGAAATTTTAACTGCTCAAGTGATACCAACTGCACACTGGAAGAACAGATCTGGGAAGAATTCAAGTCTGAAAATGCTTCCATGTGACATTTAACCTCTGGAAAATTTGCGTTATCAAAAGCCAGAAGGGAAGGCATTTTGACGGTGAGATTGCAAGAAGGTTGAACCAAAACACAAGTATCTAACACAGGAAACCTAACATCTTCCTCCACATTTTTTCATGGCCTGTCTTACATGGGTCTGTATTGGGTTTACGTTGCCAGGTTTTGGTAGCAGGGAGGCTGCAGGGGTGGCTTCTGCAATAAGAGCCCAGAAACTGCCCCATGTTAGATAAGGGCCAGTTTCATCTGGCTCTAAAGGGACCAGAGATGAGCCAGTGAGCAAGGCTGGTTGCGCCTCTCTGAGAGCAGATTTAAGAAAGGGCAAAAGAAAACTGCAGTGCAACAACAGCTGGGAAGCAAGGAGTAAGAGCCAGCCCTGCAGCCCCCAAGGTCAGTGCAGCAGGAGGTGCTCTAGGCACGCAGTAGAAATTCCCCTGCAGCCTGTGGAGAGGCCCCTGGTGGAGCAGGCTGTCCCCCTGCAGCCCATGGGTCCCACATGGAGCAGATCTCCACGCTGCAGCCTGTGGAGGAGCCCCCGGTGGAGCAGGTGGATGTGGCCTGGAGGAGGCTGCGGCCCATGGAGAGCCCCCGCAGGAGCAGGCCTCAGGCTGGAGCTGCAGCCCGTGGAGAGGAGCCCACCCAGGAGCAGGGGCCTATAATCACCCTATGCTGAGCCTGTTTTGTCTGTGACAGTAACTGGTGAGTGATCTCCATGTTCTTATTCCAACCTGTGAGCCCTGTTTTTCTTCCCCATCATATTTTCTTCCCCTTTCCCTTTGAGGAGGGAGAGTGAGAGCGCAGTTGTGATGGAGCTCAGCTTCCCAGATGAGTAAAACCATTACAGGGCTTAGTGTGTTCATTCCCTCCTCTTTACTCATCTTTCTCACATCAGAAATATAACATCTCTGCAGCGTCCTCTGTAGAGGAAGCAGCATCTCTGCAGATCCCAGACTTTTAAAAAATAATTAAATAAAAAAAAGACAGTTTGGGACTTGATTTTACCGATAAGGAAACTGAGGCACACAGAGGGGAAGATGTCTTGTTTAACACCACTGTGAGGAGCCAAAGCAGAAATAAGACATGGTCTCCAGGGTCTTGTCCCTTGGCTCCATGGTAAGCATTTAGAGGTGTACTGCTGCAACAACCCAGGTGTTGCGAGTGGAAATAAATATACACCTGAAACCAGAACTGGTGGATGCTACTGTGAATACAGAGTTAAGGTCACACCCTGCGTTTTTTATAGCCTTCTAGTTTTCAACAATGCTTCCAATTAAAAGTTATTTCAGATTTTAACTTCAGTTTGATCCCATTGCTTTTTTGCTACAAAAGCTGGAGAAACAGGGCAGGGTAGAACCGGTGTGCTAGCTAGCACCCACATCGTATCAGGCCACATGCCTCCCTGCAGCATCACCACTGCCAAAGGAAACAACTCCTCCATGAGATTTGAAGAAGTTAAACACCCTCCTGAGGGTTTTGGAGATCCAAGATCCCAGCACTACTAACCTTCATCACTGTTGTCATCCACAAGGATAATCTCCTTCAGCAGGTGAGCTGGTGTATGATTAACAGCGCTGTGCACCGACCGCAGGATAACCGACAGTGCTTCGTTCACGAAGATGAAGATAATGGAGATCTGGGGTAGGTCCTTGCCGTATTTCAGCTCTTTGCACCTGCAGCACAAAGGAGAAAAAGAGAAAGACGGGGTTAGCAGAGCATACGCTGCAGCACTTAGAGCTAGGCACATGTTTAATACATGGCAAGGACAAGGGCCAACACTACATTGCTTTGCACAATGTGTGTGTTAGTGCCTGGGCATAACTTCAGCAGTGCTCTCTAGGAAGACAGCAGTGACAGAGCATCCTCTGGGCTGGGAGAGCACCAAGGGCAGGGTGCAAAGCCACAGTTCACTTAATTCAGGTTGCATTTGTGTGTCCATGCATGTCTGTAGGCACATAACAACAGGCAGCTGCTAGAACAGAGAAAGTCTTTCCTCATTTAAAGAGAAACCTCACCTTCCTGTTCTGTGCTAAGATTAAACAGCTGCTCAGAAGTTAGTTTTGTTCTTAAACCACACTTGTGAATTTTCTTCCCATTTGCCTTGGAATGAAATGAATACAAAATGACCCTTGGTTAAATAGTTTTAGTAATGCTTTAACTCTCTTTATAGATTCTTCTGAATACATTTCAGTCTCTGGAGTATCCCAGCAGAGCACTGCTGTGAATTGGTGTCTTTGTACTTCGCAGCCACTGTAAGTTAAAAACAAAGATTTGCAATCATTTCTTTGGGTTACAGGAGTAACTGCTTAACTCGAGCTTCGTTTTGGTGGCTAGGCATCTACTCAGGCACATTTCTGCGTATCAGAGCCAGAGAGAAGTGGAAGGTGTTCCCATATCACCTACCAGCCAGCTTCATCCCTGGCAAGCAGCAGGTTCACGTTATGTGCGTACACCAGGCATCACAACCGAGGACATACATGGAGCAGAATTGTGGCAGCTCTAAGGAGAAGAGATCTTTCAGGTAACCCAGAGCTCTCTGAGGAGTACATGCAGTTCCCAATGAGATGCAGATGAAGTTTTATGCCACGCTTCACCCTAAATAAAAGCCTAGCCTTAATTAAGCACTTGCAGAAAGCAAACAGGTGATCTTTAACTACTTTGAGCAACTTAAATTCTCCATCTTTCCCTGTAATAAATACATGCAAAGGATGAACAAGAAAACGAGCCTTGCTGCTCCCTCTCCCCATTCATGCTGGATTAGACATGCAACATTAGCAGAGTTCGTAGAATTACAATGAGCGTTTACCAAGTAAATCCTGCCCTGATAAGCAAAGAAAGAACAAACGCAGGAACGACATCCAGGCGTAGCTTCAAGCTCATTGACTCGCCAACAACGACTCTGTATTTAATTGTACTGGGCGTTTCTTAGGCAACTGCAGGCATTCTTTAGACTCCAAAATGAGATGCTAAAGATGAAGATTTTAACAGAAGCATGGTTCTTTATGAATCTTTAGTTAAACAACTATGCTGGATGAAAACAAGGATGTATTTCCTGATTTAACTGTTGCATACCCTAAAGCAATCCAAGCTCTCTACAAACAAGAACGTACTGAATGCCAAAAAGTATCTTCCAAGAAGCAGATCTCTCTTTAAAAAGAATGAACAGTCACAATGGGGCAATTCTTTAATCCTTGCACAAAAGTTGAACTGAACAGACTATGAGATTAAAAATCTGCTTTCTGTATATGTTGACACCTGCTAAACTGAAGGAATAGTGGTCATGGGATCAAAAGTATTTCCTTTTAACAACTGCACACCTCTGAAAAGCCTCCCCCCAGTGCACACTTCTGGGGAACAAAGAACTCAGTTTGTGATCAAAGTGGTTTGGAGGAAAATTCACACCGAGCCCTATGAGGTTCGTGTGCTGATGATTTGCATTCACCCTGCACTCCTCTTATCTCTGTTCTCCTCACCTGGTTGCTAAGGACAGGCAAGCAAAGATATGGGGAGAAGAGATAAGTCAGGGAAGGAGTGGGGACCTCATATACCCGCACTGCTCGTGTGCGCAGAGCTATCGTTCTCTATCGGCAGGAGGAATGAGGCAAAGGCTTCGCATAAACACTGCGCTCTCTCTCTGGTGGCTTTGGTTGTGACCACAGGAACGGGAAAGGCAGCAATTTGAAAACAAATTAACCTCTGGTTTGTCAGCCTTCCTCACACGGGCCTCTGGCGCAAAAAGCAGCTGGGTTGAGGGAAGCTCTCTGCCCACAGCCATGTGCTATTGGACTTCAGCCCCCAGGCTTCATCGCAGAGGTTCATTACTGTCGAGCTGACATGTCGACAAACACTCGTGCAGGAGAACACCCGGTGCTTCTGTGCTCTCGTGGGGCCAGGGAGGCGGGAGAAGAGCTCAATCGCAAACATAATTAGAAGGGTCAGCAGAGAACTTATTAAAACAGCAGGAATAATGACTACAAGAGATGGGAAGCGGTTTAGCTGGTTTGTTTTGTCTTCTAAGCATTTTAAACACAAAAGGGACTGATTCGGACTCTGCAGCGCTCTGTGTTTCAGGTGAAACATAGAGGAACAGCACAGCCAGCCAGCACCAAGCCTGAGTCCCAGTAGGAGCAATGACGAAGGGCTCAGGGACAAGTCCCCAGGCATGCCCATGCCTTTCAGCAACGTGCCGGCTACCAGACCACATCTGAGGTATCATCCCTCCTGCCCCTGCTCAATCACCCTCTGGTAAGAAAGCATTCAGCTAATCACCAGACAGCACCCTCCAAATTCAGCTCCCAGGCCAAAATACATCTAGACTCAGGATTCAAGACTGGCTAATTATACAAAAGGGAACACACACACACAGCCAGAGCTCGATTCTGGCACAGCTGCCATCCTTGGCCCAGACCATGGGCTTGTCTCTTCAGGGACTTGCAACTAATGAGATAAATGTGACACTCGAGAACATCCTCAGGGGGATTTGAGGCTAACCAGCAACAGGGAGAAGCTCTAGAATAAGCCTGTTGTGCTGAGGTTTTTCCAAGCTTATTCAGAAGCTGAACTAACACCAAAGGAAATCAATTTTTGCACAGGCTGGGAGACCTCTGCAGCTTCTCGTGTGTTCTAGGAGGACAATCCTAGGTTTTGTTTCTAATGCTCTGCTCACACCCTGGCCAGTCTGCTTGCAAGCAACTCTGAGTCCAGTAAAACTGGATTTCCAAAGCAACAACTGCATGCATTGTGAAAACTTTTACATTTAAAAAAAAATTACAGTGGCGAGACGAACACAATATACATTTGCTGGTGTCATGTACTGAAATCCATTGAAATTCATAGACTTAAAGACCAGCACCTCTTCTTAAACTGACATTTGCCCACTTCCAGTTTTCCATCATTACCAAAAGCCTGGTTCGGAAACTTCTGTGCCCCCGGTACCAGGTGCTCAGCAGCAGAGCGCACATCAGCCTACGGACCCAAGGCAGTGCTGCCAGACACAGGCACTGTGCCAGTTTACAAAAGGGCAATACCTGGCCTTTTACTTCAGAAAGCAGCACAAACTGGAGAAAATTCAAGTAGACTGCAGTTAATCCCTCATACTTCCCTCTTTGGTAAGTAAGAAACACTTGACTGGTAAAGCACACAACACCAGCTACTTGCCAACACCTGTAAACTAATTAGCACAGGTTACACACTGGCATTTTCCCCACTAAATCCTGCTCTGCTCAGTTAAATGTAGTTTGGAACCTGCTTTCACGATTTATATCAAAATGCCATGAATCAATAGCAAAAAGAAACAGATCCCTTACGGTTTTGTGTCTCATTTAGATCAATGGGATATCAGAGTAAGAGGCATTTTATGCCCCATTAAATCATGCTTGACTATGTCCCATTAAATCATGCTGACAAAACTCTCAGGAAGTTTTGTCTTACTAACGTATCTCATCGGGGGGTTAAGTTACGGACCTCTCTGAGCTTTCATTGGGAAGTGTTGCTTGTCCTGAAGTACAGAAGAATGGGGTTTAATGAGGTTTTACTCCATCCTTGGTCCAGCAAGAAGGCAGATGGGTGCAGAGAACCTGACACCACCTCACTGTGGACACTTGCACCTTTCTCGGATCCAAGATCTTTATTTTACACAAAAGCCTAACTCTGCAATCAGGAGAAAACACAAGGAAGCACATGAAATATAGCATATTTACAGGGGGTATCTTTCACAGTGACTTCTTTATGCAAGAAGCCATTCAGAAACAAATGAAGGATGAGGAGAGGAGATGGGGGGGGAGGGAAAATACGTCTGAGTTTATGCCGAACAGCTTGCCATACGTCAGGCTGTATTAATCAAGTCAGCAAATTTTAAAACAAAACAAAAAGAATCACGTTTTGCTACTAGGCCTGTCTACTGCAGGAGGCTGCCTTTGAATCCTCTGATCATTTGTTTTATGCCCACCACATAGCTGTAAATCTACTCTTCAGTGCAGCAACTGAGATTAGGATGTTTATTGGCTGTCTGGGTGACAGAAAAGGGATATCATGTCATTTACTGCTTCGTGATCCCACGGCAGAAAAATAACCTGGAATCACAGCAAGCACTCCTGGAGCACAGGGAGGCCACAAGATGGCAAGTGACATTTCAAAACGCTTCTCTGCTCTGTGATTTAACGTGATCCACTCTATTAATTAATACACATCAACTGGCTCCTGGAGCACAAAGCTATTTCTATCTTGTACCAACCACCTTGAGTCACGCTGTCCGCTTTCAGGCGACTGACAACCAACCTCAGGCGGTCTCTGCACCTTTGCTGCCCCAGCACAAACCGCCACCAGCACACCTCGCCTGGATCCTAGCGCAGAGCAGGCACCCGTCAGTCGCAGCAGCCTGATCCTTCAGCTCCAGATTAAGCCACGCTGGCACAGAGCTAGCAGCAGATTTTTGTGCCTATGTTGTGACTCGATATACTGCACATGGTGCATCTCCTATGGATGGCAGGCACCGTCAGGTAGCACCTTTCACCAAAAAAATGTAACAAAAGAAACACGACAATTTAAGACAATAACACATCATATTCTTTCAAAGCCCCTAACCATGGAGAACAGCACTGTCATCTTGTACTCCAGAAAAAAATAGTAGCAGACATTAGCCCACAGAAGAAGTCCAGGAGCAGCTGGACAGCCCTGCAGCTCACTCTGCTCCCAGGGCATTTTGCTCTCCAGATACCAAAAGTAGAAATATTGCTAGTGCTGAGATCCAGTAACCACTAATCCCAGATGCTGCATCAAAGACTGTATTCATCACTGACTCTAGAAATTATCTGCTACATTCTGCGATATGCCTCACTCAAGTCATCCACTCCTGACAGCACATGCATCCATTTTGCACAGAACCTCAAATCATTAAGACCATCATTTTTTCCTAATTTGTCCCTGCTGTACTGTCTCCGAGTCCTTCCTCCCCAATCCATATATAAATATGCCTACCAAAATTTTAAGTGAAGATTAAAAACCATTAAGCAGAAAGTATAGCTGTTCTCGTTCCTAGTGAGAAAGCAGAACTCCATAAATCTGAAAAGTCTGCTTTGGATGGATGTGCCCTGGGTCCCAAATACGCCCAGTGTTTTAAGGGTCATACCTGGATCTAGTCAAAAAGTAGGCTTCAACAGGCTGTCTGAAAATGATCCATCAGTAACCTGAATTTCCTAATGATGTATTTCTAATGAATCATTCCTCATGCCTGTAAAGCACCACAGATCATCCAGCCTGGAGCTGTCAGAAGCCATCTCTCCAACTGCACAATGGGGGTGCAATAAAATGCAGAGGTTTTTGTCAAGATCAAGACACAGATGAGCTGGAGGGAATATCAGGTGGTAAAGAGATATTAGGAAAACCACCACTGAAAGAAAAGTATCTGTTGCTGCAGACACGGAGCCCTGATGATGCTTTTAATCCACAGTTTTAAAGAAAGCAGAGAAAAACCTAACCTCACACCCCCTGTGCCTTAAAACACAAGGGCAAAACACTCACCATCTGCTTTGAGAGACAGTTTTGCATTGTACAGAACCAGACACAACAGTTTTGCCAGGAGCTGTTTTCCTCCAGGCTGGTGCTACCTCAGCAATACCCCAGGCACATTTTGGAGCATTCGCAGAGCTTCTTCTTACGGATCTGCCTATTGTCCCTTTGGGCTGCAAATGCCCCAAAGCTGATCTCTGCAACAGCCTCATCAGCACAAACCCTTCTCCAAAGGTCATTTCCTGCTCTCAACTTGGTAGATCTTCGCTGTATGGGATGCAGGTGCATCAGCGAGTGAAGCCAAAGAGAAGGTGTTAAGAAATGCTAACAAAAACCAAAACCTTCACATAAAAGGAAGCAGTCACACATGCCTTGCAGCACAAGACAAACACCACACAGGGGTCCTGGGCAAGACCACAGTGCCCAAGCCAGACAGCAGAAGCCACATCACAGCCTGCTAAGAGATGACTGCATCTTCCCCCAAGCTGCATTGTTATTTTTTAAACACGCAGCTAACCAGCACCTGAAGAGCAGCAAAAATTGAGGGAAAGCCAGAGGCAGTGCAGTGCAGGGGTCCCAGCCCCCCCACTTGCCTACCCTTGATTTCAAATAAGCTGCAGTTGTGGTTCCTGATCCAACACAAACCTGCAAGCCTGCCCAACAGGCACACGATGCTCCGGCAGGAACACACTGGGCATCGTGTCCCAGCGCAGACCATCAGGCAGGCAAGTCTTCAAGGCAAAAGATACGTGGGGCAGAAAGGCAGCAAAGGGAATCCAGCCACCATGGGCCAGGCTCAGGTGCCACCGCTGCAAACTGCAGAGGGAGGGTGCAGCTCCTGAGCCCGTGTCGCAGGCAGGGCAGAGCTCACCCTGCCAGGAATGGCTGGCAGGCACGGGAACCGTTCGGGCAGTCACGCTGCATCCGTTCACCTCGTGCCATGGCACGCATCCTGCCCCACGCCACCACTGCCACCACCGAGACAGCCAGCCGCCTCTGTGCACAGAAGCATCCCTGTTCAGTGCCCCACAAAGCACAGGAGAGTTTTACAGTGTCATACATTCAATAACCAAGACAAGCTAGCAAAACTTTTTATATACTTTGTGTAGTGGGAAAGGCCACTAACAGGCTGAAAATCCCCATGACACGAGTCCCACCCTGTAAGACAGCACCAGCTAACATCAGTTCCGATTGATTTTCAACATCAGTGCAACGTGACTGTTGACATTAAGAGAAAAATAGCACACCCTACTTGGAGACTTACCTGCGGTGCTGGCTTTAAGTTTCCCATTTCCACCACAGCAGGAACAGTCACTACTTGACAGACGAAGAGGTGATGCAGAAGAATGCATGCAACTGCCCAAAAATGAATTACCAGCAGACCAGGAACTTAAAAGTCTGCTGTATGACCTTTCTATCACGTTAGAGTAAGTTCTTTTCCTATTTTCTCTCTGCTGATGCTCAACCCTCCCTGGGCTGCCCACTGCTTTGCACCCTCCCCTCAGCCCAAAGGGGGAGCATTCCCCATCCTGCTCTTCCAGCACAGAAGGACAGGATGCCACGCACAGCCTGTGTGCTGTCACGCAGGACAGGCAGGCTCTGCTCTGCATGGATGTCAAGTATGAAAAATACACACTGAAGAAGAGGTCAACACAGTAACAGTAGGCTGCTTTCCTGCAACGTTTGAACAATTTAATTGGTCTGACTAATGCCTGGCCCAGGAAAGCATTAGGCAGCATCACACAAGGTAGTATTGGAAGCACAAGGAGCTCTGATCTGCTCTCAGCTTAAGGGATGCATCGATGGCCACAAGCCAGTGCTGGACTCGCTGTGGTGGCTGCCACAGGCAGAGGGTCCCAGCAGCAGAAGCCCTCCGAGTTAGCCTTGACAGCTGTTCAGGCTGATTGATCACCAGCGTACCTATCTAATGGCTACACCATCATTAGCTTTGACTCCACACCATTACTCATCTCTGAAAAAATGCCCTTCAGGTCTGTTCAACACACCATTCTCCTGCACCACACAAAGGACCAGAAAGCACATCCCTTCTACGTGCCCTTCTGGGATGCCAACATCAGGAGGAGGGCAAACACCCATGCCTGCAAAACATCCCACATTTTTAGGGCTCTGTTGCTTCTGCATCCTATGAAGTTACCCCTGCAGCTACTAATGGGGGTCCCTTCTAGGCCCTCTCCATCTCTTGTATATGATCAGCCACAATAAATAGCCACGAACTGAACAGAAAGAAGTAGGCATGAAAATCCATGCTAGTTGCAAGGTTGCACAAAATGGGCACAACCCTGTTCCAACTTGCCCATGGAGAGGGACAAAGTAGGCAAAGATTTTAGTGGTTTTGATTATGGAGACCACACTTCTTCATAAAAGATCTCAATGATAGCTTTTTCACAGCTGTCTTCCTCTCCTACATATTAGAGTGGCTAGATTTTCTTCCTCCCCTATTTTTTAATTCTGAGCACCAAGTAGTTCCCAAATCTGGCTCTTGAAGTTAGTTGTTAATCATTTCTTTGCTGGCCATCACACAAAATAAATCCAGCTAACGTGCTTATCCCTTGCTGACATTTCATTCTCGTATAAGGCTTGAGGGTTTGAATATTTAAATAGGCAAATATTCTTTTGATTAGTAGAATAAATGATTCTTGTTACTTATGGTCCTTAAAAACAGTTAGGCTTGCAAAAGTACTCAACTATGTTGGCAGAGCTTTTACAGGATTTTGTAGATTTTCCTACAAAGTGTGGTTCAGCACAAGAGAGAGTTCAACTTAATAAGCTCGTATATTTTTAAATACGTCTCCTACAATGATATATGGAATTGCAACATTAAAGCAAAGGTGCATAAAATAAAACTGGTTTAGAATTTCTGCACATTCAGTGGAATTCTCCCCTAAATTACTATCACATAGATTGCTGTTTTCCTAAGCTCTTGTAAAGCCAAGCTGGAGCAAACATTGTCTTGCAACTAAAAGAATCATCAATACATCTCTCAGTGCATAGGAAGCTCTGATCCTTTAGTTCCCAAGGCTGCACTGTCAGAGCAGTCCCCATACAAAACATGCTATAAATTTTGACCCATTATCCAGAGAGGGTACCAGGACTGTTTTGGTGTAGCAGGGTCAGAGCAGCAGGTTAATGCAGTTTGGCTTACAGTCCTGCAGGCAGCCTATGGGTGCCTATCACCAGGTATACACTTTTCAGGATAGTTCAGGTAATGACATCCACTGTCTCTGCTTCTTGCTTAGAGCCCCTGGGCTCTTGACCTGCTCCTCATCAGTCCCACAAGGACAACATACAGCATGACAAGGTAGGGCTAGACACAGACCAGTACTTTCATCCCATGGGGCCACATTGCAAGGAGGCAAATGTATCGCCCTTGGGACCAAGCCTGGATGTCCCTGGACACCATGGAAATCCCCAGAACTGGGGATTCTGAGGTCCATTGAGTCTTCAGGAGAAGGAGCTTGCTCTCCTCTTAGCTAAGACACCAATAATTCAAGCAGTACTTGATGCCACTCAAAGTTGATAATATCTTCTTTTTAAATGAGGGAATGAAGAAATTAGGTGGTGAACCCCAAGTCCAAAGGAGGTAAGTGGGACTCAGCAACAAAACCCACAGGTCCCACAGCACTGGCTCTGCCAGTCTGTTGACCTATCTGTAACCCCAGGCAATGCACAACAGACAGGAAGAAAAATTAAGATTTTTGTCAGTTTGTTTGAAAATGGTCTACTCCAAACAGAGCTGAATGCTGAATATTGTCAAAATAGGCATGGATTGAGGGAACAGGCTTTGAAAATTGTTGCCTATAGCGTTTTACAAAGACAGGCATCATGTCATCAAGGCGAGAAGCACCCTGACCTCCTGTGGGGTGCAGATCCAAAGCAAAGCCTGCTCTCGATTTCACCAGCACTGTGCTGAGCAGCCCCTGCACATCCACTGAGGAAGGAGCAGCACTGTGCCAGCCAGCATGGGAACGCTGACTCTGCTACAATGGGGCAACCACAACCTTCGCATTACAGGCTTCTAAGTGATCAGAGGTCACAAGATGAAAGGCAGTAATGTAAAACTGTGAATTAACAGTGTATGTTTTGACACCCTCTATTAGAGGTGTCAGCTGCTCATGTAGCCGATCACGCAGACACCACACTGGATATGGCTAATTAAGAGACGTTCAGACTAAGGCAGAAGTCAAAGCTTCCTGATAGGTCAGCACAGAGACACTGGTATTGCCAAAGGACAATTTACTCCACCCTTCTCTCCAAGGTATGTTTATCCTGCTGTCAGGTGTAATTGATGCTGCTACTTTTGGGGTTCACTTGCTGGGAAGTGAATTCTAGCCCTGGCAGCATCTCTCAGGACAGCAACTTTGGGGCAGCAAGCACCCAGCAGCCTTACACAAACAGCTTCACAGCTCTGCTTTGGTACATTGGTATAGAACTGTCACAGCCATAAGCCTTGCCTGCCAAATTTAATATTCAGTCCTTCCTATATGGCCTTACCTTCAGAGCTTCTTACTAGAATAGATCTCATGGAAACTCAAGATTTTGACATCCACTGCATGTACTTAGGGCAGTGAATAAGAAAAGTGGCTAACACTTGTGCTGCCTTGAACACCGGGTGGAACAATGCTACTGCTCTAACAGGTAGTATAAAAGTGATGAATTTAAAAGAAATAGCTGATTTTTAGAGATAACTTTTCTGGGTAATAGCAGTTCCATTCTGCTAACTGGTTTATGAACTGGCAAGATGAAGAGGTTTTAAACCAACCTCTTCCGTTATGTACAGAAATCACCTCCTAAGTTTACATAACCTGTCAAAATTGGACCAGGTCCAGCAAAGGGGTGTTGCTCAGCCCTGCGTGGCAAATTTCTGCATGCTGAAAAATTCAACAGAGGGAGCTCTGCAGCCCCAGCAGAAGCCTGCTGGAGCCAGCACCACCACCTTCCGCACAGCACAGACTGCTCACAGAGGTTACAGTTACCTACCACTGGGTAACAGACACAGGTCACTTGGTCTGGGAAAAAAAGCAAGTCAGAAGCAATACCAAAGAGATGTAAAATAAAGGATTAGGTTGATTTAGGTCTGCATTTCTAGTTGTATTCCATTTTTGGTTACCTGTTAACTGAATTCAACTAACTGGCTAAAAAATATTGCTGTCCCCTGTTAGTGGCAGTGGACATTAAGCACAGAGAGGGCAAGAAGCTTCTTGAAGACTGGAGAGGTGTTTAGGGACAGAGTTCAAAAGCAATGACTGGCCACATTGTCCATAGTCTTGTTTTTCATGAAATAATTGTTTTCTGCTGCAAGAAGCACAAGAGGCCAAGAATACACTCCAACATGCCAGAAGTTTCTCTCTGTTCCACAGATAAAAATACACACCACCACTGCTGTTCTGTGGTTAAATTTCCTCCTGGATGAATTTTATACTCTTACCTGCTGCACTCTCCTCTGGGAGAAAACAAACAAAAAACCAAACAAAGCACACACACACACACAACGAAAACACAGGAGAGACAACACTGGGAGACAAAACTGACAGGCACAGAGACCAAGCATGCAGAAGAGAGGTAATCCAGCTTAGGCGGGCACAAAACACAACGCCATTCGCATACCTACTAGGCAGCTCAGAGAGGAATCCAACCGAACACAGCCAAACGCAACCTGAACTGCTACAGGGTTAAGAATCAAAAAACTTGTCTGTAATTTTTAACTATGAGCTGGAGGCGGTATAGTGAGGAATTTCAAGTGTGCCCCATAGTTTAGGTATTAGACCTTTTCTCTTTTTTTGCTAAGCCTATTAAATGCCTGCCTTTATCTACAGACATCCAAATGACAACAGGTTCACAGCTATCTAGCACAGACACTTTGGAAAAGTCTTTTACTATTACTTAAACCCAAACAACATGATTTAAGACTATAGATTTGTTTGCTGCTGCAACTGAAAAACTAACAGGAGTATCTAAAGGCCAACACATTGGAAGTCAGCTCCTTTCTCACCCTGCCACAACCAACAACTCCCAAAGGAGACAGAAGCACAGTGCAACTTCAGGCCATAAATACAGACTAGCTTATTAGGTACATTTTCAGGCAGCAATGGCTATGATATACTTGCTGTGAGCAGACACCAAAAAGGAAGTAAACATGTTTGGAAATACATATAGTGATACATGGTCCACACCTTACCAATACACACTTGTCATTTATTTATATATATTATCAGAGATTTGGGGCCACATCTGATATTTGCTAAAGATGAGCAAACACCCAAAAGCCACAAAACCAGAAGATTCAGGAGTCTTCTTCCCTCTCTCCCTCACCTCATGAATGCTGTCTGACTTTTGTCTTAGGTCTCATGGGGAGCCAATAAAAACCTAACACACAAAATCATATCCCACCTGCACAGCCAAATTCAACAGATTAATTAATATACATCCAAGACTTGACTTCTCTTTTGTCCCTGCAGCCGGCAGATATTCACAGACCCTCTCCCAGCCCAGCACATGCTCTGCCTTGCCACAGAAAACAGCTATGTACTTTGTATCGATGCAGCTGAAAACCTGGGAGGTAAATTCTTATATATCAATGGTGCACTGATTGGATTGAATGATTTACTGAGGATTGGGCTGCAAGGCACCGTGACTAAAACACAATACATTATAAATCATGTTACAATCTTCTGCTGTCTCCGCACACACATTGTGTGCATCCAGGCAGGTTCAAGCATGCTCAAGTTTCCTTAATCCAGCCAAATTTACTGCTTCTCAGCTTTTACTCATATATCCATACCAGGTTCAGTCTTTAAATCTCAGTAGAAAAACAAAGACTTCCATATCCTTCTGAACTGATGACAAATAAGTCCACAAACTAAAGCTATTGACTTCAAACAAGCTTCATTCAAGTTCCGTTCACAAAAATAAAGCTTCACCAGGAAATGAATTGATCTTCATTTGGCTTTTGTAAAGATTATGAACGAGCTTAAAAGAAAGCAAGTGTTCAGACTGCTATTCAAAATGCCACTTCCTAATCACGCTCCATTCATTGATTGCTTATTTTAGGTCCTATTTTGCTGATTCAGTTGCACATGTCTTCTTGCAAAAGAGATTATCAATATTAAATCAATTGTATCTACCCTATGAAGTACATGGAACAGAAAACCATTTTCTATTACCCAAGAATTTTAAAAGACCTAACGCTGTCTGGTACAGTTTTATGCTTATAGATTCAGAACACAGGATTCTCATAAATTGAATTTCTGATCATTAAACCTCTAAAACTCATTGAATTTCTTCATGAAAGGTTTTTTGTTTTTAATTCCTACCTTATTTCCAGTAACTATTTCTCAGAAATGTTGTGCTTTATATTTTTTACAACTGCGGGTATCAAAAATATACATTACAATTTATATATTTAGGTACATACAGACATTTTAAGTGCACATTACTTACTCAGCAAGTTCTAACAAGAAACGATCTCCTAAGTTGGAAAAATAGGATGTGCAGAATAGGATTTATTTTTGTGACAGGCTCTTGCAATAAAGTTATTAGGTTCAGACAGGTCTAAGGGACATAAAAGCCAGAGCCATTATGAGTGTCACATCCACTTACCCGTCTCTCCCCATGCACACAAGCTATTTCACATAAATGAAGAAAAAGAGTCATTGGGAGACCCTCAGTGGAGGATTGATTGAATGGCCCCAACTCAGGGACAGTGAGGAGGAGAAAAAAAATAATGAATTTTTAAATTATTTCAACAGATTCAAGCTTTGTGGTTGACCATCCTCCAAAACATGCCGTCGACTGCAGGACAGACTCACCCAGCTCCCCGTGTCACTCGGCTCTGCCACCCATCCCTGCGCCCTTCCAGCCAGCTGAACACACACTGCGCTGCCTTGGATGCTGGAGAACTAAATAAACGGCTTCAGGACCAATGCTGGCAGACAGCGATGCTTGACTCATTCCTCTGCCTGCCTTGGCTGTGCATATACAACTGATTCAGAAGCTCCTGAGGCAACAGAAAAGCTCTCTGCAAGACAGACAGGTTGGTAGCACAAACACACAAGCTTTGTTTCCTTTGGAAGGCAATTTAGAAGAAGCATATCCAAATCTTAATTTGGTTTACTTATTTCCCTAAGTATGATTTAGTCAGAAGTATTCCTAACGCAGGTATTTTTCAGTGCAGGAGTTCAGAAGAGGGCAAAAGCTGTTTGTTAAACTATACTAATGCTATCCTCCTCCTAAGCATGTGCTTAATACTTATGTTTACACCAGTAAATGTTTTATGGCACACTTCACATACATTAGTCTTCCCTGAAGCATCATGTTCCAAACTCAGAAGAATGGGGAATAATTTTGTAGTCAGGAAGGGAAATATGACAATTAGTGGAATCCATTGCATAAAAAAAATCAGGTACTGTGTATACAAAGCCAGGGTCATGGTGTTTCTAGATTACACTGATGCAGAATAATGATACTAAGAGAATCCCGTAATAGCCACTAAACAACTCCAGAGTTACTTTCCCAGAAGCACTTTCTTACCAATAAAGTTAAAAAAGATGCTTGGGACTTCTAAGCACCAAAGGCTTTTGACACTGACTTCATGCAGAGCACATGTAGCTGTCAGACAAACCCTACTGCAAGAATCTTTACTTCAGAAGAAAAACAAAGTTGTTCTGTGTCTCTATGTACATCCAGAATAAAAGGTAAAAACAAACATTTCAGTAGGAAGTTAAAGTAACCAGCAAACACCAAGCACAGCTAGAAAAGCATGTCTTTAGAGACTTCTCTTGCCCAGTTTTCAAGAAAAAAACACTTTTCTTCTTTCCACTTTGACTTTTGGAAGTCCAGTAGCCAATCCCTGCATACATACGTACCGGGATACCACTAAAGAATAAAGATCAGTATCAGTATGTATTCAACAGTGCAGTGGTTTGCATCAGTGCTGGAAAAGCAACGCAGGGATAAAGCAGGCAGATGTGGGGCTTTTCCCTGGCGCAACCCACCCCAAGGCCCGCAGGAGATGCAGCACAGCCAGGGACAGGTGGTGCCAGGCTGTGTGCAGACTGGGTGCCTGCTCCTCACCTCTCCCGTACCTGATGAAGCAGGGGAAGAAGAGCCACAACCTTTCAGCTCTGAAGCTGGATTTGCTGCATTTGCAGGTATCTTCCTATGCCCGTGAACCTCACATCAGAGAGGGGACAGATCTGGCACAATCTCAAGCGTTCCTTTGGAGAGCACAAGGAACACGTGCAGCCTGGCAGGCTAAAGACATGTAAAGCAACACAGAGCCCTAGAAACACACAGAGATGGGACAGACCTGGCAAGACAGTGTGCTTGGGTAGAAAACATCCAGCAAACAGTCTCTGAACAGCAAAGCAGAACCCTGTTATAAGGAATGGTTCCTTTTGGCTAGAGTCTTGACATTGACACTCACTACTTGGTTTCTTTACTTTCTCTCTCAGAAGATGTTCAGGAGGCATCTTTCCAAGCATTGGAATGTGTTACTTTGTCCATGCTGCAGCCACAAAATGCCAAGGGCAAGAGTTTTGCGCACAGTGATGGTTCAGACCACAAGCATCTAGCATCAGAATGGCTCAGGCTGGAAGGGACCTCACAGCTCACCCGGTTCCAACCCCTGCCACAGGCAGGGACACCTCCCACCAGGTGAGGTTGCGCAGGGCCCCACCAACCTGGCCTTGAACACCTCCAGTGATGGGGCATCCACAGCTTCTCTAAGCAGCCCGTGTCAGCGCTGCAAGTAAGAGAGAAGATACACCCCTACTTCTGTGTTGTTTTTTTTTATTATTATTATTTATTATTTGTTTGTTTGTTTTTTGTTGTAGTTTGTTTGTTTTTGTTTTGTTTTTGTTTGTTTGATTGTTTTCCCTAGAGATGAAAGTATATTTTAAGACACTCCCATGTACCATTAAAGCAGGACTTCTCATCTGAAACACCATCGTGGCTTTTCTCCTTTTTATATGGCCTTGGTTCCTTGCTAGTTTTTCCTTCACTTACTTGAAGAAGAAAATTAATACATCCTGCCTCTTCCTTGCTATTGTTTGTAGACAGGAACACAAGAAAAGAAAAAGAAAAAAAGAAACCCCTTGCAAAAGCTACGATAATGTATCGTGCACACAAAAGAAAGGGCTCTTTTGATCTCCTTGGTCTGCAATATACAGCAAGGACTGCTATTTCTCAGCAAACATCACCATTGTTAATTCAAACAATTTGTTTTCGTCTTTTAAGCACTGTCCTTCTCCTCAGACTCATTTCATCAAGCCTGGCTAAACACCCTAGGGCTAAGCATGACTAAGCAACTTGCATCATATCACAAATGTGTGACTCCAGAAATGTTTCAGCTACTAAAGAAACTTGAAACCACCAGTGAGGAGCTCTCTCACGTGCTACAATAATATTTGCAGATCTCAGCCACACTTAACAAGAAGAATATGCTCGTTTGGGGGGAGGGAGTGGAGCTGGGGGGGGAAAGAGGCAATAAACACTTGTTTCAAGCAAACCTTGAAGGAGCTCATACGCCTTCCAGTTTGAAAGGAAATGAAATGCTAAGACACACGATGCCAGATGCATGAAGCACAGGGCAGTCTCCTGCCCAAATCATGAGAAATCCTGAGTAAGTATCACATTCCAGTATCTTGGTACAAAGAGAAAACCGAGATCAAGGCACCTGCAAAACCTGGTCATTTCAGTTATTCCCACAGTGGCAGAGACCTACTTTTATTCACAAGAAAATAAATAAATACTGTAGGACACGAAACCTCCAGACCTTCCTGGCCCTGGCTGAGCCTTGTGGCACAAACCACTGCTGACCTCAGCATCTTTGTGGGAGGCAGAGACAGCCAGCATCCAGACCAGGATCAGAGCATCTCGGGTCCAGCATAAGAGAGACACAAATGCAGATCTCACAGGCAAGGGACTGAATTGCTGATCTCTAAGGCCCATGCTCCTGGACAGTCCTGATGTAACCAAGTCATATCCACATTCACTACTTTCCAAAAGTTGTATGCAATTTTGAGTATTAAAAAAAAAGTCTGGTTTCTCAACACCTCTGTAACTTAAGTGGAGGCTGAGACCCAAGGAACCCCCACGGCAGAGGCCAAGGGGCTCTCCGTAGGTGCAAAGACTTCAAAGTCTGCAATGCCTCCTGCTACAGCAGTTTCTCCACCCCAGAACCTGTTCAATCGCTAAATAAAAATAAAGTCAAGAATGGGCTTAGTTCCTTTAAGTTGTGAGAGAACAGCCCAAAGTCTCCTTTATAACTCTGTCTTTCCCACTGTGCCCCACTCAAAGAAAGAGCCTCAACCAGGAGCTACACAGAAGTCTCTGGCAATAAAACCAGTTGAAGCCAGATGGTGCTAAAAAGCCCAATTGCTCCCAGGCTCCCAAGGAAGGCAGCTACGAAAATAAAAGGGTGATTCAGCCACTTGAGACACTTGAGCGTAATGGCTCTGACTCAACCCCCAGACACGCCACTGGGAAAAATTAAAATCAAGTCAGCAATATGTAACTGTTTAATCTTCAGGAACTGCCTCGGTGATGGTTGAGCTCTGCCCAGGACACTTCCCTAAGGCCACGTGGACCAGCTAATAAACACAAACCTTTTACCAGTTGCATGCTGTGAAGAAAACAAAAGCAGATCATGCTCCCTATGTACCACCATCCCCTAACCTCCCAATGTTTTCCCATGCTCTGCCTGAGCCACATACAGGAACTAAAGGCAGGCAGTGGGAAGGGGTAGGGGCTCCCAGCTAGGAAGCCCTCAAAACTGCTGAACACTAAACTTGAAGAAATTACCCATCACTTGCACTGTTTTTCTTCCTTACTTTAATATCTTGTGTTGACTTGAAGCTTGCTTGCATTAGAACAGCTGCTCAGAGATTGGCAGCAGCAGGAATATATCATCTTCACCCAATGATTCAATAGTCCTCACAATTGTGGGTATTATTTTTCTTAAATCTACTCCTTAATCCCATAATGCCATAAAACACCACTGAATCAGAGCTTAGCAGGATTCCAGACAGGAGCAGACTTTTAAAGCGATAATGAGAACTTCACATTTATTTTAGATAGGATAGAGAAGAGAGAAGAACGCACCAGATGGGCAGATTATTTCATAGTTCTCCTTAATATGATTTCTTCAACCTGAAGCATCTGGTAATTCCACTATCAGAGATTAGATACTAGTTAAGATGGACTGCCAGGCTGATCTAACGCAGCAATTTTTTGTTCTCTTGCTACATGTAAGAGGGGCTCCCATTAAATCATATAACACAGAATAAAAATAGAGGTGCGTAAAATCTGGTATCAAAGTGGGGAACATCAGCAGCCCGTAGGATCCCATGTAAATATGCTTCACATCCAATAAAGAACATAACACATCTTAACATACACACACACCAAAACCTTCACAGGCAGGCAGAAAACGCTGTGAATTGATCAACCAGAAATCTCACAGACCAGCCCCATTCTCACCAGTTTTTGCAGGAAAACACGGACAGACAAAATATCTCCAGCTCATTTTTGGAAGATGTGTGTAGAAGCTCTGTAGTCCACCAGCAGCACCTTAGGTACTTTTGGAACACGCGTAAGTCTCATCTTGAAGTCCAAAAATACAACCAAGATAGCTAGAAACACATTGCTTATGCCCATCTTGTACCCCCACTGACTCAAACTTAGGGCCCCTTGCCCCAAAATACGAGTCCTGATTTCCTTTAGCCAAAGAAGCAGCTTTGAGGGGGGAAAGCAGAATACTTCCCTGACTCACTCCAAAAGCACATTGCATTGCACACCCAACACAACCCTTCCTAGTCAGGAGAAGGCCAGGATCACCAACATCAACCAGCTCAAGGTCTTACAGGCACAACTGCCTCGTGGTATTAGCACTGCGCATACTTTTCATATATCCATGTAATCAGCAACACCTTTTCAGGAAGCCTTCCAAGGTAAAGCCCAATACTGCTCAAGGGGGGAAGAGCAGAGGAGATTTCTTACCTTCCAGCCCAGATGAGCAGCCTCAGCTTTTAAGTAAAAGAAACTATCTAAAATAAACTGCGTTTTACAGCCACAATTTGCTGATCAACTAAAATGAGACATCACAAAGGGAAGAAGGGAAGAACCCTACCTTCTCCAAAGCTTCTCTGGAAGCACCCTCCCGAACCCAGCAATCCTGGAGGATGTCCTCCAGGGCCAGTGGCCTCTGTCCTTTCCACTGCTTCTGGGAGGGACTCGAAAGGCCCTTTGCTGAGACTCGTGATACCTTTTCATTGCCAATGTCTGCTTGCTGATCACCCTGAGCAGGGACACATGTGTCTCTGACCCCCCCTTAGCCATGTTGACCACAAGGTGCAGAGTATTTAAATGCAGTGCAATTATAAAACGTGTCACATTTCCCCCTAAAGCTCGCTTCACTTTAGCCACAGTCACAAACAGGAGGCAGGAAAAAGAACCACGAGGTCTGACCCAGCACAGCTCAGCACTCAGGAGAGCACCACTCGATCTCATTCATCTTTTTGTTTTAAAAAAGAGAAAATTAAAAGGACAGAATCACAAGAGTGACAGCCACTGCTAGGAGCAGCCTGCGACCATCGGCATTCCGGACATCAAACAGCCTTTAGTGGAACCAAACAAGCCTCACTATTATATTTAAAACTAATACATGCTTTGTAATGCTTATCAGCTGGAGGGTTTTCAACAGTTTTTCCCACTAATGCTGCAATTTCAAAACCATTTAGGCTAATTTCCTTTGACTTGAATCTATTTTAATCAGAGACCAGGATACTTGACTTAAATGGTTTGCATTAAACCCTTCATAAAATCAGCCATAAAATTGCATGCACAAAATAGCGAATGGATCTTGAAGTCAGAAGCAGAAAAAGCTGAAACTTTTCAAATCTTCCAGCAAAATTAAAACCTATTTCACAACCAGACCAACTGCTCTCTTACAACACCAAGACAACTGAACTCTTAAAATAAAAAAGCAGTAATAACCAAAACACCATCCTGAAGATCTTGCATAGATAAAATACACTAAGTTATGCAACTGCAGTACCCACAAATTCTCTCCTCCGAAATATTAGTCTAGCTCGAAAATGATGCATATTTAATAAATTGCTGTGTCTGCTCTGTCCTCTCCACCACCCTCCTATGAAATGACTGATAGTGGTACTGAGGAAAATACAATGCAAACCTAAAAATGTCAGAATTAATCCTTTTCTTCCCTGGAAGATCTGAAAAAACATTAATGCTCAAATTAATTCTCACAAAGTAATGCTGGCTCTGCTAGAAGTCAGAGTTCTGGATGAGAAATGAAAATAAGAAGCTCAGACTCAGGTAACTGCTAGAGAAGGTCTCACTTCAAGGATTTGTCATTGTACTGGGATTTGCATATCATACAGCCAAAGGTGCAATTTCTACCTGCAATTCATTTTGTCCAGACAAACCATACCAGCAGAATTGGAGGCTGGGCCTCCACTCCTTTGAAAACTCATCCAAATATTTCTGTTGTCAGTGGCTGACAGCCTTGGAAACTATGAGTGGCTGCTTGAAATTCATGCAGCATGCAGAGAAGTGACGGAACAAAAGCTCTCCATGCTCTCACATCGTTAACAATTTGCCAGGATGCTGGAGACATGTAGCTGCATCCCCTTGCCGCATGATTTTCAGTGGTTTGCAGATGCCAAGCAATAGCTTTGTCACCACCCTAATGACACAGGTATTTTTCAGAATCTAAATCTCTCTCAGTCGTGTTATTTTTATTTATTTTTTTAATCAGAGCTATCACTCCAGCCTTAACAAATTGACACTTTCCTATTTTGAGGAGCACTTTACTAGCCATATCTAAAATTAACTTTCATGAAGATAAACTTACAGTATGTCTTCTCTCACACTCTTAACAATGATTTGGCATCTCATTTAAAGTGAGTTGGTGCTTAGTAGGTAATCATCATCATCATCACCACCTTAAAAGTTCATTCTGGTGAAATAGCATAGAGAGCATATTGCCACTGAATCCACTGGGATCCCTTCACAGGCATCTGCGCAGCGGTGTCACTGCCAGGAGATATCTGTTACTCTTTCTGCTCAGTATTTTAAGCCTTTTCCCATGCCATCCTCCTGCCACAGCAGTTCAAGAGGGTTACAGTGCTCCAGCCCCATGCCTCGTAGCATCCCTTTGGGGACAACTGAAGCCCAACAGGAGATCCCCAGGCAGCATCACAGGAGGACTGCGCTTGGAGGAGCGCAGAGGCAGCCGGAGAGCCCCAGAGGTGTTGCAGGGACATGAAGGAGCTGACAGGGGAGGAGGGAGGGTGAGTCCTGGCACGCTTTTACAGCGTAATAAACACCACAGGCCAATAGCTCAGTGAACAGCTCTTTGCTGACGAGAGCAGATGTGAGCTTCTGACCACATTACTACCACCCAAAATAATATATTGCTTCAGGGAAATAGGGAGAGAGAGAGAGAGAGAGAGAGAGAGAGAGAAAGAAAAGTGGGAAGAAACCAGCCTTTTCTTTTTTTTTTCCCTGATAAATTGTCTTTATGAACAATCCTGATTTCAGTCAAACTGTGTTGGCTGCTCATTATTGAGCATTGCCCAGCAAACAGCAAGCAGGGAAGAGCAGTCTTGCCCAGGAACATGAAGGTAACCACCACTCCTAGCTCTTGAGCAACACCTCCTTCATGAAGCAACTGGTACTTACTTGGTTGGACGATAATCTGGTATGGAACGATCCAGTGAAATTTTCTCACTGAGGTAGGAGTTGTAGCCGTATTTCTCATGGGGTCCCTTAGCTTTCTCCTCCTCCTCAGGGGACAGGGTGGCTGGAAGCCCACCTTTGCCACGTCCACCATAGCCTTCAATGAGACCAAGTGACTTGGACAGACCTCGAGAGAAAGAAAGCCACCATCACTGTTAAATTCATCACTGTTACTTCCAAGCCAACGAAGAAACAAAAAATCTGAAAAGCCAGAGTTTTTTATTTTGGTTTTCTGAAAATATTTCTAATTCTAGATTTTTGGTCCAATGTAGGAAGGAAAATGACTCAAATTTTGAAATTCTTCACAGCTCAGGCCTACTGTTACCAATGCTCTACCACCTGCATCCAACCGATAACCTGTCCTAGGGATCTGTGCATTTATTTAGTTGTTCAGAAGGTTATTTAGACCTCCTTCCCACTCTACGAGATGTAATTACATATAAGGTTAGATGTCCCCAGGAGAAGGATAGGTTGAACACAGAATAAGAATAAAATTGGGTTGGTTAACTGCCAGCTGAATGAATTTTTGCTCGGTATGAACAGTGAACAGCATACAAATGCTATGGATTTAAAAACAATTTCCCCTCAAAGCTTTCTTATCTTTTAAAGTATAGCATTCCCAGACCTTTATCAAGTGGAATTATTTATTTATATCTGCATAGCTCAAGGAAATAGGTAAAGTTCAAAATGAGCTGCACAAAAAGAAGCTATATTGATGATTTGGTGCTGATTGTGGCAAGCCAAGTTCATGCTCATGTTATTATTTATTACACAGGACACCTGGAATTTGAATATTTTTCATTAGCAGAGACTCACACTTTTCTTTGTCAAAAAAAAAAATCTGATGGATTTTTTTTTTTTTTTTAATTAAGACACCAGAATATATTTCTTTTTGTTTTAATAGCAGAGTCCTGATTCTGAGAGCAGAACAGACTGTCCTCACCACTGGTATTTATGAAAAGACAGCAACATTCAGGTTGTTCCCTGGGCACAGCTGTCCAAGCGTGTGGCCCAGCTCCCAAACCTGCTGTGGATTTCTGTTGCCCCAGACCAAATGCTGCCTGACCATTTACACGATACAGATTTTAACACTATTTTCCTTAAAAAGCAGTATTGCGAGGCAGTAAGAAAATCACCTATGAATATAAACCACAGTTTGAAACACTTGAATGGAAATTATTATTATTCCTTCTGACAAGGTACCTCTAAACAGCCCTCCCTGCTAGAGAGCTTCTGAGAGTTGATGGAGTCTCTCTGACCGCACGGGGCTTGATTAGATTTTATCCGAGGACAGTACTAACAAATCAACTGCGAGGAGAAGCTGACTGTGACATGGGGATGGATTAGATACCCAAGCTGCCTTTTTCCATCTGTAAGCTCAGCAACAGCCAGAGGAGTGCACCAAGAAAGCCAGTTAAGGGGAAGCCTTTGGGCCTGCAAAAGGCCAACAGACCGCTCTGCAAACCTAACCCCAAGCAGCGGGAAGGAGAAGGATCAGCTCACTTCCAAACAGACAAGGCACCAGTTTCCTTTTGTGGCAGTGTCCAGGGTTTCAGACAAGGACTCCAAAAGAACAAAACCAATATTTTTAAAAAATATTTTCAGAAAAAGGCAATTTTTCTGAAACGTCTATTACTTTTATCAAAAACACCTTTTCTACTCAGGAACAGAGTACCTGCCGATGCACAAATTCCCGCAGAGTACCCCAGATCATGTCCTGCTTCTTGTTACTCTAAGAAGACAAAACATCTTCCTTAGTTGCTCAGCCGAGGGTTTTATCACTAACAGATACATTACAATGGAATTCAGCTCATAAATTTAATTCCTCCTCCTTCATCTTCCCCATGAAATGTTTCTACCAAAACCTATCTGTAAGAAATCATCTCACTGCCTGGCAATTATATTTCTTGGCCAGAAAGACTGTAACACAGAGCTATAAAATCCTTTCAAAGCCTGCCCTTACTGCCACTATAGGTATCTTCAAAATCTACCAGCCGGCTTTAAAAGCTTAATGTTGCTTTTCTTCATTTGTTTCACCAGATTTCTCACTTCCTGGTGCTTTTGCTACTGGTGCTTTGGAACTGCACAGCGGCCAGAAGGGCTGAGCAGAAGCGGGGACTTTCAGGGCTGGGTGAGGGCTGGCAGAGGCTCCGTGGACACAGGGCCTGGGCACGAGGCTGCGGTACCTGGGGTTCCCACCCTGTGGGCTGTCAGAGCTGCCAACATCACAGCACCACGCTCTGTCTGAGGCAGGTTTAACCCAGCTCAGCACCACACAGCCCTTTGCTCACCTTCCCTACCTACCCTCAGCAGGATGGGGGAGAGAACTGGAGGGAAAAAAAAATGAAAGCTTGTGGGTTGAGTTTATTAGGACAGAAAAGAAAGGCAAATAATAATGCTAATAGTGCTACTACTGATAAAGTGTACAAAGCAAGTGATGCACACTGCAATTGTTCACCACCCGCTGAGCAATGCCCAGCCTAGCCCCAAGCAGCCGCTCCCCCAGCCACCCCATACTAATTGTTCAGCATGACATCCTGTGGCGTGGGACATCCCTTTGGCCAGTTTGGGTCGGCTGTCCTGGGTCTGTCCCCTCCCAGCTCCTGCTGCACCCCCAGCCTGCCCACTGGCAGGGCAGAGCGAGAAGCTGAGAAGTCCTTGGCTTGGTGTAAGCACTGCTCTGCAACAACTGAAACATCAGCGTGGTATCATTATTCTCATCCTAAATCCCAAACACAGCACCATACCAGCTACTAGGAGGAAAATTAACTCCATCCTAGCCAAAACCAGGTTATTATCAACTGTTTGTATTTTTTTAAACACAGAGTAAGGTAGCAGCCCTCGCAGAGGTCCCTAATCAAAGTCAGCAGGGAAAGACTATCCCTCCAAGGCTAATGTATCCACCACCAGACCTGAGCCAGTCTCCAGAGGTGCTCGTCTGTGTCTTGACTGAGGTAACTGGGCTCCCAGCTACCTTAGTACAATACCTGAAATGAGATGGGAAGAATCTGGCTCTCAATATTCAAAACACCAACAACCATAGGAGCAAGCTATACCAGCTCGTCCTGCATTGCCCAGCCTGGTGGACCTGAGCTGGGATTAGCAGCAGCAGCAGGAGATGCCTGGAGCAAGGACATTTTGCCAAGGAATCAGGCTGGCTGCACTGAAATTTGCAGGCTGCAAGAACTTGGCACACTCCAGCAAAACCTTCCATCCTCACCCACCAGCATGGTATACCATGGAGGACAGGGTGGGAACTGCTGGGGAGCACAAGGATGTCATCCTTCCCTTCCCCTCTGTAGCCTTATTCCAGAAGAAAGATATAAAAGGGGACGTGTGTGTTTCACCTCTCCCAAAATGCAGTCAGGATGCAGGCAGAGCAAAGCAGACCCACCTGCACCCCCTGTCCCCAGCTGTCCCGAGGTAGCAGGCTCTGCCGGGACTTCCAGGTCCTGGCAAAACGAAGCACCTGTTATTGCAGAGGAAGGCCAAGACATGACTTAATATTCAGCAGCTTTGACTGACAAGCTTATAATGCCATTAACTGCTTTCTCCCAAGATTGTGGTCGAGACAAGCAGACGCATAAACACACCAACATACCAGCACACATTTATCTCTACTCACTCAGTACATTCCCTGAAGCTTATTTCTGCATATAACTTCTCCGTGTTACATTTCCTTGCTTTAGCCCTTCTACTACTATGAACCCTGTCTCGGTAAGCAGAGGTAAACCCGGGTCCTTTAACCAAAGGCATCAATGAAGGCAATCGATCCGTATGCACTGGGGACAGCAACGCCACGAGGCCACCTCTCTTCCAATGCCACTCCCTACCCAAAACAGCAAAAAGATCCACAGGGACAGTCACAACTCCCCAGTGCAATGCAAGGGGGAGGATCTACATGTATGTGTGTGTGCTGGTTAGCATGTCACCCTCCAGCTGAGGCTGTCAGAAGGGTTCAGCCGTGCAGCTGGAGTACCACTTTGGTTTATGACACTGAGATGCAAGATTCAAGTAATGTCTGGCAAGAAAGATAATTCACATCCAAACAGAGGAGGAAGAAGTTTGCTTCCAATGGGCTGAAAAGGTGCCTCAGAAGAGGCAGGACTGAAAACAAACTGTTAGAGCAACCCTCATCCCATCAATCCATTCATTTGCTTGTACTCATTCAGTTTTAGGGCTGCACAAAGGACACAATCCCACAGTCCTTATGCATCTTTGACAAAATTTCAGAAATCAGCCTCAGCCCACAGAAAGCTGCTTCTCAGCACAGAGCATCCTGGGATTTGCATTAACCCACAGCCAGGTGCACAGAAACACCCCTGTGTTTCCCAGGAGCAAACCTTTCAGATAGGGTTCCTGTGTGCAACCGTGTCCCTTCCTCTCCTTGCTCTCCTTCACAGAATCACAGAATGTTAAGGATTGGAAGGGACCTTGAAAGATCATCTAGTCCAGTCCCCCAAATCTTCCTCCTCCCTGTCTCCCCTGCTGCTCTCTGAATTGCTTTTCCAGTCCCTGCTTGCACGGACAACAGCCTGGTCTAAATCCTGGTCACGACGTGCAGGGTCAGCAGATTCAGGCTCTCCCAAGGCAGAGAGGCTGCAAACACCCCAAATCCTCCCTGCGGTGCCTAGTCACTGGGCTCCCAAGTCACCACAGCCAGCACAGCCCAGGACACCCCTCCGATTCCCAGCCAGCAGAACCAAGCAAACTGCTCAGGAGCTTAGAGCTACACGTGCAGGTTCCTGGCGGTGGCACATGCATCTTCTTTCGTTTTCTGTCTGCCCTTCACAGCCTGCATGGAAACACCATTTGGTTCTCGAAGGACCAGCAATCTCTTGTACCATGTTCAAATGGCGTAACGCTGCAAATGAACGATTAAGCACCTCTGGTGATGCAGAAACAGAGGCGAAATCGCCTCTGAAGCCGGTCGCTCCCAACACACAACTGTCCAGAGCTGGTTTTCAGCACAGCCTTTTGCTGTGGCTTCTTACTAGCAATGTGCTTGCAGCATCTTTGCGCTTTTAAAACTTCCAGCTCTCTGCCAAACCTGCTTGAAATGGGCCCACAGTGCCAGAAATTACACACAGAGCAAGAAAGAGCAAGAGCGTGATCGCGTCAGCTTATTTCCTTGAAGAATTGGGCTAAAAAGTAAAAACAGTCAGAACCCTTTCCAAGTCACAGACCAAATCTTTTATCATTCTGGGCAGGCACCAAAGCAGAAGTGCTGAATTGCTGCCAAAACATCTTTCCTGATGCCTGCTCCAGCCTATCTATAGCGATAAACAGCATTAAGCCCCCACAAAAAGCCTGATCTTTGGAGACTCCCTAGTGAATTTTGCAAGCTCATAAGATGGTAATGGGCTGCATCTAGATTAGATGCCTGGTATGGATCAGAGCTCTGAACACTTTTGAGCTTCAGTCATCCTTAAGCCACATTCACCCAACAAGTAGTTTAGAAATGAAAAGACGATTTTTCTCAAAATCTCCTAAAACATCTGAACTTTGAAACAATAGGAGTGCATTGCTCATGTTGCAGGAATAGAAGTTATAAGTGGTGTCTTTTTTTTTTTTTTTTATCTGCTAATATTTGAGTCCCTCCTGCTGAAAAGGCCAGACACTGGATTCCCTGAGGGCTGACAAAGAGTTGGTTTTCTTCAAGATGATATAAAAATTTAATCTCCGAAGCCAAATTATTCCTAGACTGAGTACAGCTACAGTAAATATATTATTCCCTTCTTAAACTGGCAGCATGTTTCATAAGGAGACAGGAGCTTTCAGGGATAGAGAAAACCTTTGGTAAAATACAATATAATGTGATACACAGCCTTCATTTATAAAGCGCCCAGACAAACAGGCTCCCCAGGCAGCAGGCTTGTTGGAAAAGCATTTTGCTACATGTCAGCCTAGATGAAAGAAAATGTTAACCCTACCTATACAAACTTAAGCCAAGGAAATTTCTTTCATTAAGAAGGCTAGGGAATAGAGAAAAGCATCTGAAATTGAACGTCTCTTCAGAAAAACAGGGGTCCTGAGCCTGAACACTGGAGGTGGAGAAGGGAAAGGATGGGAGGAAATCACATAGGAAAGATTTTTGAAAAGGCAAATAAAAGGCAAGAACTGTAAGTTGCATCCTTCATCATTTGTTTATGCCATCCCACTACATGAGACAGTACATGCAGTATGGATTTAAAGGCACGTGCTATACCTTCACCAAGAAAGGACACAAAGTCACCCCTTCTCAAGAAGAAATAAATACAAAAAAACAACCCTCTGAAACTGAAAATAAGGGAAGCATAAAGAGAAAATTAAAGGAAACGGCTTTGAAAAGTACAGCTCTTCCTAAACTAAGCTCCACAGACCATCCAGCCTAAATGGCTCTCACGGGGACATGCACTTCTGGCCTCACTTCAGCCAGAGATTTGAAGCCTAAAAAGAAATTTCTGATTCAGGAAAATAATAAATAAAAAATAGGTAAATGGCCTAGTATGTGCTGTGTCACAGTGCTGATACGGCTCTTCTGTGTGACCTCTTGGTGAAGAGGGAAAGAAAGGATACAACAAATAGGCTTTTAGGGGTATTTTACGAGAAACCAGAATAGACACCAAAGGGCAAATGTCATAGGTAATGCTAGAAATTATGGAAAACCGCTTAAGTTTTTAGTGTTGACTTGCTGAATGCTGCAAATACAGCCTATTAAAAGGAGGACTCATTAAAGATAAGGCTAATTGGCAGACTAACAGGCACCAATTTTCCTTTTCAGCTTTGGTGGAGGCTGAGACCTGGCAATACATTTTCTTCTTTCTCCCTGCAGCAGCTTTTACACAATTTTTACTCAGTCTTCGCTCACACTTGCTGTTTATTACACTAAATATTGCCCACTCGTCTGACTGCAGGTCACACCTACACAGCACACAACTCTGTGCGGTACGGGGGCAGCAGAAGGTGTCCAGGTAGCACAAAACACAACTGGCTCTATCACCGTCTCTCTGCTCTCACTGCTTTCCCAAAGCATCCCTAAACTCTTGCAAAGGAAACCAAATGTGCTAGTAAAGCTATTAGAAGACAGAAGATAACTTTATTGGAAAAAAAAAAATAACAACACAAATTTTAAAAATTAACTTAAAATGGTATTTAGTAGAGTCCAGTGGAAAAAAAAAAAAAAATCAGTATTCACCTGAACACTCCACGATTTTATTCAGTGTACATGTTGGGTATGTTTTTCCCAGTGCTGACCACTCATCAAAAGCCAGTATATCCTCAACATCAAATGCTGCAGCAGGCTTCTGACAAATCCCCCTTGCTAAAGGATCAATGCTATCAACTTCCATTTGGACAGTACTTTTCCAGTGAGATGTATTTTAGCACATCTGAACATTTCCTTCAGAGCAGCTGCAATGATCCGACAGAGCTGTCTGGCGTCCTTTGCCATGCAAATGATTTGTTGGTATACTGCAGAGATAAACACAAAAATGATGACTGGCAAAAGGTGGCTTCAAGAAAATTTCAAACCTCTGGCTTCACACTGAATGACAAATGTGAACTCAAAAAAGCAGCAGATGAATTCTGTTGGGCCCACGCTTGGCAAACAGGGATTTTAGCCAGGCACAGACAAACTGAAAACACAGCATATTTTACCTGTAATCCAATATATTTAATCTATAAGAAAGCTCCTGTGTAGATAAAATTGAATAATTCTTACTAAAACAAGCTTGTCCAATAGACCATTAAGAGCTCACTTAAGTAACCGTGACAGCTGGATGGGTGAGAATTGTATGCATTTCCCAGCAGCCCAGCTACGCGAGCACCAAAACTGGCTTTCCAGGACAGGCACAGCTCCTTATTATTAAATGTAGTAATGACAGGTTGGATCGACATCTATGATTTAAGCACAGCTGAGATTACATCATGAAAGAAGCAGTAAGGCAATGTCCAAGGTTTCCTCCCACCTTGTACTCAATAGAAAGGATAGGAGAAGAGATCACATTCAGACTGCACAGAGTTTTGAGTCTGGTTAGAAATGTTTTAATATAAATATATATTTATACACGTGTATATATATACATATATATATACACACACATAAACATACAGGTAATTGAAGTTTCCTTATCTATATGGAAATGGAAACACACGAAATTACCTTCAGAGCCAGAGGGAGGACTGGCATCTGCTGCAAGGAGAATACAGTTACCAGGAGAATTTCAAAGCCAGTCTTGCCCTGTTTAGGCCATTACACTACAAAGTTCTGGCTGCAAAAGAATTTCCTGATCAAGATTCACCTCAGGCACAAAATGACAGAAATCCTTCAGCTGGCTGAGGCCATTCAGTTCAAAGGAATTATATAGTTGATTCTAAAACCTGGGACTAGTAGAAGAGCTTGGACATAGATCTATGCTCCCTGAAAGTCCAAAGATATTAGCGCCTATGATTCTGCTGCACATTTTTAAGTTACTTGTTGAGAGGAGAAAAAAAAAAAAGAAAAAAAAAGGCAGGATTTAGCAACATAGCTGGATTAGAATCAGAAGACCAAGGAGACCCAGCTAAGTAAAGCTTTCTGCATCTCAGCAGGGAGAACAAACAGTAGACTTACGCATAAATATCTTATTCAGATACAAAAGACAAGACTGGAGGTGATTTATATCCTAAGGAAAAACCAGGACGTGTATGAAGCACTCCTAGCAACTTAATTAGAGCAATGCTCTTCCCATGCCTGTACTAACACAACCACCACAGGAGCTGCCGTGCTGCTGGGAGCCCCCCCTTTCAAACGAAAGGCTCAAACCAAGATGCCAATCACTCGCGGTTATTAAAGGTTTGTCTCAAACTGACCAGTTATGCTCTGCTGCTCTGAACGTGGGGATTTCTGATGGCTCTGACTTTCCTGTGCTCTTCCCACCTTCACTATGTGCCCCACTGCACATGGTGTTCAGCAGCTGTGGTTGTACCCAAAGCATCCTGAATCAGCTGGAGGAAGAGGGATTCCTGTAACAGGCAGTTCAAAATGCTCTTTGGAATTAAATATGCTGTAATAAGCTGCATCATTATATCAGTGAGTGCAAGATGTGTTGTAAGAAGGAATGTACATTTTGCAGGCAAGGTATCGATATCTTTGAGGCAGTTGCCAAGTAGTAAAGTGACATATGCAGCACCAGCAGCTGACTCTCATTTCTAGATAACACACATGGATCTGCAAAGGAGGATGGATGAAGTGCATTTGCACTAAAGCACAGAAAAGAATGTGCTGTAGAGATCTCACTTGCACATTATGACACGAACACAAATTTATATCTCTGACTAGCACATGGGACCATCACATTCTGGAAATACATGCAGTTTACTTGAGAGAGGAAAAAACAACACAAGTAGTAGTAGATCACAATGTATAACAAAAAGAAAAATCAGGGTCAAAACCATCACTAAGATCATTTAGAGAGACTGCTGACTCCAGACACACTGCATCCATGTTCAAGAGCTTCAGAGAGCTCACTTTATTAAGCCCTGCCTAAGGCCTGCTTTCAAGGATTCGATCTTATTGGGATGCAGGCACAACCATTTCCCCACCAACACACAGGGATGGATTTCCATCAGGTGCTTAAAATGATCTAAAGAAATCTCCTTGCTGTTATTTTAAGTTGTCTTTAGACATCACAAAATACCATCATGCTCAGGTTGCAATTAGAAAGCAAGTAACACTTGTATATTTTTCCCCCATTAAGGCCAAGTGAGCAACATGTGAGCAGGCCTGGCTGCTCCACTGCAAACCACCTGTGTGGGAATTACCTGCTGAGGTTCCAGGACAAGGAACTCGAGGCACACAAATACTATTACAGATGCTCTGCAAGAAGTCAATGTTCTGTCCAGGAACATGGTGTCATGGCTTCTCTCCATAGATGGCAGCAGCGAGGTTAAAGAGCAACACTAGAAGTTTTGTCCAGCAATACTTCCGCAATGAGTTAACATACAACTATCTGAAGCCTGATGAAATATCATAAGAGGAGTCTATGTATGTAGCTTACCAACGTAATACAACACAAACCATGGCAGGACCTCACATGAAAAGCCTGATACCATTCCAGTAACTTCAAAGATCAATTTAGGGTACATCACCATTCAAAAGAAATACAAGGCCCCTGGTCCTTGCACCTAATGGGGTATTGATTCAGCAAACACCTAAGTACAATTCTGCGCTTGATGGACTTTGCTGAAGCACCCAAGCTATTCTCATACATGCCGGCTGACTCGGTGCATATCAGACAGCTGGGGACACAGAAGCTTGAATGAGAAAGATCAAGGGTAAAAGCAACCTAGCATATTTATACTGATCAGCCAAGATCCCATTTGAGTGAAGAATTAAGCAATTATCTGTAACTATATTCTTTCTAGCTAGATTGCAATACAAGCCAGCACAAATGATCTTGCTTTCCCATTCGAGCAGTGCAGAAATCAGCCTGGCAGTAGGCAGGGCTACATGCAAGACCTGCTCAGGAAAGATGGCAGGAGCAGTACGTTGGGATCTTCTCATTTATTTTGAGACCCAATCCAAGCATCAGAAAGCACAAAGGAAAATTAGGATATACTGCTCGTTATACCATCTCTCTTAGTAAAGACAGCTTAAGAAGTTACCAAACTCTTCTGCCCTCAGCTGCAAATCATCACCTCTCTCATTTGTGTTGTTGCGGAGGTTTGTGGGGCCGTTCTGCAAACTATTCTCCCTCGGCAGTCACTCCTACCAGCCACTGCCAGAAACCCAGGGTCAGGTGAGCCTTTTGTTTGGCTCAGCGTAGCTACTTTTATGCTTCAGTGTAAAATTCAATTTCTCTGGGCAATGCAGTCCATTCTCACGCCATCACAATCCTCTCGCATCCAGGCAGAGCTGCTTCTTGCACGTCCCAGAAGTGCCAAGCTGCAGTCCCAGGACAGGACCATGCAGCCAAGAACAAAGAACCAAGAATTTCTTAAATCCACCTTGCCCCCACAGAAACCATGACCAGAGTCACACTCGCAGCAGGGTACCCCCAGGAACCGGAGGAAAAACTATGGAAGTGCAAAGAGAACAAAGCCCACAGAAGCACAAGCCAACATTCTTTAAGTCCCGTTCAAAGCTTAAGAATCATATTCTGCACTCTCATTGCCACAAGGAATCTGTTATTTCTAAATCATGTTTCCATAACTTGCTGTTGGTGTTTGTGGTTTCCTTTAATGCATGCTCATGTTCTCCTTTTTGTAAAACATTTCCTTCTTCTACAGATAGGTCTGTTGATAAAGAGAACAAAGGATGCCACTTAGTAAGGAATGAAATGAGGAAATAACACACTTTAGTATAGCCATCATAAGCACAAAGGTGGATACTCCATTTCGGTTATTGTCATTATGCGATAGGTTACACACTCAGCACACAAACTGTGTCAGCCCCACGCACAAGGCAACGCCTCTGCAGAGCCTCTGGGAGCCAAAAAAGGGAAAGGGCAGAAAACTGGAGTCAGTAACTGAACTGCTCTAGTGCATTAGGCTATAAAATCTCCACAGTTGATGAGGTCAACCAAGAGCCTTCCTCCTCTGTCCCTAATTCTCTCTTAGGAAGGGCAGGGAGTGCTGGGGTTATTTTTAACCCATGAGCACTTATGTCACTGAGATGACAAACCACAAAGCTGGGAAACGGCGACAAAAAGGTATGAGGGACTGTACCACTTTTCAGACAGGTCCTCAGCATGTTTCCAAGTTTCTCTACAGGGGCCCTCTACTCAGTATCATCCCTCCCTGGGCTACCCATAAACCTGCTCATTAAATTAGCAAAGACTGAGGTATTAGAGATGACATTGCCCACAGAGGGCTTTCCCCGAAACAGAAAGAACACAGTGAAGCCAACATGTAATTATTATGTTAGCATATCTGTAAAAGGAGAAACTCAGGGTTAATACATGCATCTTCAAGTGTGTACGTGCTTCTTTGCACTAATTGCCTTTTACTGAGCTATAAACTTGCTACTTACTTTTTAAGGTCAGGAAAGTCTATTTTACAGGGTTTTGCTTAGTGCATTTAATTTCTTTTATAATACTTGCTCTGGCTGTGCTCAGATGCTGTTCTCACTCAGCAACCGAAACAATTTATTGTTGGTTTACTGGTGTGCATTCAGTGCTCTCAGACACACAGGACACCCCAGAGAGTGCTTTTGCTTTTCAAATTTCTTCCCATCTGTTTGTGCTTTGCAAATAGGTCAGAGGGGTGACACACTATGACTTGCAACATCTAAGAACAGAAATAAAGGCGTTAATTTGATCATCAGAGAGAAATATTCTCCACTGTGATGCCTCTGCTCTTGTACACATCTGCATTCTCTGTAATACTGCTGTTAGTAAGTCCAAGGTATTTTAAGTAATGTGTTATTGTAATGAACATATGAGCATCACCTCTTAGATACAAAGCTAGAACTGCTCTATCATGACTTAGTCTCAGTATTGCTAAAGGTGAAGGTGAAGGCATAGACTTAATTAGTTTCCTATCAAACACAAGTTAGCAAACTTGGGGAAACTATTGAAGTGTTTAAGTAAAGCATAAGCTTAAATGTGTTGCCTGACAGGAGTCTCAAAGAAGGAGAACCGGAGCTTGCTCTCTGCTGTTAATGTGAATTTATGAATGGTTATGCCGTGCAACATCGGGAACAATTCCTAAGAGGTCACCGATATGTGACTGTTTAACTTTGTGTTTCTATAGAGAGCTTCTGATGATAGGCACTAAGTGCTTTAAAAACATAATTAATGCTCAAAGCACCCTGAGGGGGAACTAAATATGAGACTCTGATTTTATCCTACCTGAAGTAGGACTGTCCCTGTTCATTTTGTAAACCACTTGGTAACAGAGGGGATATGGTACAACAGCATCTTGGTCCCATTGTGTTTGGTACTCCAAGAGAACAGAACTGAAAGCATACCTCACTAATTTTCTAGATGATCAAACATGAAAGATAATCTGTTCAAGGTGACTTAGCTAGAAAAGATTAGTGTTTAGAGACAGAATCTGAGCTCTTGTGAAATTAGAAAATTTTCTGCCTCCAGAACAAAAATCTGGCCTACTTTACTGCAGTAAAAGCCACCCAAATCCTAAAGCAAATCCTGCAGAGCACGGTCTGTTCCAAGGGCAAAGGAACTTGACTTAGGACAGGCCGAATCATATTCTCCAGCCAGAAGAAAGGATGCCTTCCTCCAGAGGCCCTCCCCTCTTGAGCAACCAGCACCAAAGGAAGGGTAACACGAGGTAACACCCAAGTACGGATCACACGAAGGCTGCGTTTTGACCACCTCGCTCTGAGAGCAGGCCCACAGGGAGCACGGTGACTGGGAAGGACCAGATGGATCCAGAGGGCCAGCCCCAACCCTTACAGTGCTTGACAGGATTATGTTTGTTGCAAAAGCAGAGTGTTTGTAGCCTTTTTCAAGAGCAATGCATTCAATTAAGACGACAACAAGAAGCCCCCAGACACAGAGCTGGCACTGAGGTGCATTCTGTGTCCACAGGCCTCTGCAAGCCTCCTGCCCCATGGCAGAGATTGCCAGGGACGTACCCAGTGCCAGCAGTGTCAGCACAGAGCACACTTGACACTGTTCTCTTCTTTCTGGTCCCCAGATGGCAAATGAGAGGTCTCTTGAGGCATTGTCTTTGCCAAACCTTCTCTCTGGGAAGAACAGCCCTGCCACGTGTGTGGTGCCACAGCTTCCCATGCAGACACAGCTCTCAACTCAATGCTCTCTCCCATTCCCCAAGCCCTCTAGCACACAGGCATTTATTATTACATCCCACTCCTCTTGGCACCTCATTTCTGTCCCTCAAAGCCCCCGCTGATCAGGGCAGTCTCCCTTCTACACCACATCACTGGAAGGCTGCAGCCCCCACCAAGTACCCGCTGTCCCCAGGGCCACATGCGCTGTGCCCCTGAGTCTGCCAGGGGAGCCCATGACCATAAACTAATTCTCCCCTAAAAACTGTGCTAATGAGTAACCCTGTTGCTACCCAGCATACAGAAATCAGCTATTCTTTTGTGTTGACACTCACAGTAAAAAATTAAATTAAAAAAATACCTTTTGCCATTGCTTGTTCTAGAAATGCAGCAAGAAAACAGGATATTAAGGCTGTATTTTAATTAATCTCCCAATTCAGCATCCTAAACAATTTGGGAAGTATCTTGCAACCGCTCAGTGCGTTATACCTTCCTCTTGCTCTATCAAGGGAGAAATCCAATTAACACCCACCACACAAAGTCTGCCCTCTTCACCTTAACCAAATTAAATGGCTTACGGGGAATAAAAGGTGGCTGTAAGATGCTAAGGGTCATCAGCCTCATCTAGCTGCTCTTTCCCTTTCCAGGTCAGGCTTACCATGGATTCAGATTCCCAGTAGAAAACGTTGCTGCGGTAGACATTGAGCCTTCAAATCCTGAGCCCCATCCCTTCACAGCTCAAACAAGTCCTGGAGGTGCCGTAGAAAAGATGCCATGAAAAAGATGCCTCCTCTCAGGAGAGGGAGGTAGTACTTTACTGTCCCCTAAAAGATCAGGAATCCTATTCTTGGGAGATGAATGAAAGGAAAAGAATGAAAACCAGACCTTACTGGGAGCTCTGGGTAGGAAAAAGGAGCTGAGGACCTAAACGAGGGACATCTTCCTCCAGCAGGACAGAGTCCCAACTCTCCCCTGATGCACACAAGGCCTGGAGGTCATCAGTTTTCCCCCCAATCTTTCCCAAAGTTGTCCTTCAATAATCTGTGACTTTCTTCTTCCTTCTTGACATGACAAAGCCTCCCACACACCGTGAGTTTACAGAGATCGAATTCTCCTTGGGAAAATAATTTATTTATGAGCAAAACATAGCTCCTGCTTCAGATGCAGGTCAAGAGAAAAGACAAAAGCATTACATTCATTTCCTGTGTTTGCTTATTAAGGATATGCCACCTTTTGACAACACCCGAGAGCAACTTGGATCTAAAATTCAAAGAGAATAAGAAATGTTGAGCAGGAAGCAAGAGCAAGATGCTCTCCCAACTCATCTTTTGGGCTTAAATTGTTAGCATATAGTACATATTCTCAAAGTGCAAGACGAAGACTAAAATATTCTAAGCAACTGCTCTTCATGTCTCCTTTTCCTGTGTCAAGTTTTTGCATCATGACAAAAGTTCACATCTCTGCTTCCACTTTAACAACCTGGCAATGCCAAGATGACTTTGAGCTCAAGATCTTTCTTTTGTCTACATGGTCAAGTGGCTTTCAAGACCACAGCCCTGGGTGCCCAGCCAGGAAGCCTGCCTGTTGGCCACCCAGACCTTCCTTTCCTTTTTCCTGTGCTTTCTGTACCATGATTAAACCTTATCTTGGGCACGTTACCCCTACATGTGTTCAAGGTCCTCAGAAGCATCCTCCAATGACACTGACATGACAAAGCTCCTTCCTGTGAGAGAGAGGAAAACTGATGGTCACTGCTATTAAAGTATGTAATTGCTGACAATATTCAGCCTTTTCTTCATAAGCTCATCTCTCTCTCACTCACCTCTGCAGCAAGTTTATGGGCAGATAACCCTGGGTACCAAAACCTTTTCTCCTGTGTAACCATGTTAAGTGTGATTTCAGGCTGCTCTGTATATATTCCTCCAGATAGTCTTACTCCATTTTCAGATTATTGACAAAACATATCACTATCAGAAATCCAGACTCCAAAACACCAAGTAAAATACATTCAGAAGCCAGTGCTTGGCATCAATATGCAATTCAGGTATGTACATGGACTTAAAACAAAGACTGTAGGACTTTGAAATCTGAAATCTGAGTTTCACTTCAGAACCCCATGAAAGCTTTCTCCGGACGTAACACAGAAAGAACCTGTGAACTTGACATGCTGCCGATGCCTTCCTATGCTCTGCATGAACTTCAAGGCAAAGTATTAGATTAATTTGTGTGAGTTAAAGTACATTACATGCCTCACAAGCCAAAGTCACAATCTCTGGGCAAAAGAGTACGTGGCTTGGAGCCTGCATGACAGCACCCAAAGACACTGCAATACTGGCAATTGCTCTCCATACCTTCTTCTACAGATTAAAAAAAAGTATCTGAACTACTGAACCTAAGTTGCTATGCCGTCATGGTGGTCTGACTTGAAGAGACTCCTTCACCTTGCCACAGAAAGCCTTAAGACAGATCCTTTTCTCTCCATAACTGTGAGCAATTCACTAAGGGTCACTTCCATTTGGGGCTGAATAGTTAATGAGTCTCCTTTCAGATACAGGAAACGTTTTCTCAGTGACAAATCACCACTGTTACTTACTTGTACCTGTCATCAATTCTTGAAGGTACAAACCTAATTTTGGTCCCAGGCAGGTAAGCGGTGGTTTAAATCAGAGTTTTTCTATGTGCATGCAGATGCTTAGTGATGTACACTACAGTGAAGAAGATGCACAAAAATGCAGTACAATAAATGGGTTTCTGCTAACCAAGATTTAAGCTCCAAAATAAGGCTGGAAAGAAAGGCACATACAGTATGAGCTAACACAAAATATGTAACTAAAAAAAAAATCATTTTTAAAAGGTCAGATTGCTGAGAGGATACCTTTAGAAGGAAAGTATCATGTCCTTTAGGCCAAATAATTTATCACACTTCGAGATACATGCATTCTTCTAAGAAACAAGGTGCTCTACTAGACCAGCCTCAAAAATAAAAAATCCTTCCTGGACCAAGCCTTTTCAAAGAGAAATGAAAGCCAACATGTTCCACACACAAACCAAAATAATCCTCGTTCTTGCATCAGCCAACATGTGCAGATTCCCTGCAAATCCAAAGACAATCCACTGAGCACTGTTAAATACCAGCCCACTTTCCCTGGCTCAAAAATGCATGGATGCTGGAAGGTCCTCCGAGTAAACAAAGGCTAAGTGGGAACCTGGGGCTACTCCTACATCCCAGCACAGCTATTCTTGCGCTTCCACATAATCAAGGGCAGAGATAAAACCCTCAGGATGAGAATATATGACAGAAGAAAGGACAGTACGTGTTTACTAATTTTTCAATAGGTCTCAGGGCAAATTCTCCAATTTTTGCACAGATTAATTAGAGTAATTAGTTAAGTCATTAACTGTAAGGTTTGTGGAGCAGTGTGAGTCATTTTATTGTTTATTTGTACTGAGCCTAACTCAATGGGATCTTGATACATGACTGGGTTTCCTAAATACTACCTAGGTACAAATAGCTAATGACAACAGCAATAAATGCAATATATTTAAGGTGACTGCAAGACTCTGGGAAGATGTTAATCAGTACAAATTTATCTCTCGGTGTGTGCCTCAACAGGGATCTGAACCTGGTCTGAGGGCTCTGTGTGCTAGTGGCAAACATAAAAATAACAGTAACCACCAACTATGCTGGATTTGAGAATGGTAAATGTATGCAATTTGACTATTGTATTTGTTAGATTTCAGGGACTAAAGTGAGTTTTCCCAGATCTGCCTTTATCTTCTGTAATGTCAAAATTCACATCTCCAGCCAACACTGGCTGCCACTCCACTGACTTATTTTAAAATACCTGCCTGAGTTTTATAAAATGAACATCCCTCTGCAATCAAGGCTGGAGACGAGAGATGCATCACATACGGGGAAAAAAAAAAAATCCCATCTGCTGATCATGGCTGGGCTATACGAGGTAGGAGGGGAAGGAAAGGCAAGTACATCATGAATTACCAGCAGGATACTTTTATTAGTGGCTGAGGAGCAACACGTACCGATTTCTTGGTATCACTGTCACAGAAGCTCACGTAGCTCCCCAGGGTAGGCTGACCAGTTGAAACTGTGTGTCTGTAACCACACTTTACTCTTATTCTTTGACTTTTATGCTTATGAATGTAACTTTTCTAGGCATCATCTACCTCTTACCATACTGGGAGTTCATGAGGCAGTGAAATTGCCACTCTGAAAGCCCTTACAGAAACGTTTTTCAAACACAGGGCTGTGGGTGGGCTGCGTCAGCCACGGGGCGGCACAGTGGCCACGCAGGACCCTTGGTGTTCGTGCCAAAGAGCAGATTGCACAGGCATGCCTCTCCACAACGAAGCAAGATAAATGCTTCCCATATGAATTCTGAAATAAATACGGGGCAATTGCAGACCTCATTCCATAATTCCCCATATGTTACACGCCTGTAATTGTCTGCAGAAAGTAAGTTGCTGTTTATGTAAAAACAGAAGAACCCTGCTGTGCATATTTCTGGCATTTATTAAAACTGCCTTTGTGAATTCTGTGTTAGTCTATACGTTAGTCAAATGAAATTAAAATAAACAGCTGCAAATCATTACACATGCATATGGTCTACTCCCGTGATATACCAGACCTAGCAATAAAGCGCTAAGTCCTATTTCCTGCTATTAGTGACAGATGAAATTCTGAGACTTTGGTAAAAGTTTTCAGGTAATCCCAATCACTGCCCAAGAAAAAAACTCAGCCACATTTTTTCCCTCAGGTTTAATCCTACATTCAGACTAATACAGTCACTTCACTGTTCCTCTGTCTAAAATAAGTACATCATGTTTCCGTTCATGTGGTTTATTATCATGTTAAATTCTAACAACATCCAATCATGTTAATTTCAAAAAACATCCATACACTGGCATCAGCTAGCGAACACCTCATGGCCCAGTCTACCAAAAGAGTCCCCTAAAGTTCAATTTAACCTACTTCTAACATACCAGTCTTTCAAACAGGCTGCTTCATAGAGCCACACAGAAGTAACAACATGCAGCTGCAACATCCTGTTGGCAAAGAAGGGGGATAAAAATCCCTAGCGATTCTGCACAGAGGTTTAGGTAGAAAATCTGCTACCTGAATGCAGCCAGCTGAGCTGAGCCCAGGTTCCTGGAAGAGCCCAAAGCTCTTTAGCAGGAACAAAGGATCAGGTACATGGATTTAAAACTCTCTCAAATTAAATTAACTATTACCACCAGCAACAGCGTAACGCAGAGGCATGGTGCTGCTGACTCAAGGGCTCCCTGACACCACGGGCATCCCTGCTGCACCCTCCCAAGCCAGGCAACACCGAGGCTTCCCCCTGCTGAGCTGATAAACTATTATCATGTCGACCAACCAAAACACTAATAAAAGGAGAAAAGAAAAGGAAAGCACAGCAGCAGGATAGTAAATGAAGATAGATGAGTTTGTATTAGCATGCAGTTATTGAATGGCAATGTTATCTAACACATTAGAGCTGTCTGCAGCTGTCTGAGAAGGAAGACAGTCTAATCACCCCTTCCATCAGTGCTGCGCAGAGCCCACCAACAGACCTCTCCCAGTCCCCCCCAGCAGCCCGGCCGGCTGGTGCAGTCACCACCCCAAACCACCAAGCAGCTGCACGAGTCTTGCACCACAATGGGCTGGGGTTATTCTTAAACCCCACACAATCATTCCAGCTAAAGGCAGAGCAAGAATCCCCCTTGTACCTTAACATCCTTAGAGGCAAGTAATCCACAACCTTTTTCTAATTTCTGTGTGTTCTATTATTTCTATGGAAATACAGAGGGGTTGGTTAAATCACTTTCAGACTGGAGGCTCACTACGTCTGTTTATGCCTAAGAAATAGTCCACAGGCATACATGCACTAAATTAACAAAGCCATGCACTAAATTAACAAAGCACAGTCCAGGCCAAGTCTGGAGAATTTCAGCCTCAAAGCCAGACCTTTAGGAAGGTGTGGATGTCCGAAAGCTGCTGCCCTCCCAAAAACATTCAGGTTATCCACATGCTGCTGCTCCCCAGTAGGGCAGCTCAGCAGGTTGCTGAGCAGATACCCAACTCATTCCCACCTGAGGCGGCATCAGTCACACCCTGAAAAGTCAAACCTGAGTTTTTCAGTTCCCCAGCTGCTGGAGCAGGAGCACTCGCAGCACCCGGGAGCACGCACACACATAAAAGCTGGAGGCAGGCGCCGAGCAGCGAGAGCAGCAGCCCGATGGAGGAACGAGCAGTGTAACAACAGAGCTAGGCAAAGGAACCACTGGTTTCTTGCATTTTGCTGTACATCTCAACAGAACTTGGCTACAAAACATGTTCAGCTGTTAAGACACTACAAAATTAAGGATCCTTCTTTATTCTTGAGGTGGTGAGCGCTGGACTCTAGGAAGATGAGTTGCCTACCGGCAGTACAGCAGCGTTAAGGCCATTGTTGGGCTGCTGCTGTCCCTTGCAACAGCAGCCTGATGACAGAGAGGAGAAGTGACAGCACTGGGACACAGGCATCCAGTCCGTAATAAGCAATGATAATAATTAAAGGCAAGAATTAGGGCTATTTATGCTTCTTCGTATTTAATTTTGGATTCAGCATCTTTGGCTGTAAAAAGAACCAGTAAGCACCCAGGGCTCGCACAGAAAGCCAGGGGGAGGCTGAAGCAAACCCTCCAAGCGGGGGCCCAACACGTGCCTGCCAGAGCTCACTGGCATTCTTCCTATTTCAATGTTATCTCAACAGTAAATTTACTTGCAGACCTCTTGACTTTGTCCTTTGAGGCACCAATATTTCAGATCTTAAAATGCAAATCTAAATACATCATACGCAATGGCAGAGGAAGAAAGCCTTTGCTCTAAAACACACACCACTAAGTGACACTTTAATGGACTCGCAATGAAAATCAGCAATTTCATAGGGAGATTTTTTCTCTGGAAAAACTGCTATTTTTCGAATATCTCAACACGTCTGCGCACCCCTTGAAAATAAACAAACCATACAACAGATCTAGCTGGTGCAATGCTAGCACAAATACTAAATAAAATACCAGTAATATCAGAGCACTGCTTTTCGAAGGCGGCAAGACGTGATTAAGATAAGGAAGGAGAAGAATGTGTGGAGATTAAAGAAAAGGCACTACAGAAGCGAGAAGGCATGTGTGCTGGAGCGGATCCAAGCACATTACTATATCCCAAGTTATCTCCCATGTCATCGCCTCATCAGACTGCTGAAGCACATCACAACCTGTTACACACCCTGGCCTCATTCACAGCACGAGCTGCACGTTTCGAAGCCGGTGTACATCAGCAAATTTGTCATCTCAGGAGCTCTTAACTCGCTTCCACTCCATCTTGTGTCGGTGCATGATGCTCACACGTGCCGCAGCACACTGAAGCAGCCTACGTCCTCGAAGCAACAGATTTTCCTTCCCACTGAGGCAACACAAATATATTTCTTACCTTGAATGGAGTTCAGTGCAAACAGCAAAAAGCCTGACCATACTGAATTGTGCTGCATATAAAATGCATACATACAGAGCCAGCTGGTGGCTATACGGGCTGACAAAAAAAAATCTATCATCTCTCTTCTTACCAACCATTTCTTTTATAACCTGGATGTTTCCAGCTGTGGCACAGAAAGACATACAAAAGTTTCCCATCCTCTGGCCAAGACAGAGCCCTGTTTTAGGCATGTGAGACCGTTTGCATACCCTGCAAGATTTTTGAGACAGGAACCAATATCCAGGTCTTTAAGTGTATTTAGACTCCAATTTCCACTGATTTTATTACATCTTAAATCATATTTGAAAATACCATTAATTTACAAGGGTCTGAGGCCAACGACTTCCCTAAGGTCAGAGAATGCCAGCAGAAAGCGGCAGAACCCCGATTTGTCCAGCAGCAAACCTAATGCCTCATAATCCTTCCCCCAACACACCACACCAGGAGGGCAAGAAAAGAAAGTCCAGTGGGCAACCTGGCAGCCCCTGCAGTGCCTGACCCTTGCAGCTGGGGACCCATTTACTGCCCTGGTGATGCATAAAGGCAGGGACCTCCTCTTGGCACAGCACAGCATCGTTCTCGCCAGGATGCAAACCTGGTTTCATTGCCACAGCACAGGTGCAGCACCACTGCAGTTTTGGCTGTCGCTCACCCAGCACATCCCCAGCACACACCACCGACTTGTCCCAGGCTGCGACAGTGCCAGAACCTCAATGCAGATCTCTCAGATCAAGGTCTGGGGTCCTATGTGCTGGTGCCAACCCTGCATTTGTCCCCTGCGAGCACAGGGGTGAGCGAGCACCCCACCACACAGAACCCTACAGCCTAAACAGTACGTGTGTGAATGCTTCAGCTGGTCAAACCAGAGGACTCTGATGCACAAAGCCTTTGGCAGGGAGAAAACTAATCCTGCTGGCAACGTGGATGAACTCTATAAAGCTTCACAACATGCCCTTGGTTTTCTAAGAAATACGTAGGTTTGAGGGAATAACTGCAATTACTCCAAAGTATAATAATAAGAGTTGAAGGGATAGTTAGTGCTTTTGGTAGCCTACTGTGGTTTTCCCTATGCATGGAAAAAGTCATGAAACTATGACTATTAACAAGCTTAAAGCTAAAGAGATGCTTTAGTAGATCTTTAGTAAAACACTGCTATGCTGCCAGTGAAAGACAAACAAATGCTGGGGCAGATTTGTACAGGCCAGAAAAGAAGTCTGATGGCTGGCTAGGAGACAGCCATGGGTTTGGTACCTGCTGCAATTTATACCTGGAAACGTACACCCTCTCTGTCCAGTAAGGACTGACATTTTTTTTTATATGGGAGAACACAATCTGCCCCACTGTGCTTAATGCTCATACCAAATTTACCTGGACACATGACAACATCTGGCACCGAAGGACACTACATGTGCTCAGCATCTGAGCAAATCAAGCCAAGTATCTAACTGCTGGCACAGATGTATCTGCAGCTTTGTGATATATGGTGTCATACTACCTGCTAGTCTGGAAACAGATCATCCACTTAACATATATACCAAAGAGATGAATGCTACAAAGGCTTAATGGTGCCCTTGGTAATAGGGCCTGTAATGGATTTTTAAAGTGAATTTAAGTCTGAGGGAAGGTACTGCACTGATGCTCCTGGAAACCTAAATCCTGGCGAGTACCGTCCCAGGAGCCGTTTTTTGTGTGGAAGAGAGCGCTTTGAAGGAGAGAGCTGCATAATTCATGGAGGGGGAGCAGAGCCACAGGTGGCTGCTGCGTGCTTACTCCCAGCTCACAAATGCTCACTTGGATGGAAGTGCTTTATTGCATCTGCTCTGTTTTCTGCTTCTGGTCAAAGGAAAGAGGGAAAAGGGAGGCAAGAAAACCCAAGAGCATACAGACGTCTCTGAGGACTGGCAGAGTCTGTGAGGTTTACAGTCTAAAAGAAGGCAAGGCTTTTCAACAAGCTGCAGAAGACTCTTGCCATGCCACACTAAGGTCTTGCATTACCCAAGGTATCACACTCGATCCTCTCTGCTTTTCCTCTCTAACTCAATTTAAACAACCTTTTCCCACATCCTGAGCTGCTTTCCTGCCTGTCTGGATGGATCCCATTCATCCAGTGGCCTTCCACGGGGACACAGAGGTCAGTACACATAGATCCTCTGCAGCAGCAGGGCCAGAAGCGTTGGCTCAGCAGCTACTTGGGTGTAATGTTTGTGTTTCATTTTTAAAACATGAATATTCCCATTGCATGCAACACATCTTCCCCCAAAAGTCAATTTAAAAAATAAAAAAGCCCTCCCCCAGATTGGAGCTGCATGTCCAAGAGAAGCCGTACACTTTGCTGTACAAAAGCCATTAAGCACTTACTTAACTTCAAACATATATATATATAAGAGCCAGGATTAACAGCACACACAAACAAACACACAAGCAAAAACCTCAAATTGTCCTGAACGAGGTCAAATGAAAGAAGAAGTAATAATTTAACAGTAAGGACAGCAAATAAAAACTGCAGCCTTTAACAAGATACCTCAGTAACGATGGAAAAGGTGCACCAAATAAAGGTACCCTTTCCAGTGGCCACTTTGTAAACCATCTTTTTGTTTCAGTGTTCTACATAAATCAGTCTCTCTAGCACTCGCAGAAGTAATACAGTACAAAAGTAGATATGAATATCTAAATAATATCTAAATAATTTAGTGGGCAAGTCTAAAGACATGGGCTGCCTTAGGTACTTCCTGACGCTCATCTTCAAGACACAGAAGAGACCAACAGCTCCTGACTGGTGTACTTGGATTATCAAATCTCTTTCTTCTCTCAGAAAGATTAACGTCATAAAAGATCCAGAGCTTCATGTGTTATCCCCCTCGCTCTTGTGGGAGATGTGCCGCTAGAAGGCTGTCAGCATTTCTGTTGAAATCTGTATTTTCAAGTTGAAAATAGGAATTTGCTCCAGGGTGAAACTTGACATACAAGCTTCCGTCTCAGAGCAAATGTTTTAGAAAATGTATTAAAACCCTTGCTGTGGTAGAAAAGAGTGATAGAAAAAATATCAGAGACTATTAATATTAATTATAATTACTGTAACTGTTGGGGTCAATATAGTGAAAGAAAAGCTTGCTTTCTGAAGGCAAAATAAACTTGCTTTAGATCAAGATTTTTAATACTGGATAGCTAAAGCTAGGCTCCTCAACCTACACCTTGAGATTAAAGAAGAGATTTCCAAAGACATGAAAATAAAATGCTTTAATTTTACAAAAGTCAGTAGGATTGCACTCCTGCAGAAACTTGTGCATCTTTTTTTTTTTTTTTTATCTTAATACACTGCTGAGAAGCCCTACTGATAAAATGAACTTATTTTAAGCACATGCCACTATCTAGGCCTGAACTGTGTAAAAAGCCTAAGTCTTACTGATTTCTGATGAAATTTGGCCTTCGGACCACAAATTCTTTTAAAAATTTATTCTTTAATTCCCTTTGATTCTCAATTGGAATTGATCATCTGATGCCATCCCCTTGAGAATCTCTTTATGCACAAAACAAGATTCAGGAGCATTTGCTTTCAAAAATGTATCTGAAAGACTGACACCATCCCTGCTCCAGCATGAGTTATCTCACTGCTTATCAGTTGCACTTTCCAGATCTGTTTTTTTGTTGTTGTTTTGCTACAAGTTATTGTTAAAAGGTATGAAAAGACTGTGCAACATGGAGATGTGAGACAGGAAAAGGAGAATGATTATTTCCTTGCAGTGACTTTAATATAAACATTTTGTTTATGTTAATGTAATTATGTTAACGTAAACAGTGCAACATTAGCATTAACAGCAGCACAACAAATCAGGAGGTGCAGGCTGCAGCACTTCTCAGCTGCGGTCTCTGCCTACTGCTTGGGACAAGGGGAGCTGCACATGCCCCATATACTCACTTACCCTGGGCATGGAAAACTTACACAAACCATTATCCAGGATTTCTGAAGATTAGGCAAACCAGACAGAATTTAAATTGTGTATCCAACGATTTAATCCAGTTACAGCCCCATATGAAAATCTAGCAACACGCAAGCCTCGCTCAGTGCCTCTGTGCACAGCTTTTGCTCCCTGAGCCTTAAACAATGCAGAAGCGTTAGTTAGCACAGCTCCCGACTCCAAAGCCTTCCCCAGCTCCAGCGAAGACATCCTGCCCCGGCATGGAGCCTTCCTCACACAGCCAGGGCTGGCTGCCAGCACGTGCTGCTGGTGGGAGACCTCTCCCGCAGGAGGTGGCCAAAGGAGGAAAGCTGAGGAGGGCTCACACGGGGCGGAGGAGCTGGGGAAGGACGCCTGCGGCTGAAACACCGCGAGGCGCATTTGCCTGGCAAGCCAGGAATCAAAGGGTACAGATTTAACAGGATAATGATCACTGAGCACATCATCATCTCCTGTGGGTTGAAAAATCCTGCCTTCCTTCAGAGGAGCAGGGTGGAGGGAGCTGTGTGAGCTCCCAGGAGAAGTCGGCACGCAAGTCAGGAGGAACAGATGCAGCCTCCTGGCAGCCGCGCCGCCTGGCTGTCCCGGTGCACACACCAAAATGCAGCACGAGAGCTGCCCAACGGGCGGTAACTGCTGGCCTCCTCCTTCCCTTCCCCACAGGGAAGGAAAAAAGCTCAAATGCTATGCTCCTTGCACAAGGGTGAAATGCATTTTTCCCTCCTGAAAATAAAGACAAAACCAATTCTTAATGCCCCAAAATGTCCCAGACATTCATTACAAAGTCAAGGTTTAGCTACCGGCAGAGGATGGCATAAATCAGGACCAAGACTCTCCCATGGGACTGCTGCCTTATCTAACTACCACACCTGCCTGTAACATCTTGCTTAACCACTACCATTAACCATCCCCTTTTGTGCAGCGCTGCATTCATTCCCAAGTTGTTAAACAGAAAAGAAATACATTGATCTCCAGGATTTACAATTATAGCACAACACACAGCTGGGTTTATTAGGTGAAGCAAGCCTGCACACACACAAAAAATGAGGCTCCGTGAACTACACTTATGAAAGACATCAATTTCTTTGGGAAGCTTTTGCAATTACAGACCATGCAATGCTTCTTCTGTGGATTATTTAAAGAGGGCTTTGAGCCTCCAGGGCTGTCAGTTTGCCCTGATGGAGAGGTCCTGTCCAATGTCACAAAATTAGCTTTATTGAACCATTCCGCAGAAACCAGGAGAGAGATCGTCCCCTCCTCGGTTCAAAATCCAGGCAGAGAGGCTCCCATTCACAGCCATGCTCTGCAACTTTCAGGCACATGTGGTTTCTACCACAAGCTTATTACATTTCTCTACAAGCATTACTACATTACCCCAGTCAAGTTCTGTGGTTGTATTTTTAACACAATCTATGAATTTTATTATGAAACATGCATCTAAACCCATTAGACTGTGATGAAAGTCTAAACCAAAGCAGCTAATTATCGTTTTTCATACACATAAGCTTGTAACAGAAGAAAGAAAGAAAGAAAAAAGCAAAGCTACTGAATTAAAAGCCTCAGAAAGACTTCACTGTGCACTGTTGCTGTGCTCACTACACTGGGACCTTTGGAGGTCTACCACAGGGAAAAATAAAATGTATTTCCCAAGAGGGAGGTCCTCAGGTATCTCCCCCTGGCTAACTCTACATGACTCGAGTTAGACTTTCTTAAGTTTTTGTTAAAGGACAAGGAAATTCAGTGCCATTGCTCTGGGGGACGTATTGATCAGAGTCTACCAGGAAAAACAACTTGGGCTGTAATATACTCTAACAACAAAAATCAGGCTATGCAAACTTAGCTTTTTTCTCTGTTTGTAGCAAACTTTGTAAGATTCTAGCATTCATGCATTACAAAATGCAAACAGTAAAAAGACTCAAAATGTAAATGCCCTGACAATTGGCACGTTATCAATGATGGTGTGCTCGTACCTGCTAACCAGGTCCAGAAAGGCCACCCCAGCAGTGTGGCAGCCCGGGGCTGAGCACCTCGTTTCTGCATAGGAGATGCCAGCAGTGCCGCCAGCCGCAGCGGTCTGTCGGTGCAGATTGCTAGTGGAACTCCATACGGCAGATACCTCCCCATCTACTCATATATCATCTGCTCAATTAGTCACTGCAGTACATTGCATTGTCTGGTACCCAAAATAATCCACGTTTGAGTGGAAGGTTAAAAGAGGGATGGTCAGAAACTAATCAGGAGTTATGGAGCTGCTATTTCTGCCAGCACAGAACAAACTCATAACACTGAAAAAATTCTGCAGAGCATTGCGGTGCAAGGGGAATATAAAATGTTACCAATGCTACATAACATCAGTGAGAAGTCTCAGCACAACAGTAACCCTACTACGGTGTGCAATGAGTAGAAAAAAACTGAGACATGGATATAGCAATCTTGAAAAAGCTCTTGCAGTACACAGCTACAAGTAGCCGCTGTGCTGGTAAAAGCCCCACAAGAGCTGTCTCCCCCGAGAAACACAAAGGACAAGTGTGGAAGTTTTAAACTGGGTTTCACCCAATAGCATTAGAGCACGTGCTCAGGCACAGACGGGAGCAGCTGGAGGACAGGCAGCTTAGCTGTTTTCAATCCACAGAGGCAGAGAAGGTCAAGGGTGAAAGGGCACTGCAAAAATATGAAGAGCACCACATGCCACGCAGAAAACCAACTGACCTCCAGACAAGCATGCACAGACAGATACACTTCCAAAGTCTCTAAGGCAGAAGAGCCAGGCTTGCATCGCTGTAGAACAGTCCTTGATAACAGATCAGATGGTGGGAGGATCTATGTTAAAATGTTCTCACAGAGCCTACTGGAAGCCCCCAGATGAGTTCTCCATAAAGCTCTCTTCTCAACAGAAAATCCTACAGATCTGTGATTTTAAAGAAAACCCTTGAAGGAACTGGCAGGTACCCTTGCTACAAGTCTCAGAAGAACATCATTCTGCAATCCCTGAAGAAGCTCTTATAGCTTACCAGGCATGCCTAAAAAGCACAGCAAAGCACATAGGACCGCATCCATGAGTCAACAACAACAACAAAAATATTTTTCCACCACCTCTTTTCCCTCACTAGCTTTATCCGTCCCTGGCAGAGACCTGGTAAGGGTGATAGCTAAGGAGCTGATGGCACAGAACACGGCTATTTTTCCCCACACGTGACAAATGTGGCAAGAAAGCACCACCAAAACCAGCAGTGCCCACATTATCCACACCTAACATTTTGACAGAGAAAAGTGACGTTAAGAGGCACTGGAGCAGCAGTTATCACTGCTCGGTCCCAGCCTCCCATCCATGTGGCATAGCAAGGAGAGTCTGCCACTGGGGACCAGGGTCAGAAGGATGCAGGGGAGGCGCGATGGCAACCAGAGGGCTCTGCAGGGCAGCTGGACAGGAGGCGACACAGTCAGTGCCACTGCAAGATGCAATCGCTCACACCATCCTGGGCCTTGGGGTGAGGCAGAGCAGCAGCATCCTACAGCCTTGCGACCTGCCTGTCACAAGGGAAGTCTGAAGAAGGGAAAGGGCTCACCTCAAACACCAGAGTAGGAAGAAGCAGCCACTTAGAGCAGCACAGAAATGTTCTTTTTCTGTTCAACTGATAGCTCATCCAGCCTTGGCCAAGAAGATGATGTATTTTTTGCAACTTCCAGGCACTCTCCCAGGAACACTGATGCAGCTTATTGGCATGAAGCCAAGGGAGTTCTCTCTCAGTTGTTCTACCTCATTGTTAAACATGGGAAGAAGAACGTCCTTCGTGAATTATTCCAAATTGTTCTCCAACTGAATTATCTGCAAGGATCTTACAGGTTCAAAATGAACCAAAGCATCTGTTTTTCCAGAAAGGGAGCTGAGCTTATTTTAGAAGGTACATACAGTGCTACATTTCTAGCTCAGTGAACCTACCTTACAAGGGGCTCCATACTCCTGCTGCTGCCACTTCTCAGTGTAACAACTACATGACTTTTGTCTCTTCCATGCACCAAAGCACTGAAATAACCATTAAAATATATTGCATCCTTTTTTGATGCGAACCTTTTTTTGTTTTCTACAGTTGCTTCTGAGATTTTTTCCTTAAAATTTCTTAGATTTGAAATGTAAATTTTGAAGTTTTCCCAAAATCACTGCTGCATGTTTTCTAGTAACCACCTTCCTTCCCATGCTGCCTCCCGTGGTTGCAGGGCTGAGCACACAGGGCCTGAGCTGCAGGACTGTCACCACTTGCAGTACTTCTTTCTTCTCCACAAGCCCCATCTCTCTCTTGGACACCAGAGGAGCACATATGGATAAGTCTGCAAAGCAGTAACAGCAGTGAAAGAAACTGTGTCTGAGCTGAGTCACCTGCCGTCCCCTCACACACTCATAAGATCAAGTCAGCAAGCACTGTATCTGGAGGTGGTGCCTTACTGAGCCCTCTGGCAGCAGTGCTCGATTTTCCATGCACAGCTTGGACACTGGTCGCCAAAGCAGCCCGAGCAGTGAGCTTACCCATCGGCTTCTCGCCCTGCCCTGCAAGCTGTCCGCAAGGGAAGCACGTGCTTTCCTGGGGGATAAAGGAGGAGGATCAGCAGCCAGAGGAAAGACAGCTGCGTGTCAATATACAGATTTAGCCTCAGCCCTTAGGCTTTATCCACACATGGCAATAAAACCCAGGAAACTGCAAAACTTTCCAGGACTCGCTTGGACTGAGTTGCACGTAACATCTGCCAGCTTTGTCCAGATCAGCCACCTGGGGAAAATGAGGAAGGTGGGGCCCACAGCTCCCAAGCTAGGGAGCATCTGTCCTTGACTACTAGCCTCAAGGAAAACAATCACGTCATGTGCACGTGGTGAGGTCTCCACATTTGGAGCAGACAGAGGATCGCAGAACATCCCAAGCTGGAAGGGACCCACAAGGATCATCGAGTCCAACTCCTCGACATCTCTCCCTGTCATGATCAGTCAAGACTTGTGACGGCACCAGGAAAAGATTTAAGCCAACAGTGGTGGAAACAGGCTTTACCAGAGGAAGAACTGGGGCTCACATTGGATACTTCAGAGATTTTTCTGGCTGCATCTGAGCTGAACATTTTATAGCCCTGGCTGTGTCTGTGTGCGCTGAGCAGAGATTTCTCATTTCATACATCATTTACTCCTGCAGTGATTCCACAAAGTCACAACATGTCCTTAATACACAGAAGAGGAGAAATCTATTCTTCTCATGATAATGGTTAAGGCTGGAGATAGCAAGCATAGATTTCTCTGCACAGCAATGCCACCTGCTACAGGATAATCGTATGTCCTTAATAGAGAAATACAAGGCAAACGCAGGGAAGAGTCAACTCCCTGCAATCAGAGGACCATGGTTACAACAGGAGGTTTCCCACAGCTCTTAACAAGTTATTTATGTGCAAAGCTCCAGTCATAAGTGGAACATAATGCTCACTGCAAGCTATCAACAACGTTTTTAGAGGAGAACAGGTGCCCATGGGTGGTCAATAGACGGTAACGTTAAGCCTCCAGGCCCGTTTACGTAACTTGGGGTACCAACACAGCTAAACCAATCAAAATAATTATGACATTTGTTGACAAGTTCGGTTCTGCCTTCAGGCAGGAAGACAAGTGTCTTCCTGCCTGTATCCAGAGGTCTTCTACTAGACCTTCCCTATCACATCACTCCTCTCCTTCCTCCCCAACTGCCCTGTGGAGACATACAGATCCCAAACACTGCAGGATTTGTACCGTTGTGAATTTGCTGAGGTTTCAGCCCTGTGATAAACCCTAAACCAGTGCTAAAGCACAACTCCAATAATCGTTGGAAAAAGAGGGGAGAAGTAAAAAGAACAGAAAGAAAGAAAAAAATAAAACAAGAGAAATAGGAAGGAAAAGGAAGACATGAAGAGTGAAGAAAAAGATTTAAAGTGTAACACCGCTCATCAAGGACAAATAAGCCAGTGACGGACCTCTTGAAGAACAGCAGAAGAAACAGGAACAGGGTAGGTACAGCACAATGCATCACCTGTACCAACTGACTGCAGTAAGTCAGTGGGTTTTACAAGTGAAAAACCTCACTGATTAAAACTGCCGGTTGAAATTTAACCCAGACAATCAAAGCTTTTGTTGTCCAATGCATCCCTGACAGCTCTCTTGCAATAAAATCAGAGGTTATAGGGAAATTCATAACCTAGAAGGCAGCACTACTATAAGAATTAACTTGTTATTCTGGTTGCAAATCTCACTAGGGATATCCTGGTTAGAGCTGGCAGGATAATTGTTAGGCAAATTATTTCTTGGGAAAAAAAAAATAAAAAAGAAATTAAAATATTAAAGAGCCCATTGGCTTTCATTAGAAGTTTGTTTCCACCTGGAGTAAGTCCAAATTTTCTATGTGGGGGGGCGGTGGGGCACCACAAAATTTTATCAGATGCTTAATGTTCCATCCCAGGTCTATTTGGAAACCTCTGGCAAAGGAATAACACTTAAAAACGCTAACCAAAGACTGGCAGTAGAACAGAGCACATTAAAGTGAAAAATGAAACGAAAGGCTTAAGGAAGAATTTATTAATAACGCATTGCTATGAGATTTTTCATGCCTCTGTTTTCTTTCCCAAAACACTGATTTACTAGAGATTAGCAAAGATGGAAAAGGACATTCTGAAAGAATCCACAAACTAATATATATATCTTCTATAATTTATACAAGATCATTCCGCCTGATGTCCTGAGGGCCAAGAACAAAGCCAGAAGCCTGGAATCACTTGGTGCTGCTTTAGCAAACAAAACCAGTCCCCAGTTAACATCACTAGCTGCAGACTTCGACGAAAATCCTGTGAGCTGGCTTACACACTCTCTCTACCTAAAGACTTGGACCAGCAGTCTGTGTCTTGGTGCTTTTCTAATCCTCACAGATGATCACAAAATGTTTTATGCTAAGCAACAGGTCAATAAGCCCAAGCCAGCACTATGTGCTCTCAGGCACCTCTGACTTTCTGACCTGTACCAGCCAAGATAGCAGTCAACAACAGTTGGTCTGGGGCTCTTCCCAGAGACTAGGCACAAAAGTAGTGCTTGTTTCTGCATGCTCCAACTGCTGTAATTCAAACTTGAATTTTCTTGGCCATTTTAAAGCAATTTCCCGTGTGTATTACAAAAGAGCCTCCCCTAGCTGAGCTCCTAGAAGCACCTCCTTTAACATCCAACTCCTTGGCATACAGAAGTGCTCTTTCCATGTGCAACCATATCCAGCCAGATCCAAAACCTGGGCTTCCGCTACCACTTTCTTTGTACAGATGTTGGTCCTGTATGGCTCCGAGATTGCATGAAAGGTGGCTCAGGCAGCACTAGTGCGAGCGGCTGATCCAACACAAGCAGCACAGTGAGGAACGGGAGCCACGGGAAGCCCCTCCAACAAATCACCCACCTGCGGGGGCTTGGAACAAACACCCTTGCATGCACTCTGCTACACGCTGCCATTTGACAGGGCTTCCAACAAGTGCTCATTACAAATTCACAGCTGCAGCTGACCCCCATTAGAAGGTGTTTTATTAAATTAAAACATCAATCCCAGAAATAGATGTTTGTTTAACAGACGCAAACGATTCAGGGACCTCATGCTGCAAGCCGTAAAATAAAATCAAATTGTGGCAAAGCAGAAGAAATTAAGCCGTAAAGAGAGAGCAGTGGGAGGAATGCAGAGACCTCTTGCCAAAAGGAAGCTGCTTATCACAGGCTTAGTACAGACTGAAAGCTCTCAGGTATGCTACAGCCAGACCACAAATTTCAGCAAGTGAAAGCAACTATCGAGCATCACTTGGAAAACAGGTACTAAGGATACTCAAAAACATAAAGGCCTGATTTCACAGACCCTAAGCACAGGTTTTCTTTCTTTCTTACAGGTTTCTACATGTAATTTCATACAGAATGGGCATTTGTCGTTAACTGCAGGGTGGATTTTTGTTTTGTTTTTAACAGGGAGATAGCACTGGTTCCAGGGTGTTTCACTGAGTCAAATCCCACCTCTGCTGCACCGCCACTGCTGTATTCCTGTTACCAGCAGTGCTGCGCCACAAGCTGGGGGTGCTAAAAACAAAGCTAAACAACAAAACCCCTCCTCATCACTTTGCCTCCAAAACCAGAGAGAATTTTGGGCGCTGCTGCATCCCAGATACTCTACTTCCTTTCTTCTTCAAGGTCTATATATTGCAGCATTCTGAGTTTCCTAACCCTTCAGGAAAGCTAAATTGCAATGAGCTGCTTGAAGTATTTGCCCCTTTATTTGCATGTCTGAACAGGAAGCACTGAATTGTTAGCCACCTCTTCTGGCTCTCAGATCATGTAGTAACACCAGCCGCATGATCTCTTTGGAAAGGCACGTGAGCAAGGACCCATCAAGCAGCACGAAGTGCACGGTCTAGAAGGCTTTAAGAGCACAAATACAACACAATAAGTTCCTCTGCCTTCAAAATCCAAACCTGCACCCTCGTCTCGCACCTAAGAGACAAGTTCTCTCCAATCCCATTTTGCTGGGGATACAGATGTCCCTTTTAAATGTATCCTGGGGATACAAATGGGACCCTTACAAATGTCCTTCTCCCTCTTCCAGTGGTACAGATGCTATGCCCTGTCCAGCAGCACCAGCTGGCACAGCGTTAGTTCACATGATACAGCCTTGCTTTGAGGTTGCCAGCAGCCACTCACAAACCCTTTTAAAGCGGTTGCACCCATCCTTTTTAAACTCCAAGATAAGGTATTTTAGTCATTTTGCATTTATTTATCCACTCCATGGCTCCAGAAAGCTGCTATGTTTCGTTAGCACGCACACGAGGAAAGCAGTGCACGTTCTTGCAGGCAGGGGAGGCCGGAGGTGGGCGTCCAACGGGCACCAGCACGGTGGTTTCATTGCTCTTCAGCACCAGGCAGCCACAGGAGCATCACAGGAGCAAGAGGGAAGAAATCATAAGGCTCAGTGATGCAGAACCTCTACATGTAACAGCACAAGTTGTAAGTCTACATGTATTTGAAAGAAAAAAAAAACAACTAGTTAATTAATTTTCTCGAGAAAACATGCTTTTCAGGGCTTTTACAGGGTCTGGCATTACTGAAGCTCCACTCCTACAACAGACTCAGTGGCTGCTGTGCCAGCGAACGCATAAAACGCTCTGTTTGCACACAAGGGCCCATCTGTTCAATCGCTCACAACTGGATCCAAGAGCTCCGCTGTTATTATTTGGATCACTGTGCCCATAGGAATGTCTTTATCCTATGGCATGGACAAACATGTCTCAAAAAGGACACTGTCATCATCATTACTCAACTGTCTTTGCACTCTCCCTCCCTGGAGCTGAACTTTGCCAGCTACCAAATACTGAGGACAGAAACTCTGGGGCATTTACCACCAGGCTTCAGCACAGTCTGTCCACTGCTGGCCACATGGAGCAACTGATAATGGACGCGCTTAGGTTTCAAAACATAAAGCATAATCCTTGTATTTCATAACCTCACCAGGAACAAAACAACTGCATTAAAATATGGTGAGAAAGAAGCAGTCTGCTGACCCCAAGCAAGTGTCGTGATGTGGGGAGATTTATTCTTCCCGCATCTGTGTATTATAGCTGTATTACAGATTAAATCACAGCCCTAGGAGACATCTCCCCAATGCCTCAGCTTTCAGCTGTGAAATGAAACCAACTCACAGTGTCCCATAATGTCTTTGGTACCTTTGACTTCAGATTAATGTTCTGGGCACTGTGAGAGTTGGTCACTGCCGGCTGAGGGACCTGAAAGACCTTGGAAATGGTTTGCCAGCCAGCTGAAGCCATTACCCAGAACAAATTGCCTTCAGCTAAAGGCAAGAGGGTACCGTACTAAAATCCAAGACTTCAGACTTCATTTACCAGTTGTTTGAAGACAGATATGTAACAACAAACAGTAAAACAGCTTTGATTTTAGATTCCCTTTTAGGATACCTTCCAGTTGGCAAACTCTGCACTGATCTGCAAGTCCTGCCTTCAGACCAGCCTTTCCCAGAATGAATCCTGACGTACACGAGACACTTCTCACATCTCCACGTGATGAGTACTAAACATCCCATTTTGGTAACTGCTTTATTTGGACAATATTTGGTCTTTCATGACCATTTTCAGTGCCAAACATGAATGAGTTCTTCAACTCCTTCCTTGGGCAGTGCGGACACCACTAGGGCAATGATCTCTTGCCTGCAAACATTTCACACGGCGCAAGCACAGTGCTGCCCACCGGCTGTGTTACTGCTGGGCGTGCAGGAGGTACGAGGCTCCCCTGCAGGGCTGGGAGGCAGCACGCATCCTCCTTCCCCAATATATTCTCCTGCTGGCTCCAACAGCACTGTAAGGGTCAGACCAGATTTGCGAGCAGATGAAAACAAGCCACGGCCTGTGACCAACATGTTACAGCTGCAGCCGCGACCATTAATCCTCCTGCAGCTCAGGGTGGCACTGGCATGTGAGTTGGTCCATTACTGCAAATATTCTTGCAGTGTCCGGAGGAGACAATAAAGTCACACTATGGAAAGAATCAGGAGATGGACTGTGGGCATGCATCAGCGATGTCAACAAGGGCCAAGGAGGAGTGTCTGCCGTTACAGAGGGGCAGCAGAATGAGCAGTGATGCAGGAGTGAGCAGTCCAGCAGCAGGAAGTGATCACTAATACCTGATTTGCAATGTTTCTTGACTCAGGTAAGAACTGGTTTTATCTAAACAGGATGCGAACTTGGGAAAAAGTTATCCAATTTTATGAGCACTCTATAACCAATGCTGGGAGGCTACAATGTGTTGATAATCAGCCTTAACTGACATTCCCTTAAATTAAAGGTGAATATCAGAGCAAAGTACTGTGCCTTGTGCTACTCCTTGGTGCTGTAAAAGTTGTACCCTGCCTTCTGGTTTAGGGATCAGATTTAATCGCATATGCTGGGGTCAGACTTCCCGCACTTGAGTAGGAGCAGGAGGACGCAGGCTGTCACAGTGCCGATGCCTGAACCCTTCTGTGCACGGGGACGAGTGTTCTGGCCATTCAAGTGGGGGGGAGGGCTGGTGGAGTTACCAACAGGAGGTGATGTCCTGGCAGTAGTGAAGTGGTGCTTAGATCCTCCCGAAAATAACATGCTTTATGTGGGTATGTGAAAGTCTCCATGTTTTCCTGAAGACGAAAGGAATAGTGGAATGCATATGTATTTTGCTTTATGGTAATCTCAAACCTGGTTATTTAACCAACATCAACAAATCAAAATACAATTTGGAGGTTGGTTTGTTGTTTTTTTTTTTTTTTAGCCATACCACACTTCTGTACTGTACCTCAGGTTTTTGTTTAGATACCAGCAGAATAAAATCTTATTGCTTAAAAAAAAAAAAAAAAAAAAAAAACTGGAGAAGAGGAGGCTCAGGGGTGACCTTATCGCTCTCTATAGGTACCTCAAGGGAGGCTGTAGCGAGGTGGGGGTTGGCCTGTTCTCCCACGTGCCTGGTGACAGGACGAGGGGGAATGGGCTTAAGTTGCGCCAGAGGAGTTTTAGGTTAGATGTTAGGAAGAACTTCTTCACTGAAAGGGTTGTGAGGCATTGGAACAGGCTGCCCAGGGAAGTGGTGGAGTCACCATCCCTGGAAGTCTTCAAAAGACGTTTAGATGTAGAGCTTAGGGATATGGTTTAGTGGGGACTGTTAGCGTTAGGTCAGAGGTTGGACTCGATGATCTTGAGGTCTCTTCCAACCTAGAAATTCTGTGATTGTGTGATTCTGTGGTCTGTGCTCAGCCCTGCCCATGCCTGACCGAAGTGGGGTGAAGGACGTGGCCCAGGGCTCAGCTTCCCCCCAGCAGGGCTCAGAAGGGCAACCTGCACCTGGACATGAGCACCCTGAGGCCCTAAGTCCTGCGGGTTCGAGGCCACGCGTTTGGCTGATGTCAGTACTGGTACCTGTGCTGCTAAGGACAGACAGATGCTGAACGTGGCCCTGAGCCCTGTCACATCAATCGCCAATCTACACCTCTCTCTAACTGGCCACACAGGGCTATGCATGGAATTAGTTGGCATTTCAGAATTACATAAAGCACCTTGTGAAAATATTTTTTTTAATTTAAAATTAACCTGTTTTAGTATTTAAACAAATGGCTATATGGCTAAGAAAGCATTGCCTTATTATTTCTGCAACAGTTCAGCTTATTAAATGTTGTGTGTATTTGTTTGTTTGTTTTTTTATATTATATTAAAATAAATCGTTCTGAGAGGAATCATTACATTCTTACCATAGACGCAACTTGTTTTAGTGACACAATTATGCTGTAAAACGTCTTATGTTTTACGTTTCAGTTTGGGCAGTTTATACTCTGCAGCATCGGCACACACAAATCTGAAGTGCATCATATCGACATACACATTAAGTACAAGTGCTACCAAAAACATATATATATCAAAGCCTTACTGGTTTCTGAAATTAAACAAGAGAGTCCATCAAGCAAGACTGGAAAAGACTGAATTGCAAGGATCACTGCGCAAGAGGAATAGCTGCAGAGCGGCGGCTGGAACGAGCACAGACTTGCCAAATTCTGCTCAGAGAGAATTCCAAAACTTCCACAATTTGCACATTCAGAGAAAAGGGATAAAATCCATCTGCAACCCCACCTACACAGGCAAGACACATCCTCGGGGGTGGATAATATTTGCTCCTAAGAACTTAGATTCTCACACTAACAAAATTAATGGTCAGAAGTTCCACAAGCAGCTTTAAATGATCCATGTCATTTTGTGTTCAGCTTTAAGCACCTTACCTCCTTTTCTGACGCACTGAGACTCTATAGATACTGTGAAGCAACCCAAAAATCTGGGAGACCAAAGGAATCCTCCAGTCTTGCCTTCTGCAGCACCAAGGCACTGCAGGAAGGACAGTGAGAAGAGAAGGACTTTGAAAAATAAGAACCATTCAATCAAGGGTATGAAAAACTGTCTATCTGAGGACAGTGGTCCACAATTTAAACGTCAATCATGGGAATTACACTTAACCATACTACAAACACTTGATGCCATTTTGCCAATGTCTGGCCAAATCATCTCTCCTTATTGTAGACCTTGCTCTCACATGCAGAATATTAGCTGCAGCTCTAGTCAATTCCAGTTCAGAAATGGAGTACAGTAAATCTAGAAATACAGAGCAGTGGGGGAGCAAAGATTAAAATAAAATGCTTATTGTATAGAGAATTTAAATAACTAGAACCCTGGAAACAAGGCAGATGATCTGAGCGGATGTGCCAGATGTAGTGCTAAATCTAGGTAAAAAAGTAGGTAAAAAGGAAAAGCAAGATACACAGAAAGCAAGGTACACACTGCGCCACACCAGAAGCAGGGAGCGCCTCAGACGTTATCAGTTAGCAAGTTTATGATTTGCTAAAAGCTAACAGGAAGAACTCCTTTGTTCCTGGGGAAGGTGGTCCCTCAGCTTGGCCAAGTCTGGAAATGACGGTCTCCTGCAAACACAGGACTGCAAAGGGGGACGAGCCCCTGCTGCCACTGAATGCGTGGCTCTGCTGCTCACCTCCTGCTGCTGCCACAGCCCCTTCCCAGATGCACCGCCAGCTGAGCTGCTTGCAGGTCACTTTGCCCTTCCCAAAGAACCTAGCTGTTCCTTGCAAAGGGTTCCCACTGGAATAAAGCGTTTGATTCACGAGTCTTGACAAATGTTCTTCTTCATATCATGAAGTCCAGAGTCTGCTTCTCACAGAATGAAAAGCACGAAGAAGCCCCCGCGTAGTGCAGCTCGGGGACAGGCTGAGGAACAGCCAACCAGGCGGTGTTTTAGGCAGAGTAGTTGCTCTCTCCATTGCTCTGTTAGTTTGATTTGAAATGCTTTCTTCTCTGCAGCAGGTCAATACACTTTTTTCATTTACATGAAACTTAAAACATATAAAACATTTAAAGCAGGCCACAAGACTTCCTCTAGTCTTCTCAGATTTGCTGTTCTTAGTGAATAGTGGAATTTAGAAGGAGCTGAGTTTTGACTCACAGAAATAGAAGTGCTATTAAAAAAGAAACAGGGCACAGTAATTGTGTAGAGCAAAGCTGATATGGGAGCATGAACACCCTGAGGTGGCTGCGAGCAGTCTTTTCTCACCTACTCGTCAGTTCTTAATTTTTAACTTGGTTCAGAGATCCTGCTGAGTTCCCAATGAGCTTTGCAAACTCAACATATGGCCCCAGTGAAATGCAACTGCCCACAGGGCAGGGAAGTTTTCAGCTCATTGAACTCCAGTGTTGGGAAAAAGGAAGAAGATATTTCAGCCAAAGACAAAGCACACATTGCTCTTATAAAATATTACCACTACGCAGGGTTAGCAAAGAAAACTTTATAGTATCTTCTCTGAATAAATGAACAAATTTTTATTGCTACAGCTCTGTCAAGACTGTCTCAATCACAAGCTCAGACCAACAATCTGTCCTCCCCATTCTGCATACCAGAACATCTCGTTCCTTTAAATGCAAGAGCAGAGTATCAATCAATTTAGCAGCATTTAAAGCTCAGATCATCACCGTTTCTTGTAATCCATGAGATGTACCCAACTCAGGTCCCAGATACGTGAACAATTCCACAGGCTCTGCAAATCAAGTTATGAGTAAAACTGAAAAAGGGTAGGATTAGATTGGATACAATTAGATTGATTAGATTGGATACAATGAAGTTGCCCACACAGGTTGTGGATGCCCCATCCCTGAAGTGCTCAAGGCCAGGCTGGATGGGGCCTTGGGCAACCTGATCTAGCAGGAGGTGTTCCTACCTGTGGCTGGGGAACTGGATGGTCTGTAAGGCCCCTCCCAACCCAAGCCGTTCCATTTTCAGTATGGAACCAGGAAGAGCCAAATGAGCCTACTGTCAGCAGGTGTAGCAATGCAAAACACAACTTGTAGAACACAAGCCAGTACCTGTGGGTGCTGGCACAGCCATAAAGGCAGCCTGGTTGCAGTGGGGTAAATAAATACTGAGAGCAGGACACAGCCAACAGCCTCCAGCAACCAATATAAGTGTTGGTTCTCCAGCTAGTTATAAGATCCCTGGTACTGACTAATCACCTTTTCCCACAGAAATTCATGCATTTCATTGTCTGGTATACAAGTCACGGTCACTCTGGGCTGGGTGCACGTTATGCTGACTTTACACCAAAGGAATGCCCATACTAGAGCCAGGGCAATGAGCTACAGCTGTGCACGCTCACACTGCTTATTGCAGCCCCACGAGCAGCCCCTAACCTTCCAGACATGCATCGCAGAGCTGCCAGACCTCCTCCTAAGACAGAACCGGCTCTGAATCAGACTGAGAAAAGAGGGAGCTCTCTTTTAAGATAAAAAGCCACAAGTTGTGTATTCTCTGTTTATCTGATGGCACATATATACATACAACTTCATGCCTCTCCTGGCTACCAACAAGGAGTGGGTAAAAATAGAAGCTAATGCATCTCCCGACCCATCTGTTGTTCCAGCCCATCTACTGGGGGATCTCCAGATCTGCTGCGCCGCTTGGCAGCTCTCCACAAGGACATTCCCAAATAAGCGTGGTTTTCAAGAGCACGGGATAAAAGCCCCAATGCAAGGCATGCTGCTCCTTCTCATTTAAGCGAAGCAATGGAATAGATTTCCTACAAATGTTAAACTGATTCACATTCCCCCAAAGCCCTATCTGAATCCTGTCAGCTACCAAGTGCCTCTGCACTGAGCTGCACAGCTCTGCCCAGGCAGCACCACGAGTCTTTTAACACAAAGAGAACTCTTGAAGGACAAATGACATTTCTTCAGCTCCGAGTTCTTCAGCTCTGTCAGGTGAGCGCCAGGAGAGGACTCGGCCAGAGGAGCACTGACGCAGATACTTTAAAATTATATAAATAAATAAGCAGTCCATTTTTGACTCAGCTCGCTCTCCCTCTCCTGTTAAGTAGGTCACTCTGCCTGCTATGGAAATCAGCTGGTCTTCAAAGCAGGTTTGTTCTTCTTTCCTTATCTCCTTAGTATTAGAAATGTGCAAACCATTGTAAGAGCAAAAGCTAATTTCAAACTAATTTGATTTATTACTGGCATGGGTATAAATATGAAACCGTATTTATTTGTCGAAAAACCCTGAAATGTGACAAATGAATGAAAGCTTGCCAGGTATCTACCACACAGTTCTGCATTTGGTACATAGCTGAAGATCCAAGTCTCTGACATAACATAACGCACATGAAATACAAAGGGCCTTAGTGACATAGCAAGGGGAAAAAAATCTCTCCAATTAGACTGAATGCTCTAGGGACTGATGTGAGAGAAGCCCAGCTCATACAGATTTTGGCTTGAAAATCAGACCTTATCTTTCCATTTCTTTAATCTCAGCATCCAGCCTTCAATCCGTATTGCCAAGTAACGAAGCACCTAAGACAAGCCTGCTTCTGACCCTGCCAAAGCCCCTGGGAGCAATGCAGTGTGCACCTGTGATGATGAGAGGGGGTTCCTCGGGCTTTTCCCAGCTCACCCATATGGAGGGAACTGGGCAGGATCCACTTGTCAGACAAATTCATGACCCAGACAGGCTTACAGGGTTTAAAACCAGCAGTTTGAGCTGTCCTTATACAGATACACAGAAAATGGTGGTGGTGATTGAACCAAGCAGCACCCGCTAAATTTATCTGCATTAAACACTCAAGGAACCTCCAGGGGGGGAGCTGAGCTCCCTCAGGGCACCCCAGGTCCTGCAATCCCACCCCGCTGCTGCCACTCAGCTCCTTTCAGGAAGCTCCCAGCAACTGAGTATGCGAATTGCAGAAAGGGCAACTCAAAAGGCATGAAAAGAAATTCCAGTGCTCACAGAAGGCAAATACTGAAAGGACTTATCTAATAACATCAAAAAAATGAGTTAAAGAAAATGAACCACAAGAAATTCATTATTACTTGAATGTCCATATCAGCATTTAAAAAAGAAAAAACAGTGTTTTAAAATTCACGAATAAAGGAATTTCCTAAGACTGGAAAAGCATTTGCCTTTGTGCACCTCTGAAGATAATCACATGGTACAAGATCCTGACACAGCACGTTCCACGAAGCTCTAACTTACAATTGTGCAACTTCAGCCTGTTCTTTTGCTCCATTGATCCAGCCAGAAGACTCCTAGATCAGCTTTATTTCAACTTCTTGAGTTTCAGCTCAAGGTTTTAAGCCAAGACTCAGCATGGAGGCTTGAAAAAAGGATGGAGCTAGCAAAAAATAAAAATGTTGTGGTTTTTGTTGCTGTTTTGTGTGTGTGTGTGCTTCATGTTTTTTTGTTTATTTGTTTGGTTGGTTGTTGTTGTTGTTTTTTTGAAGAAAACCTTTTGGAGGAAAGAGAGAGCAAGAAGTTATAGGTCAGATACCGCCTCTAACAGGAGCAGCATTTTGCCTTCAATGCAGCAGAAAGGGAGCCGATGGCTAGGAAGCAAGAAATAAGCTGAGCAGCCACGTGAGGACTGCCAACATGTGCAGAAGGAGCTATGGCTGGTTGGTAACATTCAGCATGAGAAGGCCCTACAGCACATCACACACCTATTTTCTTTTAAATCAGATGCAATTATTTCACTGGATGTGAAGTGAAAAAACAGGAGAACTGACAAGCACAACAGGTATGTAGGTCTGAGTATAAATATATATTTATATTTCTGTTCCAACTAAATAAGGCAAAAGATGTCTCCCATCAGGGAAATCGTGCAAGTCCCTACATAAACCCAAAGGCTGGACGCAGCTCATCATTTCACTATCCAACTCCTATTAACAGCTTCCTGTCTCCTGAGGGACACATTTGTGTGTCCCAGAGGAGCAGCATGGGCTAGCGACAGTCTGGACTCAACTTCACATGCTGAACCTCAACCCTGCAGGCAGACCGTCAGTTGGACACATGGGAGCCTACTGAAAACACAGCCTGGACAGCAGACAGAAGGAAACAAACTTGACAAATCCATTGCAGATCAACTCCTCGGAAACACGCCGTAACAACATGCAATGATAATAGAGCTCTAATTACTTGCCTAGACTTTGATTTTTAAGATGAGCTCAAGCAGAGAAATTCTGTTGGTGGGAGCCACCTCTTTACACCTTGTTAGTGCTGCCCCCAGTCCCACACACACACCCCGCCTGGTGCAGCTCCTCTCTGCCTTCCTCCTCCAGCCGAGCAGGCACAGGGCAGCCCTTCTCCCTCCTGCACATCCTTAACCAGCTGCAGGGATTCCTATAGCCTCATTCCACAGTGCACCCATACAGAACACAGAAGGGGCCGGTTTTGTCTCCTGCAGAGATAGGCTAAGGTATGCGAAGGGACCCAGCTGGGGACAGCTTTCAGCTCTCCTTTCCCCAAGGGTAGGGACTGGGACAAGCCCGCAGCAGGGGCAGGAGGGCTCCAGGTACGCTGTGGCACTGAGGTCCCTGGCTGCTAGGACCATGGTGTGCAGTGATCCCGTCCAAAACGTGTGTATGGCTTTCCTCCCCAAAAAAAAACAAAGCGCAAGAGAAGGGCGATCCCACATACCACCCTTACAGGGTCTGGATGAACCAAAAGCATTCCTGGATCCACTTATTGCATGTTTCTGAATGAAACTGAATTTACTACCTGGTACCGAGAACCCAGGTCTCATTAACTGGTTGCTGTGGAAGAGACTTCCTGCTCTTTGACCAGAATTTCAAGGCTGGACCTGTACTATTCCCTTCGAAAAGTCTCCGTTTTGAGAAATGACATTTTTCATTGAAATCTGTTTCACAGAAAAATGCCTGACCAGCTCTCCTTGCATGTAAAGCTAGGTCTGAACAGCACAGCTCAGACACACACGCATCCATAAGGACATCCATGGTTAGGGTTTAGATTCAGCCTATCCTAAAAATCCAGATTATACCTAAAGCTTTCACCTGTATTCAAGCTTCCTTAAAACTTTAACGGATCGGTTCCAAATGTGAGTCCTGCCCACCCAGCCCCAAAGCACTGCCTCTATTCTGGGGCATGCTCATGCTGCCGTGCTTGCTGCCAGGACGCACCTCCCAACGACTGGCATTCAAAAAAACCCACATAATTGCAAAAGGCCTGGAGTTTTTTGAATTTAGAAAGGACATTATTAATATTAATATATCATTTTATAATAGGAAGAAATACGGAAAATAGACAGCACTGTGCCTTAAGCCCTAGAATCAGCTGGGATTTTTGGCAGCACACGCTGAAGAAGACAGTAGCAGCTGTCAAATCACAGCTGGAGTTGCCTCTGGTGAAGGTGATCGAGAAATGGGATTAAGGAAAAACAGGTAAAATTCAGGTAAAATGAAATGCAAGGAGGACAGACAGCTGAGCTAATGGGCTTTTCTTGCTTGCAGAATATCTAAATTGTTCTGAATTGCATATTTCCCCCTTGTCCTTCATGTATGGTCCCTGCTTCCTATTTTTCTTTTTCTTTTTTTTTAAATTTATTTATTTTTTTATTACTATCACTTTCCATTTTCCCTGCATTCTTGGCTCCTTGTTTTGCAGAGAGGTCCATCAGAATTTAAGGTCAACGTCCTCAGTAATATTGGTAACTCAGTAACTAGTTTGCCTGCTACCTTTAGCCCCAATCACGCTGGCCCTTGATGCAGACCATGAGGAAAACCCTGCCTTTTTTGTGTCCATGGGCAGCTTGGGGAGCTTGCAAAGCTGCTGCTCTGGCTGCTACCTTCCACATCACGTTTCACCTGTTACAAATTTGTTGGAAAATCCTAAGAGCTATTAAAAAAAAAATAATAAAGATAAATAGAACAGGAAATCCCAAATCCAGAACTGCTTCACTCCAACCGCCCCCGGGTATGCCCTCACTGACTCAGCATGAGTTTAAGACATAAACCAATGCTCACTGAAAATCTATGTGCTCTCCAGCACTGCTGCTCCACTGCCAAGTCCAACTATGTCTGCTTCCACCGGGGACCTTTATATCACAAACTTTCTAAGGAATAACAGTATAAGGTGAACACTTAATGCCAACCTGCAAAAATCGCCAATACTACTCAATTAAAAAAAAAATCACCAGCAGTTAGCTGGGAACTAGGACAGCTGCAGTATTTAAAATACGTACTACAAATGAGAAACACTTAGGCACATCATAATTAGTAAATGGCAAATATTAGGAGTTATGGGAAAAGAGATCGTTAAAACAGATTTTAATAGCCCAGCATTTCATACATTCAGACGTGAAAATCCAGCCTGCATACACTTTGTTTCTTAATGTAGGCTTAATGCTCAAACTGCTTCATTTTTAGAGTAGTAAAAACAAAGGTTAAAAATGTGCTTCAGCACAAAACCCGTAATTTCTCCACAGTGACTGTATTGTTTTGCTTTACATGGCTAATAATACCTGCCCAAGCTTCATATCCACACATCTCCTGAACACTCTACCATGCTAACACTTTAATCATGAAACCTGCAAAAATACATTTAGTATTAATGTTTCTGGAAGGAACCTATCTTTTTAGTTATACTTAATTTAGAGGAGATATCTAGTTGAAAATAAGACTTTTTTTTTTTTTTTTTCAAATCACCATTTTTCCCCAACTTGTAACAAAGCCCCCAAGCAACCGTGCTGCATCCAAACACTGCTGTAAAAAACAGAGATGCCCCTGGCATCCTCACACAGGCAGGTGCTGTTCCCTGCCTGGACACCTCGTCTTATGCCTCCTCTCCTCCTCCCCACCAATTTCTGCGTCACCGACCCATGTCAGCCTCCTGATCTCCCCCCTTCTCCGCTCCCCTGGCTGCTCAGCCCCATTTCTCACGGCTGCCAGTTCAGCCCATCTGCTCCTCTTCCCTTTGCACGACGTTTGTCCCTCCTGTCCCTCCACGAGAACAATGGCATGCGTTTTCTTCATACATCATCTCCAGAAACATCTGTGCCAGTTTGCTGAGATTAAAGATAAACAGGAGCTTGACAATATCTGACCACTTCAGCCTAATTGGAAAAACAATTAACAAACAAAAGCAATTTCTCAGTATGGGAAAGGTTGGGCAGCCTCATAATAAGATGCTAACAGAGATGCTTACACTTGGGTCTGCGGCTTTGGAGTGAAGGACTTTCTCTGGGCATCTGGTTCCATTAATTATAATTGGAGCCAGGTATTTCTGGATATCCAGTTCCAGTAATTATAATTGGAGCTGGACATTCAGAGGAATTTCAGGACTTTCCATACAGCTGCACAAAACCCACAGATTATGCCGCATGCCTCAAGCTGGGATGTGATGTCACAGTTCCATTCCTTGCCATTCATTGCCTCTTTCCTCCTTGCAGCCTGGCAGCTGGTTCTAATTTGCAAGGTCTGATGTTGGATCAAACAGGCAGCATCAGTAGGGAGGAAATGTGTACAAGGAACACAGCATTAATTAGTATTGGAAAGTTGAGCAACATCCTGAGAAAAGACTGATGAAAGTGTAAAGTCCCATGTTACTGTCTATCCCCCTTTAATGTCTGTGCAGAACAGACACTGAACTCCCTCAGAAAGTTGCTTATTGATTCAGCGCTTGATCCAAAGACAACTGAAGTCAATATGACCTGACCCCAGTAACACCTTTCATGTACAACATTGTGAAGGGCCAGTAACCACCTTCCAAGCACTCTGGACAGGGGCAGATTTCCATACAAAAGCTCTCCACGTGCCCACAAATCAGCTGAACAACTACACTGTCACACTGCCCCTTCCTACCACAAGCACTAACCAAACCACACTGTGTTTGAACCGACCCCTTCGCGTCAGAGGAAGCAGCTCACCCTCCCCCAGTCCTTTAAGCATTCATGTCATTTGCAGTTTTGTTTCTGACCTCCACCTCCAGGGCTTAAAAACAGCTGTCCCCCCTTGGGCATTGCATACGGTCAATGAAAGCGGCCTTACCTGATGAGCACTGGCCCCATCACCAGCATCCCATACCCCACACCTTCTGACAACCGGGATGCCACCACGCATCCCTTTAGGGGATGATGCCCAGTGGACAGTTTCATCCTTCTGGACCGAGGCCTCTGTGACAGCCTCCTGGGGGCAGAAACCTGAGGAAGCCGTCAGATGGGCGCTGCTGCCTGCCCTCCTCCCCAGTCCTCGAAGCCCATAGAGATCCTTGGGCTGGGAGTCCAAAAACCAAAACCCAAAAAACAGAGAGAATTAACACAACATTAGGTCTAATTCTCCCCCATCTTCTGCCTCATTCCATTGCATGATTTGTCTTGCTGAATGATAAGCACTTTGGGAACGGCCTGTTTCTCACTGGTTTATAGCACTGAATATATGGGATGTGAACCAGCCACTGAATGAGGTCTTAATGCACTCAAGTGGTAACCCCTTAATCAAGGCTAAATTCCAGTCATTTGTTATGGGAAGGAATAGGAAGCAAGGCAAATGCCTCTTCTGTTCTCTCATGTTTTCTGTTCCGACCTCTTTAATGCCGATTGCGAGCATTTAAAAACCACCACAACATCGGTCAATTTTTCTTTGTTCTCATCCCATTTCCCACATATAAACTCTTCATCTTGTTCTGTCCTTGAGGCATGCGCTCAGCAATATATAAGAGAACTTGAACCCCTGCCTCGCAGATTTTTTCTCATGTTATTCGAAGAGATTTGTCCAGCATCACACAAAGTTGGAGGCAAAACTGAGACGTACATCTCTTCTCCTGAATGCCTGGTGCCCTTAATGGTGAAACCAGTCCCTTCTAATTATACGAGTAACAACTTCAAGGGAACTGAAATTTCGCATTATGGCATTCGGTTTACACTTACGAAGGGCAAAGCACAACATGGCCCCAGCCTTGACTGCAGGTCTAGAAAAGTGTATTGGTTATTACTGTTATTGTCTTGTCAGCACAAATATGAAAAAATGAAATAAAATCTAGCAGAATAGGGTTTTTATGTTCTGACCTATTTAAAGCATTCAGCGTTCCAGCACACTCCACTAAAAAGGCTAAAGGTCAACAAAAGTTATTTTAAACACAATAACAGAATATATGCAAACTTTTAACTATCATTAAATGGATTTTCACTTTTTTTTCCTTTGTGTTTTTGAGAGTACCATCAAGTAATTGTTTTGAAAAAAAAAAAAAGTTAGTAATTTGGTGCAAACACGATTGCTTTTATGATTTAATTTAAAGTATAATGTGGGCAAAGACCCAGAAAGGAATTCTAATTGTTTCACCTTAATATTAACCTTCTTACTTCATCTTCATGCTCTGAGAACACGCACAACCACGGAGGGCTGTTACACTGTCTGAAGTGCTACACGTGCAAATGAAAAATAAAACAAAGGTTAAATGAAGTCTCCCAGCAGTGAGGTAACTTACTCAACTCCCATGCCTGCTCACTCCCTCTGCAGGTTGAAGTAACATCCAAAATAACTCAGCCGAGGCTGCGGACCTTAATCCACTGTTGATTTTTCTCTTGTAACAGTTTTCTGCTTTCTGTATCTCAGCAGCACTCAGACACGCCGAGGAGAAACAATTTGGATTCCCTCTGCCTGCAAACACAACAAGACCCTACCGCTGCTACATAGAGGACATGAGCAAAAAAGAAAACCCTTCGAGTTTTTTGCTGCTTTCTCCCCAACTCTTCTCCGTTCGGACGCTGGGGGATGGAGCTGGGGTGCTGCAGGGCCTGCAGGCAGCGCAGGGCAGGCTGGCACACAGCCCTCCTGCGCCCCCACCCAGCCTTGTCACCCACACCCTGTAGAAGCTGCAGGTGGGGAGGAGGGCACGAGATGCCCATTTGCACAGAAGGCAAGGGTGCCAAGGGGAAGAGGGACTCAGGATCCCCCTCCATTCCTCAGCATGCAATGCTGACGTGACGCAGGTCATTTTACTGCATGCACTACGATAAGGTATCCAGGTACAACAAGGCACGGGGAGTTACTCTGCGTGCCACAGCCCCGGCTTTTGAGAGATCATCCATTTCTCTATCAGGGTAGAGCAGTGTCCTTACAGAACAGCCTGGGTTATGCAACCCAGGAAGATCCCTATTTTACACAATCCATTCACCACGAGTTATCATATCACTGTTGTATTACAGCTACCGTGACACTGCAGGCATTTCCTACTGCAGGCCCAAACAAGTGCTGTGATACGGCAGATACCCGACAGCTTCACGGTCTGTGGGTACTGGGCATCCGAGTGAAAGCCAGGGAGGGCAGCACCCTAGGAACCGGTACTCCTCGCACTGTAACATGCAGACAAGTACAGATCAGGGTTATTTTAATAGGAAAAGGCAAGCACTGTGATCTTATCCAACTCACTCCTGATTCCAGGGAATTGTCTTTCTTCTTCAGATAACTTTGCATCTCCCCACCAACGCAAGCATCAAAGCCACGAGGCTGCATCGGAGGCACAGCGTGTAATTGCTCAATGTCAGCAGCGCGAGGCTCTGCATAGCACTCTCCTTTAACGTAGCGTGGTGCGTGGGGCTCTCGTTGCATCATTACCGCATTATTTTTAGATAACTGTCAGTGAATGTCAGAATGCGGGTCGATAAGCTATTAGATTTATAGGCAGAGCTAGCCATGCTTGTAGCAATAAAATGTAAAAGCATTCGACAATTTCCTGGAGAAATTTGACCATGGGGATTGGGGGCTAGAATGCACTTGCTAGTACTCCCAGAACTGTTTAGGGAAAATAATATTGTACCACTAGGATACATCACTGAAGTCGAATCGCTGCTGCTGACTGATTGGTAGGGTCAATACTGTGCACGTTCAGTTTGAACAGCTGCTTACAGACTTCAATGCAAACATCTTGCAGAAAACTTCCCCCTTTTAAGTTTAATATTTTGACGTGCAGAATGTCCTCACCTACCCCAGGATCCAAGCACATCTGTAGGAGCTATGAGTGAGCAGCCTGCCAGCCCGCCGTAACATCTGGACCAGATTGTTGAATTTTATATAAAGATTAGTGGCATAAATCACAAAATGAGTAAAACATTTTTAATTACCTGAGAACACTCATTTCTGTTCTCTTTTGTGCTATGCCTTACTAACCAGCAGCTTTCCTCACATACTATGTGCAGCATTTCCATACAGGAAATGTGCAACTTTTGCCAGGAGAGAAGTGATGAGAGAAAATGGTGGCCAACATCACAGCAGAAGGTCTCCCCAAAATCCAAGAGCATTGGCAGCGTACGCCTAAAGCCAGCTTCGTCTGTCTGTCCTCTCTGATCAAAGCAGAAGATCTCCAAGGCACAAGCGCGGGACTGTTGTCTAAGCAATGCCTGCTGCCATTCGAAAGGCCTCGGGGTATCCAAGATGCTGCGTGAGCCCAGCAGATGTGACACTCCACCGACAGCAGAGTCGTGCCCTTCTGGAGTGGCAGCTGGAAGCCGGGCAGGATGCCTTCAGGCACTGAAATGTCACTACATGCCCATGTTTTGCCAAGTGCATCCAATTCCAAATGTCTCTTACTAAGCTCACTACTGACTGGGGCTGAGGGTGGGAAATAATATAGGAATTCACATAATAATTGCAGCACCTGTTTTTTGTGCTTTGTTTTGGATTTTTTTGTATCCTTAAAAATATACCCCTGCAAGCTCTCGTAACTCATTTGGTAGCCTAAATCTAACGTACATTAGGAAAATTTATTATTGAGCTAAGGTTCCATTTCTCCAGTCAGGCAGACATGAATTAATATGCAAGAATAAAATACCAACATTGTCACTATTTTCTAGTCATTGCTGTTGCATCTCATGATTCCTGTGTTGTCTCTGCATGATAAACGTGTTAGTGGCTTATTACTCATTCATTGCCAATGACAGTGAATATTCGGTTGATGATGCCAAACAACTATCGAAAACAAAAATTATCTATCAGTTCCTAGTCAGCTGGGTTGTAAACTAAATGTCACGTTAACGTCTCAGCTTCCAGATGCTTCCTAAGTGACTATCTGAAGCTTCATCTTTTAACTCTATTATTTCTCCAAAGAGTATTTATTGTTTTATTCATTCTTTGATCAGTATCGGATGCAATTTCCATGGACCCGATAAGGATAACTTACAGGCAGCAGCTCTCAGGTGCCCGAAGACCCTCTCCGCAGACCACGCTCCAGCAGTTACCAATTTCAGGCTGATAACTTTTAAAAGCAAGTACAAAATGTGGATAATTTGCATTATTCACAATGGAGAATATGACAGCCAAATCTGTTGGGTATACAATTGATATTAAAGCTGTAATTTTTTTATCAGGTTGCTATATAAGGCTATGTAAAATGATACAGTTAGTTTCTACTTCAAAAACATCATGGCAGTGGAATAGAATGGGAAAACAGTCTATCAGATCCTGTGTGATAACCATCAGTTAATACAACACTCACATCCACCACAGCATATCACTGTATACTTTATCTCTACATCATCATTTCTTATATCAAAGGATTTTGCCCAGCAAGGCTGTGCTCCTATGAAGAGCAATTTTGATATGATTTCATTAACGTGATTAAAGCTTGGCCCATTCTGCCTATAAACAGCATTTCTCTACTCTCTATTCTTTACATTCAGCTGCTTATTCTCTTGCAGAGAATTTCTTAGTGCTTTAGTTATATATTACCTACCTGTTAGGAAATTTTAATATTGCTAATCTATGGGTGTAACACTACTACATACTACTAAACGGCTGATGGAACAGCTTTTAATCTGCTTTATTTACATATATAATTTTCTATACTTGGTAGTTAGCTAAGTTTGTAATGTACTCTGAAGATGATAAGTGTTATAGAAGATAAGCATTATCTTATTCTTATGGGAAGTAAATCCACGTATCTCTAAAGTGTTTTAAGTTAATTAAGTGCCACTTCACAAGAGGGATAGTAAGACCACGCAAAAGGCTATGTTTCAGTATCTGCCTCCATGCCCATATGCAACCCCCACAAAGTTAATTTCCTAATTGGATAAGCAGACGAGAGCACAATCTGTGTGCATGGAGGCTGCTGGCATGCACTTGTTCATATCTCAGCATGTGCAAATAATTCTGTGTGCAAAAGCACAGATGCAAGCTTGTTTAAAAAAAATGAACATAGGCTTATTTAACTGACACAGAATTTGAAGTTCCTCTTCAACTTTTAACATTTGCTACAGCAGCAGTTTACTTTGTGGACTTCATGAGTGCACAGGGAAAAACAACAACAAAAAAAAACTGCTCACCCATTTTCTGGCCAGCTCCACTCCTGCACTTCTTCATTGCTGGCCACTCTAGCAATGCCAGTGATGTTTTTTAGCAATTTGCAAATACCTTTTATTCCTTCTGATCTTGTACATCATCTCTTGGGAGTTTACAAAGTAAAACTTAAATGACAGGTTTCAGGTGAGTCAGCAGTGTCCTTTCAGAGCATTCTCTGTCTTACTAATATTTAGCACAAATTAAAGAACTTTGATATTGAAATTTGTTTTTTTCCACTCTCCTCCAAAAGATACCACATCATTCCTGTCTAACTGAGTTCAAGGCAGCTGATTGCTCACTAGGTTTAGCTGTTGCTGTGCATCAGCCAAAAAGCACTGGATGGGGACTTCGCAGCCTTCACAGTTCTTGGAGGCTTCAACCCATGACCCAGAGCTCTGCTGAAAAGGCCCAAGTAGCCATGCAGACGTTTACCCCAGCACACCAAGGAGGCGGCTAAATAACTACCTCAGATAGCCCGTGAGCAGCAGAACTAATTTACTTGTATTTGCTCAGGGTGCTTTGCAATGGCAGACATGGGTGATGGCTTCCCCACAGGCAAAACAGGTTTATTTGGAGTACTCCCCTCTGCGATTCTCATTCTCCTACAGGCAGCACTACTCAATAACTGCACTGTTCCTATATTGACCTCAAGAGCATCTGGCAAGCAGGGTTTAGAAAAGTGGACTGCCCACTTTAGTGTAGGATCAGACCCAGAGGGAAAGGGACAAGACAAAAAAAAAAAAAAAAAAAAAAAAAACAACTAACACACAAAATCATATCCAGGCTCTTTCCTTGTGTCTGGCATGAACATTCATCAGTGCAACACCAGCAACCTGCACATTTAAGAGAAACTGCTTATGGGCCATATCCATCCCACCAGCATCTTGGCAGGCGACACCCAACCTGCTAACGCACCTCCTACCTTGGGCAGGCGTTGCCAAGGGCACACAGCACCCTTATCCTCTCTGTCACAGGGTGAACACATCCTGCACTGCTGTGAACATTTCCCTTTTGCACACCCAGGCTGGGATCGAGCTCACCCTCAAGAGGATGAAGGGAAGCGGAGCAGAGAAATGCAAAAGCTCAAGGAAGAAGAAACAGCCAAACAAAGCTAGCTGGGCAATTCCCCCACGGCTCTTGCTTGCAGGAGAGAAGGTGAGCGGCTACTCGCCCTGCAACACATCCCATCAAGAGGGATCTCACAGTAAGAAAAATCTTTGTAAGCTGTCTCTTCAGGTAAGCTGTAGCTTTCCTCAAATCACGTCACTCATCACATATGCCACTGATCTCAGGACTCAGCAATTTTTTGTTAAGAAGTTTGACCTGCCTTTGTGGTTTCAGTATCCTACAAACACATTTCTCAAATTCTTCCTGGTCATTAGTGAGATTCAGCAATAGCCCCAGAGGGGCAAGGTAGGTAAATCAAAGAACCTTACCCCATCGCTTCTCAGGGGGCGTACGGTTGCAGCAGATACTGACTGCACTCTTCTGAGTCTTTATTTCAGCTCCTCCCTAGCTAACTAGCTTGCCTTTTACATAGGCACAGAGACCCCCTCTTTGTGAACAAGGACCCAAACTGAAAGTTCATTTGTGTGAATCTCCATGAAGTTGGAGGTAATATGGAACACAATTTACACTTATTTAAATGCTACCATTAAAAAATAAAAATAAATAATTTAAAAAACCATATTTGTATCAAAAAGACAAGTTGTGGTTAATACCCAAAATAAAATGCAAATGTTCCTTTCAGACCTTCATTAGCTTTCTGTTAACATCCGCTCAACAAGAAAATTCCATCCAAAGAATGACTACAGAAATTAAAAATCCTCTGAATTCAGAGATAAGCGCGTGCCCAAACAAAAACCTCCATTTCAATAGACTATTCAAAGGTCACCCACATACTTCTTTGTGACCGTGGAAGCCATCTGATGAGAGACTAGCAAAAAACAACAGAAAATCGAGAGGCAAAAAACACAAGACTTGTGCAATGAACTAAGGAGGAATAACCAATTTTTTAAAAGAACAAAGCGTGTGTATAGTTTTCAATCTGATTTAGGCCAAAAAAAAAAAAAAAAAAAGAGCAAAGAGACAAATTTGCACAGGTCTAAGTCTTCTCACAGATTCTGTACGAATGACTCCACGGCAAAAACTAAGCAAGGGCAACATTTGATGCAATTAATCGCCAGTCCCCAGCCCAGTTCAGTATTCCCACAGTGTTCTTTTTCTCCAGCATCTGAAACAAGCGTCCCGTAGCTGTGCAATGACAAAACCACCTAACTGCAGCCATAAAACACTAAAAGACCAGCAAGATGTATCACCAGGAAAATGAGATGTCACTGCGGGCAGCAGATCAGGTCACATTTGGGACAGCTGTTTGTGCACAAAGAGCATCTACTCTGAGGAGTAAGATCCGTCCTGGTGCTGTTTCCAGAATGGCAATGCAGAGGAACATCATTCAAAAGGAATGATTGTGTAAAATCATTCCTTTACCAGACCAGAGGCATATAGTGTTGTTTAGCTTGCTTTTATAGCCAGCACTTACAGAAATAAACAGGCGCACATATAAAATGAGGGTTGCCATACAAGAGAGATCTGTTCTTTCTGATGTGTTTTATACCACGATTCAAAAACCTAAAAATACAGCAATGGCATGATCAGATTGCTCATTTGATCTGTACAGAATTGCAGCCTTTAAAAAAATTCACTTTTTTAAAGATGGCTTCAGCTTGCACGGAAATCCAGCCAAGTCCTATAACACAGACAAAAATCCATAGCTGATTCCACCCAAACTGTTTCAGTTTCTCTCCTTGGCTAAACATTTCCCAACACTCCCTGAGCTGCAGGCTTCCCCTGTGCTATGCTACAGGATACTCAAACATTTCATACATGCTAAACCACAGGTCAGACTGAAAACTAAAGACAACTTCAAGCACCAGAACAAATTCTCTCAGTGGACGCGTTGTGTAGAGAACTTGTTGAAGAGCATATGGCGGGCTTTGTTTGGCACTTGTCACCAGCATGCTACTTTCCTATCCTAAAAAGAGAAAAAATTAAATGAGCTCATATCTGCGCACTTCACACAGACACTAGGATTTCAGCTTTAACTGTTCGACAAGCACCCAGGAGAAGACCGAGCTCCGATGGGGGCTCAGCAAACTCCTGGCGGGGAAGCTGGTTCAGCTGCTCCGCATCCTCCACCCCACGGACTGTCTCAGCACACCTGGCTGTGGCTGCATCCTTTCGGAGCTGGGGGTGCTGACGGGGTTCACACAGCCCCCCTGCATCATACTCCGTGCCTTTCTGAAGCACAACACAGACATTACTTGGGGAACAGAGCACATAGTACTTTTTCTAAAAACCACGCATACCAAATATATACTTGGCCCGAAGTTATGTAACTGCTACACCAGAGCTATTTTTCAGCCAGACTCATCAGCAATGCCATAAATCACCCCAGTATGCAGAGGCCAGGCAAGACATCGCATTTATGTGCTCAGCTTCCCACCTGCCCTAAGAAAACCTTTGCGATACGGGCAACGCATCTGGCACCTCTCTGCCTCCCCTGTTCTCCAGGTGCACGGCTGCTCCGCAGCACTAAGCAGCCTCCCGCCAACACAGCACATCCAGAGCTTTGCTCGCACACCAGCTAGCTCCAAAAGCATCCCTCAGAGCACATCAGAGCAGGGACCCCCCCCTGTTTACCTCCACAGAAGAGCACTAGCTTATAATTTCACTAGCCTCTGAATTTGGGGGATGGTAGATGGCATCATGATTATAGGTCCGATACCACAGTCCCAGCATGTGGTCTCCTATCTTGAACTGCAGCTATCACCCCTTTTTAGGTAAAGTGCCAAAACCTTCCTGGAAACTTCTGCCCTGAGCAGTATCCACCAGCACTGAGTTTCAGTTTCATTGTACATGACACACACTTCTCCACCTTATCCCTTACCGTTCTTTCATTTCACCTTGTTTGTCGCCCTACAACGCTGCCTCAACATCTTGTGGTGCTAGCTGTTCTCATGGGCAGGACAGGCATTGCATGCAAGTGCATAAAGTAAAAGTATAAATAACACTTCCCTACTCTGCTGAGTGCTTCTCCTTTCATACAGCACCTTCAACAAAGCACAGATGCTGACCAAGACAACTATCAGACACCAGGAAGGGTACGCTGCATTCCCCCACCTGCCTCACATCCTCAGTGCTGAAGTGCAAGCAGCAATAGCTCCGATCCAGCACAGAGACACAATGCACGCCAGCTTTCAGCTGAACGCAGCACAGAATCATGCATTAGCTTCATATTCAAAAGTCAGGGAGGGAATCACACTGCCACTGCCAAGAACACTAACTCTGCTAATTCTGCAATACAAAAGCTGGTAGTCGTTTAGAGCTACAGAGATGCAAAGGAAGAAGTGGAAGACTTGATTGAGATCACATTCCCAGTTGTGAATCCACGGGGAACAGTTTTTAAAAAAATTAGCTTCCACAGTCAGTGTTTTAATTAGATAGCTCACCTAGATTTCTTACATCTTTACAGCATGTTTCTCTATCCCACACGGCATCTTTGAAACTCCCTTTCTACATTTCACAACTACTGAACCTGGTGAGATTTTAATAGAAATCCCTTCGCTACACTATGAAGAGAAGCATTACTTGAGGTTTTAATTAGCAGCTGTCAAGGCTAAGCCATAGGAAATAATGAATTGTTTGCTTAACTTATTACAGAAAGAGCAATTTGCTTTCTGACCTTCGGCACTCCAACAACGCAATGTGCTTTAGCCATTTAAAAGATCCTTCCAAAAAGGACAGCTCGGCAGTGGTTAAAGTCATTCCCTCAATCAATATAAGCCGTGCTGCTCCAACCCTGTATTTGGCCACTGAACACCCTTCTCATTTGATGTAGAAATCATGACACTGTAATTTCCTGGCCGGTACTACAAACCTGAAAGCCAGCATTATGTTATTATGCTTTCCTCCCATCCTGTGCAAGGTACTCCGAGCTTTTAACACGAACAGAACTTGGAAATCGGATACCAAATCAATTCAGTCAGCTGAAGCCCCATGTTCACGATAACACGGGAAAAGGCACGGTTCTAGCACAGAAACTTCACAAAATCGTCGCGCTCGCCCTCTGCCTCAGCTCACACTCCCACCCGTGCCCAAACGGCATTGAAAGCAGACGCGCTCCTACCATTGAGCTGCCTGTAGACTATGTCTTCCAGGAGGGACAGCCTCTTCAGCACCGCATCCTGGATGGAGCCGATGCCGTGGGCTGTCAAGTTGACCACTTCTGCCCGGGGATGGACGTCGTGGAAGGAGTCGCCGCTCTTGGCCGTGATGGGTCTGCACTTGGCCAGGAAGAGGACGAAGCCGGCCACCGCGATCAAGTTTAACACCAGCAGGACTTTGACTCTCCGCAAAGAAGCCATCAAACTTCCCGAGGGGCACCTCCAGCCGCCGCGCTGCCAGCAGGCGCTAGGGGAGCGGGGCGGCAGGTGCCGGCCGCGGCGCGCACATCGCTCGGCTCCGGCACGGCTCCGCCACCGGCACCGCGCTGCGGGGCGGCTGCCGAGGCTGTGCCGAGCCCGCCCCGGGGCTACGGCCGCCCGGGGGAGGCGCCGCCCGCCCCGCTCCGCCGTAACTTCATGCCCGGCGCAGGGCGCCCTGCGGCAGCGCCGCGCCTGCCTCCGCCGGCGGCGCGGTGCGGGGCGGGGGGGGCATGGCCCTGGCGGCCCCTCGCGGCTCCTCCCGCTCCCTCCCCGCTCCCGCACGGCTCCTCCCGGCCCCTCTCTCGGGCCCTCCCCGGCCGCAGCCGCCGCCTCCCGGCCGCAGCGCGGCGGGGCGGGGAGCGGGGAGCGGGGGGCGGTCGCGGAGCGGCCCCCGCCCCTCTCAGCGCACGCTCGGGGGAGCGGCCCCGGGCCGGGCCTGGCGGCGAGGCGCGCTGGAGGGGTCCGTGTGCCCCTACCCCCTCAAAACAGCCCCCCCCCGGCCTGCCCCGGCTGCTTGGGATGCGCAGAGGATGCTCGGAAAGTTTCCGTGCTGGGGGGGGTTCAGGCGCCCCCAGCCCGACTCGGGGTCCCTGCCTCAGCTTGGCTGTTGGGCTTGTGTCCCACACGGATGGAGGCTGAGCCCACGCCAGCGTTTAGCCACGAGCTGCAGACCGTGCTGCCTTCCCCAAACATCCTGCATCAAGCACCGAGGTGGTCAGCTCCTATCTCCTACGCTCCCAGGTTTACATTGCTGTAATGCTAAATACCCCAAACAGGAATTCAAATCCAGCATTTCGGTGCCAGAATATTGAAAGTTCTCATCCGAGAGGGCAGCTACTACCAGAACAGCTGCAGTAAGCCTCTCTCGTTAGAGCTTTATCAGTTTGCCACAGTCAGCCCTGCTTTTCAGAAGGATGACATGAAAATGGATTAGAAGCTCGAACACTGACTCATTGGATCATACAAGGCACCTTCTCGAGGTGCAAGAATACCCCCTCTCACCTTCCAGCCATAATTAAAAAAGGGGAAAAATAATGCCAAGGAAAAAAAAAAACTAAAATTGCTTTAAAGGATTGGGAGTTTAAACTTAGTTCTTACTGTACGTGCAACCTTTCATGGTTTCTACCTTAAGATCCAGGATGCTGCTACAATCCCAAAGAAAAGGGAGTCAGGCACAGTTCTTGTAGACATGTTGAAATAAGGCAGTTGGTCAGTCATCCATGCTCGCATTTACAGGGCTTTCACCTGAGAGGGTAAAGAGGGTAAAACTGTGAATGATTTTAATGATATGAAGCTTCCTCTACCCCAGATGTTCATGAAAACCATGAAAGCTTTTTGCTGGCACTGAGGGGAAGCTTACCATTACACCTGCAGGTATGGGGGTTGTCTGGGGTGTTTTGGCACATGGTAAGCGTAAGAGTTTAATCTCCACAGCTGTCTACTGATACTATTTTTCCCTCTATCAATAATAGCAATGTAAAAAATGCACAAAAACAAAAAGCAACTTTGCAGAGTTGTTTACCAAAAAGCAAGGCCACATAGTCTCTAGACTGTCAGGAGGCAGATATATTGAGAAATAAAACAGAAATAGGACACAGAATATTCAGAAATAAACAGAAAACTACCTGCTGCTTATTTTAAAGCAGTATTGGATGTAGAGTCCATTCCTGCAAGTCCTTCATTACACAGTGCTCCCACTGAATTAAGCGTTGTTGCATTATAAAGGAACAGCAAGATCTATTTTAATTATAAAACACTGGCTGTAAAAAAACAGATTTAAGAAATTTTGGCACATTGCTGTTATATAATACGACCCTAATGGGGAAAAAAAAAAACTCCCCCCAAAAAAATAAAAATGAAAAATAAAAACCACCCCATGCAACCGACACAAAAGAAACATTAACTCTTACCTTGCTAAAATCCTTGCAGCTCAAGTCCAAGGAACCCAAGCTGGTATTATAAAAGGCTTTGTAAAGCTGCTTGACTAAAGCAATAACCTTCCCATTTTCACATTTGTTTTCTAGACTGCCCCCCTTGGACAATTCAATCTGCAAGCACAGACTGAATTTGAGGGTTTCAGTTAGCTAAAGGAGAAGGAGAGCATTTTTTACCATCCCCCTTCTGAAAGGAGCACAAGTAAGTCCCCAGACAAAGCAGGGATGGAAGAAGAAAGCCACAACCCACCTTATGGTGGGTCTGTGGACAGCACATGGTGTGCCAGGACAAAATAAATAAATCTAAAGACCTGTATGAAAAATAAATTGAAGTTATATATGGTTTGGGAAACAGCATGAGCTGTAAATAATTAAGAATACCCACATTCAACAACGCCACTCGTATCGAGGATGATTTTCAAAGACTTTCCCAGGTATCTGTTATTGTTGCTGCTTTTCTTTATATAAAAGGCAGAACTGAACAGTACAGACTTTGAAGCTGTGTTAGTTGACAAACAGCCATCATCTGGGACATTCAGCCAGCCCACCTGCAAAGCATCTCCATTACACAGGAGAGAGGTTTTCTCCTGCTGGCCTCCGGGGAAGAGGTGCAACTGGGCACATTCTTTGCCTACGCAAAACTCCTAATGTGAATCAGCATTGGCCTTTTGGGAAGCAGTGGGGACAGGGGGACACCTTACAAAAAAACTGATCTCTCCTCTCCCTAACTGGTTTGCAACATTACACGTTTCACAGGACCTTTCTACTTCTTACCAGCAGCAACAGTTTGAGTTTGCCCTTGCTTTATTCACAGGGAGCCACCTCACTTTGCTCAGCTTTCTAGAGCCAATCACTTCTGGTCTGATGATCAAGATCCTAGAAACTGCTAGGGCTCAAACTCCAAAGAATTAGCAGCTATCATTACATGCCTTTAAGCTCTCTGGAGTAACAACTGCTAGCATGCTCTGCACAAGAGTTGGCCAACTCTACCATATTTCCAAATAGCCTAAAGCTATCTGCATCATTGAGTTGCAGTAATATCTGCCAGCAGATACCTTTATGCTTCCCCACATGGGAGAAAGCAGTATGCTTTACAGAGCATAAACTGATAAGGACAAAATATACTGAAGATGTACACCAGTAGGACACCAGAAAATATGCTTTGTGTCATAAAAGTCTTGAGAACAGCCTGGTACGGACAGATCTCTTGGCCTGAATAATACTGATAGGAAGGAATTGATAGGGATAATAGAGAAACCCTTGTACTGCCTAGTAAGGAATTTTTGTGCTTTACGTTCAATGTAGTTAAGTGCTAATAACCTAAGGAAGCAGTGGAAGGGCTGCAACATGTGGTTGATTGACCTTGGAGATGGAAAATAAAAAGGAAATGGAGCAGTGTGCATAACTCAACTGGAGTTGGCACATCAGCAAAATAACATTTAAGGAAGCAAAAGCAAAAACCAAGCTCAGGGCTAGCCAGCAGGCAAAGGTGAAGAGGCCTCAATGACCATCAGGACCACTGACTCAATTCGTTGAGTCTGCACAGATAGCAGGAACATCTGTAAATAATTCCATGAATGTAATGAACATGTAAACCTTGTGATTCTAAGGCTGTTTGGTCAGCATTGATAAGGCAGACACTTTGGCGGAGCAATCCCCGTGTCTCCAACACTACAGCTTTGATAATAAAGAATGCCCACTTTCTAAGATTTCAAAGTAAGTCTTAGAGAGTTTTATTCGCTGCTTTTACAGTAACAAGCCTCACACACTCCACCAACCAGTGTTTAAGATTTGCATCACAGCAAGAGACTTAAGAAAATGTAAATGTCTATGCAAAGTGTTAGTGTACAGTAAATGTGAAAATGGCTGTCAAGACCCCACTCTCTAAATCAGGGTTTCAATAAAGACTAGCTCAACCTTCACTGGAGGTTGTTTCCTTTTTTTTCCCCCTTTTCTTCCTCAGTTTGTGCACTTTCCTTACTTAAGTCCATTCCTTACTTACCAAAAAAAAAAAAAAAAAAAAAAAGGCATTGAATATTACAAAACAGAAAAAAGAACTAAAGGTTATTTATTGGTATCAGGGAGAAAAGATCAGTTTGCATGTCTGAAAAATTTCTATTTTTGCCTAGTACAGAAGAGTTTCTATCAACACTAAACACGCTTTTCAAGTGCTAGCCAAAATAATTACTTCTCTCCTTCTGTGGGGGAAAAATCCACTAAATCATGAATATTCAATAGATTGATTAACGACATAGTAATCCTTTAGCTAAAATCTCCGCTCCTTAAAATACAGCGAACGGTAGCTGCTAGTTACAAGAAGAATTAAAAATACAAAAATAACTTAGTTTGCAGAGGTTATCTCATCCAAATCACTTTAAAAGTATGTAACGGCAGTGCAATGCCATGTCTGCTAGGCAGACTCTTTGTACATCCCTGGCGTCTCTGCCGCTCCACAGAAAAATCCATTTTCATGCTACTTACTGGAGCCACTGCCAGCATTATGTTCTCCAGGGCAGGCAGCACAGGCATCTCCTCTCAGCTCCAGCTCAGTCCTCTCCCATCTGCTCCCAGAGGCCGGCAGACTGAGGGTGTCACCAGGATGCTTTGCACCCACACGGGAAGCCTAAATGTCTACATTTGTGGCATAAGAAAGCAGACATTTGGGTTGTCTTAGAAGAATTCATTTGACCCACTGTGACTTTGAATCACCACAAGAACCATGATCTTCAAGAGAATAAAAAATACTAATAACAAGGCTTCCATTTAAAGCCATGAGATTCTCCTTCAAATTCTGCCTAGAGTATTTGTTAACACATTTGGGTTTCTTCTTTGTTTGCAGGCTTCAGGTGATGCAAAGAGATTGCCAGCCTTTCATTTTTCTCTCAAACATTTGAGAATTCCTGATTACGTAATTTTATTTCTCTGCTGTCTGAAACTACCAAGCGACTCCTCCCTCGAGACAGGTCAGATGAATTCAAGCATCCCTATCACTTATGTCTTCTTTATTTTCCACACTGGTGTCTTCGCCATGCAGGAATCTGCCCCGTGAAATGCTAAAAGCTTGCTGTAAGATGCCCACAGCACGCACTCAGTTCGGGAATTGTAGCTGTTGACCCAAAGCATAAAGCTGTTCTGTGGGGAACTGCAGTCCAAATGCTGGCCCAGAAAATGCAGTAGTGCCGGAATAGCAAGGGTCAGTGACAGTGTTAAATTTCACTGATCACGTGAGGCCCGATCTCACAAAATGAGTAAGCACTTGGTGGGGGGGGGGGGGGGGGGGGGGGGATAAATAAATAAATAAATACATACATACATACATACATAACTAAATAAATAAATCTCTTTAGAAGCTAATACAAAAAGTTGATGGTACATTGTGTGCTCCTTCTGGATTCATTTTTGGCAGTAACTTAAGCATGTATTTAATGCTAAGGAGTGAGCCCTTTATCTCCAGCCTTATGATTTTCCTCCACAAGAATGGCTAGCTAATGCACAGAAGTAGCTCTCCCCTGTTTCATCCTCAAAGTTTGGAAACACATTTAGTTCTACATTACAATGATTCTATTCATATTTCATGATTTTTTAAGTTCAGACTGTGAGCATGGACAGCTCATCACTGACACATCAGTGAAATGCTGTGAAAAACAAGCAACATATTGTGCTTTTAGCTTATGAGGTTGCTTTATAGTTCCCTCAAGGATATTAAAACGAGATCTTTGCAAGGATTATCAATAAGTATCTTCCAGGATCAGCACTCCTGAAGTTTCTAGAATGGCTTCAAATCTTGAACTGAATTTAGAAATGAAAGGGCTCACTCAGAAAAGGCAAAATCATAGCTTATAGCTCAAATATTCTTTTGTTTTGCTGCTTTGCATTTCAGATTCTGGTCATCACTCTGAATGCTAACTCCTACATAATTTTCTTATTAAAGTTGGTTTCAAAAGGTTCAGCTTCTTTCTCAAAAAAAAAGAGAGGAAGGGAGAAGAGCAAGTTCATTGAAATTTTGACAAAGCATAGGGAAAAAAAAATAAAAAAGTCATTTAAAACACAAAATTGGCTTTTTGTGTGACCAGAAAAGAATCCCCATTTACTTCTCTGTATTATACTAGATAACAAACATTGCCAATGTTATTACAGCACCTAACCACCTCATACTCCTTCGTTTGAGGTAGGAAATACTATTATTTCTTCATGTTACATGTGCAAACAAAAAGATACCTGAAGATCTTTAAAAATGGGCTCTAAATTCTCAAGAAAATTAAGAGATGTTAAAAACAACCTGGCCAGGCTCAAACCAAGAATGTTTAGTACCAAGAGCCACACAGGGCAGGAGGCACAGAGGCTGCGCTGAGGATGCATCACTCGAGACTTGGACATGGGGCAGACACAGGTACGAACGGGAAACCAACACCTGCCTTTTCATCCTTATCTAACGTATTTCTCCATCCATTGAAGTCAAAAATAGTGTCATCTTAAACAAAAAGCAACAAAAAAAAATACTGGGAATTTTACAAGGCAGTGCACACAGATAACTTGTTTCTTTAAGTCTTTTCTGTGTAATTCTTTTTTAGATAATTAAGATATCTCTTGCACTGAATTTGTGCTTCAGCTATGTTACAGGCATGTTATGGCAGCTTTTATCCTGCTGCGACTATGAATGGTGGCTGACCATCTGGAAGTAATACCCAGTATTATAACCTTAAAAAATGTAAACCTCCCAATAAAGAGGTACCACAAATTGCAACACTGCTTAATGAATGTCAATGTGTGTACTGTATCACCCTAATTAAATCTCACTGATAAAGATTAGTAAAAGTTCTTGTTACAGAATTTAAAAGATACTTCTCATAAAAATTTCAAGAGGTCTACATCCCAGCAAAGAAATACTTCAAAGCAGTTCTAATGTTTAGAAGCGTAAGTAGGTCAAGAAACAGACACATGTATGTTTATATTTTGAATTAATTAACTGAATCCCCTCCTATCACAAAGCCTTTTCATATACAGATTCCCTGGAACAAAATAAATGTTTTGTTGAAGCACTTTTTAAAAACATACCAAGTGCACGTCTCAGCAATTCCTCATAGATAAATACAAGGTACTGTTTCACTGTGGGATGCAATGAAAGTCAGAGTGGGAAAAAAATACACAAACAGGTTTTATTCCAGACTTCTTGTTGATTCACTGGGTATCCATTGGGCAAGGTGATTTTTCAGGGTAGTCATGGACCAGACAGGCATTAAACTGAGGCTAGATTTTCAGAACTCCACTTTTCACATAAATCCCAACACACTGAGCAGTTCTGAAAAGCTGGTGCCTACGGGGAAAGGGAGATCTTGGGCAGGTCTGTCCTCTTGCAGAAATACTGCACAAAGTTACATTTTCTGTTTGTATCTTCTTGTTGTTAAGCAGCCCTGAGAAGCACACTGAAACCCTCAGCTCAGTAATGCTGCCAGAATATTCCCCATCTCTGGCCTTGGGTGGGGATTTTGGGAGGTAGATGCTACAAAAGTGCAAAACCCAGGGTGGAGGCTCCTTAAAGCAGCTCTTTTCAGGTAGGAGTTGCCTTTTTATTCCAATTATTCTCAGCTGGCAAGTCATTCAGGGCAAAACCTGCCACCTCCTCCTCCTCTTGTTTAACATCCAGATGAAGCTGCTGTAGGAGACTGGGGACAGCGCAAGTCACTTTTGGCTGACTTGTGCTTTCTAGTCAGGCTCATCCACGCTGAGTAAAAACTACAACTTGCTCCACCAAACGAAAGCTAGTGCTCAAAACAGCCTGTTATTTTCTCCCCGGTTATGAAAGCGTGATTCAAGCTATCTTCTCTGTCACCAAACATAGACCACCCATGCCCTGCTGAAGCACCATTCCAGCTGCTGCTTGGGGTTAGATGCAAACATCTCCACCAGTAGCTCCAGCCTGATAACACAGTTACTGATCTTGATACAAACTGCCTGTTTTCATATGGTCCAAGCAGTTATTGAGTTCCCCTGAAGCAATTGTTTTCAGCTTAGAAGATTGCTGCTTTCATTTCAGAAGAATGGCCAACTATTTTCTGTTTTCTCCCCTGCAATAGCATTTGTTGTGGGTGAAAGATGACATCTTTAAGGAAGCAGAGAACGAATTATATACTAGTCCCTGCTTCTGAAATGCATCCCCGAAGGACTGAAGATCTTCCAGAGAGGAATATTTTTTTTAAGGAAAAAGTCTATGAGAGACTATCCGAGTCTCTCTCTTGATCTGTGTTATCATAGTGCCTGCGTATTTGCCTGTCACTCAGTGCAGAAGGAGAATGAAGCATAAGGAGATGGCGTGCTTCATTCAAACTGCACCCCCAGTTTGCAGAGAAACACAGCTGTGCTCAGCCCCAGGGAAGTGCCCCTGCCCCAGAAGCGCATTGCCTCGTCCTCACCCTGCCTTAACCACCTGCTTGAGGCACTGCAGCAGAGTACTGTGTACAGACCAGAGGTCTTCACACTGCCTCAAAAATCCCATTAAGTGAAAAAAAAAAAAAAAAAAAACAGTGAAGGGACATCGTTCTCTGAGCGCTACTGCTACTGAGTGCATGCTCAAGCTTTGCTGCCTTGCCAACTACTGGCTGAAGGAAGAGTTATTCCATGCTTGCTGTTAATTATAAGGCCTATATGCTTCTAGTAAAGCAGTTATGCAGCGCTTAAAGCTTTAGGCTTGCTGGTTTCCTTCCTCACTGTATGCTGTGCAGTCCTTCCCCCCTCGCTAGCAATGCTGCACTTGAAAGACCAGGGGAACATCAGATGGAGACCCCACAGTGCTTTGCTTTCTTCTCTCCTGAACTGCTTTTTTAGCATTTCAAAAACACAATGCACTCGTGAAAGCTTGTAAAATTCCTCATAAAGTTTACTGTGGCACAGGATTACAGAATACCTCTTGGAACTATGGATAAACAGCTAATCTTAGATCTGTCACCAGAAAGCACTAATATATTTCAAAAAGCTATTAGCCCTTAAACCAAAAGCAACACAGAATTTGATTTGGGGCAACAGGCTATAAAACACTGAAATTGTTTGGCAACTCAGCATTGAAAGCAGGTGGAAAAAAGCTGTAAGAGCCCTGGTATTTATTTTATTCTGCCATTTAAGGCACATTTTACACAGTTTCCAAAATCTGCATATAAAAGCTAACATTAAGTAAGAATATTTGAAAAACTGTTGAGCAATTGATTTACCACACATTTTTTAGGAAGCAGAACACTGTTTGTTACGCTACATGAAAAGGCAGGGGAAAGTGGTAAATATTACATATAAAAAAGTAAGCCATAAATAGCTTTTGCATTTTTATATTGCATCATATCTTGAAGGAGCTTTAGAACCATCAGCACTGACCATAACCTCCAGATATGAGCAATATACATTCTGCAGATGGAAACACTAAAGCACACCTATTAATCCTAAAGGGCCTGGCTATTTCTGAAGGGCTTTGCCACAGGAATGGCAGGTCTGATGAAGGATGCTGGGACAGGGAAAAAAGTGTTTGAGGTATGCAAGGATGAAATACAGTTTGCGATTCTCACATGTAAAGCCAAAGCCTGAACTTGTTTCTGTTTCCTACCTTTTTCTTTCCCCAGCCTTTATCACAGAATCACAGAATTTCTAGGTTGGAAGAGACCTCAAGATCATCGAGTCCAACCTCTGACCTAACGCTAGCAGTCCCCACTAAACCATATCCCTAAGCTCTACATCTAAACGTCTTTTGAAGACTTCCAGGGATGGTGACTCCACCACTTCCCTGGGCAGCCTGTTCCAGTGCCTCACAACCCTTTCAGTGAAGAAGTTCTTCCTAACATCTAACCTAAAACTCCCCTGGCTCAACTTAAGCCCATTCCCCCTCGTCCTGTCACCAGGCACGTGGGAGAACAGGCCAACCCCCACCTCGCTACAGCCTCCCTTGAGGTACCTATAGAGAGCGATAAGGTCACCCCTGAGCCTCCTCTTCTCCAGGGTTGTTTTTTTTTTTTTTTTTTTTTTTTTTTTTTTAAGCAATAGGATTTTACTCCGTTGGTATCTAAACAAAAACCTGAGGTACAGTACAGAAGTGTGGTATGGCTAAAAAAAAAAACAACAACAAACCAACCTCCAAATTGTATTTTGATTTGTTGATGTTGGTTAAATAACCAGGTTTGAGATTACCGTAAAGCAAAATACATATGCGTTCAACTACTCCTTTCATCTTCAGGAAAACATGGAGACTTTCACATACCCACATAAAGCATGTTATTTTCGGGAGGATCTAAGCACCACTTCACTACTGCCAGGACATCACCTCCTGTTGGTAACTCCACCAGCCCTCCCCCCCACTTGAATGGCCAGAACACTCGTCCCCGTGCACAGAAGGGTTCAGGCATCGGCACTGTGACAGCCTGCCTCCTCCTGCTCCTACTCAAGTGCGGGAAGTCTGACCCCAGCATATGCGATTAAATCTGATCCCTAAACCAGAAGGCAGGGTACAACTTTTACAGCACCAAGGAGTAGCACAAGGCACAGTACTTTGCTCTGATATTCACCTTTAATTTAAGGGAATGTCAGTTAAGGCTGATTATCAACACATTGTAGCCTCCCAGCATTGGTTATAGAGTGCTCATAAAATTGGATAACTTTTTCCCAAGTTCACATCCTGTTTAGATAAAACCAGTTCTTACCTGAGTCAAGAAACATTGCAAATCAGGTATTAGTGATCACTTCCTGCTGCTGGACTGCTCACTCCTGCATCACTGCTCATTCTGCTGCCCCTCTGTAACGGCAGACACTCCTCCTTGGCCCTTGTTGACATCGCTGATGCATGCCCACAGTCCATCTCCTGATTCTTTCCATAGTGTGACTTTATTGTCTCCTCCGGACACTGCAAGAATATTTGCAGTAATGGACCAACTCACATGCCAGACAACATCATTGAACTTGTGCAGCAGTTTTGGGGACCACGAATTTCCAGAGGCATCATCACACGTCCAGATAAACACTCTGCCATCCTGTGAGCAGCTAGCAATGGTGCTTGTTGGCAAACCTATGGATGGAGCCCAGGCTACGTCTTGAACCCAGCCACTGTGAGCCTCCAGCTTCTGCTCTTCTTTCCACTGACCGTCTTCTTCTTTCCAGATCTTCACAAGGTTGTCACAGCCACCAGATGCAAACCTTTTGATGTAGTTTGGTTTTTGACCAGATGGTTGTTCTATAAGGCTGCCTGGTACAACAGCAGGAGCCCAGCTAACTGCGTTACATCCAATAGTATGTGCGTTGCTGATCTTTTTGACTTCCCATTGCCCGTCACCTGTGTAGCTCAACAACGAAATGGCTCCGTCAGAGCTCCCGCAGGCCAGTATCAATCCGTAGTCGTGTGGCGCCCAGCAGACGGAGTTCACTGACGAGTCGTGCCCCGTGTACTCGTATGTCTTTTCCCACGTGCCATTTTCTTCCTTCCAGATAATGACCTTCCTGTCATAGGAACAGGAAGCCAAGATATTTCCATACATCGGATGAGCCCAGGCAACTTGCCACACTGGACCTTCATGCGCTCTTAGGTCGGCGATGAGGATTTGCCCTCCATTCCAAACATCAAAGATTTTTACGGATCTGTCTGAAGAGCAGGTCGCTAACCGGGTGCCATAGTAATCCATCTGAGCTTCATGGATCATGTCCTCGTGGGAGGTGTCCACAGTGTTGATCACGGAGACCATGTCTGCGGCCGGCAGCTCCGACGTGGCAGGGCGCGGGGCGCTGCACAGAGCCGCACGGCGCTGGGCTCCCAATGTCCAGCCTTATGAAAGAAGCCTTACTTATGTCCAAAGTCCAGCCTTATGAAAGGCTGGACTTGTCCTTTCTTCTTTCCAGTGGATGTGGGTTATGAAACAGAATAGGAAGAGGGTAAATTTTCTGGGAAAGAAGGTGTAAGAGACCAGACAGATGGAAAGTGATTCAGGTGAGGATTGCAAGAGCTGTCCTCTCACAGGGTAGAGATACTGTTGTTGAACATTTTGGGTGAGGTCATCTTTATGCTCCTCAACCTCAGAGAAACAGAAAACGTGATCAGGACTTAAGGCAAGCTTCTAGCTTGCGTCTACATGCTCAAATCTCCTGCCAGGGGCAACAGAGCTGGGACAGAAGGGCCGATAAACCCCAACAGCGGGGCCAAGCCCAGGCACCGTCTGCAGTGCTGTTCCAACATGGGTTTGTCTGTGGCCTGGACAGTGTATTTGCATTTCTGTAGAGTGATCACTGCAGAAAGGATAATATTCACAGGAAAAATATTTTTGGTATTTCCTTGGCAAATAACCTACAGTATGCAACAATTTAGTTTTTCCCCCTAAAAAATGTTCTCATCTCAGAGCCATTTAAGGAAAGGAGGTGTCAGAATAATTAACCAGAGCACTGCTGCTCTTGTGGTCCTGCACCTGCAAGCGTTGGTGCACACAACCTATCAGCGTAGTGGTGTGCCTCTGATCTTTATGAGTCTTTGGTATTTGCTTTAAATCAGTTAGACATACATACCTATGAGGAGGAGCTGAATTCTAAGTTTTGTCAAAAACAGGTTTCAGTGATGAAGAAATTATGCCTTTGGCATCCCTTCATTCAACAAAGTGTAAGCAGCATGGAGCTGACTCATTCCATGGTGCTGTCACTAGTATTATAAATATTTCAAACAGAAAGTACTTGAGGTAAGGAGGAGATAGTTCTGGAAAGAAAGAACAGCTATTATGACCCACAAAGGTCTAGTAAATAAGCAGTAACAAGATTCACAGGCCTGAGAGGCTGAACATATCCCAATAGCAGCTTTGCAAACTGCTTTGCTCTCACTGGGAAACAATCTCCTGTTTCCAGAATTCACATAGAAAAACCACAATGTTTGGCTGCTCATAAATGCTGCTCACAACTATTTCAGGGCACATTCACACCAGATAAGACAAGACAGCTAATGCATATTTTTCCTTCTCAGTATTCATTGTTTTGGTGTTCGGAAACAGTACGGCACAAAGGAATAAGAAGGATTCTTTGTAATAATTTTAGCCATCCCCACCTCTGATGCTGTAAGCCCTCTCTTGTACCAGCTGGTAAGAAAGGCACTGGGACTGGGACTTTGGAGAGTGAGACGGATGTGGCATAGCTCTGAGCAAACATATACGACTGTCTATCTGTTTTGTGGATAAAACAGCAGAAACCTGCTTTCAAACTGAGCATTTGTAATCTTGAATAGAAAAATTCTGTGGATGTTTTTTTTTTTAATGCCTGTACAAAATTGCATTAGGTAAAAACTGAGTAGATCATTTTGGAAGTGTCATATATGCATAAATAAATAAATAATAAACGCCCACCCACCAGAAAAGCTACTTGCTTGTTTAGCTGCTAAGCTGCCAGAGGTAGTTCACTACAGATGAAGGAACAATCATGGACAGCATCACAAGAAACTACTCAATTTCTTAAATTCAATAGGCTCAAAGCAGCACACAGCTATCAATTTTTAGGATTAATAGAGAGAGGAACCACATACAAATTATTCTGAATTCTGGTTTGAGTAACCCTTGAGATAACTGGAATTAAAGACCATAGGTCTTAAGCTTACCAGTTGCAGCCACCAGTTGGAAGGCCTGGTCTCTCCCTCTTTGAGTCAAAGATCCACACACAGAAAACTTACTACATGGAGACTCCTGATGCTTACCACACCTGACTCCAAGAGCGCAGACAGTCCTGTTGAAGGTCAGCAGCTCCATTCACTTAGACAAGATCTCCTACAAGTCTACTGGGAAAACTGGGATCCCAAGTACTGGGCTTTGGAGTTAACTTTTTACTGGTGACGTGGAAGACAAAAGTTACTCAAATTGAACGATTAAGTGAATAAGCAAATACTATTTACTGGATTTAATTCTTCCATTTGTTTGTGGATTGCATGCAAAGATACATTTTATTTCTGTGGATAGCCTCAGTAGCGCAGTAAGATTCTGAAGGCACACATTATAGCCTGCTAATCATTCAGTGAAGTTACTATTTATTCTTGTGCAAAGGGCCGGGATAATACCTGCATATAACTCAAGCCTACTTAAACCCCATATTTAAAATTTCATTACAGTAGCTCACTGAATTGAATCACATCAGTAATCATATGTGCAAGTCTGCCTGAGTTGTCTTGCTGTTTATCTAGCTCCATTCTGGCTTAGGAGATTATTTCTGATAACAGCTACATGGTCACAACATTAAATTGGACTATGATTCAACTGGAACAGAAAATAAACTTTGACTTACCCCATGTAATGAGGCAACAAGGAGTTAATTTTAACTAAGTTGATGTTTAGTAAATGGTTATTTTAAAACCATGAAGTCTAATAACTCGATAGATCTATTTATATAAATGATATTCTCTAGCTAGTGTTAACTATCCATATTCAAACTATTCATGTCTATAATTTATCAATTATCTGTGATCCCTTGACTACTAGACTTGTTAAAATGCTCATAATTCAAAACAGCTTTTTGCAAAATCTCTGAATAAGCAGATAACTGACTGCTCACAGGAAGTGTGAAGAGTCTATACATGTATAGTATGAGTAACCTACAGAGAAACCCATGCTGAAATGCTAAAATATTTCAGTGTATAGCTGATTCTGCTGCTGAACGAGAGCATGCCTGAATATCTCCCTTTCAGTGCAATGAGTCTGGAAAGAATCTGTTTTTTAAACTCTGCCTTGGGTGGGATAATGAATGGTCTTTCGGCTGTATTAGCAAGGAGGAAGGCTTGTAGGCAAAGCTTTCAGCTTTTCTTGTAGGTGTACCTTTAATCACTGGGGACTATACTGAGGCAAATAAGCTTGTTGATGTGGTATTTCTCTGAAATAAGGAGCTTTTGTTGCTCCTTTAAAGAGCTACCAATGCCTGGAACAACATAATATATATATATAAAGTATGTGTATGCAAGTATTCTGCTTAGAAAGAACATCTAGGTCATGTTTTCCATACTGATCTACCTTCCATCTGCATCATCAAGGGCACTTTCACAGAAGCAAGAGCCTTATTAGGGATCTCATCTGCTACTGCTGCTTATTCCCCAAACTGAAGTTTAACCCTCAGTAGACACATCTTTTTCATTTCCCTAGCAAACAAACAATGGTATCAATTTGCTCAGGGGAGGGGAGTTGAATTTCAAGGGAAGGCAAAAAAAAAAAAAAAAAAAAAAAAGACGAACAAAAAGATTTCATAAGGCATCATTAATAAACGGCAGGTCAACCAGAGAGATAATTTCCCATATGCTTCCCATATGGTCCTTAAATGAAAACATTACTGGGCTCTGCATTTGCTGGATGTATGGCTAAGGATAAAAGGCATGTTCAAACAGAATATTGGAGGATGAGAAATCTAACATCTCTCACCTTCAGTACTAGGCATGGATACAAAATACAACAGTTTTATGGCCTATGAGATGTAAGATGCCTAGCTACACAGTAAAAGCAGTCATTGGATACCCATTAGTTGCATTTTTGTTGTGGACTAGTATTTGACATCTTTCTTTATACTAGATAGCAGTTTACTTAGGGAGAAATCCCATTCGTATCTCTGTAGCAGACACATAGTAACTTTTAACACATCATGGATAAGAAAAGCAAAGCATAGTCTTCTGTATGTACCTGAAATACAACATACACTAAAGGTAAGTTGCAATTACAGTGTTTTAAAACTGGCAGTTTTAGCTCTCTTCCAAATCCTGGATGCACATAATTCCATGGTTATTACAGAGCACGCCATACTTTTCAGCCAGCAAGAGGCTTGTTTTGTAGTGAACCTGATTCAGCCCATAAAGATCCAATGCCTATTCCAGCAGCCTGCAGGTTCGCACTCCAGCTCTGATATCACGTGGAATCCTGTAGCAAACCAGAGCTTATAGCACATCTCAAATCTAGAGGCAAAGAACAAGAAGAAGAAAAATAGCCCATACACAGGGAAAATGGTTTTGGCTAGTATTTGAAGGGAGGTGTTCATACAGTTCATGTATGTACTTGTCTAGTGCACATTAACTTGTCCAAGGAGGGTGAATATTTTTGTTTAATTTTAATTTGATGCTTTGCCTACCTTGCACTCTCTGTGGCTTACATACACTCAAACCATGCAAAAAGTCCAAAATAGTAATGCCCTTAAACATCTAGAGCTGCTGTGTGGTCCTCTATACAGCGTCCTCACTGAACTGCCCTCAGAGCCTCAGCAAACCCTACATCTCTCAGACTGATTTGAATAGCTTCCTTCTGCCACAGAGCACTTCACAGCATGGGAAGGGACCTCCTCCTGGCTCATCAGGTTTAATTACCTATTAAACTACCTCATATTGCTACTTTTATTAAGGGATCATGCCCACAACATTAATGAATCTGACGGCCCAAAGGGGGTATCTTGGATATCAGATCCTCAGTTCTGAACCATTTGCCAAGGTCTCCCGAGAGTCCTACAGCGACAGCAGGAGTGCAGACCACATCACAGCTGGCAGACCCTCCTTCATTCTCCTCGCCAAAACTCTTCTCCAAGGGGCCAAACCAAACCTGAGAAATTTTCTTTGTCTGAGTGGCAGACTCTCTACAAGGACAAGGCAACAATTTGAATAACTCATCATCATCCCAACGTATTTTCTGTTTTGTTGTTGTTTTCTTTATTAATTGACAAGCCCTTTATTAAATTAAATTACACATTAAATAAGGTGCTGCACACTGGCAGGCTTTAGGCCAAAGGAAAACAACAAATGTGCAAGAAAATGGGATACTTCCCAGAGATGAGAAATGGGGTGAAGAATGCTCAGATTACATACACAAAGTGCTTTCCAAGAAAGTTTAAGTTCTACTGTATTATTTATGGCTTCTAAAATCGTGAGGCATAGAAAGATGCTTTCCATTCCCCCCCACCTACGTTTCCTGCCGAGGATCTCAGAGCGAACTGTTAAACACAGCTCCCAGGAGAGTCTGGCTTTGTTTAACCGGGTAAGGACGGGGAGGGTGGGAGGAAACAGCCGGGCCTCTCACAAAGCAGTGAACCAAAGTTTTTGAGCTTTTTGAGCCAGTGGGAGAGACAAGAGGGCAGGAGGATCGCTCTCAGTCCCTGGGAGGTGGGGACAAATGGCACTGCTGCAGGACATGGTGCAGCAGCACGGGCAGGGCACGCAGTCAGCACCAAGATACTGGCTGCAGGCAATAAGCTGGGTGGACTCTCTGGGCATCCACCGTGTCCATGAATTTCCGCAATACTGTATCTGCTTGTAATTAGAAAGAAAGGCAATAAAGCTCAAAGAAGTCAACCCTATGTCAAAGCTGCAGCAGGGACCTTTTTAGCCAGATGGCAGCAAAACGTGTTTGTTAAATTCACATTACCTCTGGAATCTCCGACACGTTTGCATCACAGTTCCTCATAGATTCGTGTATCCTCATTTTGTCCTGCCTCAGCACTGGAATTTTGCATCAGTTCTAGAAGATTAGTGCAAATTATATCTTTTATCCTCAGTTCAAAGAAAAATGAGGTGAACAATGGAACCTAATACAGCACCGCCAGAAGCAACTGAGCAGTGACCTACTTCTATGTGAGAAGTGAGCAGAAATGCAGGGGATTAGGTCCCGAAGACCACAGCACCAGGTGGCATCTCATGCGTCAACAGCCCAACCTACCATCAGGTTTTAGGGAGACTGCTGCAGAAGGCGGTTTGTTGCGCTATAGTTTGAAAGAAAATTCAGGCATGAAATAATTCAAGCTTATTCATGGCACTCAGAGTGCTACACGTTTTCCCTTTTTTGAGTAAGACAAAACTGTGGAATCAATTTCTCTGAGCCAAATATCTCATGTGACAAATATAAAGCTACATTAAAATATCTGGCAGCATCACTCTCCTCCAACATAAGAATTCAAATCATCTGGGACACTCAAGCTAAGAGCTAAAGCAAAAGGAGACGTGCAATTACAAAGGTTTGTAAGGGTTGGTTATGTTCCTATTTTCTCTATTCTGAAGACTGTTATACTGTGACTAGCACAGTCCAGAAAATACAGCATAAAGTTTACAATAGAAGGATGTTTTATGTTGTGTTTTATTTTTTTTTCCCCTGCAAATACGCTAACAATAGACACCATTAGAATTTTACAACTCTTTAGCTGTAGCCCTGTAAAAAAATTAAATCATACACATTCACTTTTGCAAGATCCAAGTCTTCAGTAACAAAGACAGTTTTTTAGAATATAAAGCTTTGTTTGAGACATCACAGCTTGATAAAATATTTGGATTTTTTTTTGTTTTTATGGCATCTGTGTATTTACAAACTGGCAATGCACCACAGTTCCTGAGGGAGCAAAACCTATTTCCTCAACTAATCTCCTTACTGAGAGAGTAGTGGAGATCTTAGCAAATATGCTGAGCTGTAAAAGCTTTTATCCGTGGGACAAAGCACACTGCACTCTGATGCACTACCTTCATTAAACAGAACTGAGGAAGCATGATTAGTCCTGCTGGCTCTGACAGTAAGGATATTCCAAGAAGTTCAAGCCTGCATGCAAAGTCCCATCCAGCTGCACATGAAACCTGTCCCAGAAGCTGTGGGGTACAAAAGCAGCTGGTCACAGACTTGTCAACCTCCTGCTCCTCAGCAAAAGAATCCTGCGCATGCAGATTGTCTGAGACAACCTCCGCTCTAACTTACAGAACACTGTTATCAGAGCCCAGATACAAAACAAGTGCTGTTCAACTTTAGTTTTATCCTCATCACCAGAATAACTTCACAAGGATGCAACTCCTTAATCCCAGCAGAGGCAAGCTCTGAGCAAGGCATGTAAATATAAAACAGGAAGAAAAATCAATGCTCAATACAGGCTAATTGATTGTGTAAGGCAATGTACATCAAGAAACAGCAAATCTGAATCCCTGAAAACTCAGGGTGAATCTCGGCATTCTGTGCTCAGCTAAATTTGCTATTAAAGATGAGGAAAATTTGGATAAAGAGATTCAGCAACAGGCTTTTCATCTGAAGTTTAAAAACCTGCACTTACTTCTCCAGAGGAGTTTCTCCCGATCTCATTGTGAGGCTATTTCAAGCAGGAAGCTTGGGTTATAAACCCAAGTGGGAATTTATGTGAACATCAAGGAATCAGAGCGCTGCAACACTGGTTCTAATTAGCAGCACTAGAGTGTACTGCAAACAACACCATTTCTCCTTCGATGTCTGCTGCTCTTCTGTCCCACGAGATGATCCCTGTGGAATTCATAAATTGAGCAGAGTACAGCCCTGAATTCAGATTAGAGTTTGGAATGAGAGGCCTTAGAGGGAAAACCCCACCAGCTCCTCCATTGGATCAGAGCCAAAGTCACACCAAAAAGTCACCAGCATCATGCTATCGGGAGCTCTGTTTTAGGCCAGACAGCCAGTGACGTGGTAGCGGTCCCGTCAGGTGCAGGTGGCTTCCCCTCCAGCCTCAATGCTATGTGCTGCCAGATGCTTTCTACTGACTGAGGTCATGCACAGCCCCAAAAATGAAAAAAGAGAATAGGAAGGAATTGAGGACTGCTGTTCTGGACTCTCCTCAGACCTTCTCACCCACACCGCCTGGCCCCATGCCCAGCCCCTTTCTCCAGGGCCCTGGTGCTCATTACTTACGAGCCGTCTCTGGGTGCTGACAAATTCCCCAGCTCTGAGTCGCAGTTGCGCTTCGCTACTTGATCCAGTCAAGCCCTTTTTCATTAGCAGTCTCTGATCAATGTCCCTCAGAAGCAGTCATCACCTCACTACATGCTATTTGTTGACTCAAAAATGCCACGGATGAGTGCAGCCAAGAAGTGCCTGTGAACAGTTCCCGTACCCAAATGACGAGCCCTCTGGAGCCTTCTGCCTAGCAAAGCACAGTGTGCATCCAAAGATTTGGGACCCCTTCTTGAGGCACTTCTCTCTCCTTCATACCCAAGGAAACATTTGCAGTTGAGCAGTTCAGGCCAGGAGAAGCCAGTCTCAGTAGCCACCATGGAGATGAGCATGGACATGCCAAGTCACAGAATCACAGAATTTCTAGGTTGGAAGAGACCGCAAGATCATCGAGTCCAACCTCTGACCTAACGCTAGCAGTCCCCACTAACCCCTAAGCTCTACATCTAAACGTCTTTTAAAGACTTCCAGGGATGGTGACTCCACCACTTCCCTGGGCAGCCTGTTCCAGTGCCTCACAACCCTTTCAGTGAAGAAGTTCTTCCTAACATCTAACCTAAAACTCCCCTGGCTCAACTTAAACCCATTCCCCCTCGTCCTGTCACCAGGCACGTGGGAGAACAGACCAACCCCCACCTCGCTACAGCCTCCCTTGAGGTACCCATAGAGAGCGATAAGGTCACCCCTGAGCCTCCTCTTCTCCAGGCTGAACAAGCCCAGCTCCCTCAGCCGCTCCTCGTAGGACTTGTTCTCCAGGCCCCTCACCAGCTTCGTCGCCCTTCTCTGGACCCGCTCAAGCACCTCCATGTCCTTCTTGTAGCAACCATTCATCTCGCAGCCTGTAGCTCTGCTTGGGGTTATTGCGCCCCAGGTGCAGGACCCGGCACTTGGCCTTGTTAAACTTCATGCAGTTGACCTCAGCCCATCGGTGCAGCCTATCCAGATCCTCCTGCAGAGCCTTCCTAGCCTCGAGCAGATTGATGCACGCACCTAACTTGGTGTCATCTGTGAACTTACTGAGGGTGCACTCAATGCCCTCGTCCAGATCATCGATGAAGATATTAAAGAGGACCGGCCCCAGCACCGAGCCCTGGGGGACGCCACTAGTGACCAGCCTCCAACCGGATTTGACTCCATTCACCACAACTCTTTGGGCCCGGCTATCCAGCCAGTTTCTAACCCAACAAAGCGTAAACCAGTCCATGCCACAAGCAGCCAGTTTCTTGAGGAGAATGCTGCAGGAAATGGTGTCAAAAGCCTAGCTGAAGTCAAGGTAGACCACATCCACAGCCTTTCCCTCATCCACCCAGCGCGTCACTCTGTCATAGAAGGAGATCAGGTTCGTCAGGCATGACCTGCCTTTCATAAACCCATGCTGACTGGGCCTGATCGCCTGCTTGCCCTGCAAGTGCTGCATGATGACTCTCAGGAGGATCTGCTCCATGAGCTTCCCTGGCACTGAGGTCAAACTGACAGGCCCATAGTTTCCCAGGTCTGCCCTCCGGCCCTTCTTGTAGATGGGCATCACATTTGCTAGCCGCCAGTCAACTGGGACCTCCCCTGATAGACAGGACTGCCGATAAATGATTGAAAGCAGCTTGGCAAGCTCCTCCGCCAGTTCTCTCAGTACCCTCAGGTGGATCCCATCTGGCCCCATCAACTTGCATACATCTAAGTGCTGTAGCAGGTCACCAACCATTTCCTTGTGGATTGTGAGGGCCACATCCTGCTCCCCATCCCCTTCCACCAGCTCAGCATACTGGGTATCCAGAGAACAACTGCTCTTGCCGGTAAAGACTCCTCACTAAGTTTTCCCCCGCATCCAGTAAAGGATGGAGATTCCCTTAGTCCTCCCTTTCATGTTAATGCATTTATAAAAACATTTTCTCTTGTCTTTAACAGCAGTAGCCAGATTGAGCTCCAGATGAGCTTTGGCCTTTCTAATTTTGTCCCTACACATCCTTATAACATCCTTATAGTTCTTCTGAGTGCCCTTCCCTCTTTTCCATAGATCATAAACGCTCTTTTTTTTTTTTTCCCCCTAATCTCTAGCCACAACTCTCTGTTCAGCCAGGCCGGTCTTCTTCCATGCTGGCTTGTCTTTGGGCACGTGGGGACAGACCGCTCCTGAGCCTTTAAGATTTCCTTCTTGAGGAGTGCGCAGCCTTCCTGGACTTCACCAAGAATAGAAAACTCCGCCATTTCATGCTAACTCTGCCCAAGACAGCTCCCGGCCACAGCATCTCCCACCAGTCCCTCTCTGTGAACAGAAGGTCTAGCAGGGCACCTCCCCTGGTAGGCTCACTAACCAGCCGTGTCAGGAAGCTATCTTCCACGCTCTCCAGAAACCTCCTAGATTGCTTTCTCTGGGCTGTGTTGTGTTTCCAGGATATGTCTGGGAAGTTGAAGTCCCCCATGAGGACAAGAGCTGACGATTTTGCAACAATGTCCTGATGCCCTGGGAGCGCTTTCTACCCTGAGCAGCTTCATCCTGAGCAAAATCACCTCTCTGAGTTGCACAAGGTATAGGCAAGATATAAAACTAGAAAAGCAGACAAAGCTTAGTAGGAGTTCATCGTTCCTCACACAATTGCTACATATTAGTTGCACTCAAGAGCTCAAACAAATATTCTGTATTTTTATCCTCTATTTTTTCCCAGTGTTCTTTTGTGTTGACATATTCCTACACTACACCAGCACGTAGAGCTGCTGCTTGCTGTTAAACAGATGCTGTTGTTCATGCCTGCGAGAGAACTGACCTCTAGATGTGGTTTGCTTTGTTTTTAAAGCATTTATTTCCTTTTAAATGAAAGTCACCAAATTAAAGCAAGCTATTTTTTCCCCATTTTCAGACTATAATAGAACACACAAACATAAGATAAAGTATGTTTAAACACCTTCTCCAAATCAAGTAAAAACCCACCCATCTTAACAGCAACCAAAATTGATAGCTCTTCCTACACACTATGAACACAGCAGATGTTAAAAAGTTATTTAATCTTCTTTTGAATGCTTTAGGTAAAAAGCTGTGGCATTCAAATATGTACAAAGAAGGTCAAAGAACTAAAATGCCTTGAAACAGTTTTGCTCAGGGGCCAATGGGATCTGAAGTGACCTCTGTAATTTCTTAAGTTCCCAAACTTCATTATTATCAAGCCTGCTTTTCCCTTTTGATGTTTTTACTATGCAGAAGGTAGGTGTTGCTATCAGCGTATCTGAAACTTTTAAGCATTTTTGATTTATTCTCCTTGAACGGTTAGTCTACCTGAGGCTGAAGCTAATGATTGGAAATCCACTGAAGTAGAGATTTACCATAACCACGTTTTCAACCCCATCATGAGGGCAGCTTTACAGCTTCTCCTGGATATTCAAGAATGCAGTAACCCCTCAAACCTACAAAACTGTTTTATAAAGATTACTATTTTTTTGAAAGTTTTCTCTTTCTTTACAGAAGAATATTGGGTCTTTACATTGGTTTGTCCCCATGGATAATGCCAGCACCTGCAAGAGGTTGATCTGATCCATTAGGAAGCACCATTGTCCTACTGGTACCAACCTGAGTGGATGATCCTTGTGGGTCCCTCCCAGCTGGAGATATTCTGTTCTGAAGGAAACATATGGCAAAGCACTCTCAAATGTCTTTTGTTCTAATGGGTCTGTCGGATCCCCTAGTGTGATGTGTGGCTTACAGTATTTATTACTACTGTTCCAAGTAAGACCAGACCATTTTCAATGAGCGTTTTCAAAAACCCATTATTTTTGATTTTATGGCACAGATGAATTCTTTGATGCAATTTAGTACATCTCAGCCACAAAAAAAAAAAAAAAAATAAAAAATCATCCAATTCAGATATTGATCGAAAGAAATGCTAACTTCCTGTATTTATGTACTTAAAAGTTCAAAAGTGCAAACAGGATTTTTTTTTTGACAGCATGAAATGAAGGTTTACCCCTTGCTTAATCATCTCTGATATTATATTATTGCTCATCTTCACTTCACAAAGAATGATTGAATAATACTCTGCATAAAAGGTGAGACAAACTAGTACTGGATTTGACTTGGGTAGGATATAATATAATGAACACCACAGCTAAAACCAAGACGAAGCTAGAGGTAATGGAGGGCTCCTGCAAAAATGCATTGCATATATAAAATAAGCACCTAACGCAGTAAAGGCAACTAGAAAATTTCTTATCTGCTCTAACAGGTCCTGGACAAGACCTTGAAGCACAGCTCTGGAGGAGGCTGTATTTGTTCTTAATCTTTTCTGTAGGGACGTGCTGTCACTGGATTCACTTCCCAGAGCTAAGAACAGACAGACCAAAGAGAAGGGTCATAGCCTTCTGTGCCTGTAGCGCTTAGCTCGGGGCCAGGATGAGGCAGAAGATGTCAGTGTGGTGTGCACTTTCATCAGGAAAATGTACCAACTCATCCCCTCTGTTTTCTTTCTTAGAAACAATGTGGTCATCCTCTCCGAATCAGGAATGGAGTCCTCCCCTGCAGACAACTCTCTTCTGAATTTGTCTGCAGCTCTTCTGCAGTTTTAACCCTCACACAGACATCTTTGTTCTTAGACCAGTCTGTGGTGTGCCGTGACTGTCGTGGGACAGGATGTGAACCCGTCAAGTATGACCTGCCCCCAGGTATTTGCCCCCAGGCCTGCTCTGACTCGGGATGTGCACATTATAGAGTTACAGGCAATGGCAGAGGCCATCATGGCAGCCAACGACAAGCAAGGCATGTTTCTTTACTACAGAGAGGCAGAGCTCAATGTGAACAGCACCTCCAGTCACAGATTAATTAGTGTATACTAACTGCAGCCTGAAGGCATTATTATTAGCACTTTTTTTTTTTTTTTTTTCCAATCAGACCTTCATTGGGTACCTACCCACTAAACTCAAGCCAACAAAGAATCATACCATGCTCTCACAGAAGTTACAATCCATTATTGGTAACGCTAAAAGAGGGAGTCCTATGTGAATACTGGCGCACTTCACTGCTTCTTCATTTGGAGAGTTAGCTTAAGGATTTTGCTAAGATCTAGCATGAAAGTTTTCTGAAAGACTTCATCCATTTTCCTCATATCTGCTTATTAGAAATAACAGCTTTTATTGTTCCTCTCAGCTTGTACAAATAATAGTTAAGGACAAATGGAAGAAGTCGCCTTTCAGGACCCATCCTCTATTCACCTGGCCTCTTCTTTTGATCCCAGCTTAAATTAATTCTAGAGAGATGCATAGAGATCTATTGCACTAATTGGCAATTAACAGAGCCTGCCAGGCTATTAAATATAGACCCACTCCAAATCCAAGGCAGGTTAAGAAGGGTTCTTATTTTCAACTTCTTATGCTCTCCAGTTTGCAACTTTAACCCACAGAAAATTTCTCCCCACATCCTTACAATAAACAAAAACAACGAAGGAATCAACTTTTCATCCTAACACTTCCCCAGCTTCCCAAACACACCAAACAGCACTGGAGTTGCAGGTCTCATGCTCATCAACCGACGTCACGTATCCAAAATAGCTCACCTCAGATGAGGGAATACAGAACACTTAGACAAAAAAAAAGGCAGTCACACATCTATAGCAGTAAGGGATCTCTACTCAAACTACGAAAAATTTTACCTTTCTTTATATTAAAAGAGTGTCATAATGGTGCTTAGGTGATGGCTCATTGGCACTATGGGAGTTCTTTACACAACACAGCCCTCACTATGCCTGAGGAGAATAAGTTATTCCTATAGCACTGTACCATCTACTTTGATGTAGCTTTGTAATGGCACTGAAAGCAGATTTAAAAGTGCTGAAGATATTATAAATGCAATGAAAGATGAGATTTATAGCATCCTAGAGTCAGAGTATCCATGACAACTCTCTGCTGTGCCACAGGACTTTTAGTCAAATACTGGAAAAGTCACTTATAACCTTTTTTTTTGGCTTGTTTGTTTTTTACAAGACGCAAGGTCCCAGAGAGATTTTTCTCTTAATCCCTGTAGTCTTCGCTACCTCCAGCTGTACTGGGAGACAGCATCCGCAGCTGTGGGGTTCCTCAGTTTCAGACAGCCCTAAGATTTTTTAAAGCTTTAAGAAGATCTACTGAAGTTGTTCCCAGTTGGAGTACAAAGGTAGCTGCCATGAAGGATGCCCCCCCCCCCAACAAAACAAACAAAATAACCACCACACAAAACAAGTAACTCCCCGAACTTGTCTAGCTGTAGGTCTACAAGATCAGTATCATTGTTACAGTTGATGTGTTCAACCAGTACAGAGCCTGATTGACATAAAAACTTTGATCATCCCAGCATGTTGTATCCCACTTAAGAACACCAATACACATACCCTCACTGCCTTTTAGAAACCCGTTTTAAATCCATTTTGGATTTTAAGATCTAAATTTAAACATTTTTCTGGCTATCTACTGGGAATTGAGTGGTGTGGCATATGTCATGTTGTATTTGTCCTTTCCTTAATGAATTACTCTTTATTCTGTCTGTCATTAGACGATGAGCATCTAAAAGCACACTTCAATGCACTTCCCTTGAAAACTCTTGGTGACACAACCATAGGTCAGATCACAACTTTACAACTTTGATCCATTACTAATTTTGTTTTCCAGAATGATCTCATAGCACAAGCCTCTGCCCCAGCCAAGTACAGCTGCTGTTGCTGTGTGAACAGAAGTAGCCTTTCCCCTCCCTCCCCAGTTTTCCCAATGGTGAACATTAAAGTATAGTACACAGCCTGATTCTTTCTGTGATTAACTGGCATTTTGAATGTGCACAATTGTTTTAACCACATACATTATTCAGGAGCTTTTGACTTTTTAATTGTAAAAATAAACCCTTCTGGGTTTTAGGATTGCCAGCTGTCTTTGGGGCTCAATGCTATACTGTTTGGCACAAGAGCTCCAGTTTCCAATCCCTTAACTCATCGCTTAAGTATTCACTGAAATCAACACATGGAAGAAGTCCCAGTGAAGCCTATGGAAGCAAGAATTTGCTTCCTTAAATTTAAACATTGCTCAGGTGCTCTGTCCCAATACATTAGACATCCAGGTTTTAAAGGATTTCATTAAAAGACTCTTGCAGTTAGAAGGCACATTGGCCTCATCCTCACTGTGCTACAGGTACCCCAAAACCATGCCACACGGCTCTGAAGAAGGGGCTAGTAAGAGACTGTAACATCTCTCATTGCACACGAGGTCTGCTCACCGGATGGACAGGCAGCAGTTCCTTCTGCTTGGGCTGAGATGCTCCGTCTGGAGAGATACAACCTGCAAAAATCTGGTAAGGAATCTATAAGAAACGTGAGGAGGTTTACACAAGAAGTAGGACAATGAGGCTCCTATGAAGTGAGCACCCTCACTCTGGGAAACAAATGGGGTTCTTTTGGCTGCAGGTAACCAGGGGTTAGCAGAAAGCTCCTAGAGACCAAACTGACTCTGCTCGTTCATCCCGTGCAATAAGAGGCTAATTAACCAGCCAGCAATACAACCCGTCTGACTTGCATTGTACAGAAATCTTAACAAGACCAGCGCAGTAGCGTTAGCAACCCTTCACACATGACTTGCTCACAGGATGGATCTCCAGATAGTTTTCTGACTCATTTATGCTTATTTTGTCAGCAAAGTTAAAGAACATGCATTATGCTCATGGTCAGTACAAACAAACAAAAAATCCTAACCAACAAAAAAGACCATCCAAAAAAACAAAAGGACTCCAGTAAAAACTTTTCTGATTGCTTTCCATTACCGCTATTTGCATTCCTAAGGCTATAGGCAGTTCAGAAAGGGCTTTCAACAGCAACAAACATTATGGAAATCTGGTTGACAGCTAGACAGCAGGAAAAGCTTATTCCTACCAGACCTATTTTGATTGGGTATGTATAGACAGAGCTCTCAGTATTTTGCACAACATACTGCAAAATAAGCAGACAATGTTTTCTGCATGTCATAAAAAACTATAGGCTTAGTCATATTTTGAAATGCTCTGTTGGATTAAATGCTTTCCACACTTTGTCTCAAGCTACAAAATAATGAAAAACAGAAATAAAACTCTTTTTAAAATTAAAATCCTTTTATGTAGTTGAAAGTTATCTTGAAAATAAGGTTCTTAAAACTAATAAGCTCTTAGAGCACAAAGGATTTTTAATAAGCCTTATAATTTGAAAATTTTATTAATTAAGTGAATTTTCTAGCTGGATTAAAAAGTATTTTAAAACTAGCTCATGGTAAAGAGGGAAGACAAAACTCATTTTCATACAGGAGTCAGCTGACTTTTCACATTCAAACTAATACAAGGTTTGTATTCAACAAATGTGAAAGCAAAACAAAAAAAATAATCATGTATGTACATTTCTTAAGCCTGTAGGTAATTGATTTCATGCATTTTGCATCTTTATTAGGTTATAGATAATAACATGCTCGTATAAATAAAAGACGTGACTTCAGCTTCACTGAAAGTAAAAATACAATGTGAGTGTTGTAAGTGATCTTTCTTGTGGACAGTATTGAATTTATACTAAATACTGAAGACAAGCTATACAGATCTACTGGGATGTGTTCCTGCAGAAGATTCTTGAGAACTAAGGAACACTGTAATATAAACACACATCACAGAGCCCTGGGATTATCCATTTCATTTTATGCTACTTGATAGCATGAAATTAAATGAAAGAAGGTGGTTGAAGGAGGGAGGAGTAGAGACGTGGCTCTTCAGGGCAGCAGGAGTCTGTCTCTAGCTGATGGGAGCTCTGATTTCCCATCCAGGGGTGGAGATCATTTAAAAGAAGTTAAGCACTTTGACGTGCCATAGAAAACCTTGTTGTGTGCCTACATAGCAAACTGACTGGTTTGCCTTTTGAAGTTGTTTCAGTTGCTTTGAGAATGTGCTCTCTGTTAAGCATGCTGTGCAGACAGCAAACAGTTGTTAGACTACCCTACAGCAAAACCAAGAGACACAAGCACAAGGTTCCTCCTGCAACATGGTTTCAGGAATTCTCACATACCTCCAGCAGCTGTGTCACTCTAGAACAACTGGAACAGGTCTAGCACACAGTTGTAGGTATTAAAAATCCATTTCTTGGTGCAACAGAGGTATGTTTCATTAATTCAAGATGAAATTAGAAGCTGTACTGACAGTCAGATTTCCCCCCCCCCCCAGAAATCACAGGACTAACAGCTTTCAGCTTTTCCCTTCCACAAGGTCTACGCACTAGACTGCTTGACTGTCTTGTTCCCATTTGCACGCCTACATGATGCTTTAACTTCAAAATATCAGAGAGCTGGCCATGCTATCTGTACTTAATCTTGCCACAAATGTCTGAGTCACTTATCACCTCCTTCTGCCTTTCCATAAAAGGGCTGCCCGCTATAGGTTGTTGTTCTTTGTCTATTCAATTTAGTTTTCAGACATGCTATTGGTCATGTGTCCCTCAGGGTTACTGTGTACACAGCCTGAAACATCTTGCTGTCAAGAACTTTCTTCTTCCTTGCATTTATTTCATACCTCTCCAGTTTCACCTTGTTTCTGTCTTGAATAATTCCTCTCCATATTTTTGTTCGTCAAATATTTATAGTGTATTATGTTCCATCCCTTCCTCCGTCACCCTCAGCACCTTCTAGCAATTTTCCTTATTAATCAAATCCTTCAGGTTCCTGCTAATTTCTTAGCTACTCTTCTCTGACCATCTTCTCAATTACAGTAACTTCACAGTGATGAATTTATTTTGGGTGCACTTATGTAAACACTTTACAGAGAAGCACAACCAAGTGGATCCAGAAGCATTCACTTAGGTGACGCATTCAGTTCTGACACATACTGACGCCCCCTCCCACCAAGCACAAGAGTTTTTGCACATTATTTGCAAAACTGGCCACAATAGCTCTGTATGGAGTGGTCGTGGGGGCGGTTGTCTGGCAAACAGAACAACGCAACCAGTTGCCACCTTAAGGTTTCTATTCAAGGTCACTGATGCTATCGTTTCTGTAATGATAGAAATCTTATATCTTAGATAGATACTGTAATATGGCTTTTTTCCTCTAAAATGACTTGAGCTTTATACACAGAAACTTTGGGATACTCCAGTATTATGGTAAAGAGCAAGAATGGGTCAATGACTGAAAAAAAAAAAAAGAAAAAAAAAAAGAAAAAGAAAGTTTAATCATCCTGCCTGTTATGGGCTCTGCAGCTCTTCTGTGGATAGAAGGGAGACTGGAATTTGCGATAATGGATGCAGTCCTGTTCCTCTGATTAGCAGAACGAGTTCATGTCCCCAGGCTGAGAGATTCCTCACACACCCTCTGCAGTTCAGCTTTTGGCACCTTGTTTACATTTCCAGTGGTTCTACAGAGGATGTGTTTGAAATGCAACCACCAGATATTTTGTATGCACAACGAAATCCAAATGTACTCACAGATGAGGGTCAAACAGGAAACAAATTCCTTTTAAAGAGATTTCTCAGGGTTACCGTAGAAACATTTTTATTTTTTTTTTTTCCTCAAGTTTGTTTTTTTCCCGTACACACCTCTTACTCTTCAGTAAGATTAATCAGCCAGGAGCAAGATCAGAAGATGTAACAGGACTGCTTACAAGTTCTCAGCCAGATGGGGTCTTCTGGAACAAAATCAGGCTGCAGTTCAATACGCTCAAGTAAATGCCAGTTGTTCAACGTATTTCAACATAAACAGGTTTACTCTCCCTCCCTGGTTGTTTTCCTCCCTGATGTCACTGCACATGCTTTGGTGCTCCTTGCACAATGTACAGTTCACATTGCAGGACAGATGAAGTACAGAAGTACCTATTATATGCAGAAGTTCACCATGTTTGCCTCTTGACCCACAGATCCTGGACACACTTCAATGCCTTATTCTTATGAGCTGAAATTCTGCATTCTTGTTCATTGACTTCTTTCAACTGCTTAAAAAAAAACAAAAAACACCAAACACACACACACACGTCATCTGCATCCAAATACTCTCCCTTTCACAAATCCATCCTGCAACATCTGGAATACAGCTTTTTCAGAAAAAACGGGAAGAGTTTCCCAGATTTCTTGTATGAATTCAGCTGAAACGCTTCTCCTAGATGATGAAGAAAACAGTTTTGCACTTGGAAAGTAAGGGTAAGAGAAGAGAGACAGTCGCAGGAGTGTTAAAAATCACTGGTCCCGACAATATTCAGCAATGTCCACAGGAGTTTTGGAAAGTAGACTTGGCAACGAGAGCAACATTGAAAGGACTATCACTCAATAGCTGACTGAAATAAATGTTGGCTTCTGCTAATATGAGCCAGCTGGGTTTATCCTTGTCAAGAATCCCATGCATGGTTGGCCCACCATAAACTGCATAGGAGTAATGATTCAAACCAGAGATTTAGGAAGCCAGTCCATGCCATCTGTAATACCAAATGTCATACATAAGGTTTGCTCTGCAGAGGTTTAATTAACACAAGAACTTGGTTTTCAAACAGAATACCAGAATTAAGACTTCTCTGGTTCCTTTACCTTATGTAAACATTCAGTTTTACTTTATTAGAAACCAGCATAACAGGAAACTCTCCTCAAATCTCCACCCTCTCCTCTCCATTCAGAAACAAATAGCTTGGTCCTTAAAATAATGCAGTCTCACTTTTCATCATGATTTCAATTTCAATTATTTAGTACTAGTTCCAGTATGAAGAGAAAAAAAAAACAACAACAACAACAACAAAAAACAGGGGGGTTGGTAGGTCAGAGAGGAAAAAAATACATTTCTTTTCACTTTTGGTTCATTTCAAGGACCATAAGAACATGCAGTGTTGGTAGAAGTGATCAGATGTGTGGTTGCATTGCAGAGGTTTTCTGTAGTAAAATCCAGAGAGCCCTGTGCCTTCACTGCTTTTGCAGCCCTGGCTCAACTTGCCCAAACAACACAGCTGAACTGATGGTCTCACACACACTCTTAAGTTGTACCCTTTCAGCTTGATGCTCTCTGCACCTTGCATCTTTATGCAAGTTCCAGTCCCTCTGCACTAAAGACTATTCCTTCTCTCCATAGACATGAGATCAGTCCCTCCCACAGATTTACACCAAGATCTGCTTTCGATTCCTGAATGGTGTCCTCCTACAGGAGGAACTGGACCTTGACCTCTTCCTCATTCACTTACGTTTCTTAAGCATAAATTCAAGGTCTGTTTCCACCAATGAAAGATCCCCAGCTCCACCTTACAATGCCTTCTCATACTCATGGTTTTGGCTATCACCCACCTTCCAGAATACAACTCCTTGCAAATGTTTTCTGAAACAACATCTCAGAGTAACACCATGGAGACAGAGTAGGGAGGTTTTACTCTCTGGCCAAACCACCTAACAACATGTAGTATTGCAATACCTCAACCTTGGCAGACGTCACCTTCATGCATCCCTCCAGAGGGCTACTATAAAATCAGTCCCGAGGGATTTATTTGGTAGACTTACGATGAGTGTGCCCATTCACTTACATGGGAGATTTAATTCAAACTGCACAAAGTAGAATATATTCCATGAGCAGAGATTATGATACACCAACCTCCAAATAATCAATAACCTGGAAATCAAGACTCTCACAGGAAACGTAGAGCAGGAGAGATTCTGAATTCAGTATTTTAAATTACAAGTTTTTCCTCTCAAAAAGTGTCATTTGTTCTCAACTGTTTTTTCTGATTTAGATTTTTTTTATTAGTTTAAAATGTTTTCAGTATGAAACAGTGGCTTTTCTTCCAATTGTTTTTAAACCCATATGATGTTATCATTCCATTTACTATATGAAAAGCATTAGTAAATTTCTTAAAACATAGAAGAGCTAACAGTAACTAAGACACTTCTAAAATAAACACAGATCTACCACGAAGTAGCCTACAGTCACAAACACGAGGTACGTTATTTCTACTTTCATTCCACCTACCAGACTTCATTTCCTATTGTAGTTTCTTTTCCTCTGAGAAGAGCTATGTAAAGGTATAGGCATATTATATACAGTGAGTTGCACAAAGTAAGAGAAATAGGAAAAAGAATACACAGAAAAGTATAGCCAGGAGAAATCAGATCAGCAGGCTAGAGTTCCAGAAGTGCAGGAAATATGAAAGCAGAAAAAAAATGATAGTGCTGACACTTTTCCAGATTAAGCATATCTGGTACATCTGACTCTTGTTGTCAACGGGAGTAAGAAGATATAAAAGTAAACCAGATATGACATACATTTATGTTATTGCACATACCTAGGGTAAGTTTTAATCTGCTCCTTGGGTAAAGATAGAATACCTGCTTCATCATGCTTATTACAAGCATTTGGAGTTGCCTAAATCCACTGATAATATCAAAACCTGTTTTGGGGATTCAGATATGATTTACTTACATGCAAGTAATTTGATCCGGAAGACGAGAAATAGCTAATCAGCCTGTAGTCACTGCACCACTCTCTGATGTATTGAAATTGCTGTTTTACTAGCTTCCTAGTGTTGTATTTTATTTCTTTAAAAAACAACCAGCCTATGCTTCAGACATATAGGATTTCAACTATAGCTACAAGGGTTTCCTTACGAATCTCCTGAATAAATTTGGGACCTATAAAAAGAATTCATCTGATAACAATGGATTCAGGAGATTAAAAGAAATCAGGGTTTTTCACTCGTTATCATTGGATAGCTATAATAATACTGAGACAAACGTTTACAAGGGTTGCTCACTTCCCAAAACAAATCAGAACAGCCACCAGAAGGTCTTGTAAAAAACTTGCTTTCCTTACCATTTTGCCCAGTTCAAAATTCTGAACAAATTGGCGCATAAGTTGAGGCGGAGCAGGAGTAGCACACTGCATACACCCCATATATTGACCCACCTGTGTTTCAGAACAGGAGGTTTACAGCAATACAAGCCAGCTAAGTTCAGTGCCATAACTACTTCTGACAGTCAGGAGTCGCCTCTCCTGAGCTTGGCAGAAGCCCCAGTACCAGTGTGCTTCACTGGACTGACAACCCAGCACTCAAGTTCAATTTCTAGTGCAGCTATTAGTTGACCACAGGCTAATGGAGAAAAATTATATCAATTTCCTTGTAAGTGCTTTTAGATTCACGGAGATACAAAAGATATAAAAGCTAAGAAATTATTATCACTGGAAGAGACAGATGATCTTTGAATTGCTCTGCTTTTTGCCTGAATCTGCGTCTGTACAAAACTTCTGTGGTATGCTACAAAAAAAAAGTCTTCGTCCTCCTGAAAGCAGTCAGCTCATGGATGACATAGCTTGCCTTCTTAATTTTCCATTTCTTGCCTTCCGCTTTAGTGCCCCTTTCAAACTCATCACCAAAACATTTGAGATTTATCTCAACAAATTTACTTCAGCAACTTTTCCCTGCTCAAGGGAAATATAAGGTTATATTCTCCCAGTAAAGAAACTGCCACAGACCATAGTGTAGGAAGATGCTAGGCAGGCTTTCATAACTTCAGCTACTTAGAAAAACAGCCAAAGTTGCAGTTGTTACTTGTACTCACTTTGACGAAGTCAATGAAAATGTTAGTGGGTTATGTCAAGCCATAAGCAGTGTGGTAATTAAATATTCCTATCTTCAGGTCTTCTGAGCTTGTTTTCTCCCTGGGAAAAATCCCTTCTTTATTTTTATGACACCCCCAGAAAAATGTAGAACAGCATGTGTGTGTGCTACTCTAAGAAACTTGCTTAAAAATGGCCAAATAAATCAAATCATGAAGCTCCTTAGCCCCACCAAAGGACAAGAATGGATGAGAGTTTAGGGAGCAGAAGCATGGTCTGTGCAGTTGGAATTGGCACATTCATGCAGCAGAACATTTGAAGAGTCAATGACACTAAAAAGGTTGGTTGTTATCCACATCATGAGCATGGCAAAAACCACTCAAGGAGTGAGGATTTCCCAATAGCTTTAACCAGGGTTTCAAGGTTGTTACATACGAAACGTGTTCTGCAAGGCCTCATCTTTCAGTCTTTCAAAAGATCTCTTTTCCTGAGGACATCTAGTGCTTTATATGAGCTTGCTCTTAAAATGCATGGTGTATATGAGGAAAAGAGGTATTCAGGTATAGAAAGCTGGTAATCCAATGCAGTTGCTTTATGCACACAAGTGTCTGCTTGATGAGGCTGCATCGTATGAAGAGCTGGACAGACAGTTGTCCCAGGTGGCTGTTCTCAACACAAAGGAATGTATACAATAGCACCTTCCAGGCATTAAAAGAAAAATATAAGAACAGATCAATATTCTCAGCTGCATGTTGCTGAGAGCAGCCACAATTTTGGAGTGTTCAGGGACAACAGAGAAACATGGTAGCAACAAACACAGCTGTAATGGGAGAATCGGATACCCCCATATGCATCAAATAAATGTCATACAATAATGTCAAATACATACAAATGAATGTCAAATAAATGTCTGACATAGCATGTTGGCACAATGCCAACACCCATTTTTTCAGTACCATTTATGACTGTTTCACAAGGTGGTTGATTAGTGAACCACATGAAAATCAACTCTTGACTTGGCCCCGGCCAGCACTGAGGACACAGTTTTCATTCCTGTTCATGTTCAACTTTGGCCCATGGACTGCTGTGTGTTTAAATTCATGGCCCACCTTGGAATAACAAAAGCAAAAAATACTTTTTGCAATCAAGCAGCTTGAAATACATTCAGAAAAACTCCATAAACCTCAGAAGCGCACTCAGAAAGAGCAAGATCCTTGCAGATGGCAGAGAAGTCACATAAAAACACTACATGGAAGGTTCAAGAAAATGAAATTGTACCCCAAAGAGAAAATAGTGTATGCTACTCCGGCAGACTGACAGTAGAGGTAACACAAAAGAGGCCAAAAATGCTTTGAGAAACAACTTGCAAAAGTTGTAACATCCAATAACAAACCCTTCAAACAAGTTGTGGATGCCCCTTTCCTGAAGTTTTCAAGGCCAGTTTGGATGGGTCCCTGGGCAACCTGACCTGGTGGGTGACATCCCTGCCCATGGCAGTGGGTTGGAACTGGATGAGCTGTAAGGTCCCTTCCAACCCAAACCTGTCTGTGATTCTATGATTCTGTGCAGACAGATCCTTGTTAGAGAGTCTGTTGGGCCAATGGAAGATCAGGTTGGAAAAGAAGCTTTCACGGTCGCAATAAAAATAATTATAAAAAAGACATATAAATATAGACATATACGTATTTTTCAGTTGAAAGGGTTCAGTGCTAGAAGCCTTTCCTCCCTTGAGACAGTTGGAGCTCGTGGCCTTGGAAGACTTATCTGAATTTGAAGTAGAGGTTACAGCAAAGGTAGAAAGCACAGTGCCATATCACAAGCACGACACAGTGCTCACCCAAGAGCTGTAAAGGAATTCAAAGAAGAGACTGCTGAACTTCTGCCTTTTATATAATTTGTTTAATACCTGTTCCTGACCCCATGTTTAATCTCACAAGGGAGTTCTGAAGCTGACCTTTCTGGAACAGCATAAATATAACCTCCAAATTACTCTTCTCAAGGAAACACCTCTTTAAAACATTTTGCTATGTGCACTAAAAATGCATCAAGTGAAAAAAGGCACAACACTTCGTCCACATAACTTGCAAAAGTCTTCAATACAGAAAACTTAATGCTACTAGGTTTTTCAAAGTCAGCTAAGAAGTCAGGTTTGCAAATCCCTCTAAAAATGTTTACTGGGTATCTGTTGACTCCTTTATTAGCCCCTCTGAAAATCATACATTCATATTGGTACACTAGTTTATCAATTCTGATGCTACTGTTCTCTGTGACAAAACTGACAATGTTTATAGAGGTGAAGAGCTGAACCTGGATACATTGGTTTTCTCTCTCCTACCTTCATCAATTGAAATTATGGCACTTCCCGTAAGAGTTTGGGTGAATCACCCAATTCTCTCCTCAGGAAGCGACTGGCCACATAGACCTAATTTAGGATGGAGAGATTTCTCTGGAGCTGTGCATGAGTTTGTTAGTAGTTCTTACCCGTGCCTCTAATTAACGCCTACAATCTCAGCAGATCAATGTTGTCTTAAAAGATTAGGTGTCAGCTCCTTTACTCTAACTTTGATCCTAAGCTCTTCAATTTCAGCCAAATCTGCTGCCTGACCCTTTTCATTGTGAAGTTATTGTAAAAACACAAGTTACCATTAAAACAGCAAACAGTTAGGGCTACAACTGCCACTGTACCATAAATTAACTACATTATCTCAAACTGCATTATAAACAGCTACATACTGTGGCACTAAAGATACACTAATGAGAAGTTACTTAATTACCTTATTCGGTGCAGTGAAGATAAATTCATTTCTGTAAGTCCAAACCACCATTACACCACCTGAACTGAAAACGGAACGTGTCCCCTCTGAACACGCTGCTGTGGGGAGCCTGTGAGAGGTGAAAGCAGAGAGGAACCAATTAATTATAATTAGTTATAAGGATTTGTATGCCTTTTTTATTATTGTTTTTAAGTGCACAAATATTGGATACTAGTAGAATTTTTACCTTCTCTTATATTCCGGTACCAGGATGCCTTACAAACTTGGGCATTTAAGGTAGCAAGTCTGAATTTGAGGGACTCTTCATCTACAATACATTTCATGAGCTACTCATAACTTGAACTTAAGTTTTCAGACGAAACTCATTACTGAGAAACATTAACCTTCACCTTTTGAACTTACGGATTGCCAAAGAGAACAGAACGGACACACTTCTCTTACATGCGCATTCCACTCACAATTAGAATTCATCTCGCCGTAAAATACATGAAAGCAAAGTTGCTTCAATAAAATACTTTCAGATCTCTAAAAGGTTGAAAGGCAGTTTAAATTCTCACAATACAAGTGCACTTGAACTCAATCCTTTCGTTGAGACTCATCTATTTGCTTTTTTGCATTTTCCATAGGGCATTACCACTAAAATTTTCCCTTGATGTCTGCCATTTCTGAAAGCCTGAAGGAAATTATATGAATAGCCTAATATAGATGAAAAATGAAGCAATCAATAGGCACTAAAATGGAAAACTGCATACACGTATATTACATTAACTACACAGAAATACATCTTCCAGGAGACTTTACAGTAATTGTTGCAAAAATAAATCACACCCAAAAAGTGCTTATTAATGTTATGGGAAATAATGTTGCTTCTGATGTAATTTTACAGAGGGCTTACTAATTTATTTTTGAGTATTCTGTAATTAGTAGCCAATGCAACAATTTAGGTTTAAAAAAAATCTGAGGCCACATAGATCAACACTAACATTGTTTATGATTTTAAAAAGGAAAACAAATCCTAAAATATTCTAAAGGTTGCTTTCCCAACATCTGCAGATTCCCAGCTACACAAACCCTTACTTACAAGATGAAGTCAGAACAGGATGGTAACTAATATTTTAGTTAGGTATTGAGAAAGAAAAGGAAAAAAACAATACAGTCTCAACATTTCCTGAGTGTACTTTGAGCCATTCTGTTTTCTGTGGACATTGTTTTGACTATACCAAAAGAAGCAACAAATAATGGAGCACAAGATGATAGAGGTTAAATAGAAATGGCTTAAATTTTTCATAGTTACAGGCATAAGTCTGTCCATTTATCCTCAATTAACGTAACCTAAGAGAAAGCCCCCGTTCATCCATAAAGCAAAGCAGCCAATCTTCCCTCATTAACAGAGATGCACCATTTTCTCTATCCACAGCTCATTTGTGTGGCTACGGCCTTTAATACAGGAACTTCACCCCAAGATGATTCTCAAAGAGAGATGTACTGGTACAACAGACTTTATTAGCAATATATTCACCTGCCTTCAGTCAAAAATACAACTGCATTAAATTGTACTTTTACCCACAGCTAAAAGTGATGGTTTGAAACATTGCAGTAAACATGTGAATGCTCTTCAGTAATAAAGTAATAGATTCTTAAGTACTATACAGGTATATTATGCTAATGCCAGATAGAAATGTATGGTGATGAAAAATATTAAGCTCTATTCAATTGGTGTGTTCTCAAACAGGATATAATAATCTTTCAAGCTTCCCCTAATCTATATATCCTCTTAAGAAGGAGATTAATTTTCATGCTAATTCATAAGCAAGTCACAGAGTCTATGCAATGAACTTTAGCCAAATACAACCAAAGAATGTCTCATTTTTAACCCAGGAAGCATCCTCTCCAGAGGCCAAAGAGTCCCTTGTGGACAAGAAAAAATATTCAACTTCCTTAGTTATGCTTCCTAAAATATTTATCTGTACAGACTCAAAAATATGACTACAATGTGTTATGACAAAGTATTACACCCACTGCAGATGCAGGTCATTGAAGTTTCTCCCTGGGGATTAAACAGAAAGCAATCAAAAAAAATAGCTTTGTGAACTTCTTACTGTCCCACAGTGCACTTAAACAATGGTAAATTGGTTCTGCAACATCTCTATATACTATTGACATATTTCAGTAGATTACTGAAGACATTAGGGGGTCATTAGACCGCTTCCATCCCTGAGGTTAGAAGGAAAAAACTGCTGGTGACAGTGTAATCATTCTCCTTCACTTTTCAAAGCTTTTTTCCCCCTTGCAGTCAAACATAACTGTAGGTATCTCATTACAGCATACGGAGAATTTTAGTACAGACTTTGTCCTCTTCCTTCTACTCAGCTGTATGCAAGGATCTATACTGATGAGAAGCTCTGGCATGAAGCATGTGGAAGCCCTCCTGTATCACTTAGAGGTTCATTCTAGAAGACATTGCTCAGGTGAGAGCCAGATGCTGCTGCGGGCAGACTTGTATTCAAGCAACCTCCCATGTCCTGCGTGTTTTCTGAACTGTACAGGCTCAACGTGTTTGTTCTTCACTTATCACCGCAGTGCTGTGAACAACTGTATCAAAAGCAAATGGGCAGATAAAGGCTGTTTCGAAGAGTCCTGACTGCCAGTAACGCGATATGCAACCACCTTGTGTGTGGCCATAGGAACAAAGATAGCCACTTGTGCAAGCCAGATGAATTCTTTACAGTCTGAAAGTAGATAAGAGAACACCGATGTTAGTCCCATTATTTAATTTACTACTGGGAAGCGTTCAAATGTTACTGTAGTGACTGTGGTACAAACAATCCTATTCAGAAGAGAAAGAATACTATCTCCCTCATATTGTTCACAGCCATTATGTTTTCTTTGTTCTATTCATTCTTGAACAGATGTTAGAGCTAGAGGCTTATAGGCAGTTTCTGAGTTTTAACCAATGTATTTGATATGCTTCAGCATGGATTTCTAAAACCAGAAATCTCTCTTCTTGCAGAAAGCCCTGTTTAATTTTTAACAGAAAAATGAATACTTGGTCTTCTAACTAACAAGATTTCTCCCTTAAAAAGGAAAGCAGAGTTAGCAATATGTTCTGCAGCATTTTTCCAATATTCTTTCATGAATTCTTAAACAACACTTTTAGGCTTAAAGATATTTTCTAGCTTCCCACATTTAAAAAAATTTTGGCAGGAAATAATTTTATCTGGTATTAAAACACAGTATCGGGCAAATATGTTCACTAAGTACCCTGCCTAGAAACTAAAACAATTTAATTGCCTAGTAACTCCAGTATTTTACTATCATGATGAATTCAGTTTGTCAAGAGGCATTAAACTCATGAAGCCTATCAAACGTATCGCATGCTTGTTTTAATTTCAGAACACACCTTCCTGATGCAATGTAGGCTGCCCCAGGTCCAAGGCTGAATGAAGAGGCAACTTTGTGCTTTCTTGCAAGTACTTCAGTAGTCCCGCTGTGTGATGGGGGAAGTCAGGGTTTGAGTATCTAAGCACAGGCAGTAGAGCCAGCATAGCTTCTTGGTACATCCCAGGGGGCTCCCAGCCAGCAAAGCCACTACAGCTCTGCAGCTGGTAGCACAGCCGTAACCTGGTGGGATACTTTGCACAGGTCTGCCCTAGCACAGCTCTCCCTTCTCCAGTATTTCCAAAGGGCTCAGGGCAAGATCTTACTACTGAGTATCAAGGTGGGAACAGCCAGGCTTTGCACAGACATTCTTCAAGGTATGGGCACAAGGAAAGAGAACGGAAAGGGCTGAATAGAGCTGCAGGGGTTCAGAGCTAGTATGGGAAGAGGGCTGGGGCTGAGCTTAGTAGCGACAAACCAAACCTGTTTGTAACCTCTTGTGGCCCAAGAAGATGAGAATTAAAGCTACCCGCATGGCCTTCCGAACTTGCATCCCCTCCCACACAATTACCTCTAGAACAAAGTGCTCTCATCACAAAGCAGCAGGTGTAAATCAGATATAGGTCCCCTCTTGTTTTCTCCATGTCACCTACCCTGCAAAGATACACGTAGACCCACATTCTTTCTGGGTCACCTAAGGAATCACAAGTTCAGGCATCTTCAGTCTCTTGGACTGAAAAAATTTGCCACAGTTGCACGATCAGTTTCCTGCTGATCAGGAAAAATGCAGTTGCAGAGAATCATTTGCTTGCTTTCTTGGGGAATGTTTTTAAGAGCAAGGGGTTAGTGCAGATACTAGCTCTTGAGTTTTTCCCACTGGGAAATGCTAGTTTTCCATGTGGTTTGTTTACTAACAAAACCTGAAGTTAAACTACTTATTCCCAGTTAGAGAAACAAACCCGTAAAGGAAAATGGAAAAAGTGGCTCGGAAAAGCACAATGTAGTAAAGAAATTCAGAAAGCAAGGATTTCTGAAGTGAATGGGAAACTGCAAAATTTGACGTGCCTGATGCAAGGTAGTACTTCACAGAATGGTGCTTTGAGAATAGTCTTCTCAAATACCACCTTCTTGCTGTATCACCCGCGGCACAGTCAGGACTCTTCCCGCTGAGCTGGTACAACCTGAGGCTCTTATCATTTGTACCAAGGCACGCGCATAATTCTCCAGCTTCAGCTCCTGTAGATCTGCCTTCATATTACACTACATTCTTACCCCTCTTGTAACACAAGAGGATAAGGAAAGTGAAGTACTGCTCCAACCCTTCGTGCAACAAGCAGTGGCGATACCTTTGCCTCTAATTAAAAATCTGCAGCCATTATGGAAAAAGAGCTTTCTTCATTTGTTAAGCAGCAGTAGAATTAGCACCACCTTTTTCAAATAGTACAAAAACATTTTTATAGGGACATTACAAGCTTCTGAAAGGTGCAAGAGGAAACAATGGGGACAGTAAGGAGGGCACTAACTGTTGAAGTCAGTAAGGACTTTCATTTGCTTACAGGTTATCTGATTACAGCCCCACAAGCAAATAGCACAATCTGTCATCTACATTAACACCCTCTACAGCTTGCACAAGTTAATCAAGTAAAAACCTTTTCTTGATCCTAATTTAACTTAGAACTTCAATTTACTGGAGCTTTGCTTCACATTTACCGTTCAGGTGAACTAAGAAGAACACTGGACTCTCCATTTTTACACTGATAATAGTAGTTGCAATGAAGAATCTGTGCTGTGATGAATTTGTACCTTAAATTAAGACACAAGTCAACATAAAGTGTGGTGGTGTTAATTTTGGAAAACCAAAAACTGACCCATTCAGTGCAACTAATATCTTTTAGCACTTCTAAGCATCCCAGAGAGTTTCACAGCACATATTTTAATTTCCCTGTGTAAGCTGGCTTTCAGAAGAGACATGAGCATTTGAGTGCAATTGCAGATAGAAAGTGTCAAAAAGTTAGTTGTATTGGGATCCTAGCCAGAGATTCAAATACAGCCTGCTGGGTTTTGGAAGTCTCTTTCTATACATTTCCTGAAGGTCTGCATCTGAACTGCCACGTGAGGTTACCCCCTTTTCACAGAGAGAGGGGAACTAATAGCCCAGCGACATGAAACTATGTGCTCATGAAAAATAGTGGAACAGGATATGAGCCCACATCCACATATTCCTCAATTTTGGTCATTTGGCTAAGACACAACACCCTCTGCAGCACAACCGTCCACATAAGTCCAAGCAAAGGGAGGCTTTGAGACAGAGCAGAAAAGAGGGAAGGAATGTTTTACTGACAGATCTTTTTCCATACCTAGTCTACTTGTAGAAAAATATCCACATTTCATGGTTTATCAACTTCTGCTTTCCTCCTTCACTTATCATACTAAGTGAGAGCTTGCTTGTTTACTTGAAAGGTATGTTAATTGTTGCCAGTTACCACTTGCCTTGTTTTTATTCTTTTTGTACTGTCCTATTAGCAAAAGGAATGGTGTGGGGAGGTGGAGTATGTATGCTCTGGGTGAAGGAGAAGGACAGAGGAACTGCCTTCTTTTAATTAACAATATCAATTAAATTAGTACAAGAAAACGGTCCAAAACCTCTCTTGGAAAGCAGCCTTGCTAACAATGCGAGAAGGTTCGTGGAAAAGCACCTCTGTTGCTGAAGTTCTGCATGGGTACCAACTTTCAATGTTTCTACAGAACCAGAAAAATCCACTGTACTCATTTTTTTGTGAAATGATCCCCAGGTCTGACTAGCTGTGCTAGGTATTCCACTATTCCAGATGGATTCATCCTTTAACCCAACTGACAAGAAACAAGAGCAAATTCTGTAACAGCCATCCAGGTGCTTGTGGCAACAAACCTGCACCTCAAAACCTGAAGGAGTTAAATACGAGGCAGTCCTTCCATGAGGGCTTTCCCCTGATGTGCAACTAATCCATCTCCCCTTGCCTAACCCTGTGGCTGCAGCCAAGCCCCAGGACCACATGAGGCAGTTTTGAACCTGAGGGTTCACATGAGGGTTTGAACCTTAACCCCAGCCTGCCTCCTCCAAGGAGGACAATGTGAAGCCTTGTCCAGGTCAAAGATGCATCTGTAGAGCTTATCTTTTCATGCAGGGAAGGGAAACCACAAAATGAGAGATTCATTTCTTCCTGCTTGCTGCGCAGAATTTCTCACATACAAACCTCCAGAGGTCTTTCAACATCAGATGCTCCCACTTCCAAGAAAGCTCTCAGCTTTGAGATCAGAGTCTCAGTTCACAAGGCTGTTTTTCTTATTATTCCTGTAGACAGGCTCGCTCTCTCTAGGTGGTAAATTATTCATTCTACGCATTCTCCATCTATGACCTGACACCACATATACTGTTTAATGCTGTGAAATCAATATATTCTGAAAGCTGGGGTAGTCTATGGCAAGCTGTAGAATTTTGAATCCTTCTCACAGCTACACAAGCTACTCATTTTTGATGTTTTCAATTAATAGTAATTTCTCCACAACAGCACACTATTTTAGAGGACAGTAGCCTGCAGGAAGGACTGAGGGATGTTGTAGTGAGTCTACTTAACACTGCAAAGCCTAATACATATTAATGCTTTACTTCCAAGTAATGTCTATGTATTAAATGGGTATTTAAGCCAAAATCTCAAATAACTACGTTTCCGTAGGCTTTTTGAAAGCAATGATAAATGCTTGCTAAAGCGCTTAAGAACTGACTGGCGTTCTACAGTGAAAGCTAATGAAGACCTCTCTCCTCCAAATTAAGTTTTTAAAAAGTTTAAAGTCACTAATTTCATTGTGACTAAACATATACCAAGAGTTCAGTATTTGCAAACTCTAGACTTTCTACAGAAACTTAAGCCTTTAGTCTCTACAGGGTGTTACAATCATCTGTGATACTTTCGCCAAACAAGAAATAAGGAAAGTCCATCTTTACATTCAAAGTGAATACTATATTCATTTCTTTTTGTAATCAGAAGGCTACTAAATGTGATTATGTTTAAAAAAATTGGTGTTACAATGTCTACTAAATCCCCTGTCACCATCCACTCATACTTCCATTCTGGCCAAATTGACAAGAACTGTTGCTCCTAGGCATACAGCATAAAGTAAGGACAAAAACAAATGCTAATAAGCCAGCCTCTGCCTCAATGTAAGTAAAGCCCTGGGTTGCCTCACAGAACCTGAATTCTGCTCCCATACCAAGGCCAGTCATTGCGCTGACTCCTTCCCACGACCACACAGGAGTGAGGGTCCCGCTTCAACCTTGGGCTGAAGCTCTCTTGTTATTTAAGGGATGAGACAGAATGAAATCATCTGCTAGTTGGTTCTGCACCCTACTGCTGCCTTAGATTAACACAAAATTCAATTCCATGCTAATCATCCCAAGTCCTTGCTACATGTAGCAGGAATACCTACCACACCTCGAGTGCTGCAGAAACTGCCTTCTTTCAGGAATTATTGCGGAAGTATTCACTGCAAGACTGTCCTCCTCCTCCCCGGCAGTCTCATTCTCATTTCCACTGCTCTGCTCGGACACAGATACTCTGACCTAGCTACAACCAGGGGAGAAAACAAATCCCTCCACCATGACAGATGTCGTGCAAAGGATGGATAAATCTCCATCAGGAAGAGTCCATCTCTTTTATAGTGAGGGACAGATCGGTTGAAATGCCTGGAAAAGCAAAACCTGAGGACAACCTCCTTGGCAGCAAGCACAGTAGAGGCAAGCACTGGGTAATCTGTATCAGATAATGTAAAGCTTGGAACAAATCTAGTTTAATTTAGACAGTGGTGGATATCTGGGTTTATTTCAAAACAGGCAACGCACCAGCAGGGTGCCTCTACAACACACTGAGAGAAATCAGTTCCCTTTACAACATAGCATGTATACAGGGGAGGGAGGCAATACATTTGGAAGGGGAGATCTGAAGTTCGATGAGGCTGACAAAGGAAGACAGACAGCACAAGGGAGAGTTCTCCGGACTCTTGTTCACCCATGTACTGTGCCCATAGCCCCTTCCTTAAAAAAAAAAAAAAAAAAAAAAAACACAGCGGGGGCCTGGAAATCAAGCCAGCATCCTCCAAGACTGCTTGCACATGCATCCGGGACAGCTGCGAAGTTACCCAGAAGTTTAGAGGTGGGGAGTGAATATCCTTGTTCACAGCTCTGTCAGGGTCTGTGGGAGAAGAGAAGGGGGCAGAGCCATATGGTGTGTGATGGGGTAGGGCTGCTGGGCATCAGCCGAGCAAAACCTGCTTCCCCTGCAGACATTGGCTGCTTTCCCTTTTCTCTCCTCAGAGGCACTTGCAGGTGGTCTGTGCTTTCCCTTGCCTTCTACCCTCTTCTTTCAGCCTCCCACTGTGCTACTCGAGGGGATGCAAGAGGGAGCAGCACCATCCAGTTCCTAGCAACAAACCAACTTGCTCTGCCTCTGCTTTCAGGATCCTCCTCCTCCTCGCGGCTTTGTGCTGGCGAGGGACAGCACACCTGATCCCAACGGCTTCAAAGATATCTGTGCATGTCAGAGGAGCAGACGCTGCAACCCTTGTATCAGTTCTCTGATGCGACACCATATAGGACTCCATACAGGCTGGCATTCAGTGCTCACTCGGCAAGCCTCAGCATTTTGAAACTTCATCCTTAGCCAAGGAAAAACCCAGAATATCTCTGTAGCTTTCTACAAGTTGTCTGTAACTAGAGCTACTTTTAAAATTATGAAGCTCAGAGACTATTCAAACTGTTCCTCTGGAGGAAGAAATGCAGTAATTCACTTTGTAGCAGCAAAAGCATTCCAAAAATTAAGAGAATAATTCATTCAAACATGGTAATAAACAAAGGGATTTGCTTCAAAGACAGCTGGCGAAAAGAAAACACTCCCAGTAGGTCCCGACTGTGTTTTGTGCTCTGCCACCAGTCTTATTATTAGAAGGCCTAGTCAACATGAGAACCTTTAAATTCCTGTTTGTCAGACTGCACCTAGTCATCTTGTGCTCTCCTGTCACCCTGCCTGTCCCCGTGTAGCCGGGAAGAATGTTTCTGCAATGATTTATTTAATAAAAAACACAAAATTAATCAGATAAATTATTCAAAACATTATTTACTAACTTTTGCTGCTCATGCTACAAGGAAGAAATTGAGCTCCTAAAAACGTTACACATAAAGGTTGTGCCTGCAAAACAGCTCTGCCAAATCTTAAGCCGACTGTTATTTAAGAAATCCCCATGCCCAAATAGCTCCTACCACCCAAAGAAAGGCCAGCACAAGACACAAAATAGAGGTTTGCTCTCCAACATCAAAATTGGGAAAAAATACATATATTTATCTTAAAGGTCGGTTCAGTCATTGAATAGTTGCCTAGCAACATTTCCTAGCAACACCACTGCAGGAAAACCACAGCAAGCACTCTGCTACAAGTCAATTAGATATGGTAATTCGTATGGGAAGATCCCACTGTCCGTTCCAATTAGAAACAACAATTCTTTCCTCATCACCATTCTTTTTATTAGAAGCTTTGTAAATTTATCCTTCACTCCATTTTGTCCTGCCTTTGTTCCTCTCTCCTTCCTGGGTTACAAAACTTTACATCAGCAGCAAGTCATCATTGACAATATTAGAAGCAACACCTAAAAGTGTAATACAACCCATTCATCTTCACTTCCAAATCAATGATCAGCTTCTCTCCTGCAAAAGAAACTGAAGACACACAGCTGGCCCTCCCATACTCTGCAGATTTGGAGATATTTCCAAAGAAAGAGTCTTACCCAGTGCTAGTGCTGGCACTGGAAGTTGTGCTGCGCATCCCTCAGTAGCTGTAGCTGAGTAACTTCACATCCTGAAACATAATACAATTAGGGAACAGGGCATTATACCAGCAAACTATTATGTTTTGCTGTGCCACAGAGTCTGTAAGCAACAGCAACAGATAAAAACAGTTTGTTCAACAACAACAAAAAAAGTAATTAAAGTGCTTGGTAATTTCATGTCATTTAATGCAATGTATTCTGAAATGAGATTTGAAAACTAAAAAGCCAGGCAAATCCTCGAGATGGGAGTGATCACATACTTAAAGCTGTTCATATTTGAACCTGTCAATCTCAGCAATGAAATTAAATGAAGAAGAAAGAGATCCTGTGTGGGCTGGTGACTGATCAAGGTTTAAACAGTCATTTACTGATCTCTTCAATACACAGTAATGACAAAAAAATAGATTTCTTGCTGTCCAATGACCATAATTTTCCAGTTGTTTACTCTCTCCAGAGCTAAAAAGCTATCTCCTGCTTAATTGTCTGCAAAAGCCATTATATACTTTCATTAGTGTTTTCATACTCTCGCACTCCTTTATACAAGTCACTAGTAACGTGAGGGACACTTCTCCCTCAAACTTTGAGGGAGGTAAGCTCCAACATAACACTTAGAGACCTCACCCGTAACCTACTCCTTCCTAACAAGCTTTCTAACAAGCTGCAAACTGACAAAACAAACAAGTAGAGAAGTCCTTTCACAGTTTTAGATCCTGAAACATATTTCCCCAGCACTGTTCTCCAAAAGCAAGCAGCGCTGCTGACCTTCGGCCAGCACTCCTTCACCACTGAAGCACCAGTTGCTGCAAGCACCATATTGCCATTGTTCAAAATACTCTTTAGGAAAAATGCTGAGGGTTTGGGTCACCGTGTATCGTGAAGAAGATACCCCTGCTACTTTCTGAAGTTGCAAAGAAGATTAGGCCACTGCTACTTTCCAGAGTTGCAAGCCCCAGGATACTAAGGAAGGAAGTAGGTAGAGAAGTTTCCTCCTTGGTCCCCCTGCCTCAGACAGGATCAGCAGCAACCCACACCTTTCCTCAAAGGCATTTACCCAACTTGACCTTAGCAGCCTCCCATGATGAAGACTACACTACCTCCAAAGACAAGTCATTTCAGTACCTCATTCACTTAACCATCAATGGGAAAGATCTGACATATCTGAAGCCTTTTGTTTTCACTCAAGACTCCTTTGCCTGCCCTCCTCCCCCTCCAAATTTCTTTCAAAAGGATTCACACAGCCCACAGGACAGCTGCCACACTTAGTTTCTATTCACAAGGTAATTTTTCCTTTTCCCAGCTTCAAAATTCTGATGCATGTGTGCATTAACAACCTCTCTTCTCCTTAAGACATAGCTTGAGTGGCTGTTAAGGACCAGAAAAATACCTGGCCATCCCCCTATAAGACATTCCCTCAGTTATCAACATTGCCAACAAGGTGTGGCTGCTCTGCTGTGGCTAACACAGCTGGGAAAGCATGGCAGGCATGTCTGGAAGTACCTGACTTCAGGTTGAGAAATGACACTGCAGTTCCAGCAGAATCAGCTCTTAGACACTATTAAGAGAATGCTTATTAGTCTGTCAAGCCTATGTGGTGAATCTGCAACCCTCTGGCTGACTACAGCTTGCTACTTATTTCAGAAAGCCCACAGCAAAATCGTTCAACGGTAACATAAAGGGTAAAAACCACAACTGTGAGTTTTAATGTATAGCTTGTCAAAGTTATCTGAAAGGTCTACGTAGCCTTTAGCAAGGGAAAGGCTCCCCACACTTGCCTTTGAGCAATATATTTGGTAATAAGGTAGTATAATCAAAAAGCAGACCTTCCTCCATAGTGAGCATGTTCTGACGCTCTGATTTATGTGACAGTATCCTGCATCAACTGCAGCTGGGAGATCTGCCTACACCTTTCCTTTAAAGTGAAGACAGAAAAGAGTGTTGAATCTCCAGAGCTACCTGGATAACACAAACCAAAGCAGGTTAAATTCTGTAACAGCAAAAATGCAGATGCACTGAGTGCGACAAATCAAAATAAAAGGTATGGAACAAGTATCACCATTCCTGGGCAAACGTGGAAGGGGAGGCAGGGGCAAACTGAGGGGCCCCTCTCTCCTTGCCACCTTTTCAGTCTTCTCTAGGAATTGGTGCTCCATCTCTGAGGCTGGGTTGTGGGCCTGCTCCCCATTCCCCTCGCTGCAGCTCGTGGGGTGCTTGCCATGCACCTTGGTCTTTCCCAGCTGAGTGCTGCGACTCTCCATGGAGGGAGCATCTCTCTTGGACAGGATCAACCGAGGCGAATAAAGGCAGACAGGCACCCTGCTCTCTTTTGCCCCAACACAGCTCTAAAATTAATGTAATCCATGAAGAACAAACAAGCAAACCACAGCCCCCAAGACTCCCTAGACACCAATCCAACTTTACAAAAGTTAAATGTAGTTAAGTGGTTAGAAGTTACTCTTTCAATAGTGTGGTTTGGGATTATGTAAATTTTGTGTTAAGAGCACAGGGAGTCGTTTATAGCCTTTTACAGAAATCACAGTACTGAAACTGTGTTTGCTCATCCCTCAAAAGGCCAGAGAAGACTTTTACAAAAGAAATGACAAAGGTAAGATTTGAAAGGTAATTTTAGAATTTAAATGAGAAAGTAGTGATTATGCTTTCAGCCCTTCAAAACATACAGAAGGGCTTTGTTATAAATTTGGGCTGGAACCAGCCCAATTCAACTATTAGAAAAATAGAAAGAAAACACAACAAACAACTTCTCTGCATTAAAAATGTCCTTGTGCTAACAGTCCAGTGATCCAAGACTCCCTCCCTCACAGGAACGGGAGGACAAGTGAATAGGTCACTTGAGAGCTCCATTTAATCGTGAAAAATTTCAAAGCTCCCAGAAAGGATCCTGTAGGGTAATACACTAGCAAGATGAAAGACATTACAGTCTGTGCATCCCAAATTCCTTTATGTTCTTCAGATGCACTCAGCCATGGCGAGCACCAACTGCTCCTCTTCTCCGAGGAGTTAGCTGCTACGTACCAACTCCGCTGCAGTCCCCAGGATTCGGCAATTCAGCTTTAGCCATGGTTATTCGACACGGATGAACTAGAGTCAGAAGACAAGGCTGAGGAGAAAGCCACAGGACAGAGCCAAGGGATGGTTACCAAGTGCCACAGCCTAAGAGGAACAGTGGGCTCCCTCCTAGCACCCTGAGCTCCTGAAGTCCCCAAGGGTACAAGCTACCCCAACTCCTTCAGGAAAAAGCACTTAATTCCAGTTTGCTTTTAGGTAATTAAGCAATAGAAAATCTCCCTGTGCCTAATGGTGGTGGTGTTAGGGGGGAGGGTGGTGAGGGAAATAAGAATACAACACAAGTTTGATGATCTGTCCTTGTTACAAAGAGAAAAACTGCACGTAAAACCATTGGGAGACAATCAGAGAATCAACCCAGGTCACTAAGGAAGTCTGGCAGTCTCTGGGCACAACCCATAAGCTTTCCTGAAAACATCTATCTTAAATATCACATTCATTCTTGTTTTAAGTTCTCCTTTTGCTTAGAAACCCAAGTGCCTGAATGGTTATTTGTGGAATACTAATAGCCACTTGCAATTGAAATGAAAACATACCACAGCAGAAACCATGCAGACAATCCTTTTTCTAAGTCAGAGGGCAGAGAGAGGATGCAAGCTGCAAAACGTCAAGAAGCATAGCAGTGGCAAAAAAAAATAAAATAAAAAATTATTTGAGCATACAACCATTATGAAAAGCAGCTCTGTCTTGTAGCTAACCTACAAGCTCCCACCTAAGCTTCTGTAAGCTTCCACATTCAACTCAAGTTCACTGGTCATTAGATACACAGAGGCCAAGGCACTGGTCAAATGTTTTGACAACATGAATTTAATACTATCACCTTCACAACAAGAGATGGAGGGGGAGAAGAAATGTCATAAATCTCATCCCAATGCTTCCCCCCTCCTTTTTTTTTTTTTTTTTTTTTTTTTTTTAAAGATAGGGACTTGTTAAAGCCAACTCTTTGATTCATTCACTAGACTTGCAACTTAACCTAAGAATGCAATTGTGTGTAGGGGGGGAAATCCATCCCTTCTACACGGATCAAAAGACTTCAGTTTTGAAACATAGCTGTTTTGTTTACAGGGACAGCAAGTTTGTCAAGTCACCTCTTGCCAAAGGAACCACAAGATCCTTGCAGAAAACACTTTTTCACAAGAAAGCACATACAGAAATCTTTAAAATACTGTTGTAAAAGAAGCACTTATTTTCTTTAGCAGATTACTTGTTAACCAGCGGGTACGTTCACAAGAGGCTACCTCCGGGTCTCACTTGAGATAAATGGTTTTAGACTGGAGAAGGGGAAATTTGAATGCACTTGCACTGAATCTTCAGTGGCTTAACATTAATTGAACACAAATGTAATTGCCTGAGTTTGCAAACTACGTAAAGGATTTTATTTATGAGTGGAGTCTTACGCTCTCCCTGTTCATTCTTTGTAAAGCATAAAAATAAGAGCAGCAAGTAAAGACCTCCCAGTTTCTGGTGGAGCAATGCTTCCTTCTCCTCTGACTCCAGTTCTTTCTTCAGGCAGTTTGCCTTCACACCAAGCCAAGGTTAAAGAACACTACTTGTCACATGCACAGACGTGCAGGATTTGGGTGGATTCCCATGCCTCTGACACAAGGTCGCACACAACTCTTGCAGCAAGCCAGGAGAGCAATAGGGAGTTTAAACCTGTCACTCCCCATTCTCCTGGGGAGGTGAGCAGGACCCAACACCTTCTGCTCTTCGGATTCAGCATCCTCCAGCTCATGTACCTTTTCTTGGAGAAAGGAGAACAAGGGGAGGAAGAGTTTTTGCAGAGAACACTTTTTTGCCTCCTCTGATTGCAGCCCTATTACCTGTCAGAGTTCAGTATACATCAGCAGGGATGTCTCCAGAAACAACTAATGAGCAGAAGGCAAGTTGAGTCCCCTCTGAAATTTCACAACACTGAAATGCAAAATCATCCATAGGAATATGGATCAGCTGTAACAACGGCAAAGATCTGAGATGTTCGGCAAGCCTGTAGTAATGGGCACTGCTACCCAAAGACGAAAAGCATTTGGGAGGTGACACAGCAGCATACTAATGAATCCTTGGAAAGAACCGCTGCTCTAAAAGGCATGGAGAAATCAGACTTCCAAGGGGCTAATCTCAAGGTGTTCAAGCGTACCTCCACCAGAACCATCTGCATGTTTCAAGCCACATGCAAGGGCCAGGAGAAAGCATACAGTCTGTTCACACAAAGCAGCTTTAAAGAGCAAAGGACCAGCCTTGCATCTCAAAGTGTTTAACAATGTGCCAGAAATACTGTTCCACACCAGTTTGCAAAGGGATGTGGGACAGGAGACCTATGCCCCACTGTTCAGGGCATCCTGCACCCACTAAGCACACATATCCTTCCTGGGTGATGAGTTTACTAACTGCTTCTGCTGGGGATCACAGCCTGACTGCAGGCTTGTTACCTCTCAGGATTCAGCTGCAGTCTGTAGCTGCTGCCTTTCCTACCGAAGACAGCAGGATTGCTCAGCCAGAGGCTTCAGCAGGAGCGTAGGTGGCTACGGGTAGGAATTTTGCTAACAGCCTTATGCAAAACTTTTTGCAGGCATTGGCTCAGATACTTGCCTAAAAGGCACAGGAAGAAAAATAGCATGTTGAACTGTGATGCACTGGCAAACGGTCTTGAGCAACACCAAAAAAAAAAGCAAAGATGGCAGCCTGGTCACTACCCATCACAAGAATCCATTTTCATCTGGCCTGCTTTGGATGCAGTAAACATGCTGAAAGTAACTGCAAACCCTTAGGCACCACCGCGACAGGCTTGTGTACCTCACTGCAACTCCACTTAAGATCACAGGGCTCCTTATCAGTTGCTATTGTGCAATTGCTGTGGATTCCATAAGCAGAGAAAAAAGGAGTAATAATGAACATATTTCTTCCCTAAGCTATCGCCTTGCAACACCTCAAGAGGGGCTTTAAAGCACAGGTCAAGAAGTCCAGTAGTTATGGCACTGAAGGAATGACACCTGAAAGGCTCCAACACTGAGAAATACTAAGTGCTGCAATTACAGCCAAGTGACTGTAAACCAGACACTGTGATAAAGAGAAAAGGATGGGCACTGTCTTCAACAGACAGTCATTTTTCATTGCCTATCAGCAACGGTTCCAACTTTGGTCTCATGTGCTATAATTACTTTCAGCTTTGCTCTCGGGCAAGTATTTTTCAAAACCAGTTTCCATTCGAGTGGAAGTGACTGACTCCCTGCCACGCACACTGCAAGCTGGACACAAACCTCCTCGTGCCCTGGCTCACAGAAGCCATGAGATACAGGCTGTGGGGCACTTTTCACGTCTCACAAGCGATGTTGCAATTGAAGTTTATGAGTGGGAGAGCAAGCTTGTTAGCTCCCCGTGAATAGTCTTGGACACGAAGAGAAGTTTTCTGATGGTTACTGTACACGAGTGAGAAAGATGACTACCTAAGAGCACATGTCCATATTATGGCCTGTTACAAAGCAATTAATCACTCCTACTGAAACTTTAGAAAAAACAAATCCTTTGCAAGTGTCCAGGATAGGAAGTTTTCTCCGCTCTGAAACACCAGTGCAGCAGCCTGAGAAGACAGATTTGCAGGCAGCCTGAAATGGAAAGACAATTCCTTAGTACATGCAGCCAGAAGGAAGAAATACTGTACCAGACCTTTGGGCATTGACTACAGCTCCTCCAGAGGTGTTCCTTGCAAATAGGCAGTTTGGTCTAGTCTACCACATCCCTGTTTTTAAGGCGAAAAGTACACCCTCCAAATCTAGGTAGCTTTCTAGATTTAGAAGTAACAGAAAGATGCAACAAATCTTTTAACATGAGAGGACTGGTGACAATAACGTGGACAAACGTTTTCCCCCTAAATTTAAAGTTCCAATGGATATACAGAAAAGATTAGTTTGCATATATATATCTATTTTTCATATTAATTCCACAAATGATAGAATACATACAGATTCAGCTAGCATTCATGTGTGGTGTCCACCATCAGAAGCTTTTGAAAAACAGCATGAGAGGTGAGCATGGTACACAACTACCATTTGGCACACAAACAAAGCAGGATAGAAAAAACGGTATCACACAAAGTCACAATTCCTATCGGAACAAGCATTCTCAACATGCGCAGTCGTCTCATTAGCTGGTTATCATTAAGCTATTCACCAAAAATAAATTAAAATGGTTCACCTAAAGAATAAATACAAATTGTATTATAACAGAGTCCAGGAGAATTGCTATTGGGAAGAGGATCCATCCTCATTACAAAGAAAATGACTGATTCTGAAGTAATCTTAGATCCCAAAAATGTGACACACAAGTTTTGATGTTGTTCTTTGCTGGCCAGTAAGTCTGTACAGTGGGAAAAAAAAAAAAAAAAAAGAAAAAAAAAAAAGGTTAGTGAAGTCATTGCACGGGAAGAATTGACTACAGATTTGGTCTTTGTGACTTTATTAGCTCAGCCATCACGTTTGTTAGGCAGTTGGATCAGAGTGCAATACAACTTTGGGCCATTTAAGGAAAAATTGGGGCAGAGGGGCTGGGGGTTCATTGCACCTTATCCCTGTGAAGTATTTCTGAGATTAAAGAGCATGTGACGGAATTATATGGGAGAATATTATTAGGTAGTTTTAATTGTTAAGTTACACAGTACCAGGAAAGGAATATTTAATTTATGTAGTCTACAAATAGTCAGCCATACTGTGAACAACAGGAATCTAATAGCCTCAGCTAAATCAAATGAATTAAAAGCATAAAATTATACACATGCATGCACACCTTGAATAGCTCTTTTGGCGTTAGCCTTGATGCAAGACCTGAATTCAGGAGAAATTACTTTACAAATTAGAGCACTTAGGTAGCCCAGATAAAAAATAATCCTTCGTGTTGAGGGACTAATAACATATTTCTGAAAAAGCAGCAGGAGGAAGGCTGGGGGCATAAGCCTGGCACAAACACACAGAGCACATATGTGGAGATTGTAGGTTAGTCTATTAACAAACGCTAAGAACCCCTGCGCCATCCCAGGGAAAACAGATGAAGGACCAGAATGTACAACCCAGCACACTTTGTTCTGCTGTAGAGAAATAGCCACGAACAGTTTCTATTTCTTGCCAAGGCAGCCAGCAGATCCCTTAAAAACAAAAAGCAACCCATGCTGTTAAATGTCCCTTCACCACCCTCCTGGCTGCAGGAGCTCCATGATTGCCACCTGCTTCCTAAAGGACTCGAGTGCTCAAGAATAGCATGAAAAATGGACCGATTGCATACAAAGGAACAGCAGCCAGCAGGTGAAACACGGCCAGCCCAGAGGCACCTGCATGGGGCTTGCTGCTGCAGAGCGCATGCCTCCCCTGACGGCCTGTTAGCCAATGGCCCAGGCTGTCACTCGGGGCACTGCAGCAGAAAGCTGCAGTTTTATCCTAGGGAAAGGCTCAGTGGGTTCATGGCGTTTCCCAGAAAGTTGTCCATGCAGTCTTGGCACAGCTGGTTCAACAGTTACCTGTTCCTCAGAGGAGCCTCCAACGCTGGCACATTTTCAGCCCTGATGCTTGCATTAAAGTTCAGAGGTTTTATCCAAGTTATCCTTAACCCACTGTGCTAACACCAAAACAACCAGGTGATTTATACTGCATTGCTCTCTTCCTGCAGATCTTCACTACATTGCTGCCTCCCAACTGCCTGACCTTGCAGTGCTCAGCCCTGCCTGGCTTTTTTGGTGGTCTTTGAAGCTCAGAATTTCACTAATTCATTTCCATGCTTTATTTCTTCTAAGAACTGCTTCATGAAGTCTGCTCAGGCTTGGGAAGCAACACTCTGTTAGTGTGTGCCTTTTATAACCAGGAGCTGAAGCATGAAATGGGAGAAAGACTGAGCATACGTATATTCACACTACAGCATAAATGAGTCTGAGAATAGAGCTCAGAGGAGAGATGGGGAACAGCTTCCTGGCCTAGAAGCAGCTTTCCATTCCAGAAAGACGAAAATTGATTTCTGCATTCTAGTTCAATTAATTACCAAAGCCATTCCCATGTGATTAAATTGAGTATATGCTGTAGACCAACAGATTTTCCACCAGGATTTTCAACAGTACGGGAGGATGGAGGCTGTCATTCCTGCCAGTGCAGTGCCACAGCCAGGCTGGCTTTCACTGTGCTCCATCACCACTAGTGCCCGTGTCTTCCTTCATCATGTAGGAGATCACAAGCAGCTTTCCTACCCATCTCACCAGCCAGCTATCACTCAAAGTCATCCACAAAAGCCAGGGCGTCACCATCCATAAGTGCCTGCTGCCTTACCAATGATTTTGGAGCTCTTTTCCCTACTCCCATTAAAACCCAAATCCAAACAAGCAGTTTTGGAGATTAGAGGATTGTCTTTTATTATGTTCTGTGACCTCGATGCAATTTTTCCAGAACAACTCCTCTGGTTCACATTAACCTTCTCTTGTGGGGTAAAGACAGAAACCTCAGGAACAAGTCACCCCAGCTTGTGACTCAATTAAGCAAACTAAAATAACATTCTGCACCTACCCTCCACGAGTTTTGTAAAGTTACAGCAGTTTCCAACCCTTCAATTACAGACAAAGCATTTTGGTTAATAAATTTAAAATTATTAGGCCAGGATATGTACAAGTACCTGCCACAAGGAACAGTCTCTTAAGATTCTTAAAGCTGAGTATTCTATTCATTTGAATTGGGGCTAGTTGAGTTAAATTGATTTTTTTTAATGCATTTATCCTCTACAGGGACTTTTTTTTCTTAAACGCTGATTTGTTAAAACTGTGCCTATCCAATACTCATTACTGAAATGCGTGGAAAGCTGCCAAAAGAAGCGATGCCTTCTGGACTAAACAAGGGATTTATTACTGGGAAACCACAGCACAGGGTAAAAATCCATCACAAACTTATCGATTTAAACTGATTGTAAGTAATCACACACAATTTATATTAAGTGAAACATACTGCCATCTAATTTAGAGTAAGTGAATTGAATGCTACTACTCTGAATTCTGTTTAAAAGCAAACTAATTGATATCCAAATAGAAATAATTGACGCTTTCAGAAAACATTAATAAAATATTCAGTTATCTCTGTTTATAATGTATTGATAGGTCATTTTTACCTATTTAAAAACAGTTGGGCAGTAATTATAGTGTTATATTTCAGCACAGGTTTATACATAAGCCTGAGAGGAAGTTAATTAGAAGTGGACAAATACTTTGCAGTGAGAAGAAAATAATTTGATGTGCAGGATGCAGGTTAAATGACTTCAGCTCATCCTTCCTATAGAAGCCTCAAACTTTGCCTGCTTTCCACCTAAAAGATGATGAAATCATACATTTTACTAAAACATGCTTCTCTCACCTCCAGAGAAAACATCTCAGGATGAAAATTGTATTGTGTGGCACAAGTTGCCATTGTGGGACCGCTTCTTCCCTCAAAGCTCCCATTCAGGGAATTGAGCTTGCCAGTCTCCTTTGATATGTCACACAATTGGATCCCAATCCTCAACAACATTAGTCAGCCCTATAGCCAATTTTATTTCTAAACAAATATTTGGAGGTGTTTGTTGCTCTTTTAAAACTGTCAATGTGCAAACACTTCCAGGAATAAAAAAATCATCTTGTTCAGAATGATCTCTCTCACAGGCATAAGTTTGGCTATTAATATTTAAGGATGTACGAACATATTCTTTATTAATGAAGTTCCTTGCTTATAACAGGAACACAAAGCATGCCACCATTTTTAGTATATTGTCAACCTCCTAGGTTTTGAAGACCACAAGCCCACCCCAAAGCTTGAAATTTTTAATTTTAAAGTAACACTCTAACATATGTTGTACTGAGGAGTTTAAACCTAATCCTGCAATAAGCTGTGTGTAAGTGGAACAGTTGTCCATAACTAGCCTCATTACAATTCAATTAAATCCATTTGCAGAGTGCAATGCAGGACCGGGCCCTTAGGAATTTGTTCCTGGAGCTTATTAAATTGCTAGGTATCTTCAACAAGGCAACGGCACTGCATCCAAACCATAATTTATTTCTATTTACCTTGTTAGTACTAACCACCTGTTAGCTGTTATTTTTGTGCAACCAGACACTTCCATTTATGTAAACTTTTCAATTTTTGTTATAACCTGTCTCTTAATACATTTTTCATGGCTCTTAAAATCATAATCAGTTTTATGTTGCTTAGACAGTCTGGTGCTAGACTTACACACAAACCACAGGCGGCACAAAGACAACTGTCAGCCTAACTTATCCAGCAGCATGCCCTGGCAGGTCAGCGTCCCCAGCCACTTCTCCTATTTAAGGGCTTCTGTATTTCCATCTAACCTAACTGAAGCCATGAGACAACTCATTATATGGGGAATGCATTCTCTGGTAAATACTCCTCAAGAGCTTGCATCAAACTTCAAGACATTTTACAGGCAAAGTATACCAAAAATATACAGTACTGCAGCTTTTCAATTATATTTATTTAATGGGAATGCATGGTTGTTTTGTTTCCCAAAAGCTGATACCAATCCCTTGATTAAGCACCTCAAAGGCTCTCTTCTGCTGGTTCTGCTGAGCTGAAGTGGTACTCTCCTTAAACAGGCCAATACTAAATTTTACAAGAGGATGTTCCCGCCCCCCAGATACTTGCGGAGCATGATTTAACTTGCCGAGAAACTACTGTCAGAAACAAAATCTATTTTGTAAGTTCAGGTTTTAAAACAAGGTCAGCCACTACAAAGCAATGCGGTTTGACAAAGACTTATTTCTACCCAGTGATGTGAATATAGCTAAGCAGTAACAAGCCTGTTTGCACGCTGCTCAGAAACACCACCAGAACTTCCACCCACAGCTACACACATCGGATGCAGGCAGCTGAGCCGGTTGGAGGTGCTCGGTTGCCTTGCAAAGTATTTACTTCCTCACAACAGAAGAACAGTATGTTATAAATTAGCTCATACTCCCATTTCATAAGCATTGCACTGCTGTTTTAAGACAGTTCCCAGACTAGAAAAACATTTGTTCACAGCTCAGGAGCTAGCTGCAGCCCAAGGCTGGGCCTCCCATAAACAACAGGCTATCGGCTATGACACTGCTAAAAAAAAAGGTGTGAAGAATTAGCAAATTAGAGTAGTAAGTAATCCTCTTCACTAAGGGGTAAATAGATTTATTAATAAAGAAATAAAAGCAAAACTTTGGTCAGAGATAAATTGTCACAAGGGAAGGAAGTGAAAAAGGTTTATTTTGTCAAATAATGGCTAAGGTTAGGCAGATACAGCTAGCAATTTTTCCTGCTGCTTTTCTGCCTCCCCACTCATTCTCAGCAGTGTAGCTATTTTCGGTCTCTGAAGCACATAGTAGAAAAGCAACAGAAACTGGTAAAAAAAAAAAAAAAAAAAAAAAAAAAAAAAAAAAAAGAAAAGAAACAAAAGAGAAAGGTTCAGTGGATCAAATGCAGAAAGACAACTCAGGCACAATCTTTGAATAGAAAACAGGGAGTTGCACAATTTGAGAATCATCTCTTGGCATCAAAAGCAGCTCACAGTAGGATTATTTCTGTGCAGAGTTCTGCAGGTTACAGTTGTGGTCAATAGAAAACAAGGATCATACAGGTGCTCTCATGGGAGCATGGCTACAATAGCACGTCTTCCTCCTTTGTAATCTAGCTTGGGAGCTAGAGCTCCTAAGAAAACTCTCATCAGACAGGGTTTTGTTGTGTTGAATAACCAGTTTCCTCAGACTTGCATCATTGTGGATTACAGCATAGAAAACTGGAAATTTCCTAAAACAAAATGGTTTCATCTGCCGTTACACTAGTAACTGCACACAACTACAACTAAAATTAGTGCCACATGTCCAAGCTCATCCTAAAATAAAGGGCCAAGGTCCCTTAGCTTTAACTTGAAGAGCCTGCTTTAGCAGAAGCCATTTGTCATGCGTTGCGCTGCAGGGTCTGACACCTCGCTTTTCAGCATTAAAGTAGCTCCACTGCTAACACTTCCAATCATCCAGCACCTGATGATGACAGCAGTACTGATACCGTGCAAGGCTATAGGGGACATGAAATGAGATGTTGCAAAATGTCTTCAGATATGCTTAAGCTGTTGAAGCAGCAGCTAATATTTGCTTTCTTCCCAGCTCAAAAGGAAGCAACCCTATTAAAAGACAAGCTATCTCACACACTCAAAACCCTTCATTCCCATCAGCTCTAACAGAGGCCACTACTCTCCTGCCCTATATGGTGACAGAGCTCAATTCAGACAGCAAACCCAACCCAATTAGAAATGTATTTACACTCACTCTGGATGAAAATCAGAGTTATTTCAGGCATTAGCCTTTTTTTGATGGTAACAGACAGAAGGCACCCTGCCCTACCTTTCTTAGGCCTCTACTTGGTCCTAGACAGGAGTTTCAGCCTTTTTCAAATGGTCTGTCTTAAATACATCCACCACTGCTCCAAAAAAGCCAGCTCATGCACCATCTGACCTAATGATGCCCTCCTGCCTTTCAAAGCACCACACAGTTCCCCAGGCCCTTCTCTTTGCAACATACCCTCACTGCCTGGCAACTCCTGCCCCGAAGGCACAGCTCCAGCCCCCCAAATGCAAAAGGACTGGTTGCTAACCCCTGTCCCCAGGCTGCGTGGAAATCACCAGCAATCACCCCCAGCCAGCTGTTGCTGTGAGCTCACCCAGCCCCAATCCCACTGCCCTCCTCCAGGTGCTGAGGCTGTGCCGAGTATTGCACGGGGCTCCCAGAGAACAGGTATCCTGCAAAAAGGGAGGGGGAAGGAAGTTAACCTGGAAAATGCTTTGGAGGAAGAAAAAGAAAGAAAGCGACAGATAATTGTTGACAGCCTGCCCTAGAGTTGGAGAGAAGCTGGAAGAAGCATTACAGACAGCAGAAACTCACTTGGAAGTTACTTTTTCTCAAGCAACATTTTAAAGCAAAAAAAAAAAAAAAAGCATCCCAAATGTTTCTTTCCTCAAAGTTGTCACGAAACCAACTCATGGCAGCACCTCAAAGCACTGATGAGGTATTTGTCTGCTGTATGTAAAAAACGCACCAATGCTGAGCTTTCAAGATGAAGTGCTACCTGAATTGCTTCATGCAAGCAGAAGGGCACATGGGAACACAGAGCAGCAAGCCCAGCACAACCCAAATCTACTGCCCTAACCCAGCACTCACCTCCCTCCTGGGTCTGGAATTAAATAGGTCACAGCCTCATACAGGGGGAGCCTGGCTCAGGATAAGCTGTAGAAGATGAAGCTATAAAAACCCAACGTGCAACTGTCTCTAGAGAGATTGCTTTGGCTCAGCTTCTTTTTCTACAGGATGTACGACACTGCCTGGGAGACTGCTGGCTTCTCTTCCCTGCCTTATCTTAAAAAACAACAACAACAACAACAAAAAGCAACCTCCCTGCCAGTCTCCAGGGAGAGTTAGGGGCTCTAACTCCCCACTAACACAAGCAAATTACCCCAAGGAACTTGCTGTCCTGGGTTGCAGTTTTAGCTTCAAGAAGATTTCTTTTTAACCTAAAATTGCAGTCAATGTATTGTCATATAGAGCGCACACACAAAAATCCCCTCACAATCCCACCTTCCTTTGGTACCTGTGTGACAGCATTCCCAGACACCTCATGTACACAGCCTGTTATTTTCTGATGGTCCTCTCCTCATGCCACAGCTTTGGATCTCAGACAAGTGACGTGTTGATACTGAGAGTAAAGAAATGCATCTGCTTGATGAGAGCAGCAAGCTGGTGTAAAGGCTGTCAAATGGAGGTAATGTCTTACAACTGCCTTAGTATAATGAAAATATCTTTTAACACACAGCAACAACTGCAGAGTGAGACAGAAAATAAAACTGCCTACACCTGGAGAGCACGCTCTCTGCTTGAGAGAGCATTAACCTCTGCTCTGGGCTACACAACCTCTCTGAGCGGAGGAAACCCTATTTCCAACGTGTCAGATCAACTCCAAAAAGGGGCAGGCAGACCATTTTGCTACCCATTCCTTCTGCACCAAACTATTTCATCATCATGCTGCTGTTTGGAGGAGATGGGAGAACTGCCAGGATCCTGTGTACAAGTAGCTCCTTGCACAGGACCAGCCTCAGACAGCCTCAGCAGCACACGAGGCCTCGGCTGCGCTCAGCATGGCCACACAAAGGCAGATGAGGTAGAAGAAAGCCTTAGCTCAGTTGGGGAAAACCACTGTCCAGCCCAGCACACCATTTCAGGTTTTTAGAGTGCTGTCTATATAACAAACGTGTTTTTTTCAGGAACTGGGGATAAAAATAAAGATACATGTGAAGCTGAAAACTCTGCATAGCTCACACATACTTAAACGCACCTGACTGTCAAACAACAACAGAGAGGGAATCAACACAGGCTCTGTTTTGCCATACTTTCTGGAAAGCCACTGATAATTCCGGTGAATTAGACTTTGCATGTTGCAAACAATTCTTGACTCTAGGAAAGCTTTAGACTTACATGCTTTAGACACTTAGGCAGAGTTTTCACAGGTCATCAGGGAATTTGGATGCTGAGCTCTTGCCAGAAGTTTGAACATTGAAAAGTAAGCACAGGCAAGCAAAAATTTGAGGTATTTAACCTCCCCCAAAGGCACCAAAGCTATGCACTCAAGTGACTAACCACTTGCAAAAACACAAGCCTCAAATTTTGTGAGATCACCTACATCAGCACTGAGCAGCTATTGAAAGCATTATCCAACACTTTCCTAAGCACTGAAGGCTACGGAGAAGTCAGCCAGGCACACCAGGCCTGCAGGGCAGAGCATGATTAGCTTCAGGGGGGTTTAATCACTGCTGTGATCTTACACATGAAGTCTAAGTGCAAAGGTGGGGGTGGAGAAGCATTTAGTGTTGTCCAAAGAAAATAAGAGATTATGGTGAAGAGTGTATGAGAGGTATTATCAAATCAATACTGTGCAATAAATACACTAAGTGCATTAATCCAATTAGCTGAGTGGAATAAAACGAATGTGCGGGATAGTAGTAAAACAGGAAGATTGAAAGAGGCTAAAGTTAAACATACCCAAAAAGGAGAGGCGATGAAAATAAAATACCAGAACAACAGGCTTTTGGCATCTACATGCAGTCTGAAAACATAACCTGAGCACAGATGTTGTCTGGGCAATTCTGGGGCTCATACCCAGGCTTATAGATGAAGAGTGAACAGGGACAAGCGCAAGGTTTTCCATGAGTGAAAGCACAATGCCAAAAATCTGCAGCTGAAGCTTGTTTGTTAAATGCCATCACACCATAATACACTGAAAATAAAGAAAACTATCACTGTAAAGAACTAACGGCTTGCAGAAGCTTATTAACTTGTAGCACAGCCCACATGTCCTCAGTGAATACTCAGTCAGATCTAGCATGGAACTATGAAAATAATAGGGAGGAGGAGGCGGCCAGGCTAAGAAAAGAACTAGCAGACAAGGAGAAAGAGGTATTTTAGACAGTTACCAACGCTTAGAGCAGAGAACTAAACTAATCCCGTATCAGTCCGGGCTGTCTGTGCTGCACCACGCATCAGTAGCACAAGAATGGGAAAGCAGCCCCCTAAGCATTCATTTCAATCAGGCACTCTAATAAGAGGAAAACTTCTCTCCCTGAATGTTTAAGCAGAAACAAATGCAGACTGAGTTATGCATGCATTTATTAAAATTTTCTCAGCACTGAGTATTTTGGCTTTTAAGTTTCATGCACAGCTTGAAAGCAAGGCAGAAGCCAAAGCATTAGGAAGAACACCATCTCTTTAGAGGATTAGGAATTAAGTTAACTGCACATTAGAGATTAAATAGTGGAGTACTTGTCTTTATTCTTAATAATAAACCATAAGGCATTGAGCTACGCAGCACGATTAACTTCTTTCAACTTCTCACTATTACTGCTGAGACAGCAACATGGTAGCCTCACAGAAACATGAAAAAATATGGAGTGATTAAGTTAAAATTAAGTGAATTTAGGGCAGGCAAAAAAATGCTGCACTGCAACTCAGAATAGACAAGCCTTTTGTTCCTGTAAAGAGCAGCATGAGCACTGGCAATGCTGGAAAGAATTCCAACAAAACAAAAGTCGCTCATCACTTGAAGTGACCTATTCTAAGGCTTAAAACATTATTCTATATCCCTTCTCTCCTTTCTGACTCGTAATTCACCTGAATACTTGCTCTGTAGAATAACAAGACTGCTAATGATGTGTACAGAGGAGGGGAGAAGGACAGACTATGGAATCCATGGCTGAGCTCTCACTTCCTCCTTCATCAGGCTTATGCAGTCTTGGATTTCATTTTCCTTTGACCAGATTCCCCATTTATAAGATGACTCTTGACTTGAAGGCATCCCAACAAACAAAAAAGGAAAAAAAAATCACACACACATTTAAGTGCGTGAAATGTAGAAATATTACATGCTCAGAGATCATCCTGATCATTAGACAATCAGCCCTCCACGTATTAAGATATCAGCAAAATCTAAGACTTACCAAGACCCCTAGGAATAAAATACTTTCCACAAGATCGACAAGTTCTGCCTTCAATGCAAATCCTCAAGTATTTTCTATGGTGCTGTAAAATGCTAAGTGTATTCTTCAGTACCCTAGCCTGGATTAGGATGTGACTGAAGGAAGGAAGGAAGCCAGTCTTCAAGCAGCTGTAGCCTACAAGCAAATATCTACATACTTTCCACCATGCTATCACGTCCCACCTACTGTAGAAGCTCACCTAAAAGGTAGGTTATTGGTTTTAGCTTCCATCAAATTATGCCTTAAAGTGCTTCTTTATTACCTGAAAAACTGGACACACTTAAACCACTGAAAAAACTCTGGCACCAAAGCCCATCCTATCAAGGTAAGGCTATCTGTGCACAGCCTTGGATGTTTCATACCTGGGTAGTAAGCCTGGTTTTCCTGCTTTGCACAGTCTAGCACAGGTAACTCAGATCCAAGACTAAGTAAATCTAAACAAGCAAATAGCCCTATTGGGAACAGCTTAAGTCATCACAGCACAACATGCAGCAGCTGCTTTGAGGTGAAGCTCTCTCCTGGTGCAATAGGCAGCCACTCCCCTCTGTGATGTTTCTGTAGCTACATGAGATCCTAAGTGAAGTATCAAAGCCTTTTCAGCTAGGTGCGATGTATTATCTGTGATGTGGTGGAAAACTTTCCTAAGCCAAGCATACAAAGCTCACTGAGAATCTGGAATTTTGTGGTAGCCTTCAGGCATTACGACTCAGCTGCAAATAGGGCTCAGTACCGCATGCACACATTCAGTGTGCCAGGCTGTGCCCTGCGGCATTTGCCACCTAAACACACGAGGCAGAATTAGAGCTGCTGAAATTTTTCCAGGAAAACACTGGAAAAATGCAATGAACCAAACCATAAATGCTTCATGGAAATATAATAGCTTCCAACAACAGAGGCAAGTTTCCCCCATATTCTCAGCTAGCAGGATGCAGGGATTTCACATCACGGGCATGGAAGACACAAATTAAGTGAAAGGGAATTTAGTTTAAGTGCTACAGGACCAGCAGCCTTTGGAAACTTGTGTCTACCAAAGCTGGCAGTATGCTCAAATTTATGGTCTGTGGGTCTCTCAGGGAAAATATGGGAAGTGAGCCTTTGGTCAGATTTCAAAGGAAAATACCTTCATTAGAAACTGCTTTGGGTTTGCTGGACTGGTCTGTCAGTATTTTGGGAACCTGGAAGTCTGGTTACTGAGAATACCCAGGACTTAACAGCCCTGAGAAACCTGTCTTGTTCTGGAGTACATATAGCTTTGTTATGATTCCTGGAGAGCTGAACTCTGCTTCCTAAAGCTGGTATGGTCCCAGCTCTCTGTTTGATCTGGTGGCAAACAACCTCAGACTGGAGTTGTGCTGGGGCTTTAACATTACTTCAAATTGACATTTCCTGTTTTGTCTTTTGAAGTTAGCAGGAGAGTTGCATTCTCCACCCAGAACAGTGACTTTTTTATTTATTGTTTTCATAGATCTACAGGATGGAGATTCAAGCATAACATATTATATAGATATATAATACAAAGTTCTCAAATAGAGAAATTTGGACAATTAGGCTTATTTTGATACTCAGTAAACTATGTTATTCTATGAGTGTCTTACTTAGCTGAAAAGACAATACAAAAATACACAGTTTTTGGATTTTTTTTTGGAACAGGCTACCTGGTGGCGTTGCCAGGTAGCCTGTTCCCCTTCTATTCCACAGTTGGAATAAAAGCAAAACAGTTTTGTTTAGTGAAGCAAAACAGGTGATTTTGCCATAACTCTTCCAGCAACAACTTTAATAAAAGTTTTTCCCACCTGTGGCAAATTTAGGAACTCCTGGAATTTCCCTGATGCTCAACAGTGGAAGAGTTATCACCTTCAGCTACCTACAAAACAGAAAAAAAAAATAATCACAAGCTTCATTGGCCCTTTAACCTGCCTTTGCACCACTTGCAGGTTCAGATATTCACATCAAAACATTTTATTTTGTATCCAAGTTTTCTATTACATACAGATCATTCCCATTCATAGCTTTTTAGACATTCTGTTCATATACCTGTTAGACAATCCTCTGTTCCTTCCTTAAAATCATAAATATCCTCATAAACCATCCTCTCAAAACATCCTCTTCCAGGCTAGTATCAATGCACTGTTTTTATACCCATCAGCTGTTTTTACAGGCCACTAAACTCCCTGTTTGCCAATACTTAAGCCATTCAAAGAATCCTTCAGAATTGCCTGAAGACAGCCACATGCCAAAAGAAAACAGTAAACTCACCTTCCTTTGTAAAAACCCAAACTCCTAATCTAGTATTCTAGATAAAACAAAATCCTACAAACCTATATTTAACCATCACTTTTTGTCTCTTTTTACTGTTTCCCATCTGATATACATATATATAGCTATCTCCGGGGGTCTTTTTCCTGTCCTGAGGAGTTCAGCTTGCAATGCCATGGTCTTTCACTGCAGTTTTAATAGTGGAATATGTTTATGGTAACAAAAATCAAAATAAAACCCTGCTAAGTATAGTGTTGCAGAGTTATCTTCTTATTTTTCAGTTGGATTCCTAGGTTTAACGTAGTGCTTAGCTCACTCACCAAAATGCTGCAGACATTCACATGCAAAGTATTTTGGAAGTGAAAGTCAAGGACATTCTGGATTTTGCCTTGCAGTGACAGGCAAATTCAGTCCTGCATATTTGAGTAAAACTGAAGTTGTGAAAGGTATATGCATAAAAATAAGGTCCAGAATGATCCCACTGTAGTCTGGATGCCAGAATTTAATGGAAACTCATGTAAACAGTCAATTAGAAAGAGATCCGAATGCTTTATGGTAGATTTCCTGGAGATAGACTGTTCTCTGTTTTATCAGGAAGTTTTGGTGCCATTCAGAGCAAATCTCACAAAACTCTTGAGACTGGGAACAAATTAACTTGATGCCAAATAGAGTTTAGCTTTATATTACTGCTAATTCTGTTGCAGTCGTTGCAAAATAATTCTCAAAATCTGATGCCCACTCTGACTGTAATCCCTCCAAATTCAAGTCAACCTAAAGATATAACTGAATAACCTGCCAGAACAGACTTACTGCAGTGCTAATGGACATCAGCAAATACAGTGAGGGAGAAGGGGAAACAAACAAAACCAAACCAAACCTGCACCATGAAACTTCTCACACAGAATTTCCAAAAACAGATTTTCATGCTCTTTACAGGAGGAAAAAGGTGAGGGGCTGGGGGAGTCATATCACAGAGAAAGTAGCAGAGACACAGATTCTTAATATGACCTTCTTAAAGAGTCCCTAGCAGATTAGGTAAGAAATCAAAACTCAAGCTGCTAGTTCTTTGATTTGAAATACAATTTTGCAACATGCAATCATCTGCAGAAACATGCTACAGAACAACACACATTTAATTTATCTTCATACTAATGGGAGCAAGGACAAATTGTACCTCTAATTCAACATAGTTAGGCTGCATCCCCATGTTAGCAGAGCCTGAGTTTGGCTAGCACGCTGAACATCATGATGGGATGCTCACAATTTCAGCTAGAAAAGCCTTCTTATACACAAGCTAGAGGATACAGCACATCCAGGTACAAAAATGGAGTGATTGCTGCCTGGAGAGCACAGCAAGACACCAGCTGTCTGCCCCAGCACCCACTGACCTGCTGGCTATCCATGCTGCCTCAGCCGGTGAGGACATGCCATGAGGGTATTTACAAACACCCTTCCCACACAAATGTATCAGATAAAAGTAATATTTGGGACAGAACAATACACCAAGAGTTGATCTTGCTCCCCAGAGCCCTCCCCACCTCATTTGAGATAAAAATTCACCCTTTTCCTATTCCACCTTGTCCAGCTGCCAGACCCACCTCTGCCGCCAGGCTCGCAGCCATGTGGACAATCTGTTTCCACCATCTTGTACGCCCAACCTGTAAGGGAGAGCATTCAGAGGTACTCACAGAGAAAGACAGGAGTTCACAGTGCCTTTTGATAACAAATAAGTAAATAAGTACATTTTAAGAGCCCTATTGTACCTGCTCCTTTTCTTAGTTCTTCATTTTTTCAATTCACCAAAGGTGACAGTTTAACTTACAGCTGTTGCTTTTTTTTTATTTACTTCAATTTTCTGCATTCCTCGATATGTTTCTCTAAATACCTTTATCAAAGTAACATCAAACTAGAGCTTTCTCATCCTAACACCTTGTGGGTCTCAAATCAGAAGTGAGAACTGCTGAGGTTTGCTAAGAACACCACAGCAGCCTGAGGGGCACCAGCTGCCGCCTTGCTGCGGGCCGGCACAAGAGCTCCTGGGAGGTCGCAGAAGAGACAAATCTGTTGGAGACTTTTTAAAAAAGCAAACAACCAACCCCAAAAGTCCATCTTTAGAGCTTCAAAAAGCCTGCTCCCTGCCGCCGCCGGGCAGGCGTCTCCCTCTAGCGTCCGAGCGCGCCCACGGGCCGACAGCCCGCCGCCATGTCGGCTCGGCTTTCTCTCTCTCCCACACTGCCCTCTGCAGCCGCCTTCCCGGCCGTGCCCACACAAACCTCAGCTCACGCTGAGTGAAAACGAAATAAAATGAATAAAACGAAGAGTCTAAAGGGGCTTTATTAGTCAGGACTGACTGGTACGAGCAGACCCACATTGGTCCCCAGGACACTAATGCCTCAAAGGCCACCTTGGCACAAACACAGAACCTCTCTCTCTCACGCATATCTGCCAATCTCTCTCTGTTTCATTAAAAGATGCCAAATCGCTGCTACAGCAAGTCATACTAAAGACATGTAGATTGGTTTCTGCAGATACGCCAGCAGCATGACATGTTTCTGACCTATGCTGGTGGGCCACCAGGACGAAGGCCCAGTGGGCCAGGCCCTGCGGCACGGGCTGGATGTCTGTACGCACCTGCCTGCAACAACTGTCTTTTGTTGAATAAAGCCTTCAAATAAATAGATTAGTATATTGTTGTAGCAAAGTGATGTATTTACTGCTGCAGAGCTCCAGATGCTTTATAAGCCACAATAATACAGTTAAGTGGAAAATGAGTCATTTAAAACCATAATGACTGTCATAACATAGTGCCACTGACAACAAACCACGGCTCACAGTAGCACCACAAGGATAATGCTGCAGGGCTGCTGGCCCCTCCACATGTGCCAGCCCCAGCACTGCTAGAAGGAGCCCAGTGTGGGGTGGCACAGCCAGTTGGGGGGGCCAAGCTGCTCCTGCCCTCTGCAGGACACATGGGAGCAAGTCACCATCTCATCAACATGGCGCTTTGCCTCATTGCTGGCTCACCTCACTGCTTGGCTTCATTGAAACCCTTTTGGTGACTCAGGTGAGCAGAGCAGGACACTGCCTTCAGGGGGTTGTCCTGCCCTGGAACAGTGCCCACTTCTCTCCAGTCAAGGAGGCAGTCCTGAGGATCACCAGACACCCCCTGTGTGGGGGGTTACCCTCATCCACCCTGGTGAGGCACACAGGAGCCCTCCATGCAGTGCTCAGCACACAACAAGCATTTTCAGCACAAAATTAATTCTATCTCTATGCCAATTAGTGTTTAAACCTTCAGCTGCTGTACCCACAGGTGTGAGCTATTTGGCAGCCACTGGTGTGCTGTGCCTCTGGACCTGCCTTTGGGTGCAAGATTCCTCAGTCATTGTCTTCTGAGGGACTCTGACACTGGCTGTGCCATGCCAATGGGGACAGCCCCTTTTCCAGGCTCTTGGTGTGGTTTGGCCAGGGGGCAGGTGCATGTGGGGCTGTGCGAATGGGAGCTGGAGGCTCCACCAGGCCTGCTTCGGCCCCTTAGTCCAGCTGAAAGGCTGTGGGGGCTGCATTTCGCTGTAGTTGCCTGCTCAAGGCACTCTGAGGAAAAGCCCCTTGAGGCAGGCAGACCTCCTCAGGGGTCAGCAGGGCTTTGACAACATCAGCAGATTGTTAGCCTTCAGCTGACATGGCAAAGGTGAATAGAGCAGAACAGGGAAAAACAAAACAAAACAAAAAACCTGCTGGTGTGAAGCAGACAGCCGTATGGATGTTAAATAAACCATTTTGTTTTATGTCCTTAGAAAACTTGACTTTATTTTTTTTCCTCGTCTCCAAATGAAGCGATTCACTGCTGACTGCAGTTAGCCCCTTCAAAAGGCAGGTAATGGATAACACAGGTTGATGTCCTCATTAATGGTTGAGGCTTTGAGGATCTGACACACGTTGACTCATCGTACGTACCATTTGCAATAGAGAGGCATCTTTTATTCCCATAACATAAGCAACGTGCTTTGTTGCTGGACTGTAGCACCATGCACTTTAAGCCTAACTCTGAAAAATATGATTACCTTTATCTAGCTGAATGGTCCGGGTACAGACCACTTCTGATCCCTCCTATTAAATGTGATAAAGCAAGGTCACTCTTTAGTCAACCTGATCATTGCCTGCCACAGCACCATTGAGATTTCTGTCATTTATGCAGGGAACAGGAGAGCTCCTCACAGATCAGACACGTATAAAAATAATTTAAAGCCACATTCACCTTGCACAAACCAGCATAGCCATCCCGTCAGCCTACACATATTTCAGTCTCTCTTTAACTACCCTCTTGTGGTGTCTCAGAAGAACAACAGCCTTTTCTAACAGGTGAAAATAAATCCAGCTCTACTTGGCCAATCTACACTGAACACAGACAAAACGTTTCTTTTGGAAGGCAAGTAGTCAGTGATCATTTTACGAGCTTGTTTGTTTGTTTGTTTTTCGATTGTTTGTTTCATGAACTGAGCTCCAAATTCATCATGCTTGCCCCAAGTACACTGAGGTTCTTCACACACAGGGACTGCTGAAAGTCCAGGAAATTTATACTTGCATTTTTAATTATCTTAAAAAAAAAGTTAGTTTTCATGCTTTAGTGCTAAAGCAGTGACTGCTTTGTCAACAGAAATCTGCCACTAAATCAACAGAAACTAGTTAATGGCTTTGAATACGCAAAGCAGGAGATGCATGTCATCACCATGCAGTAATAATGTATATTTGACAGCTATGTAATCAATTGATTAAGTTCTCCCTTAATTATTTTCTCATCTTTAAACAAAGATGTTTGTATTGGGAGTGGATTGTTTGGTACTTAGGGCTAAATACCACTTTTTCAGTAGAGAAACACCTCATAAATCTAACAAAGAAAAATGCTACCCTCCAAGCTTCAACACTGAGCAATAGAGGTGATCAAACAATCTACACTCAGTGTTAAAATAGGGTGTATCTGCCCTTAATAACCAGAATGACCACAGGCCATACACAGGTACTTGAATTATCCTATTAACAAGTAAAAACATAATTTCATGGACATAGTGTTAGCAAATCTAAAACACCAGGAAGTTGTTAACTTGGGTTAGGATGAAAGGTACTTTCTAAAGGCACAATAGTGATCCATAAATTCCTCATCTCTTACTGCCATTGACTCTGCAGTCTACCTGATTTAGGTTTTTTTTTTTTGGTTCTCTTGGTGACTGAGGCAGTACCTAGTCTCCCTGGGTGACTAATGGGATGAGTCAGGCAGTAGGTGGCTGTTATCACACCAGTGACTCTGAGCTTTGTGTTACCAGGTGCACTTTCCTCATTTATAAAATAGGCATAATGGTATAGCAAAGTATTGCCAGCAGCGGAAACATCAAATGCAATGGTCACATCCTACAGGAAAGGCCTCTGCTAAACTGGCTAAGGGGATATGCAAGATTGTAAGGTGCCAGGCATGATGCCATATTCCACAGATTGCTGCACAGAGATTCATGGAGAGTACACGAGCAAGGAGGGGGATACTCTTTGTGACAAGGCAATGTCTTTGTGTTACAATTACTGTAGTTGCAAGACACCTGCAGGAAAAGAAATACCTAGCCAAGTACACAACTGGCAGAAGGGACCGTACTGGAAAACCCATGACTCTATCATGATGAGCCATGCTGGGAACTTCCACTTTGCTCCTGGCCACAAGCAGTCAAAGCCCCTCCGGATGGAGACAGGTTGCAGGATGAACAGAGCCTGACCTTTCCTGCAGCTTTATTGCTTCTTGGCTAGCTAAAACCTGGATTTTTTTTATAGTGGTTACCCAATAAACTAATTCACTGAAGCCCTCAGTTGTCAGCCTGTTATAGCAGCCCTGAGAAATGCTCACTTGCCGCAGTCAGAGCACCAAGCACAATGCAATCACATAACAAAAATCAGACTCTCCCTAAGATCTTCACATAAAAAATGGCCAGGATTGGTACAGAATGAAAAATCTGCTTGGACTGTAAAATCAGCAAGGGAGGAGGTAGTCCCACCACACATTTACATGTACTTCTCTGAAACAGCTAGGTTAGAGGCTAGTCTCTATTTGGAGTTAAGAAGAGACACCTTCAAAAGGCCTTTTAGACCTTTTAAGCTGGAATCCTACTCCAAATGGCCTTCTGAAAAAATGGATGGGTATACCTACAAAGATGGCAGTGGGACTCTAAACAAGCAAGTCAATTTATCCAGGTAAGACTTAACCAAGTCTCCACAGGACTAACAGAACTCTGAATTATTTGAGTCTCTGGTTTTTGTTTGAACCACAGCTCTTTCTTCTTTCTTACCAGAAACAAAAGCAGTCAGACAAGCACCTCCTCTGTAAATGGAATCTAAGCAACTGTCTGATACCTTGTTCCAGTAACCAAAGTGGCTTTCAGCAGAGGTCACCTGCATGTGTGAAGGAGGAGTTAGAGTTCAAATTATCAAGAATCACATTAAATATTAACTTAACAAGGTACAGTCATAGCAAATGAAAATACTTTTCCTCCCCAACCACCATTTGCCATCTTCCAGTCCAGCGAGGATTATAAATTCTGTTTTCATGAATGCACTGGCAAAGGTAAAGAAGAACAGAAATATACATTGTGTCCATGGCTCTCATAAAAATTCATCTGCAGCATTTATCACTGCCTATAATAGATTTAGCTGTCATAATACATGACAAAAAAAAAAAAAGTGGCAAAAAGGCAAGGTAAGGTGTAAATAACAACAAAAAAAGTTAGAACTAGGCATTTAATAAGGAAAGACAACAAAGACAATATAGAAGGTTCAAATGAAGGGACAAAGTGCAGCATAAAATTAAAATTTTATCAGGGAATAGATAATACAACTGCTTTCAAAGAATCCCTTTGTGTACACTGATTCAGCTGGTATCCCAACTTGTGATGGATGCTGTTAAATAGAAACACCAGTTGGAGTGGGGCAACGTGGGATCTTTATAGCATAAAGCAAAGGACCTGAACGTTGCAAGCATCATAACTCAGGGTTTTCTGTGTCCCCAAATGCCTCATGCTCTACAAAATAATATCCTTCACAGTCACTTCATTCTTATGGGTGGATTGTCTTTACACGTATTTAATTGCTTAACTGCTAGTGGTTTAAAAATACAAGTATTAAGACAAATGTCTTGAATGAAAAACCCTGCTAAAAAGATGAAATTCACCTGCAAGCTAAAGCCACCATATCAAGCTTTTGAAAAGCTATGAACACATCTGAAAAAAGTTTGAGAGCATTAAAACCTTGTTTCATCTCTTATTCATACCTTTCAGGCATATTCTTATGAGCATCAGCACTCATAAGAAGACATGACGTCCTGTTCTTTAAAGGCATATAGCCACTTAAATTGCATTGAATTCAAAGGGAGTGAAATGCCTCAGTCCTTTCTGGGACTCTGGGGCTGAGGTTTCATTATCTTGACTGGGAATTCAGTAATATCAGCAGGAGTACACTCAGCATCTGGGAGAACAAGGATCATAGTCTGTACAATCAGATACCACATTTCTTCCCTGAAAGCCACTGACAAAGCTGCTAGGACTCCTATTACAATGCTGAGATAAACCTGAAAGATGATGCTCTCATTAGGCCCTTCTCATAGACTCCCTCACACTGTATCTGTGCAAGCCTTCTCCAATAGCTTTCATCCTTCTACAGACATCTATGAATGGTTTCCTTCAGGAAGCTGGAAGCATTTTTAAAGATGTACATTTAGAAGACCAAGATACTGGTTGCTTGCAGAAAACCAAAACCAAAACAAAACAAAACACAAAACAAAAACAACAAAAAAACCCACAAACAAACAAAAACAGAAAATGCTTTTTTCCTATATTATACTGTACATTACTACCAAGAATACGTACAGTTCACACATAGGGCTATTCTTTTCTCTCAGTTACATGGTTGAAATTCAAAGAAATTTCACTTTGATCAGATTTACATGATAACATAGAATACAGACAAATTCTACAATGACAGAGAGAGAAACAAAACCAAACTTGAATATATGGCTGCATACAGTTAATTGCTTACCAAAACAAGTGCTAATTATCGAGGGAGAAGAAAGTCTTCTTAATTCTTACTCTAGAAAGTGAGTTTTAATGTCACAAGTTACCTCTGGCAAAAGTAACTTGGTAAAAATTTTGAAGTGTTTGCACTAAGTCTGTAACCAAAACCAAACAGAACAAAAAAAAACCAACCACCTCCAGGAAATCATGCATCATGACTTTCCCCCCCCCCCCCCAAAAAAAAAGGACACCATGAAAGCTGTACTATGTAGAACTAAAAATTTTGCAAAAAATTGTACATACTTTTTTCCAATTGGTCACAGTAACCAAGAGCCATCTTCTTAGCTGGTAACTGGTAAAATGCATTTAGCTTGCATGGAAGTACCCAAATCTCCAAAAGGCTTGCATACAGTCACATACGTAAGTATGGGACTAACCTGAAAGACTAATTGGTCAGTAATTAAAAGCTAATGTCAGTAGGATGTTATTATATTTTAGAGAATCTGGGCAAGCTAAGGATTTGGTCTCTTTTTTTGTTCCTTTTTTCCTGATTATTATAATCATTTTTATAAGATAGCTTATAAAAGCTTGTCATTTCCTTTCCATTTTTAACAGCTATTTCTTCTGAACAAAAGCCCACTCTTGGGAAAAGGTATCGTTTCTTCCCCATAGCAACGATGGGGTACTCCACACAAAGAAGCACCTAGCAGTTTAGTTCACATTTTTTTAATAACATGGCACAATTTACATTACACAAGTCTTCGCTGATGAGGAAACATGCTGAAGATTGAGAGCCGCTTCACTTTTCTTTTCACATAGGATCTAGAAAGGACTTTATTACATACAGGATAAACAGCAAAAAGGTTTGTATATAACAATCTCTTTACAATACTGAAAGCTACCACTACGGTTCCAGTGTACATATTCTTCAGGGTTGGGTTTTTTTTTTTTTCATTTTTCCTTTTGTTCTTAAAAAAAATCAGAAAAAAAAAGAACACTGCACAACATCTGGAGTTCACAAAATCTGAAGCTCACAACTAAACCTTCAGTTGACTACTAAAATAGATCTCTGATCATTAGAAACAACTGTAGTTAACTTTTTTCTTTCTTTCTTTTCTTTTTTTTTTTTCTTTTTTCTTTTTTTTTTTTTTTTTTTTGCCAAAACAGAATAACAACTTCAGATAGCACTTTAATACACTAGAAGACCAATGGAACTAATTTTATTTCATACATATATTTTACAGTCCAGTAGACAAGATATTGAATTCTCTCTGATAAAGTCATATTCTCTCCAAATATTTAGACAAGAAACTTAACGCATTATAAAAAAGTGTGTTATGAAAAGACAGATTTCAGAAGACTGATGCATATTGTTAAAAAGGACCGTGTTCTTCAGGTTGTATCTTCCATGATTAGGGAACAACAAGGTTGACCTGTTAACTATTCACAGACTTTATTACCAACTGAAATACAGTAAGTTGCATTATGAAATCTGCATCAGAGTTCATTAATTAAACTACTGATCCACAGTGAAAACATCATTTAGAAAAGTATTGGCTTTCTTGTATGATTTGTTTCAACATAGTTAAAAATCACTTAACAAAAAAAAAGAAAAAAAAAGTGTGTGGTGTGTACAGATTAAAATGACACACTGGCAATAAAAACAGACATGAATGGTTATAACCAGATGTTCTTCCAAAAATAAGTTTGACATGTTAAGTGACGAAGGTTCTGGAAAATATCCAGCATTTGATTATTATTCTGTTTAACCCAGATTAATGTGACTAAAAACCCATCAGTCATGACTACAGTATCAGTGATTATAGATTGCTAACCTGACGCTTTCTAAGGAATACATGAGCTACAGTAACATCAGCATCTTGATGCAGGGTTTCAGACAGAAAACTACACTTCTAATGGGCTGTTTCTTCATCAAAACAAGCAAGAGAAATAGGTTTCTAGTATAGATGAGCTTGTTCAGGGAAAATATGACTTTAAGTATGTTGTGTGTTGAAAAGGCTCCTTTGAGTTTTAAAGGCTTTTGTGAAAAGCCTTAAAATTCATTGCATAGTTGAAGGGGTTTAGCTGTCTATAACAATATATGTAACACAGCATAAGCAGACTGTGTTGATCAATATTAAGTTTGCAAATAGCACAGTTTAAGAAGTATTAATGTATTATGTTACTTAATTTTATCTATTTACATTTGTACAAAGTAAAGCTTTCGTCTTACCCTTTTTGCATATATGAACCATTAACCCATGAAGCACTCTTTTTACATAAATATCTACAATTGTTTTCACTTTTCTTCTGAAAGAGCGTTGTACGGTTGTCATTGGTGGTGGCTTGTTTCTAGTCAAATCATTCAGAGTAATGTCTTGTTCTTCAGTTCAAATTTGAAAATTTTAAACTAGAAATAAAATAGAGTAGAAGACACGAGGAACATATGGACTTGGCTAAAAGATCTGGAAAATTTCAACATATAATATACAAAAAAAACATTTCAAAATCTTTGCACTCAGGTCTATACATATTGTACAGTGGGTTACATCCCCAGTCTGTATCAATGACTAGTAAGAAGGTCTTTATATTATGTTCATTTACAACATTCTGTCCCTCTTTCTCTGGTTTTCACTTAGTCTCACTCTGCTTATCGAGCTTCAATGTCCTTGAGGGTGTGAGAAGGAGGCCTCTCTCTCATCTCTGTTGACAGAGGAGTAGTCCTTCTGGGAGACCCAGGCCGAGGTCCCAGAGTAGAAATAAGAGGTGGAGGGGCACTGAGAGCTGCTGTTGGGGGAGTTTTATTGAGGATGCCATTTTGGTGTCCCGTTGGGGGACTGACTCTGGGGTAGTGCATGCTAGGAAGTCCTGGTGTGATTAGGCTTGGGTGAGGCAGGTGCCCATCCAAGGTGGCAGGGTGAACTGAGTGCAGGCGTGCATGTTCATAGTCCTCTCTGAGCATGTGCAACCGCTCCCTGTCATCCAAGTGGTTGCCCCTCTCATGCTCACGTCGCGGGTCAACAGAAAGAGGGTGGTGGTGATGGTGGTGGTGATTGTAGTCGTGAGGTTCCCGATCCCTGAACGACCTGTCGGCTTCATATAATCTTGGCGTAGAAAGACGATGAAGGGGGTCATTTCTTAGCAAAAAGTCTCTGCCCAGGGGGTCTCTCCGATGAATATCTAGCTCTCTGTAAGGATCTCTTAAGGGATCTCTCATTGGATCCCAGTGGAAAGAAGGATAGGGGAAACGTTCTCCACCAGGAATCGGGCTAATTCCCATAAAAGGGGTCATCATGCGAGTCCTATCCAGGCCACTGATGCTGTTCATGTGATGTATACCAGTTACACCTACAGTCATGGGCATAGACACTAAAGGACTTGGATGGACATTAGATGTAGATATAGGTGGGGGCTGATCAGATGACCTGTGAGTCTGAGGTCCCTCAGGTTGAACATCATGGTCTTCCTTTCGCTCCTCCTTCACCTTGACTTCATTGCTTTTCTTCGGATTATCATATGCCGGCTCATTCTTCCTCTCAGTCTCACGGTTTGAAGTACTATTAGGCCTGGTGCTCTCCACAACAGGGGGCCTAGCATAGGGTGAAGGAACCCTGGACATTTGCTTCGATTCTTCCACCACTCGGCTTTCATGGCTCAGGCCTTCTTTCTCTGAAATATAGTTGTCCTTCACCTTGTGCTCTTCGACATTAATTTCCTTCCGAGATTCGGAGTGATCCCTCTCTCGCTCTTTGGGTTTCTCTTTTTCTCGAACCTCGGGATTCAGATGGCTCCTGATCTGCTCATTTGAGCTGCGATTATGTCCGAGGGAGTTTACTGGATGGATAGGTGCTGGCGAAGGATGGCTGGAGTGTCTTTTCTCAATGCTCTCCCTAGAAAGAAAGAGAAGCATAAAAATTAAAGCATGAGAAACTCTCATAAATAAAACAAATCCTTGAGGGTGTCTGCCTGTATACTTGTCACTTTGCAGAAAGCTAGTAACATGCACCATTTAATGCACTGTTCCTATTGCACACCCAAAACACCAGAAGAGCAACCCATCTCTAAACTAGGTCTGTTCTATTATCTTAATGCAGGAGAAGAAGATCCCCAAAGAAGCTGCTTTGTGAATGATCTGACTGAAATTTCAAACACTGAAGTCCACAGAAGGATCCCAGGGAATCTAGCTCTAATGTACATACTCCTAGGATGATGGACTTAGCTGTTTGTAAAGAGAGAGAAAAAATATAAACATACCAATTTCACGCAAAAAAGGTGAGGCAATTAAATCCAAATTACATGGGGAATAGGATTTTACCTGCTACTTCTATTAAGAATACATTTGGGCAAGTAGACGACATTTTGTTCAGCGGACTTCTTGAAAAACTTCCACGCTTATGTACTTTACTAGTTTCTTATCTACATTGTCTTCATCCTTCTTGATTTTCAATTTACTTCTCACAATTCAATTTCCTTCTTAAAACTGAAAACAAAAGCCTCTCAGTGCACCAGCACTGGTGGAGACCACCTCTGAACAGACAGGCACTTCTTTAAGTGTGAAGCCTCAGTGTGGGTGTTTTAATAGAGACTGCTAGCCGTCATGCACAGATTGTGTGTTGACTTCCTCAGGCAGGGATGAATCTATGCTGTATGCCCATCATTCAGGCTATCTCATAAAGTTAACACCTTTGTGGATTCTGTTGCTCTTCAGATTCCCAACCCTTTCCCATTTCTGGGATAGAGTGAGCAGAGCAGAGACTGTGACAATGTATCTCGCTGCCAATGCCAAGAAGTCTCAAAATATTGCAAATTCTTTCCATCTTTCATACTTGTGTTGCACAAAGGATTAGAGAATAACTGTCTGGCAGTGGACTGAAAAAAATGTATATATGAATGCATTCTGTACCAAGTATTTTCTGGAAGTAGTGTTGACTAACACTAAGTGGAATAGCAGTCCTATTTCAAATGAATTGAGTATGTAAGGTGAATCTAATTCTTCAGTTCCAATGCTTTTCACCTCGCATTAATTGCAGCTGAATTCAGCATTGCAGTTTTCTCTACAAAGACAGCCTCAGTGTTGGACACATGCTGTTTTCTAGACATGGAAATTCTGTTCCATGCGGGGTGGTGGACAACATGCCACTAAAGGCAAAATGAGGGGTAAGCAGCAGGGTCCTCTACAGTCTGCAAACAGCTCCAGTTTACATACTTCTCTGGGTGCTGCAGTCTCTGCTTAGCAATGTGTCATCCAAACATGCTTTGATGAGGACAGTAGGTTGAAACTCACTCTGGACAAGATGAGCAATACTGGATGGCTGAAGGGCAACTCGGAGAGTGACTATGAAGTGGACAACTTGCTCCTTCACCTACACAGTTTCTGCTACTTTCTTTTTTGCTAACGAGCTGAACTGTGTAAGTTTTCTACCTCTAAGCTGTAGGTACTTTTGGGTGGTGAAACTGCAGCAACTGCTGAAAAAGTATTTTGAAAAAGAAAATTCTCATTATTATAACCTCACCAGAAGCATCTTCTGCTGCATCTAGACTGAATTGTTGAAATTGTCATTTTATGGGCCTTGTCTCAGACAATCAGAGTCCAGAATGCAACTGTTATAAAACATTTGTAAGTTGGAGCAATTAATACCAAAACTGTCTCATCTGCACTGACTACCAATTAACTCCTGGATATCATGTTCTGTTTTGATTAACTCTGCCCTAAACAGTCTGAAAATTGTGTTCTGGCTCTAATTTCCCTCCTCTAGCTCTCCACGAAAAGCTAAGGCATTTCTTCTAACAGCTTCCAGATTTGGACACAGCGTGACCGAGATAATGTACTCCAGTGAATGCAATGCTTCAACATGAAGATCCTTTTCCTCTGCTGTGAAAACACTGGCTTGTGGACTCTGCAATACCTAGTTTGTTATTTATTTTGCTCATGGGACCAGTTCAGAGGGCACCCTTAATTGTTTTATTTCACTAGAGGAACTCATTGAGTCCTTTCACTGATAGTTAATCAATTTTCTGCGTAACTTATTTATTTTAAATTGTGCATAAAATTTAAAGAAAATAATGGGTATTTTCTGTAACTAAAGAAAAATATATGTGCAACCAAAATAACATCTTCCATTGCCAATTTAATTCTATTCAGCTACAGTGATGGCATTATCTCAAGAGGCTATTGATTACACAGTTCACTTAAGTGAACGGCAGTCCAGTGGTCAGGGAGGGAATCGTTTTTTATCCTCAGTTCTGTCAAGGGCTAATAGTACAGGAACAGCGCTAACCCTCAGTCTCTCTGAAATAAGAAACTTGAGATCATGTTTTCAAATGAGTTTATTACTAAATAAGGTATGTTTTGAGGCTGTATGCTACACTGAAAGATAATGCACAAGACATTATGCCAATTACTTTGCTTCATTTATGTTGATAAAGAGATCAATAGATTCTTGTTTTCTCTTTAATGCTCCAGGATTACATACACATCAATGTCTTTATTAGAGTGGAATTGCTCAGTGACATCTTCTAAATTAAATACCACTGAGAAAGAACAAATCCTGTTTTGCACAATAGCTGCTTCCACTGATTTTTTTTCTAATGTTGGACTGGAGTAATGTCCTTAAAAGAAAGAAACAAACGAATTTGCAAGCGGTGTTCCAGAAGAAAGCAGGGACTACAACAGGACATAGCAGCGTAACTCCCAGCCAGCTCTACACCTGGGAAATGTTCACAGACTGTAGTTTCACATTATCTAAACTCTCTTGAAAGATCTACCATATCTCACGCTAGCTGGGAGGGGGCTGCAATGCAATGGCTGTACAGCTTATCCAGTAAAAGCAATCAGTGAATCACTGTAACCCACCCTAACACCATTTCTAAATGGGGGTAAGTCAAGCTAAGAGGTGCCTTTGAGGTACATTTAATTGTCACTTATTACAGAAGAAATCTAGATGGACCCATTTGTCTAGATGGAGTGTTTGGGGGCAGATAAAGCTCAGACCATTGATGATAGGACAATTTTGAGATGAAATCATACCAGAACTCTGGGTATGATTCCCAGTTCCTCCTGCTTTGTCAAATTAGCCAAAAATAGGTAACAGAGATTGGGACCTCAACTAGAAGGCAAGCCTATATCCTCACCCTGCTGGGTGCCACTGAAGATAAAAGGATAGGTATGAGAGGCTCACAAACTACTCCAGACATTATCTACATAGGGAGAAGGTCTCCAGGAAGGAATTCTCAGCATCTTCTCATACAGGCAACAGTGTGAGCATGCTGCAAAGTAGAACTTTTCAAAACCACATGGATGGATGCATAGCAATACTATATCAGCAAAATCGTTATTGTACTAAACTGGTAGCCATAATTGTGCAGAAATATGAAGTATGAATGATGCTTACTTTTAAGCTCTCAAATTATTGAAAATAAATATGTTCTGAGCTATGGTATGGAGTTCAGGCAATGCCAAAGCAGCTTACAAGGAATGTGTTTCTGAAAGGGATTTTCTTCAGCAGGAACACTTCATAACAAAACAACAGGACAGTAACTGAAATAACCACATAGTTCTAAAGACTACCCATATCATCAGTAACTAAAATGTTTTGCCATTCAAGCCAGTAAAGTTACTCACATGCTTAAGCATTTCTCAAGACAGAATCCCCAATTTCTAATGGCAATTTATTTTGAAGCATTAACACCACACATGAAAATAATGAAGCTATGCTACCAAACATAAAATATTCCAAATGGAAAATGTAGGTGAAAAGATCTGTAGTTTGACTTGCTCTTCACATTTTACAATAACACAGAAAAGCTCTTAAATGTATTTTTAGAATATCTAATGTGTTAGCATAACTTCTTTTAGAAAAGGCTACTAATGCGTATATTTGGGTTAGTGACAGAGAAGTCAGAAAAGCACATCTCCTAAATATTCTTTTATGTTAAAAAATTAGAAACATAGCCATTATGTAGTAAAGTAATGTGCAAACTTAACAGGAAAGCCATTAAGCCACAACTGAAAAAGCTGAAATCAGCCTCTCTACATTTTTCAAGGAAGGCATGACACTTGCTGAATGGCAAATTCTTATAATTTGGTACTTAAATGTTAAGAGGAATTGTTACTGAGTTAACTGTATAATGGGAACAGTCCTGTCAAAAAAAAATATGACCGGGTTTTACTTTTCATTAACCCTTCCCAGCCTGGACATGTTCTAACATGCAAGTTCATCTAAAACACTGAACAAAAAAATGTGCTTGAAGGTATGCAACAGCAGTGCATGTATGTGTGTTTTCTTCAGGGGAATTAAGGTTGATTTAATGAACTGCATGCACTGAAAGTTACTGTGGTATTGGAAATGACATACCATGATATTTTACAGAGTTTTAGTTTTAGAACTTTTATCAGTGGTTTCTCTCGTCAGGCCATTTTAGGGGAGGGAGGCAGGGTTATTTGTTTTGCAGATTGGGTCAGATTTACAAAGTTATTTAAGTATTCACTAGTGCAGATATGTGTCTGATAGACTTTATAATCCTTTTTTCATCCTGTCAGGCACCTATCTACACATCAAGTCTCCAGAAGACCTATGAGAAAGTCATCCACAAGGCTGTGTGGTCTGATTCTATTCTCACTTGACACTGCCTGAACTCTGTTCCAGCCAAGCTCCTTCTGAGGAACTGTGGTGCAAGTGAGAAGAGAAACAGATGCAGCAGGAGGCACCTGCTGTGCAAGTACTGCCAGCCTCACATTGTAGGCGCCGATGGTGTCCGCTCTCCAGGTGTCCCTCTACTGAAGCTCTGGTTTAACAATGTGCCAGGCTGGGAAGGGTTAAAAGCAGAACGGAGCCCCAAGCTTTGAACTAGACAATTCTTGGAAGTGTTCTTTCGTACCTTTCTTTGTCATCTTTACTAACAGATGAGTCTCGTTTATCTACATCTCTATCTCTGTCATGAGCTGCAGCAGATGAACTGCGCTCCAGCTCTCCTGGCTTCAGCCAGGGCGGAGGGGTCGGGAACGAAGGAGGAGTTCGGTGCAGTCGGTTCCAGGGCTCGTGAGGGTTGCTAAAGCTCTGCATACTGGGGCCATCCTTGTGGCCGAACATTGAGTTGGGTGCTGAAATGGTGAAGTGGAAAACAAAAAGGTTTAAGAAAAAGGTATGCTCTAGTGAAGGTACTTACCAAAAAAACTTTTACAGCACTCAGAGTTAAAATGAATACATATTATTGGGAGCTGGAAAAGGAAAGGAAATTAACAGAGATTCATTAGAGGGTCTCATTCCTAAAAATGGGCAGGCATCTGACAGCTGTTTTAATTGGAAGGGAAATGCTGTGGATAAAATTGACAAGGGATGAAATAGAAAGATAAAAGTGACAATGATCCTTAGTCCAAATATTTTAGAGACACCAGAAAATGACCATTATAATGACTATAAACAATGGGACTTGTTGCATTTAATCCTGAACCAAAGTAAAATAATATGTGACCGAAATCATGCCAGATTTGAAGTATGGAGAAAGGTAGTGACTTTTGAAAGGATGATCTTTTGAGACTGGCCAAATCTAGAGAAATGTTGATGACCCTGGACAAATAAATGCAGGTTAGTGATCTTTTCCAGGCACATGTCCTGGATTACTGGTGAGAAAGGAAAAGAAAATGTTCTCATCCACAGCTAGGGATTACAAATAAGCAGTGCACATTAACTGTTTTTGACCATGCAACAAAACCATGAGGAATCTCACAAAGTCCTTAGACTCATAAGTTCTGTATTCATTTATTTTTTGACTAAACAATGCCAATGGTGACATTTGGCATTATGTTGAACCCAAACTATGAGGCAACTGATAGAAAATAATTTACTGATGACTAAAACAATGCTGTTATTTAAAAGAAAAAGGGTGCTTTTCATATTCCCATCCCTTACGGATGTGATCTAAGCAACCGATAAAACGACAACGAATAGTCACCATCACTCAATATCCTGAATCACACAGCAAACAAGAATTCATAAACAAAGAGGTTACTCACTAACTGTCGGGTTCCCGAGTCCCCCGAAGGCATTACTACCCACTGCAGTGAGACCACTGAAGGAAGCTGGTCGATTGAAAGGCTCTGCAAACCAATGAAAACAACTGACACTCACTGGCATGTTGGTAATTGTGAGAAAGCATTAGTGTGTTATCCAGATGAACAACATCCTCCCACAACACACCGGTGATTGTGAAGGGGTGAGAAATACAAAAACTTATTTTTTTTTCCCCAATAATGAAAACCAAGATGTTTTCTTTGAAGAAAACCAAGATGTTACAATATATGCAGTATTGAGGCCTGTAATTCAGCAAAAGTAACTACTTCACTTAAAATCTGCAAACATCTCAATTTTTATTTCCTTTTATTCCCTTCCAGTTCAGTTTCAGGATCTTTCTCAGGAAACGTCCCTGGCTAGCAAGACTATTATTAAGTCTGGCAATTGTGCTTGCAAAACACCTTCAGGCCATGCCTCAGTCATGTCCCCTAAACCATAGCCAGGATAAAAATAAAATGTCCTGTTATACTGATATGTCATGCTGACCTGAACATTTTTCAATGCTCTTCATATTTATTGCCAATACTATATGAAAAACTAGAATGTATTATGAGAAATATTGCAATCTGTTGTGTTTTTTTTTTTTTTCATACTTAATGTATACAGAGTATAGGTATGTTGTATGAAGCAAATTCTCTTCTCAAAGTCTAATGACTTTGATGAAACTACATCTGATAAATACCAACACTGAGAAGCAGAAGGCCATGCCTAACATTTTCTACAGACATCATGAGTCTGCTGTATCTGTTTAGTGACCCTGCCAAATCTTTCCTTTTGCAAAATGGAATATCAAATTAGAGTCTTGATTTCTGATGTCCCCATAGGCAGCAGATTGCCTTATTACATCAGTAAGTTAGAAAGGAACTAACAACATTTGATGACTTACGTGGTTCCTTTTCTTAAATGTGTATTTGCTATTTTTCACTGACATACACATTTGAGCCCAGATCATAAGATCTTAAGGATCTCCTTCCCAGTCACTTAAATGGAAAAGCAGGTATCTCAGTAGGAGTCAGGAACAGAAACACCTTTCTGAGCCTGAGCCTTAATTTTCAAGTATTTTTTGACTGCTTATAGACACGATTACACTGAACCTAACCAGCCCCATTCCTCCTGCCATACAGGCACTTCGTTTTCTGAAGTATTTCAAAACATGCTATCAGTGATACTGTTACATGTATTTAGAACTGCTACCTGAGTTACAGAAGATTAATGGATAAAATGTGCAATTTGTAAAGGTTAAGTAGGCAGGACACTCAGAGAGTCTCCACATGGGCAACCTTTAATGGACTAAAACAAAAGATGTGAAGTAAGAACAATGTAGCATTACTTTACAGTGGCAGACATGCAAAAGCAGAGCACAAAAGCTGAGGCAGCTTGCTATGTATTCAGAGCCATGACTCCAAGCTTGTGTCAAAGGGTTCATCATGTTGATCCAGTCGTAAATGGATCTATACAGGTAACACTTAGGTTGAGGAGCTGAAGAACATGCGTTATATTTATTTCTTTTGGTGCTCCTGGCATGCTTAACTGTATTATCTCTGTGGACCAGTGAGGCTCAGGAGGATCTTTTGGCCTTATTCTGAATCTGGCTGGTAAAAGATGGTGGCTGTTCAGACTATACTCCACGCCTTTTGGGGAATGACAGGACAACTGAAGTAGCTGTCAGTTCAGTGGTATTCACACTGTAACAGGCCACAGCAGATTGCCAAAGGTAGCAGGGCAGAAAATGCCTGCATGTTACTTCTGAGTTGTATTCACAGTCCAGTATTCACAGAGAGAATTGGAAATGACTTCTGGCAGTTACTGCACTTACCTAAGTGAGCAGCTGGGTTGAGAAAGTTGCTGTGGTGAGGTGGAGGGCCAAAAGGGGTGCCGGCTGGGTGAGCCCCACCTGCCAAAACAAAGCAATGGGGTCAACTCCTAGCAAAAGCTCAGAAGGGCACTCCCTGTCCTCTACACTTGACTATAATTTCTTAAACAACAGCTCATGTGAGCAGAGATTACTCAGGTCAGGATCCCATGCAAACAGCAGCTGCTCTTCTAAACAGAAGTTACCAGTTAAAGGGGATTGGAGGGAAAAATGTATCAGTATGGAGAAAGAGTACATGTAAAATACAGCATATTTCCAACCTGTCATCTCCATGATGCATCAGATATCACTGTGAGCAATGTTCCTCCATTTGCGACCTGTATAACATTTCAGCATGTTTGTGGTTTTTTTGTTTGTTTGTTTGTTTTTTAAAGCATATGGACAAATTTTAAAATATTTGTCAAATAGACTAATAGCCCCTGGCATGTCTTGCAGAGAGTTCATAAGCCAAAGCATATGGGAAATTTCCTTTCAGCATGGCAAGGATTAGCATGTTAATGAGCATGCCACAAGAAAGATTTTGATTCTCAGTACTCACTGGCTGTGGAAAAGAGAGTCGAGGGCCGAGCCAGGTCATGGGGGTGGTGGATGGCACCAAAAAGGCTGGGGCCTGGTGGCCTGCTCAGAAATTCAGGTTTCAGGCCAAAGTCCAGCTTGTGTGGATCTGACTGCATCTGTTTCTGAAATGTAAAAACAGGATTTAGAAGAGACTGTCCTAAAAGATAACAATAAAAGGCACTTTCAAAATGCTGTGGGTATAGCAATTCATTCATAACAACTGGTATTTAACAAGAATATTAGTTTTTGTGGCCCTGGACGTGCAAAGCTAATCTCCTGGAAAGGAGATCTAAGGCAGACAAAAAACCTCAGGTATTTCCCCCAAGGTTCAACAGTGCCTTCACAAACACTCACATCCATCCCTCTGGAGCAAAGCATTTCACTGCAGATTTGACTTAAAGAACAAACACAAAAATCTCAGGACAGCCTTTAAACACATGCTTGGCTGTAAGAACAGGTCTGTCTTTAATAATAAAAGCAAGGCTGAAGAGAGGTGGTAGCTTGGATCTAATGCTGGGTGGGTAGGCATGTTAAAAACAGGGTGAAAGCTCCAAGTATAAGAGGCAGAGCTGCCAGCTGACCCTCTTCTGCCTGCAGGAATCACTGGCTCAACAGTTAAGGCAGCGACAAGTCAATGGACACCAGAACCATTACATTTCAATGCAAAGCTGCAATTGGGAAACACTTGATGCTGTGCATCTTTCAGTGCCTCTCAGACTACAACTGAGCAAGATGGGTACTAAAATAAGTCAAGTTACAGACAGAGTATTAGTGTCTGAAGAACTTAAGTCCCATTTAGATAGCTTGCACTCCAAATTCGAAGCACTGTATGTCACTGTATTTATTTATATGGTATTACAATAAGCAGACTTTCCCTTTTAAGGTATATTTGCTTAGGTATCTGTATTGTAAATGATAAGTGGATGAAAGATGGGCTCTTCTTTGTGCCATAGGCTCATTTTAGTGGTCCCTACTTCAATAGTTTTATAGAATGCAGAGGAAAACCAAATTCCCAATTACCTGTGCTGCCAGAACTCCCTAAACACAGATTGCTGATTAATTGTGCAGGTCAGCTGAAAGGATTTACAAATGTGTAACACTGAACCAGTAGATCTTAACAGTAATTCTGGAGCATGTTCCGCTTAATAAATCAATATTTAATACTGTGCCAGCTCAGAGTACAGACTGTTACAATGATATAAATATGCATATTAAAAAGTTATGACCAAGTTAATGTGCATGCCTAGTAGCTGTTTTTCAAGTGCTAATAACATGTCTATGTAGCTATGAGCACAAAAAAAAAAAGGAAGAAAAAAAGAGGCTTTATCAATGTTTTGAGATAATGGCCTGCAAAAATATTGAAGTGCAAAAGATGGCCAAGTTAAGGTCATGTCTTTTAAGGAAGCAACACTGTAGTACTTCAATAATTAAGAAAGTTCAGAAGATACAAATGCCTCAGCTGAAGGCTGTGTGCCAGATTTTTCAGGCTGTGAGCTCTTTTTATTCTTCTTCTTAACAACCAAGTTATAAACCTCTGACAAGCATTACTCAGAATAGCAAAAGCTGGCTGAAACCTTAATTGCAGCCATATGAACAGTACTGTTCTGATAATGAAAAAATCCCCTGTCTGAAGAGGAACGGAAATATCATGGCTGTGCTAAAGGACTTTTAAATGTGAAGATTTACCTTAAAATAGTACCAAAGAAAATTGATCAGAATCATTTCACACCCAGCTGCTGTTTGAGAGAGCACCCCTCTTGCTGATAATCCTTATGAACTAATTTCAAGTCCAGCAAATGCTTAACACCTTAACTCAGGGCCCACTAAATGCAATGCAAATGCCTGCAATAATTTCATGTCATGTTAGACCAGGCCATAAGTCCTTGCCTAAAAGAGAGCCAATTATGAAGCATAAATTCTCTCTGGAATCCAGGCCAGAACAGTAACAGGCTGGTCAGCCTGAGCCACAGTGCACAACTGCTTTGTGCTCAGAGCTGGTATCCAGCCCTGGCTGTGTCTGAGGAATTCCCTGGGCGTGCAGACAGGTTACCCAGATCTGAACAGTGTCTTGGTGCAGAGGTACAGGCAGGCAAACAGCATCAACAGCTGCATGCATTTTTTCCTGGGGTCACAAAGGTTGTGTTTTAAAGCTTCCTGTCTTGCCTGCTTCTCCAGTGCCTGGTGCTGCCCTCTGCAAGCAATTACTAGCTGGCTGGGTAGTTAGCAATTCTTCCATACTTTGCAGGCAGTCCGGTGGCACTGCATGCAAACTTGAAGTTTCTGAGTAAATGTATTTTATTCCCCGCTCTACAGACAGGCAGCTGCTTCAGCTTGTGCAGAAGAAAAGACACCTTCACAACCTCTGGATAGGAGAAACCATCTTGTGTGAACCCTCAGACAGAGATTTCATGCTTCCTGGTGGCATGCAGAGGGGAGGACTTTGCTCCCGTGTGGGAGGCTGATGGCTCACATGGACATAAACCACCTCGCCTTAACTACTGCAGACCTTACCTCATTTTTTGACTCAACTGAGACAGTGAAATACATTTCCCAATTATTTTAGAAATTATCATAATCCACAGCCTCAAAAAGTCAAGTAACTTCCTTTCCTGAACTTCTGGACATTATTACTATTTTTAAACATCCAAGCTAGAAAAGTAATAGGTAAAAGAAATGGCTGTATGAAAATGGCATTTACCGTGCGTTATAAATACACCAGTATGACCTCTCTCTGAATATCAAATCAAGGAAGATTCAAAGGACACAGATAACATGGGAATAATAATTTCATTTTGAGAAAATACCTTTTCAATAAAATAAAAAAGGGACATATAACTCTCTAGGTCTATAATCTTGTCTTTTTTGATAATGGGAAGATGAATGAAGATCACTAGCAGGGGAAACATAAGGAAGCAGAGGAAAGATACGTCTACTACAGCAAATTAACCTGTCAACCTTGTTTAAAAGGGTTATTTTTAAACTCTATTAGCTGCAGGTTTTAGTAGCTGTTCAACATCTTCATACTCTTATAGCACTATCTTACACATTTCAGTTGCATACACAGACTGCAAAGTGGTATGGACTTCTAGTTAATTTCACTTTCTAACACAAGCCATTTACACCTGAAGTAAAAAGCCAAACAGTCAAGAATGCAAACCTTTCCTCCCTTTTATACAATGAAAAACTTTAGGAGCAACACAGATTTTTTTTTACATGCAAATGCTGTAACAGGAAAGGAACCTTCTTCACTAAGCCCATATGTAATGAAAATAGAGTTAAGGAAAGAACAGAAATACCCTAATTATGAAATGAATAAACTATTTATTTTAATATGACCTCTCTTTTAGGACTAAATTGGCCATAGCCCTTACAATCAAGTCTCAAAGCATGTACAACAAAGAAATTATTTCCACCCTTGTACCTTCAGTGCCATGAGACAGTGTCTCTGGACAACATCATCTGAGCAGCTGTGGCTGCCTGATCAGTCCAGACATGTCCTGGAGCCAGCCTCCAGCTGTAACATGGGTTGTGAAAAAAGACTGATGGGAGCCTGTGCAGCCATGCTGGATATAACATAGCAGGGACAGAAATCTTCCTGTGCCCCATTATGTCTGTGAACATTAATAAGAGGAATAGGACACATGTGCCTAGCTTCTCCAGACTTAGAATAATTTAATCTCAATATGTTCGTGTCCTCAGCCATAAATAAAAGAAATGCTGTAGCTCACAGGCACACCCATTTAGCTCTCTCTAGCTATAAACTGTTTGCTATTGCTTGAGATCTGGTGTCCTTGCTCTATAGCATCTCAGACATTCCTTTGAGACTCCGTGTTTAGGTTTTAAATTCAAATATGCCATCCCTGTGAAATGGAAGGTTACGCTATAATGCTACTTATGGTAGTTTAACAAGCCATTAGCCATGGCACAGAACTACTAACAGCAAGAGACAAACTTTCTCTCACAGGTTTGCGCAGTGCAATTTATCTGGAATGCAGGTGTGCCCAAAAGACTGACCTTGACTTTCTGTTGATGATGGTATATCTGCCAGGCAATGTGAACATGCATAGCGCACCACTTTCCAGGTTTCTGGAAAAAGAAAAAAAAAAAAACAAAAGGAATACAATGTGAATTAGTAATTTTCAAATACCTGTGATGCTTTATCCTAGGAACGTTGCTGGTCACCCTCCTCTCCAGATAAACCCATGCTTGTTTTTATACACTCTTGCAATCTTCTGATGCCACTGGCTGAGAATGCAGCTCTCATTGCTGAAACTGATGAAACTACCTGCCTGTTAGCAGCTACTCCGCATGGCTGGATTGCTTCAAAACTGTACATTGAGTTCAATTCCAAAAGCGCTGCTATTCTAAGACTAGCCTTTCCACTAAAAACAAAACCAAACAAAAATAAAACCACATAAAAATACCAGTCTGGTTCTCAAAATGAATTTGACTCCCTCATATAACTCCTGGTCTATACATCCAAAATCTTGGCTCACCAATATACTCAAAAATTTGGAGGTCAGTCAATTCAATCTGGCTGGGAAGGCAAAATGGCTTAAGGTGGCTCTTGCCATGCCTCTGTCACCATGCTTTTAAATCATGGCACCGAGAGAGAGACAAGAGAGCGTTATTTCGCTTTTTTATTGATTTTGTAGTCCATTTTCAGAATATCTGGAAATGATGTCTGAAAAATACTCATTCAGGATACACTTTCTACAATCTTGTTATTTAGGGGTCTACAGTTAACTACATGAATAATAATTTCTGCATAGATTTAAAAACAATGACGTGAATGAAAGACGCTTCCTAAGCTACTGGTAACTTACACATACAAACTACGGCATAGGGTCTTGCCTTCTTTTTCTAGATGTTGATCAACCAACAATTAAAAATGGAAGAAAAAAATGAATCCCCTCTCTCCCACACACAAGCCTAAATTCAAGCCTTTTGCTTATTCATAGCTGCCAATTGTGCTATTGATTTAATGGTCTGTACAATCAAAATCTAGACCTCTTGAACATGTTGAAAAATCATCAAAAGAACCCTTTTGGATCACTTTAAGACTGGATCTTTTGATCCTTATTTCTAAAATATTTTGCTTTTGAACTGGATTGTCTGTCTATGCTAGACAGTAAGATACTTGGGTAGGAAGTTCCATACTGAGTAAAACTGAAAACACACAGTAAATAATAAAAGCAAAATGCTTCTGTCTGCAGTACAGTGAAATGGAATCACTGCCAGGGCAGTTTGTAGATTGGCACTTGAAGCCTTGTGGCCAGGGCAATAGGAGGATTATCAATATTTAATGAATATTTAGTATTCATGTTATAGGGCTGTGTGAGGCAACTTCCACCTTCAAAACTGGACATCTTCCTCGAGTGACCACAAGAAGCACGCAAAGGACTGACCACACTGCTCAACAAACATGGTGCAAAATACCCAAGATGAAACATAGTGTTAATTTATAATTAGTCTGCTGCGGTAACCTGTTGGGGACTAAAACGAGCTCGACAAACTGTATCACAAGAAGGTTTCTTACCCTCAACATGGGCCTGAACGGATCTGTCAACTGTGAAGAAGAAATGACAGCTTGGTTACATGCCTGTCACTCAAACAATTGCTCTAATTAACAAATTTGTATTGCTTCATTAAGAGACAAAATTAAAATGTTATAATTTTACTTTCAAATGAAGCCCTTTCAGATAATAATTAGTCCTCAGCCTCCGTTTCGAGCCGGTCTCCCTCCCCCCATGGCTGTTGTACCTAAGTGTTGACAAGCAACTAAACAAGCCTCACACAGAGCGCTCTGTCCTCTGGCATCAGCATTAATTTGTTGATTTAATGCTACAAAAATGGCTAGTTAACTACTCCGAAGAAAAACAGCTATGTCCTTTGGGCAAACTTCTGTTCTAATCTTTCAAAGCTTGCTCGGCTCACGAGAAGATTGGAAGCAGATAGGGTTGCTTTATCATGGGGCTGGTCCCATGAACGGGCTGCAGTGCCCCTGCAAACCATTGCTGGTGTCTGTTCAGCAGCTGTGGCACTGGGTACTTGCACATTTAGATACCCACTACTGACTAATTGCTTGCCTGATGTTTTCTGTCACAAATTGGCTTTAAGTATTTTTCGCATCAGAGCAGATGTACTTTGTACAGCAGTTGTATGAAAAGGAATTTTCTCATTTCTGTTTCTTGTATGGCCTGTTTTTTTTCGGGGGGTAGGTAATTTTTTGTTCTCTTCTTTTGTTCACAATTCACCAATTAATAACAGAAAATAAATTCAATTTCTTGGGTATTTATGATTTTTTTTTGGTGTACTTTCTTTTCTCAAATGCAATGCTAAAAAGAAAAGCAAAGGAGATTTACAGGTGTGAGAGGTTTTTGCAGACTCGGTGATGGCACACGACATCATCTTGAAACAATCAAAAATACACTACAAGCTGAAAGGCAGCATAAGTTAAATTACTTAATGATGGGAGGCTCTAGTTATCTTTTTGATTAGATGGAATGAACAGACATGAAAACACCTGGTTCCTTTTATATAAAGCTTAACTACAGCACCAATTCAGAGCAAACTGAACTACTGGAACTTGGCATTACTTAAAGACAGCTCTGCAGTATTTAGAAGTTGAACCATACCACAACATGGATTTTTAAGGAGCATTCCCTATTGCTTTTTTTCAGAGAGTTCTACTAAAAATATCACTGCACAACGTTTTTCACTGCAAATAATGCATATTAATTCAAATCTGCAAACAACCTGTGGGCATTCACAAACCCTGTGGCATTCACAAAGAACAGCAAAAGTCTAAAAGATGAAGTGCTGACACAATAAATGCTGTTCTCATATGCTACAACTCAAAAATCCTGAGGCACCAAGTGATCAATAAAGTGCATTTGTATTTCGCTAGTGCAATCAATAATACAGTCACCAAGGGAATAACTGTCATTACCCACATTAAAAACAATTACAGAGTACAAACGTAGTCTTGAAGAGGTTTGTACATTTATACATTGAATTGGGCTTTATGCCTTCACCCTGGGCTTGTGGGGATGCCAGCTGACAGCAAGGAAAGATCTCTTCCATTGCATAGTGTCTGTTTTTGCTAGTGATGAGCAAAAGGATTAGGATTTAAATTGTTCTCATACATCTTCTCTAGCCCTCATTTACTTATATACTTCAGAGTAAGCTTTAGTTTTAGATGCTAATTTGGACATATTGAGGATGTATTCAGGCTTTTCAGAAGGAATAGTTTTACTTTAGAAAAACAGAATAATACTTCCTACAGACCCGTGGATCTTTCTGTAGAAGGGTATGTGGGACAGTTCCAGGTCTGGCTGCAACATCAATGGGATTGGAAGTCTAGAAATGTCATAAAGAAAGAGAGTGGTTATGAGTAAAAAAAACGTATAGACCCTACAAAACCTGAAAAATACTATTTCTTCATCATTAATATTGCCTAAGCCATGAAGATATTTTTTTTATAAGATAAAAGATTAACTACTATAATCCATTTATATACACATTATCATCTCAGACTTCAAACTTTCATTGTCCACTAACTTCCCATTACTTCAAGTGATCCGAAACATGTGAGAAAACAGGGACTGTTTCACTGGAAAATCTTTCCACTGTTGAAAAGCTGATTAGTATGATACAGCATTTAAAGCAACATTTGGAGCACCAAGCTTGGGCTCCGCTGCTTATCAATAATGTACTGGAGCTGGCTAAAGCTGCTACCCCTCTATGTCAGGCACAAAGCATCGGTAATCTCTTTAGTCACTGTACAAGGATCTGAACTCCATCCACAATGAACTGTTACCATGTGGGTATCAGGAAAAGCCAACATTCAGTTGAAGAAAATTAAAGCTTTTCCCATCATTTGAATGTAAATATTCAGCTAATATAACAAAATGCATCTTTCAGAGAAAAAAATGCTACGTTTAGACAGCATCTTTCCTATGTTAAAATGAAGAAAAAAGAAATCAGCTGCAGTATAACTAACAATTAAGCAACAGAGTTGTTAACAGACTGATTACCATACATATGAAGAATCCCGCTAATGAACTGCAATTTACATATTCAGTCATTAAAGTGGATGGGCCAATTTAAGAAAGGTGTCTTCTCTGCAGAAATTTCAGTCCTGATTTCAGTCTGTAGTGGCAAAGACTACAGGCTACAGAAACTGATTTCCTCATGCTCATAAATCAAGAGTGACTTCACGAAAACAAAAGAAAAAAAAAGAAACTAACAATTTAACTGCCATAGCTATCACAAAAGAGAGGAGAACTAAATCAGTGTATTGCATGGTGGTAGAGCTGTGAGGTGACTGTGGAAATGAGTAAACAATCATGATCACGGTTTCTTAAAATCTTGATTATTAGATGATCTTACATTAACAGGTACTACCTGAGAACTAATCATATTGCTTCTAAAGTTAGCCATAACATCACATATAACAATTTTTTAACGTATTTAGATACATCTGAACCCAATGAGCAATAACCTTTGTTTTGTTAACTTGGGAAAAGCCTCTTGTGCTTTCTGCAATTAGGCTGTAACTCAGATTCCAGCTGCTCCGGAATCTAAAGTAAGTTCTGAACTCTCATCTAACCTGGGTCACCACCAGTGAATTTGAGCAGTAACAGAGAATTCCTGTTTTTACCTTGGGTTGAAATGCTCCTTGTAGTGAGCCAAACGGGCCAGTTGGAGGAATCATGGGAGGAATACCTGATACAGCTGGAGGATAGGAGTGAAACAGCTGTAACAAAAAGACAGAAGAACATGAATGCAAGCGCCCTTCAAAATGAAGACAGACAGTTGAACAAGACAGCAAAAGCATTCCTGCAGAGTATTAGGGAAATGATACATGGAGAAACAGAGAAGCATTGAAGAAGTGATCTTGTTGCAACGATGTTAGTTAAAGCAGTCAATGAAATGTTCACAGATGTCATGAAGTTTACTTTAGAGCTTAAAAGCAGTTCCCAAATTATACAGCCAGCAACCTGTCCCCTGGATTAGGCCATCACAGCGTAAGAGACTTGTTTTGCAATTACTAATTTTAAAATTGCACAGCCATTTTAAATAGTTTAAGTTTGTAAATGATATCAAGAGAAAAGGCAGACTACTGAGCTAAATAGGACTGAGAAAACTACTGTTTGAGTGGGAAAAAAATGTACATGTTCTAGGACATTCTGTCATTAAAACTCCATTAGTGTGTTAGGATTTTAATGATATCTGTAGGAAATGAGGAAAATACGCACAATTCTTACTTCATTACCCTGTCTGAGAGGATATCCTGCCACATCTAATAGCAGCAGAGAGATTAACTGATTTGTCAAAAATGATTACTTAAAAAAAAATGTTGAGGCAGAACCCCCAAAATTTTAGGATACTGTTTTTGTGACGACAGACTACTAAACATAAAAATGTGTAAATTTCCACTGACCTCAATGATCCCAACGTACCTATTCTAAGACAACTTAGCAAAAACAAAACAAAAAAGCCTTTTCTATACTAATGCAGACAAACACATGGGAAACAAGTAAGTAAATGATAATGTCCAAATCTCATATTGTCTCTGTGGTCTGGCTGTGAATCTTTTACTCATGCTGTAACACGGTTAACTCGCTCAGAAAATGCAGGGATCACACAAAATTACTTTTTGGTAGGAGTCGGGGTTCAAAGCATTTCATTACAAGGTGTTCTCACTGGGAAACCTCGGGATCTAATAGGGGATGGCTGCTAACTCTGCTGGTGTTGCCAGTCAAAAGCCTGAAGGGGTTATCTGGCTGGTAAAGGTTCACATCTGAACATAGCTGGTCCAAAATGAACCTGCTGTATGCTACTTTTAAGATCAAAATCAATGAGTTAATGGCCAACTGAGCAGAAGCAGGACTGGGCAAAGACTGGACATTTGGAGTGGGCAAACACTGAGAAAATCACAGCCCAGAGTAAATCAGTATCACAAAGTTTTGATGAGTTTGTTTATATCAAGCATCTGTATGTGCTTTTCTTAATCCTTTCTCGTAGAATCAAAGAATTCTCCTTCCATTAGTTTACCTTGTGAGATCATTTATTCATATTACAGCTACTGAGAAAATACTTCAGTATCTTAGAGGTGTCAAAAGATTTTTTCGGTTTAAAAGTATGAAGTCTCCTTACAGAACACATTTCTATTGTTGTTTTTAATTCTATTTAATTTGAACTTGCTCCTTTCAATGACGCAGAAAAAATTTTTAGATTAGTTGATGCTGAACTGCAGGCATTTGAGAAATCATTAAGAGACACGTGTCCTCATTTACAATAACTTTTTAATGACTAAAATGTGTTTTAAATCCTCCAGCATCTTCTGCGTTTAATTCTTTGTGTAATGGACCAATTCCAAAAGATGGAGAGAGACGTAATACTTAATATTCTATTACCTATGACTAATAATAAGGAATACTTTCCTTAGTTTTGTAACAACTGCTAAGTTAATTAAATGTGACCTTTCCTCAAGGTCAGAATTATTAATAAAATATAAATATTATATCTCCCTGATCTCTTTGTAGTATTTTAATTCCTCCAGCTTTCAATGTATCTTCAATAGTTGGTGTTTCCTTCTTGCCCAGCATTCCCTCTCTTTTGAGCAGCACTTTCCCCTTACAGCTTTGTTCAGGGGACAATGCAGTAACACAGCTTTCCTGGAGCCAGGTGCAACAAAAGGCAACACTAGACTCAGCATCAACTGTTAAAACTGAGGCTCACTGTGCTACAGTAAGTTCACCAAAAAAGAAAAAGATGGGAAAATAAAAGATGCCGAGAAGGAAAACTATCTTAAAACTCTCCATCAGCTTACATGTGAGCTGCCTTCCCTATTTTAAAGTAAATTGATTTTAACTCTGAAATAAACTTTCTCATTCTCCTGCAGAGTTCACTTACAAGCTTTGACAACATCGCCAGCTTTTTTTAAAGATGCATCTGAACACCTAGTGAGGATTTATTGTAGACACTCATCACTAAAACAGTATGTATTGATGCACTAGAGTTTCAGAGTGTTTCTAGAAGACAAAAAGCCCCATCAGGTATGTGCCTATAACCAGCAAGAGCATGCTTTTCTGTACTGCAGCTGGTCAGGAAACTGATGCAAGCAGTTCTTCTTTTACCTTCATAATCTATATTCATACTAGAAGAGATTATTGAAATGTCCTGGCTACTATGACTTTGCTGTAATTTTAGCAAGACTGTTAATCCAATATAATTTATTGACATCATGTTGATCTTTGGTATTAGCTTGCTAAATATCCAACAGATGCAATTCTGATTATTTTGCAATAACTTCATTAGGACAAACCTTTCCTGAAGGAAAAGGTAAGGGAAGCACTATGGACCAGATCTCTGCTGCCGTGACTCTGCCAGGTTTGACAGCCTGGCTCACTGGCTGACAGAGCACAACATGAAGCCTCTTGCTTTAAATGGCATAATACAATGACCATCGGGATTCAAGTAACTGCAAGATTTTAAAAGACTATGTCACTATAAATTTGAAAGGAATATACACGTGGAGACTATTTCAATGTTTCCTGTATGACATGTTGACCTCTGTGCTTTACTTCTCTAAAATTCATTTGCTTATTTCCCAGTTCCGTGTTCTTGCTTGAAGCAACATGACACATTCATCATAATCTATCTTCTGAAACAATGTAAAGCTAAGCAAACAAGAGTGTAATTTGGCAAACAACAATGCAAATGAGCAGTACGACTCTTCTAAGTAGAGGAGTCTCTCCTAGAGCTTAAATGTTTGCCTCATACTTCTACAGCTGGGATCCTTCAAGCACTCACATACCGTGAAGTTACTCAAACAAGGTATCAGAAATTAATAGGATTGTTCACATGTACTACAGGTATGAGTTGTTAGCAGGAACTGCGTTTAATCAGTACAACAGAAATCATCACACTATCATATTAACCATTTTTTTTTTTGCCCAGTTCCACTTCTAAGCAAAACCAACATATAAAGCCAAGTGCTTTGCAAATTTCTGAGTGCTGATGCAGTACTCCTTCTCTCATCAAAATATCACTACTAGATTTATAAACGCTTGTCATAATCAACCAGATACCTGCCTCCCTTACAAGCAGAAGCTTTACAATTAAGTAGAATATTAAAAATCAGTTCATCTCAAGAAATCATGTTTTTGGTAGTTCTAAGAAAAGCACATCTAGTGCATAGCTGGATTCATATCACATCAGTGTCACCAAACAGAGCTTTCCAAAAATAACAGGCCTAGTGGATCAGATGTGCCTTTGAAATCTGTAGAATACGACAAGTTTTCAAATTTTATAAAACAAAATATGATATATTAAGAAACTATTAGATTACCTATCCCTGAAGGATTTGTACAATAGTTTGTCATTTCATTTCAGGTTTCTCAGGAAAAATATCAATCTAAGTGTTTGTGGCACAACTGAAACACAGTGATGAAATTACTGCTCTATCCTGCTTCATGTAACAGCCAGCTCTTCTGCCTCATTGTTTTCACATCAAACCTGTCTTCGAATGGTGTATGAGCAAGAGATCTTTTGATTGGAAAAGCTGATACTGCATCTTTACCAGAAACAAGCACCACAAATGCAAGCCTTCAAAAGCCAAAGCAACCAAGAACGATAATGGTAAATCCTGGAGTGATGATTACGGAGAGATTCAACATTGTGCCATTGATTGAGTGGTGATCCCAACCCACCACAGAAAAGCAATTAAGTCAGTTTTAAACACAGTAATAAAACTCACACTGTGACGGTAGAAGGGGTCAACTTTTGTAGGGTATTTGTCAAACTGCAAAGGGATCAAAGCACAAACTAGTTACTTTATATTTCGTTGCTTCTTTTCTGTTGGTAACATAGACTAATTCCCTATTATTTGACAACCAACAGAGAGGAAAAATATGCAGAAAATTAGGTTCCAGTGAGACTGTTTTGTTTTGTTTTGTTTTTTTTCCTCAAAATAAAACAAGGTCTTTATGAGACTTGGAGGAGGCACCAGAGTGCACCACTCCAAGCACGAGGAAGTCCCAAGCACGAGTGCCCCTCTGGCCAGCAGCCTCGTCCCTCAGCCCCTGCGCTGCCGCCTGAACCTATCGCACACGTGCCATCCACAGGGAACGGACAGCCCTTCCTCTACCACCCAACAACATCTGGGCAGCAGAACGCTCCTTCCCCGCCACCTGGCAAATTCTTAAATTTTTGTAATAAAGAATAGAGTTGTGCTCTACTTATCCTCACATTTCTGCCTGGGGTACGCACCATGGGCGGTGCTGGCGTTGGCATGATGGCAGTGGGTGGGATGGCGTGAGGGAAAGGCGTGAAGGTGTGCTGGTGTGTGTGTTGGTGTGTGTGCTGGTGCTGGTGCTGGTGCTGGTGGAACTCGGTCCTCAGGTACGGTGGCGGGCCCAGGGAGGCCCCGCGATCTGCGCTCTGTGAGGCCAAAAATCGCGTGTTTAGTTCCTGACGAAGAAGATCTTGTTCTGAAACACAAACAAAGCAAAACAACTCCCATGAGCTCAGGGACTTTTCCAGATCTTGCGCCAATTTTGCTGGCTGTGGTAGTGAACCTGTATTTAAAACTTCCTCACAGTAAACCGTGACACTGTACAGGTTAAGAAAACTCTCTCGGATCTTCCCCAAAGGCCTCAGAGACAGATGAGTTTTCAGTTCCCCTTCTCTCCCTTCAAGCCTGTCTTCACTACAGCATTCATCTGAGCCACAAAGTGACAGTTCTCCCTAAATTTGTATGGACATAGACATGTCCCAGAGCAGGTGAGGAGGTACAGGTAAGCTGAAGTGAGTGAACAGAGACTGGCTGCTGCTATCATGACTCCCCCACTGCGTGGTCACAAACAATGTTACTTGAATGCTGATTATCCTCCATTTTCTTCCCCCGGTTCCCTCTTGGTGAGGAACAGACACATTACATCTTCCCACAGACAAAGTATGAAAGAGCACAGTTTACTCCACTGATAAAAATCTCCACAACTAACCACCTCCCACCCCTAAATCTTGCGCGTACACGACCTCAGGACTGCTGTGTGCACAGCCACCAGAGACTTTCCCACCAGCCAGGCTTGCTGCAGAGAAGTGAGGCTGAGCACAGACCACAGCTACAGCACAGACATTGCTAGAGGGTTCACAGATTTTGTGTGGGCACATATGAATTCTGAAGTGTTTTTACCCCAGGGAGCAGACACAGAAAAGCACAGGCTTCCAAAAATCTTCATTCCCAGGAAAGAAGAAAAGCCTTTGAGAACGTCTGGGTGGCTTTTGGTTTTGCTATTGCTCCAAATCCTTCAGCAATGAGTACCACCTCCACCCAACCAGCAGCCCTCGTGGAATGGACCAAGAGGAATTATTTTGACTAAAACCGGAGAAGTGGTTTCCTGCGCCGCACTAGACATGCTCAGGCCACGATCCATCTGTCTCTTACCTGAGTAAGTGCTACCAGCTGGGTGTCCTGGAACCTGCAGGGTCCCTGATGTCAATGGCGGTGGAGGAGGCAAAGCCGTAGGAGGGGCAAACATATTGGGGTGATGTGGGTGTGCAGGGGGCTGGAGGGTGGGCGTGAAGGTATGCAGCGGGCTGTGGCTTGGTAAAGAGAGGGGGAACGGTGAGGCTGAAGGGTGGTGAGATATGTGTGGAGGGGGGGCCTGAGTCTTGGCAGGAGTGCTGCTTCTGCTGCTGCTGTTAATGAAAAGAAAAGCAATTAAGCACTGCATGGAAGAGAGAAAAGCTCCAAACCTACACATATGCTACCCCAATAAAATATGCATGGCTCACGTTAAACATGTCACTAATATAAGTTACATATTACAAACTCCAGTTACTATTCTTTTTTTTTCTTCTTTTTTTTCTATCAATACCACTGAGATATTCCTTTCTCTAGCCTCATCTAGTGTCTTCCTATGGTCTCTCCCCACCAAAACCCAAGACATGTTTTCCCTCCCTGTAAAAGGCCGAGATTCAGTCCTCCAACAACACAGGCATGGCACACAAAGGAGTAATCAGCCCTGTGCATTCATTACTTAATTATCAGGTCCTTTCTACATGACTGCTTCTGATTCATGTTTTCAGGCAAATGAAGCTCAAAATCAGTGATCACTGCATTAATAAAAAATTAATTTCTTTCCTATGACTTAGAAAGATAGAAGACTGCAGAAACGTGAAATGAAGTCATGAAAGCAGCAATGGATATATACTTATTGGACTGTTAACACCTCTCTCTACCCCCACAATATAAAGAGACAAGTTAAATCAGCAAAATAAATATTCAGGATTATACTAGTTGCAATTTTTCAGGTTCCATTTCTTACTAATGAGTGTTTACAATATATTCACATAATGCTTAATCCCACTTGTCATTATTTCAAGTAACAACATGCTTTTATTGCGGTGGTTTTTAAAGATGAGCAATACCAATTTGGTTAAAAATAAATTGCAGTCTTAAACAACTCCCAGTCTCTAGTCAAACCATAATACTGGTTCACCAGGTGACGAAGGACACCATGTGCCTGCTGCAAACTCAGATTTGGGGAAAGGTAAGGCAGTGCTGAGAGCGTTAGCTTACTGCAGGGGAAACCTGAGGTCCCTGACTTACAAAGACGTTACGTGTTCCTGTGAACAGTTTGTTTAATCTCTGTTAATCTTTGTTATCCCCCATCGAAGGGGAGTTTTATCTCACTGTGGCCAGCTGAGGAGAAAAACACTGACAATTGTAAGGTATTGGCAGTGCAGGAAAAAATTAAAGTCTTAATGTCATTGCTGCAAGACTATATTAGGCTGTCAGTAGGGCCAACAGCAGCTGTACTGACTGCCCTAGGGCATGTCAGTAGTTGGAGAAAGCAGAAAAGGTTTACAGGGAGAAGGTGGCAGAAGTAGTTAGCCTTCAGAGAGCAGCTGAGCCTACAAGAACTGAGATTTTCTTCCAGTGGTCTATATTGCATAACATACCTTCAAAAAACCTGATTATGCAACAACAGGCAGAAAAAGTAAAAGCCAATTAACTATGTGCTCGAAATCACCAAGCAGTTCTGGGAACACCAGATAAAAATAAAGCAATCCTGGGAAGAATTTGAGGTAGAATGCACAAAGCCCCCCTTTTTTCCCACATATGAGGCAGGACGTGCTGTGTCACCTTTGTCCTAACCCCTCTTCACCTCCTCCAAGCCCTGTACAGCATCGCCACCAGGCAGCAAGCGTGCAAGGACTCGGCTTGGGCACGCTCGCCTTTCTGCTCTCCTACCTTAAGCTGTTGAGGCTTAAGCTGCTGCTGTTGTAGGCGGAGAGCGGCTGCGAGAGGCTCTGAGCGGCTGGATGGGGCTGCACCGGAGGGAGGTTGGGATGGGCTGGCTGCACCGGTGACTGTGGCCGCGGCGGGTGCTGGATGGGCGGCTGCGGTGCGGGCTGGCGGGTGGCCTCCTCTGGGGCTGGCGGCGGCTGGGCGGCTGGCGGTGGGGCCGGCGGGGCTGGAGCCTCTGGGCGCGGGGCGAGCGCGGGGCTGGGGCAAGGCGCCTCCGGCTGCGGCTCCAGCTGGGGCTGGGCCAAAGGCTGGGCCGCCTGAGGACACGGGTCTTTAGGCACCACAGGCTCAAGTATTGGGTCTTTGCTGCTGTCCTGGCTCTTCTCTTGACTCCTCTCTAATCCTGATATTTTTGGGACAGCTGGCCCCCTAGCACCAGGGTCGGCATTTTCGGCTAGCGCACTGACTCCTAACTCTTTATCTGCAACAAAAGAAAGAGAGAAAACAGGTCAATGTGTGACAAGATGGGCAAAACCAAGCGAAACTGATTTGCTGGAGTTATACTCGTGGCAGACATTTTGGTTTCATAAAGAACCATGCCAACATGAAACTGAACCAAAACCAAAATCATTTCCAGCTGTGTCCCTAGTCCTCAGGGCCTTCTCCTAATATTTCCTCTCTTGTTTTATCATAAGGAGAAAGTTGCTGGTGTCTTCATTAACACATGAAAAAGGCAAGTACACACAACTTGAGTGTAGTGGTTCAAAAGCTCTAAAATTCTCGACTCAGACCTCCCACAAGATTACTGCATCTGCCTGAAGGCAAATACCCGGAAGGGTTTGTGATCTGCTTTGTCCTGTTTCTTCAGCACAACAGACATTGGGTTTGCTGTACCCCTCTCCTGGCTCCTGCCTCCTAGGGATTCGTTTCCTAACTCTCCTGTGCAAACACGCTAGCATTTCACTGATCATTAAAGAGAGCGGGATTGTCACAATAATTGCACAACTCCAAGATTTGGGGCTGTAAAACAGCGCTGATGAATTTTTGAAGCTAGGCAACATCACCTGTATGTGTATTTGGCAAAAGCAGTGCCTAAACGATCACATAAAGCCCACAGAACCTATCTAGTTGAACATGTAAGCATAAATAGCCACGGTGCAGGGGGAGAGCTCTGCAGGAAGCCTGGCTGCACTGCTCTCTCTGCCTGGAGAAACATTTGTTTTGTAGGTGCATCCTTTTATCCTTAATTACTATTACGTGCTCACAAGAACGTTACTATCACTTGGGCTTCCAAAGAACAGAATAAAAGGGTAGGGGAAATAACGTATTTTTGCCTTGATTTTCTTTTATGACATTTAGTTTGGACATTATTCTTCAGAAGAATGGCCAAAGAAGTTGAGAAGGCAACATAATTAGTCCTGAAACACATTTTCTTTGAAGACATAAGAGTGAAGCAACCACACTCTGCATGTGTGTGCATCTGCCTCTCTCCTTCTTCCTCCAATAACGCTCCTCAAAAATAAACAACCTGCTTGCAAAGAGAAAGCCTGTTTATTACTATTATTTTCTTTTACTGTTACTCTATCATCACTCCCTTACTAACCCACTGCGGGAATAAATGCAATGTGAGCTCTGTGCCTTATTACACAAGTTCTGAAACTTAAAACACTTACTGGTAGGAAAGCAGGCTTTCTTGGTTTGGCTGGTCATGGAATGACTTGTTTTGGTTTTCCAACTGTGTCTCTTTAACACTAATGACTGCTATTGTAATTTTAAAATTCAGTACAGTGGAGCTCAGCTCTCTGGGGATCTAGAGCAATCTCCTACTTGAATCACGCCCCCAAATTTCTGCCAATGAATATTCGATGCATGACTCCCCTCAGAACAAGTGCTGGGGGAATGCTGCTGACCCAAGATTGGGAAGGCGAGTGCCTGCAGCTGCACTGGGATTTAGGAGCACCACTTAGGTCAATACTGCACAGCCACAGTGGCAAGCCAGACTTGCATCTTTGGCAATTATTGAAATGAAGCCTGGGGCAAACATATAAGATTTAAAAGGGCTTGGGACAAGATTATCACTTAAAAAATAACTGGGTTTCTAAATAATCTTAAGACATAAAATATTTATTCATTCTTCTACCAATTTTAAGGGGTAAAATGAATAAATGCATAATAAAATAATAGACATTCAGAGAAAATCATTGACAGCTACGTTGGTCAAACCTTGATGCAAAAGAGTACAAGTAAATATGTTGGAAAGTGTATTTGTCCAGGCCATAGTCAAGGCACACTGTGACAGTATTTTCCAACCTCTGAATCACTGGAACTGCCAGAGAGGGCTGGGCAGGAATGTGTCAAATAACTCATCACCATTTGGGTTTAATTTCATGCAGAAGGCCCAACAAAGTATGTCAGGTCCCTGTTACTACATGTTTTACACGTCCTGTGCAACAGCAACAGCCTGGTGATTGTTTTAATGTCTGTGGACAGGAGATGGGGAAAAAAATGAGGGGGGGGAGAAAGGAAGGTAAAGGGAAGAGACAAATAACCAGACTTCTTTGATGAGGACATACTTTAACCACTTCTGGTGTATGCAAACACGCACAGAGGCTCCCCCATGAATTTGGATCAGAAGACCATGGTGGCAACAGTGAGACTCCACAGGAATAAAAATAATTACTCCGCTGTATGCCCAAGGTCTATCTCGTTGCTATTACCTTGCAGGTTATAAATAAAGGAAGCTCAGTTTGCATTAATTCTTTGGATCAGTCCTGCTTGATCAAACATTGTAAGTTAGACAGAGATTGATCACCATGTGTGTTAAGACAGGACCCCAAAGAGGAAAGAAATGATCAACAGTTTGTTCAGAAATAGGTGGATATGTGTTCCTAGACCTTACAAGGTTTAAGAGTTACAATATTTTGATTTTTGACAGAAAGGTGTAATAATTAGGGCTTTGAGGGCTTAGCCTTGTCATTAGAAGTTCTCTACAAGATGAATACAGTAGGTTGTCTGAAAACCCTGCAGAGGTGATACTTCCAAATCTACGGGGAATATCTTGTGCTCTGTGCATTAGTTAAATCTTTCCATTTGATATTTTTAGAGTCTCTGGTGTGTGTAACATTTATTCAGCACAGCTCACTGCTGGGGAGTTTGTTCCTCACACAGTTGCTCCTGCTCCCCTGGAGAGGGGGCTAGGAATCCTAGGTGTCTCCTGGGTATTTTTTGCTGCTGCTTACATCTTCATTACACAGCCCCTTAAGTACCATTCCTGTTAGTATGCAGCTTAGAAAACACCGTATTTAGTAGGATAATATTATTCCAAGTGTCAAACACTGAATGTGTGCACACCTTCTCCTTCTCTCTGTCTTACACCTTTTAATCCACGCTATACCCCCAAACGGTGTCAGATGTCCAGCAGTCTAACTCCTGTATGCTCTGTACATGCATTCCCGCATGGCTGATAATTACACTATATAAATCAGAATGAATTCTTCATCCCACAATATCTATTTCGGGAGTTCAAATCCCACAACAGTGATAAACGACCCCAGTTACGTTTCATACGGAAGGCTCAAGCCTTCATCAACAGTATTTCAAGGTCATACATACAGGATTACTTTTTTGCTACCAGCATATTTTTGCACATCACATTACTTCTGAGCATTGACTGGCCATCCTGGTGTAAAAATTAAGTGGAAAAAGTCCTTCATGTGCTTCTGACACAGACAAGCCAATACACTACTTTTTGAGTTTGTTTATGAAACATGGGAAATCATTTTCATCCAAACAGCTAAATAAGTAAACAAGCTAACTTTATTTGATGTCAGTCTCCATATTCTATTTTGGATAAAGTAACTGCGATGTAAATTCTGTGCTGACAGAGGCTCCCCTTTTTCCATGGGGTTGATATTGCATCCAGCAGTAGTCGGTCTTTTTACTGAGAAAGGAATAAAGCCATAGTTCGATGTTCTTTGAAGACTGAAGAAAAATATTGGCTAAGCTCGTACCACACAGACAGCACATGCAACTTCCATTATCTTGCTTTCCTGTCTTTGCCCTTTGATGTGTCTTAACTCCCAAATTTCTCTATTTTTCACTTAACTAACAAAATCTGGGGATCACACAAGATGCAGAACTCAGTCCCCTCCAAGTAACACAAGTGCAGTTATCACTTGGCTGTGTCTATGTGATTATTACTCAGTTGGCTCAATAGCACCAGAGGAGCAGACAAGGCCACACTGTGAAGACCTGTAAGTAAACCAAATGACTGCATGTGAACTAGAGAGACTGTATCTGTGACTTTACATCATATTTTATATACATTCTCTGAGCACACACATATACACATGCACTCACATGTGTTTGTATACATGTATATGTCACGTGTAATACATATACATTTATATTTCAACCCATATCTGTTATATGTATACACACAGTTAACACAGAAATACACACAGTGCATGCAAACACTTCCATTGAAAGATGTGGATTTTTATAATGAACACAGCCCATATGCAGCATTCACCTGAAATGCTGTTGCCTGTCTTCCTAAGGCACAAGGCAGTAAAATTTGACCTAAACTCTGTGTTTGGGCTCCTTTGTACCATTTGCATGATCCAAAAGAGTTATAGGATGGCCAGAGGAGAGCATCATAGCCACAAGATGAAGCCCAACTCTTCTTCAGCCAAAAGAAATGCTCTGTTGATATTTGCCAAATTTGAAATTCCCAGAGATTCACCAATTCATTACACATGCTAGTTTTGCCTGATCAAGTGTTCTTTGCAGACAGGCTCAGTGTGTTTGGTTGCACCAAAGATGCCAAGTGCCACGCTGGCCAATTCCCGAGCAGCAGCCAAGGATGTGTGAACTGGGCATCTCTGACCTGACCTGGCAATCCTTGGGGAATGAAGTCTCCTTAGAGAATCTCATGCATGATGCATTCAAATTACAGAGACCAAACCTTTTTTTGAAACACAAATCATCCAACTTTTCCATGTGAAGGTCTGGAACAACTGAGTTTGATTCAGAAACAAGAATATATAGTACCCTGTCACTGCTCCTCCCTTCCAAATCAGGATTCATCTTCTCTCTGTCTGGCTTGGGAGTAAGAAGTCATCTGGAGAGAGCAATTCAGAATCAACACTGAATCTTCCCATCCTTTGTGAGGGCTTTGGATTAAGCTCCAAGTCCTTACAGCACACGCTTGAAAATTATAGGAATTTTCACGCTTTTGTACCTACTAGCATGATCCCTGGGACTGAGCGTTCAGCCTGCCACAGAAATCTTACTCACATTTTTATAGAATTATTTAATTTAAAAATAGCATGTATTTTCTTCTACTTTGTTAAGTTAAACTCTTCTCTTGAAAATATTACCTCTAACTAAAATTTGCTGAAAACTTCTTCATGCAAGATAAAAAATTAGATCTTTCAAAAAATATAAAACTATTTCCTTCAGTTTTAACATGGATAAGTGGGCAGTTGGTACAAACTGTCACAACGAATACAAGCTATCATAACTTCTCTGAAGCCAGAAAATGCATACCCCACTGACCGCCAGCCCTGGGAGGTATACTTCAACAAGTATTTTACAAGGCTTGAAATAATTAATCAGATTTAAGACCTGATTGTACATTTCATATTGATTAGACATTGGTCAATGAAACATTTGGATAAATAAAGGCAGATGACAGAAACTATTACTGCAAAGGATGGAGGAAATTGTTGGGTACACCAGCCAACGCATATCAGAAAGGCCCCAAAGCAATTCATCTGTTGTACTGGATACACATAATTTGCTAAAAACAGTTTTTCATTTTTAGCACACAGTCATCTTTCATCCTAATTTCCAAGGACACTAACAAAGTATTTGATTATGCAAATTAAAGACATGCTTTTGAAAGCATGTTACAAGCAGCTCTGTCATCTGCTGATACCAATTATTCCACAGTAAGCAGGTATTTAGCACAACTGAATAGCAAGACTTGTGACACACTTTGTACTTAATTATAAAACAGAGAAAAATCATTCAGGACAAAAGATTTTGCTACCTCCTGTTAAAAATGTTTATCTTCTGCGTTGAAATGGATTTAATTGTCAACAATAAAGTTGCAGATCAATGAAAAGAAGCACTTAGTGGAATTGCACAAGATGTTGACAATTCTTCAGTCATTGAGCTGCTTCTGGCCTTGATCTGAGAATGCAGAGTCCTCCAATATTTCACATGAAACAATTTATTTCATCCAGCTGTTAAACAGAACATACGCCATAAATGTAACTCCTATATCCTGTATACTGTGAGTATATTGAAAGCACTTGATGTTTGATATTTTTTTAAAAGCAACTCATTACTTAGCAAAAATGGGACATGGCTTTCTAGAGGAAAGTGAAGTAGAGAACATCAAAACACCCCTCTCTCCTACAAATCATTGCATTCCTAATAGGAAATGGATGCATGCAGCTGTATCATCCTAACAGACCCTAAGAGAAAGCAACACCATAGCTCAATCCTGCTTCAACACATACACGTACACACACATGCACAGCAAAAGGTTCATTTCCAATAGGGAAAAATTCTTGTTTCCCAACCTTTTCAGTCAGGAAGCAGTAAATTACTCATTAACTATGTAACTCTGATGCAGTCATCAGCCAGCTCCCAGCACTGGAGTGTTTATTGCAATGGGCTCTTCTCAAACAGGCTGGAAACATCCCACATAGGAAGTAATGGTGACAAATTAATCGAGGGATTTTCTTTGATGATAAAGGCCTTGAGCACAAAGAGCGAGCTTTAGCTTCTGGTTTCAATTTGGTGTTTTAGTTAGAGAAATATAGATCTTGTAATCACAGCATTTGTAAAGCACACCTGGGTTCACAGAAACATGGACAATCCGTTCTAAATCAGGCTGAGGCACCATGTTTCCTACCATGAGATCTGCTGATTTCCACGTGAGATCTGCTGTTTCCAGCCAGCAGTAAGATTTTTCCAGAGCGGGTGTAAAGCCCCTGCAGCCAGCACAGGTCAGGTAACCTGTCCAGCACATAAGATCTGCTGATCTCTCAGAAGATCAGTTGATATCCAGAAGCATGAGATTTTGTTCCAAGGCTTTCTAGAATCATGGTAACATAGCATGGGCTGCTGATGTGCATAAATCTCGAGTCTCATCTGAGTGTGCTCAAGTTCTTGCCCACAGCAGCAAGCTTCTTAGCATGTCACATCCCTTCCACAAGGTTTCCATTTACCACCTTTTAATTCCACTTGGTTCTTGCCAGTCTGTGATAAAAAGACTTCTCTACAAACCATCAGCATCATTCCTTCACAAAAGTGTTTCCCCTTTTATCTCCTTTTTAAGTTTTTCAGCTCCTATCTTCCCACCTTTTCTTCCTGTAAGACTTTCCCCACATGCCTGGTCACCTTTGGGTATTTTTCCTGCTGTCCTGCTGCACTCCTCCAGCTTCTGCAACACCTCCCTTAGCCAGAGGCTGACCAGGACCATGCATGGAACCATCTAGGGGAACATCCAGCCCCGTTTCAAGTCGTCCCAGCTGCTTCAGTGCCTGAGTGGCCTGGTTTGATGCACATTGCTCTGGGTACATCCAGACCCAGTTTCAGTCCCTGTTCAGCTGGATGAGGCCTCTCCACAGTGTCTAACTGCTCCATGACCCCAGCTCTCCCAGATAACCTTACAGCATGTGTAAGTGCTGCTGCTTGCCCTCCTGCCTTTTCCATTGACCAACTCAGAGCAGAGAACTTCAGGTTTCAGCATCTCTTAAACTGACACTGTGCTGCAAAGAGACCATGATGAAAATAACTCCTCACTCTCCTGTCTTTAGCCACATTTTGCTGGTAACAGTCCTTTGCTTCTTGCTTCACAACCACTTAGCTTCTGCAGCAGCCTTTATCTAGCTCAGGAGCTTGCCAAAGGCCTTTTGCAAGCCTGGAGAAACAACGGCCATTTTCTTGTTTGCCACTTTGACACTTCAGAGCAATTCAGACAGCTCAGGGAGACAAAATCTTCTCTAAATCTTCCTAGACTGTACCCTCACTTCCGACCCTGCAAGTGCTCTTGCAGCAGACATGGGGTGAGCTGGCGGGGTGTCTGCTTTGCTGGGGAACAGGCTGGCTGTGGGGCTTGGCCCTAAACCCGTCCCAGGGCCAAGCGTTGCCGTAAGCAGAGCCAGGCCTCGCCGAACATCTGCCCAGCCTGATGCCAGGCCGGGGTGGCTTTGAATGGCACCTTCCCGCTCCCTGTTTGGATGCTGTGCTGTGACCCACCCCGTGACACCGTGGCACAGCACCGCTGAGATGAGACGGTCCCAGGGCTGCCAAGAGGACATGAGGTAGCAGCACCGGACACCGAACAATTAGAAAACACAACAAGTGTGTTCATTTTCTCCAATTATCAATAGGAACTGGATAACCTTAGCACAAGATTAGCTCCATCTCAGGGGCTGGGAAGGAAAATATATTGGGTTTCTCTGTCATCCCCCCTTCCTTCCTATCGATTTGCTTTGGCCACGGAGCTGCTCTCTCAAATGCTCATGGCATCAGCTCATCCTGCTTGTGTGTGACAGGATTACTTGAATGAGCTTGAATAAAACTGGCTTTCAAAAGCAGCTTGAAAAGTATCACCTTATGAACACTGATCGAATTTAGCCTGACAGCTCAGTTTAATATATGAAGGACAAAAAAGATCTGTGTGGTATGTTTATACAGAAGAATAACACATTTATTCCCCCCGAGAGGTGTCATACCCATAACTCACCAGACACATAACACAGTTTCCTTTGTGAATTTGTGCTTTAGAGCCAAGAATTTTCCATCCTATTTTTAAAGGCATGACGTCAATAAAAACAAAAGCTTAAAACCCCAGTGTCCTTCTTGCTAACACTGAGATGAAAGCTCAGCGTGATCATGACAATACCCACTTTTAATTACAATTATTTTAGCTCTTTAGTGTCTACAGGAAAACTTCACTGAGCTTACAAATTGCAACTCTAATGCTCAGTGCCACTTTGCAGTATTTTCACACTTGGGAGTATTTTGCTCTGTTTCCAATGCTACAGAGAAAAATATTGACATTATCCAACTGCCTACTCTAATGTGGCATTGCCTAAGCAGGATCCTTCTGGTTTGGGTAACACAGATAAGTGCAGAAATCAGATTTCAGTGATCCTGGTCAACAAAGGATCTCCTTAAATATCACTATTACAGCTTTCTAGTGATGCTCTCTCCTTTTTAAATTGTTTAAATTTCTTATATTATACTAAAACACATCCCATCAATTTGTTTTATTTTAAAAGGAAAAAATGGGGCCAAATTGTTGAATAAGGTCATACATATAACTATAAAGTAATTGAAGACCTGCCACTCCACTTTGTGTTTCATTGCTTTGAGATCATAGTTAAGAAAAACTTTTTCTTTATAGGTAAATTTAACTGTGTACCAAGTGGACAGTGGTAGAAGACTTTAAAGACTTTATAGAAATTAAAAGATAAAATAACTTAAGATTGATAAAATCAATAAAAAAGAATGAGATCACCAACAGCTCTTTGGCATGCACCAGTTTTAGTTTTACAACGTTCTATGGCATTTGGAAACAGGAATGGGATGTTCCATTAAAGCCTGTATGATAATTCAATAACTGAGAAGTAGTTAGCTTTTTTATAAAAGCCATTTATACACAAGCATCATTAATTACTGTGTAGTCCAGTGTACGTATTACAGATCCTTTCTGTTTTGAAGACCTCATGATGTCTTCTCCACCTCAGCAAGAAATAGTTCAGTAAAATTACTTGAGAAGGTTTGCTTTGCCTTGGTATCTTCTTTTCTTGACCATGGCCCTCCCCAGCCTGTTCTCGACATGTTGAACACTGCCTACTTTGCTCCACTTGCCTGAACTACATGGACAGCAGTCAGACGGCTCTCCCCAGTTGTTGAAACTGTATAAGCAAACGGAATGAAATCTGACTATTTGCTCCAATCAAATTAATTTCCAGACATGGAGGTAGGGTGATGATGGGAGCCTGGCAGGTCTCAGAGAGATCTCATTTTGTGTCAGTCGATCTGTATGAATGTTATTTGCAATTAGAAAGGCTGTGCTGCCGATAATTTCACAGACCTCAGGATGGCTGGGGGCCTTCCTGTAGAATAAATTTTGGTACAGCAAAGGATCCACTACATCCTAATTGCTCCACACAATGTCACACGCTTTACTAGAATCTGCTGAACTGCTTTCACTACATTTATCCATGACATGAGGCTTTTTTTCTCTGTAAATACATACAGTAGGACTTAGGGAAAAGGGATTTTTGATAGGACTATTGACTCAGTGAGCACAGTGCCTGCCCTGCAAGAGACCTGGAGGAGCAATGAGTTGCAACGTGTCAGCCAACAGGACATCTCCATACGATCAGAAAAGTCTTCTCTTTAACCCCCTGGATGATCAGTTTATAACATGGAACAAAGGTCTGACAGTGCTCTCAGGGATATATCAATTTTACAACTGTACATCTTCTTTCACATCATTTTGCTGGAAGACAGACTGAAATTTCAGTGAACACTAGGCATGTCAGCTTGCAGAAAATGAAATTTGGAGCTCTACTTTTTTTTAGTATCAACTTGAAAGCAAAATCCAAGTGAAGGTGCAAAGCTGGCATGAACAGCTTATAACCTAGCTACAGGGTGAGCTACTGAGGTACATGGTGGGTTCAAGGAAGTCCCTACGGAACACTAAAAATACACTAAATTGTCGTGAAAGGGCCTTCACTCATCAGAAACCTCAATGCTCACCTTTACTCTGTGCTCATTGACTGATTTGTCCTTAACAAAAACAGCAGAGCAGCATGTCAACAGTATTTCCTTTATGATAAACTGTCTGAGGAATAGTTGCATAAACACATCTTAAAACACAGCAGCATGAATGAACATTGGGTTTTTAGCAAACATTAGCACCCCCAGCTTAATATCAGCTCATCACACAGTTCAAAAATCTAAGTAGGTATCCTACCTATGTTTCAAAATAAATCATGACCAACGAAGACCAGATTAAAGCCAAAACTGCCACAATACTTCTACTATAAACATGATGTAACTAATAAGCTGGTAGGATATGAGACTAACACCATAATGTCCTACATGTTAAAAAGACAGCGTAAAGACAGAAGCCAAAGAGAACAACTACTGTGGGGTTCTTTTCAAGTCCAAAATGCAGGAATTTTCTGCGAAAACTGAAATCTTTAGCCTATGCATGCTCCAATACACCATTTGGAAGACATCCTATGCTCCTAACTTTTATTTCGATTCATGTTGTGCCATGCTGGGGCTAATTATTATCCAGCAAGTGGTGCATTCAAAGACTCCAGTCTTGCACACAGGACTCTGTGTTGTTACCTCCACGTTGCAAGGAACTGTAATTCTAAAAGGATTAAAAGTTTACCAGCACGGCCATGTAAAGTAGAAAATGAATCGTTCACTCTTCTCATCTCTGTTTGGAAATTAGATTACAGGCTCCAAGTGAGCTGAAATACAGAATGAGGCAAATCCGTGTGATTAGCTCACAGGTGGCCAGTGAGCCTTTTCTATGCCTCAAAGTCTAGCAGATTCCCCCTAGCCACAATAATAAAAAGAATGTGTATTTATCCTTCGGCCCAAACCCTGCCCTGTGCCAACATGGCTACCTGCTGTGCTAATCCTCAGAACCAATATAATCATCCTCAATTGTTATTTCATAAGTTTGCTCAGCTGTCACTGGGGATATACAGTACGTGTGGCACAGATCCGCGCTGCGGACTGCGCGCAGAGCAGATTTCTGAATGGCTTCCAGTTCCCCACCACGCTGCGAGCGCAGGGAGGGAGCTGCAGAGCTAATCCGGGACAGCCCCGCGCTTCCAGCAGCTGGTTTCCCAGCCATCGGGGAAAGGCTCTTTCCATGTATAAACACTTTGTACCATTAATCAGGAGTGTTTCCTCTAAATACACAAACAGCTCCGTGTCCATCTTCTCTCTCCAAATAGCACCCGTCTGAGTGCCAATTCAGAAAAATACATCACACGTTAGATCAGAAAACAGGAAAGACAGCTAGTCCAGGGATGGGTGTACAGGCCACATGCGATGCATAGCATCAACAGTCCATTTAATATGACATTTGGTTTCTGACTTGCTCCGATGCCAGATGCAGCAGGGTGATGTGTGCACAGCACATGTCCGTACCCTGCACACAGGCACCGAAGGCCATCAGCGAGAGCCCACCAACACCATGAGCCCTGAGGGTTGCTCCCTCTCACAGACTGGTATCCCACCTTGTGTCACTGATAATTTTCTTAGCATTTCTACAAACGTCTAATAATCCTCTTAATCCTCCTAAGCTCCTTACCTTAACATCATCTTCCGTCAGGAGCTCTGCAAGTCAACTCACAATTTCCTTTTGTTACTTTTAAATCCATTTGGGAAACGAGAAGCCATCTCCCAATTCCTGCATTACAGATTCACCAGAATATTTCAAAATAATTTATCAGACTTTTTTTTTAGACCAAAATTTAAAAGAAATGTTGAACAAATGGTGCTCTGGAGATGGAGGGGGAAGATCAGATGTCTGCATGCACGGAGGCCTGCCTTTGCATTGCCCCCATACAAGTTCTTCCACCTCTGCCACTCACCACAAAACAAACTCAAGAACCCAATGGGCAGAGCACGTTCCACCTCGGCTCTGGGCAGATCAAGAGGAGGATCGAGGCAGTCCCACAGCATTTTCTTCAGCACTTTTGATGGCTTATGCAGGTCCCTGCATCCCTGGCCATGCCTTCCTACCCTGCACTACCCCTTCCCTGTGCAGGAGGCCATGTAATGAGCTGGTCTGGGGCAGTAATATGAATTAGAAGTAACTTTTTTTCTCTACATCTCCTTTTCTAAAAACTGTCTTTAGCCTGAACCAGCAAAGCCTGCTTAAAATGACATTGCTGATGAAAGAAATGCTTGCAAACTCCCCCCACCCCTCAGTCCATGCTGCACTGTTGCTCCCTGAACAAGCAGCAGCCTCCGTGCTGCAGCTCCCGTCCCCCCTCAAGTTATGCACATATTTAACTGGATGCAAGGAGAGTCAGTTCTTGATTAACCAGCAGATGATTATTTGATTTGTGGATTATCGCGGCACAGACACCTGGGCTCACACGCACCAGCTGGCCCAGCGGCGCGCCCAGGTGCGACAGTGCGTGACATACCTGCCTGAGGGTGGTCTTGTCGTATCGTCATGGGCATCATCAGCTTCCCTGCACGCTGGGGAACAGCCACAGGCAGCCAAACTGGGCCATCCCTTTGCCCTACAAGCCCTGGTACCGGTACCAACCTGCCCCAGTGTGGGGCTGTGCAGCTGGTGTGTTATTTCTGCAGCCCGTGCTCCAGATCTTCCCAGCACGACAGCAGCTCCTTGCCTTCAGACAGCTGGCAACCTTAAACTCTGCAGAACTGCAACCTAGGAATCTCCACGTTATCTGCATAATATCCACTGTCTTGGAGATGCAAAGCAGAAAACATCCTGTCCAACACAGCCTTGTCTGGTTCTGCAGCCTGGAGCATGCTACCTGAACAGCTTCCAACCAGCATGGGTGAACCACTGAGAAGTGAGTTTGCATTGCACCATTTTATATCTCAACAGCTGTACAACCTACATCTAATTTGATCTTCTCCTATCTGTTCTTCTCTCAAACTCCTCTGATGAGTGAAAACATCCCTCTTTGGACAGCATTACAGCAAGCACTCAGCTTCCAGCACACTTAACTCCCATAACTATATACTAGGGATGGACTGGATACACACTCTGGATGCACGCACTTAGTGTTCCTGCCAGCAACCTGATGCCTTCACAGCACTCAGCTTGGGGCTGCAACGTGTTGGGTCCCATCGCTCATCCCTCGTCACACCACCATGCCTTGGCAGGTCCATGCCAAGCCCTCAACCACAGGAAAATGCACACTTTGCACCATGATTAAAGACTACACGAGCAAACTACCATTAAGTATGTTTTCATCTGAATTCCAGTAATTTAAAGCAAAATGTTTGAATCTTGGAAATTAACCAAACCCTGAACAGTCTTTTACCAGAAGGAGCTGATGTAGGTAATTAATGCTAGCTAAACAAATAGACATACTGGACAGATTTTTAACCAACTGGGATGTAAATATTTTTACTTTTGTGGATAATCTTACAGTCAAATCTGTTCCACAAATACCCACAATAATCCCTTTTCGTTTTTCTCTCATTTGCTGTACGTCTTAGGTGAAGCAGTGTAAATGTTTAGCAGTACAAAGTGGAAGCTCTCCTCAGCAACTTCACACTTCCAATCTCGGAAAATCGCTCTTTCACATTCGGGAGTCAACTCAGCAAGCCTTGATGCAACATTACAGCCTTTACATCTTCCACATCACAGAATTTGACCCCAAGCTTCCTCCCAGTTGTGGCTTTCATTTGAACCTCTTGCTTTAATTCAGCGAGGTGGGTCCTGGCAGAGAGGCAGCAGGAGAAAAGCACACTTCCATAACCTGTTTTGTTTCAAACGAACAGAAACCCAGCCCTGCAAGCTGTCAGATGTAGACAGGCCTTATACAAATGTCCTAAAATCAATGGGGCTGCAGATGGCAGTGTCGAACAGAAGGTTCAGTGCCTTACAAAGTAAATTAAGAATAGGCCCATCTGTGACATGAAATATCCATCTTGGAGTGAGGGGAACCTTTACAAATAACATTTATTTAACTTTAAGGAAAAATACTTTAAAATTAGAAAAAAAAATCACTCTCAATTTATAGTATTTTCAATTCTTTTCACAAGGGAGGTGAAACTATAAACAAAAGGTTTACTGGGTGTTGGGAGACCAAATCAAGCGCATATGATGTTTCAACAGCAGCCCAGCAAAATAATCAATAACTTCCAATTCATGTTATTGACTTTTTCACATCCTTGCAGGCATGAAACTTCAGATGAAAGCATTAGAATTGCCAAATTGTTCAATTTGCTCTAGTTCAGATATTTTACACTGACGTTTTTTTATGATGGTGTGGAATTTTGTTCCAGAGAAGCTCCTGAATGTCAAAGTGGACTTTAACTCTCCAAATTCCCTATCTTGCAACAATGGGCATAGATTTGTGCAATTTATAAAAAGCCAAAGAGAAATATGACATTTCTTACTCTATGTTTTGTCCTCTTTTATGGTGCTCTAGTTTAAAGGGCCTTCAGGAAGAGTTCACAGTCCCAAAGAAACAAAAATACTTTCTGTTACTACCTATGTTTAATCACACCAGAATTACAAGAGATTATACACCTACAAACTGCCATTTTTACCATGAGAAAAATTACATGTCAGTTCAATACACCCCCGAAACTCACACACTTCCTGCCACGTGGGATCAGCTTCCCCTGATATCCTGTCTTGTCTTTTATGAGACAGTTTCAGTAACATAATTCTGTACTATATGATAGTCACAGTAACAAATTGTTTGGACCCCTGCAAAACAGCAAGAGCTCATTCAGTCCTGGAGAATGTTTGCAGCTATTTTAGCCCAGGCATGATTTGTTATGACATAGGGAAACCCTATTATTTTGCCAGGTTTAATAGGTAATAGATATGCTGAAGCACATACTTCTTACAAGGCTATGAGAAGCTTTTAGCAATAACCCTTGAGGATGTATTGGGCAAACTGATCTTGCAACATCTCCAAATATATAGAGAAAATGATCTGAAAATGATCTATGGAAAATCACCAGGATTCAGGGACAATGCACTAGACGAGAAGATTAAAGTTCTGCTCTGGCTCCCTCAAGACACAGGTCAGCATTTGTTCCTGCTTCTTTTTCCGAGTATTTAGATTATGAGCTTTTCAGATCAGGGGCTGGTGGAAAACAAGAATAAGATCTTGCTGAAGGCCTCTCTCCATTTGTTTCATGAAAATAATGATAAGGATTTTTAAAAGGTCAAATTCAGCCCTGGCATAATGCCAACACTTTTCATTGTGGTTCAAAGGATGCATCTGAGGAAGTAACTGTAATACATAATAATTCATTTCGTTCCACTATTCCTTATTATTCATTCGAATATATGAAAAGTACCTAGCTGTTTTTTTTCACTTTTCAGTGAGGCTGACAGCCATGAGCATTTAATAATCACATACTTAGCTCATTTGTTTAGTTTTCTGTTAGGCCCTGACAATCATGAATGCTTTATAATCATGCCCATATCCTGATATAATAAGCACAAGGATGAAAGTGTAACAATCTCCAGTACAACACGGAAAATACACAGAAAAACAAGTGGGCCTATTACCATTTAGAAAGTAACCATTATGAGCTCCATTTAACAGATCAATCCTTTATTAGATACATATTTATCATGCATTAATGTGTGCGCATCTTTGCACATACCTTTGCATATGAGTATCTGTACATTAATGTATTTACTTGGGGTGTTCAGATGCAAGTGAGGAGGAGGATTTCTTTTAATTATTATCAAGGTAGGGCTGTCAAATTTATTCACAGGGAAGGAGGGAAGCAGCACGTGCAAATGGCTCTGGCTGCAGGTAAGGAGACACGCACACTTCTTGCGCTTTGCTTCTAGAAGGATCCAAAACCTCCTACTCCCAAGAGGTGCTAAACCTGCCATGTATGCTGGATGATCTCCAACATTCACCTCAAGCTACCTTACAGTTTCTTTCTGGTTAGTAGGGAAAAAGCAACAACAAAAGAAGGACAGTTTAACATTTACCAACAGCCACCAATTTTACTGGAAACTGTTGAAAACATTTAAAAACTTGTCCTCAGAAGGAATGAGGCTGTGCCACAATGAGTGCACTGATCATTTTTTCCAAGTCACTCTTCTTCAAGCAAGGCTGAAAGCTGAACTCTAGGTACAAAGCAGGCTTTGGGGTGTGCAGAGGCTTCAGGAGACACAAATCTCAGTGTGGACCAGGACACATACAGGAGATGCTCAAGGTTGGCCTACCCCATGCTCCCAACTAACCCCCACCAACACACCGTGTGGCAGGGCTAAGACTCACCCCCTTCCTTTTCTATGCACGACATCGTCCATATGCTCTGCTCCTCCCTAATGAAATGCACATGCAAGTAGAGCAGACCAACAACCATGTTGCAGCTCAGGCGTGAACACAAAATTATATGCTGCCTGGCAAAGGCCCGAGGACCCAGCTTCGTGAACGCTTTTGCTCCCTCCTTCCAGCGCTCACACACATCCATCTCCAGCACACCTCTCCGCAGTGTTTCCTTCATCAGTGCCATCAGTGGCAGAAACCTGCCAAGCATGTAGAACTTAATGGTCTAATCTCCCTGCTTTCACAAAGACCAGATTAGCTTTAAGTTAAATACTCTTGTTCCTTAAATTTCCTCCTTGTCAGGATGCCAAGGGAAGCTCTTAATCTTACCAAAGAGCCTGAGGACATTCTGATGCCTCCACATGAAGACAGAAAGCAGTCCACAATGCCAAGATAAGGCTGAGGTATTAAACTAAGCTCACAGACCTGGAAATGTATATGCAGCAGGGATCGCTGCTGTTTATCTCTGTAGCTGCTGGAGGGGCTCATTAGCTGTAAACAGGGCCCTTGCCATGAGCGTCTCGCCATCACCTGCTTCATGTACATCAAACTGATGCACCGATGAGTTATGAACTCCTGCAAGTTAGCTGCAAAGACATCAAATGCACTTGAGATTTAGACACCGAGGACTAGCCACTAATTGAGCCAGCGTGCCCCTGCTTGCCGCAGCCGGCCTGCTTTGCTGGCTGCCCAGCCCCTGGTGCTCGGATCTGGTTCTGCCGAGGGGACATCATTGCACAAGGCCAGATGGTGCCATTTGCACCACGGCGCTCTTTCAAGGATGGAAATGACAGTCAAATATGCAAACAATCTCCAGTTTGGTGGTTTGAGAACTCAAGTCTCCCTCCCAAGGTATGACACAGACGAGTCTCCAGACTAGCAAGCACAATGGTAGCTACCTGCAGTTGAGCCTTCCACCTCCGCATCAGCTTTAGATGATGAAAGCCTGCTATTAGACAATAACGCAAAGTAAAAATCTCCCTAACCTTGAAAGCAAACTGTGGTCTTTACTACCAGAGGTAAAAGCTAGAGTAAATTTATGAAGTAACTATTTTTTTTTTTTTACTCATCTCATCCACAAAGTTGGAGAGATCACAGGCGTTTTGCTTTAACATGAACGCAACCCACTGCTGCCTATGCGGCTCAGTGAACCGCTCCGTACTTGTCCATATGGCATGCAACATGCTGGAAGCGATTTAATCGCTGTAATAACTTCTCATGCTCTACAGAGGCCTCCAGAGATCAATGTGGAGACGACCAAGAGCCCTGCCGGAGGACAGGAGGTCACCCCATGCTCTGCAGAGCAAACCTGTTCAGACTAGCTGAAGAAAACTCAAAGATGAATTTTCAAAACTAGGTCAAATATGAATGAATGATATCAATCAATAGCTTTGGCAACTTTATATTTGTGAGATCAGATAAAAAAGGCTTTTACCGCACATCACTTTACAGACTTTCCAACAGTGTACACACAAACTATCTAGACACTTTAATTTCCACTCCAATATGAATACTCTAGCCCCAAATGAAACCTATTAAAAATTAAATTCTTATATTAAGTTTAAAATGCTGTTCTTTTCTCCCCAGGTCCCATTAAATACTTTCCCTATACACAGTTTAGAAGACAGAACAGATCCTAGAGAATATTTACAAAGAGAACAAAACCCCCGGAGGGTTTTTATGTTACTACAACATTAATCTATTTTAATCACACAACAGATTAAAAACAAACAGCATTAAATGATTCTGTAAAGTACCAAGTTTAAGTCTCTTTGTTGCACAAAAAACTGAGCAAAAACAAATTCACTTAGAAATAGGGTGATTACGTTCCACAGAGACAGAGCACATAAAAACCCAGACTGGGCCACAGAGCCACTGATGGAAAGATAAAAAAATTAAACATTCACAAGGGTCTAATTTTACTTTTGCAGCTCTTATGCCTGTATTCATTGCAGAGTTCGCTCGGGCACATTAGGACACAGATCTGAATGACAATGTGTGGGTGAAGGAAAGGGAAAGCAAAGCCCAACGCTGCTTCAAGCTTTTTCTCAGAGCAGGCGCCTGGACTGGCTCTTCCACCCTGTAGGGCATCCCGCAGGCTGGCAGAGCAGACACTCTCTGGTGGGTTTAGGACACTTCTTAGTGCAGGTAAGTGCTACAATGCCCACCCCACCCCTTTCCCCAGTGGTTTTGCAGCTGCCTGACATGCTCTCCCCTCTGCCAGCTGTGCCTTCCAGCCCTTTTGCACCAGTGGGTCCCACAACTTGGCTGTGCATCAGCTGTGGGACCCTGACTAGCTCCCCATGGACTGCACTGCATGTGCCCTGTGCTTGTACCATGTAGGAAAGAGATGAATTACTTCACCTATTGCTTCTACTGTTTCCCTTACTAACTCCCGTGGCCCCTCAATTTCCCCCATGCCCCATTCCAGGCCCTTCAGCCTCTCCTTACCTGTATGCATCTCCATTGGCTATCTATAAAACGCTGCTTCATCTCTGTCTTTTGGGAGATAGAGCAAAATGACAACAGCACAGCCATCAAAGGTGCTTTGAGCCATTGCTTTTAACAACTGCAATGTTTTCTATTCCAGTCTCTAAGATTTTATTCAGCCTTTAATTATTTACATCTTCTTGAATTGTTTCAGTGCGCTGAACAAAAATATCTATTGAGCTGCCCACAGGTCATTTCTCTGAAGCATCCTAGTTAATTTAGAGGCCAGTGCTGTGCATGAATAGTTCATTCTTCCCATATCCCCAATCTCGTAATTGTTAATGCATAACCTCATCTGCCATTGCTCTGTCTGCTCGGCTGGCTTCGCTACCCCACTCTGGTGCTCGACGTTGTTTTTTCTCATATTGAATAACACATATAATTGTGCTTTCACGATTGAGTTTGCCATCTTACTGCTCAACAAACTTTTAATGAACACAGAGCAGCATTATCCAGGACATGTTTTGCTACCATCACATATCAGATGCATACAGCATTGCAAAGACAAGTTTGTCCAACAGTTACAAGCCAATGTTTTTCACCACAATTTTATAACCACTTTTGCCCAGGAGACATTGGATTGTAGCAGTTGCATTTGAGCTTGAAATTATCTAAAGAAACCACAAAGAAAAAAAAAAGTGCTCTTGTTCAAAGCCAAGTAGCTGTTAGATTTACTTAAATAAGTGGATGCATTTCACATGGCTGGCTTGGTTAATACAGGTTGCTCTAGGCAGGACTTTTATCTCTGCATTTACCGACAGGGTTGCCAATGCAAACTGAAACAATCGAGGCAATGATTTGTGTGCTTACTCAGCTCCCAGTACTCCATATTTAATAGGAGATGCATTGCACAAGCTTAGTATTTATGGTGGTAGCTACAGTGAGGTTTCTGGCAATACTAGTACTGGTCCGAAGGGAAAAAAGGCAAGGTTTGCTGCACAGACTTAGTATTAAAATCTTTTGGTTTGATTATTATATAGATATACTTGGTGCAATCCCTAGCAGAATGTGATTACTTGATCTCAGCACTGCTTCTGCTTACAGTAGCAGTCTGTAATGGATAATCCACGTTCAACAGTGGAGGACAGAAAAAAGAGGAATGAACAAACTCTGATGCTTTTGTCTTATTTCGCAGGTCTCTGTTATAAGGCTACAAGTCAGTGAAGGAGGACTGGTGACCTGCTCTAACAGAAAATGCACTGCAACCCTGCTTCCCCTCCGGACTTTTGGGAGAACGATTCACCTGCTTTGCTCCCCACAACTAACCACTGCAATGCAGAACAAGGAAATACAACTGATGCACACAAGAATATCTGCGGCATGTGAAGATGCATGGACATGTTTTAATGCCAAGGGAAACAGTGAACACCTTGCAGCCAGGACAGCCACCTTGTGCTATCCTAATTTAGTCCCCCACTCTCTGATTGCTACTGTTGAGAAGGTGTGGCAGCAAAAGGGGACATACACCTGCTCCTCAGCTGCTTTGGTTCCAACCTGATGTATTAATTCAGCCCACCAGCTACTCCTGCCCCCCTGGAGGGAGCGCGCAGCCTCCTGCAGAGGATGTGGAGGACAGCAGGGTAGCCGCCCCTGAAGAGCCTCTGCCACAGGCTGACCCTGGGGCTGTGCTAGCCAACCCGCAGCACAGACTCAGTTCCTATGGCACAACCCACCTTCACTTCTAGAGCTTGCTATGTGTGGGACAAGCTAGAAAAAGCTACAGGGGAGCAGCTGTGCGATGGGAATGGATGGCCAAAGGATGGCTGCTATTTCCATGCAGGACCTGGATGACACCAGTGAGGCCGCCTCACACCTGTCTGGCTCTAAGAGCCCCCGAGCTCTGGGAAAAGAATCAGCATCTGCAAACCAGCTGCAACCTCAGCAGTGACAGCAACACACAGAGACCCAGGGGTGCACGACATAAAGGATGCTACCTAGGACACAGAGACTGGGCTGAAGTAATGGCAAATATGCAGAAGATATAAAGTGATGCCTACATGAGATCTTTCACTGCTTCTTACTGCTCGACCAAACCGTAACATTCCTAATCTCAAGCGTACAAGGCCATGTCTCCCCCCATGGAACTGCCTTAAAAACCACGGCATGTATATTTAGGGTTTTCTTTATTTGCATTTCATTTTTATCTTCATGAAAGGGAGTGCCTTTCACTTAATGATATTACTTCAGAATCTAAGATCAAAAAAAACAGCCCAAAACATGAGACTCCTGATAAAATCATGAAAGGTAGTAATGCTGCATCTTATTATCACTCTGTGGTAATTCACTTTTTCTTAAGAGAGGCAAGGGCTTCTCTAATAGCAGACGAGAGTCTGTAGTTGAACTCCAGTAATGATGCAGGAGATGTAACCGTGAAGCAACTGAGATGCTGATCCTTCCAGGGCTACACACTTGGCAAGTAACATTACGCTGTACATTTTATGTTTTTTCACAGTAAAAAGTTGATTTTTGAATCATATGAAATAATATTTTGAACTAACTTTAAGCTGTTTAAGTAACCATAAATACATGAAAGAAAGAATGTACTTATGCTCTGGTGAATAGATGCTGCAGAAGTACTTCAGACATCTGTTAAGTACAGCCATTTGTGGGTGAATCACTGCAAGCTTTTTTCTATTCAAAGTGCCACCTACTTGAAAATACAGGGGAAGGGAGGCACCTTATCCACACCTAGTTTTAAAAAAGCCACTACAGCTAGCAGACATCATCTTCAGAAGACATCAGAGAACACCTAATGACAATGCATGAGCATGGATTAAATACTGACTCAGAAAAAAAGCATCACTTTCTGAAACGTCAGAATCAAGGCAGCGCCATCTGGCACAAGTAACAGCATTCTTTAACCAAGCTAGATTTCAATGAAAATGCCTAGCATTCCCCAGTAATAACCCTAATGTTTCCCACTACAGATAACAAATTGGTATCCCAGGTAATGCTTTCATTTCAATATGTCATTTTTCTATGGAGTGTTCACATCTCAGCTAATAAAAATCCTGGTAATTAGAGCTGTTCTATTTATTTAATATAAACAGGTGTTTCATCATCAAACTCTTTAAAAAATGAAAATATCTGTTTGTCACTCACTCCTCTAAATCTTATGTGGCTGCTAAATACAAGTCCTTCCAGTTCCTCTACCTTTCTTTTTGTCTTCAGGGTTTTTTTCACAAGGGGAGCAATGGAAACATCTCTGCTGTGTTTGTACATCTGTCGGCATGACAGGTTCATGGTTTAGGACTATTCAAATGTGTATTACAATCCTAAAAGCTATCAGAATCTCACCTGCCACCTCCCCTGCAAGAAGGAGATGCAGCTTCAGGTGCTCTCCGCTGCTAGAAGATGTGAGTTAAGTAGCACAGCAAAGAGGAAGCATCTCCTCCCACATCACAAGGCTTTTCTTCATTTTATGAAGAAAAAAGCATTCATTAAGAGCTCACTGGTATCTTCTAAAGATGATGTCTGCTTGGGAAACTTATTCAAATAGGGCAGATTCATTTGAGACAGACACATTTACTGAGATTTACTGAGATAAATGTACTGCTTGAAATAGGAACCACTTCTGATGCTAAGTGTATTTATTTCTGATGCTACAAGCGTAATTATTTGGTATTATCTGATATACTATTTGACAACAAAAAAACAAAGCAAAGAAAATCACAGAAAGAAAATTACACTTCCTCCACCTTTGGTATTTTCTCAGAACTAAATCTTACAGTGATTCTCCTGTAACCTGAGGCGAGCCCTTGCCCACAGCAGCGTGCTGTCAGGTAGCACTAAGGCAGGGAGTTGGGGTTGGGCTAGCATGTATCACCTCCCCTTTGCTGAACACCACACGGTCACCCAAAAAGATACGTTCTTTTGCTAAATCAGTCTTGTTCTCTTTCTGAAGAATATACCATCTTCTAGATTATAAATTCCAATACATTAAAACAAACTATGCACTTCCTAATGTTCTTGTTAATATTGACTAATATCACTGTAAACCTTTTACACCAGTTTAGCTTCCAGCAAAAAATATCACATGGACAAGGTGTGAGTATCTTGCTAATAATCTTGAGAAGAAGACTTACAAGGCAAAAAATAACACCCAGTACCTTGTGCTTGTGTAAGGTTCTCATTCCTAGTTAAAACTTTTAGCAATAAGGGATGCTCATTGATCCAGGGTCATTGCTTTGCCAAAACAATCCACAGGAAGAAATAGTTTAAAATAAAAGGGTTATGTTTAACACCTACCGCTTTCAGTCTAAACAAGGGCATTCAGCTACTTAATCCCTTTCTGAAAGAGGTGAGTTGTGAGGTTTGCGATCAGCTACAGCTGGTTTGTTTTGTTGCCATAACACGAGAGCTTTACCCGCTGCCCTTCCTTCTCTGAAGTGACACATCGCAGGTTGTTAATCCTGCCCCAGGATCAGCTTCCGTTCATCCTTCATGTTCCCTTCTAGAGGAGAATGGCAGCTGGGAGAGCAGCCTGGGCTCCTCGGGGAGATGGATAATATTTGGTAATCAAAGAGCTTTGTTTAGGCAGCAGCCCGGTGGAGGAGAGTTGATGGTTCAGTTTAGGTTCCTGACAGCTGTTGTTCTGTCACTGCCCATGGCTGAAGAGGCAAGAGAGGACCGCTTCTCAGGGCTCCTGGATGGCACGGCCAGGCAAAAAGCTTTCTCCAGCACCACCCTGCCTTGTGGACTGCCTGCGGGATGGGAGGGGCAGAGGCAGAAACACTGGCCCTGGTCTGACCACCACTGGAGCCTGCGCAAGGAGGACAACCTGGTGAGGCTGTGGCCAGCCCCAGAATCCAGGCAGGGCCCAAGGAGGAGAGACCCAGCTGCCAGCCACGTACCCTATGGGGGTTTCCAGCTGCTCTCTCTGAGAAGACCCCTGTCACTTCACTGGGCTGTTGTGAAGCCTGCTAAATCAACACCCCCTGATCAGCTTTCAGAACAAGACCGACACCGAGATGTGCACTGTGAGTTTCATCAGCGCTTCTGTTGGGAGTGCAGGAAAGTTAATTCCAAGCCCAAATGTGAACAGGATCAATGCTCCTGCTAATAAGCAAGAGGATTTCGGACCCCATCTCCTCTCTGTTTCTTGGAAATCCTTTTCTTCAATAACTAAAGGTATATAAACAGTAAAAGCGATCTACACTAAGAAGGGCATGTGTTTTCAGTGATTTACCTTTTTTTTTTTTTTTTTTAAATCTTGCATTGAGTTTCAGCAAACTGTCACTCTTACATGGGCAGCAAGGGAAAAACATACATATTATTAGAAAACAATCACTGCCAAATCTGATAACAATCTGACATTAACCACTGTGGGGATTCTGCTGCCAAGGATGTCTTGTATTATTTAGAACACATAAAGGAAAGGATTCCTGAGGGTGGAAAGCACACAAACAAATAATTGTTCTACATCCTATTAATAAACCTCTACAGCTCACATTTCCCTAAGAAAATGCTTGCAGTTGTGCTACCATCTTCTAGACCAAGTTTACCAAATGACATTTAATCTTTCTGAGGTTAAAAAAACAATCACAGCTATTCCAGAAACTGCTTTGGAAAATGTGGGTCTTATTTTTTGCCGTATCAGCGCATCCATTTTATAATGGAACACAACTTTTTATCTCCTCCTTTTTGTACTGGCTCCTGCTATCTATAAACCAGTCTAGAAGAAATTGCTCCTTTCTTTATTTCTCCAGTCTGAATTCTTCTATCCAGCCCCATCTGCAAGGGGAGCACCTTTCTCATGAGCAATCAAAGATCCATTTTTAGATAATTCAGAATGGGTAAAAAGCTCTTAACTTGGCTTCTGATTTTCTGGTTTCAACCAGTGGCAAATCTGTCAACTGACCTACACCATCCAAACCTGAGCTAGAGTTAAAGCCTGCTGAAAGCAAGTGTTCTGGATGCACATTTTGAGGACACACCTGAAGGTACCTTAATGTGCAAATGTAGTAACAATACTAAGTAAACCAGTAACACACCAGTGAGTCTTTCAGTTTCAACATAAGCTATAAAATTGCAGTCTATATTGTTTGACTTTTGTGCAAGAGGTTAGGGAGTCACTTGGACAACATTTCACACACATACAAAAAAAACCAACAGTGACACAATGTACTTAATGTACTTAATGACATTTTTGGAAGGGCTAGAAAATCACAATGTACACATGTGCAAACCCATACCCATTTAACTATGCACAGTAAGAATGCGTGTTTTGGAACAAGGAAGATAGTCTTTCATTTTAATTCGTGCATTTGTCTTGAAAGAATCAACTCCACCATGCACTGCAGAAGTTACCGGGTTCATTGAGCCATTCTGGCTTAACACCAGCATCCTTTCTACAGGGGAATTACAACATTTTGAGGTTCTTCACACAGCCGATGCCACAGTGTACTTTGGAGGCCATCAGGGAGCTTGTATTTATTCTTAGATGTTATAGCACAAGACTTTTTAGACAACAGCTCAAATTACTCAGGTACAAAGTAGGGCTTTGAGTAGGGTCTGTGGAAACAGGCTGCACAAGCCATTCTCCTGCCTGAAAATGAAGTTGTTTTTATTTCACCATTATTTTGTCAAGTTTGAAACAAACTTTTATGACCTGTATCACTCAGCATTGTCTCAGCCACTTGTAAAGGACCTCCTGGAAGCTAACACCTCCAGCTGCCCTGTCCCTGTGCACCACAGTGCCCTGAGTCCCAGAGAAGTCACTCACACACTAAAGGCAGAACAAAAGGCACAACCGAGTCTGAAACACGTTATGGAAATCTCTGACTCCACTAAAGTAACCGTCTGCATACTTGCTGCAATTTCAAAATACATATAGCCATATGATACCTATGTAACTTTGTAAAAATGTATCCTGAAATTGCTTTACATTTAATTAGAGTACTGGCTTACAAAGTAAACTAAGAGAGAGCCCATGGAGTGGCTGTTACCATATAACCGCATCTTAAATAACTGCATCTCCTAAATTACCACAGCAGCCTGAAACAGCTCACGAACACTGCAGCTTGCGCAGGGCTGAACAAAAGACTATCCCTATGCTGGGGATATTGAATGGATATCAAATGGAAATATTGAACTTCTTGAAGACAGATGCTCATATCTTGCTGACGTGGCCATCTCTGCAGGCACAATCCTTCGTAAGAAATGCCTGTGCAAGCTCAGCCCAGCAAGCATTAGACTCCCTGGGTTAGATTTCTCTCCTCCTCTGTTTTTTTCTTGTTGTTTTGTTCTGTTTTCCATTTGTTTGTTCTTTCTTTCTTTCCTTTTTCTTAGTGGTGGAATATAGAGCTTACTGTCTGCATAATGCTGATAGCACTTGAAACTGCCTTCTGTTCAACCTCAGGCCATCAGCGTGCATTGCAAGCTATTTTCTTCTCACTCATGTCAATGCCTTTCAAGGATGACCTGGGGACCAACTCTTCCCTGATGTGAGTGCAAATCACTTGCCAAGTTTAGTTTCATTTTGACTGTGCCTACCAGGGAAGGGTCACTTACAGACTCCATCATTTCTTTCCTTGTCTCAAAAGATTATAATTTGTCCATTGCGATTCACATCAGGATGCAATTTGGCAGGTAAGTTAGAAGTCTGAAGGCAATTATTTTTCTTCCTTTGGAGAAATGGATTATATTCATTCAGCTATTTTCAGTTATTTATTTTAGATGGAGCACAAGGTTAAAAAAAAAAAAAAAAGGAAAAGAAAAACAAGGTGGGTTTAGACTTTATGATAGCATTGACTTACTATGTTTTGACACCATAGCAGGGTTGATTATACTAATACATGCAACCCATGCAGCTAATCCTGTCCAAGAGGAACGGCCTGTAACAGAAATGTCTCAGCTCTTACAGTGAGGTATTAGTATGCCAGTGAAAATAACCCTCATTATAAATCCTTAGGATTCATCCCCCAAAATTTCTACTTACAGCTATTATTAGCAAGTGTAAATCACCTCATTTATAACTGCTGAAATTCCTTCCTTTGAATCTAATGAGTGATATGCTGCTCTCGGCTTACCAGGACACATTTCTTTATACTACTGATTTTCCTTAGAAACACTGCCAAAAATCAGGTTTAAACTACAGTCATATTCTTACAGCAGCGGAAGTGACAGCGACCATCCCACCCAGCCCCATTCCTCAGCTCTTCCACATGGCCCAGCCCCTCCGTGCAGTGCAACAGCAGTGTTCACGCTGCCAGCCAGCCTCTTGCATGAGATGTTACCCAGACACGGGAAAATAAATGAGGTTAAGGTCCAAATCTAAGCAATAACCTGGACAAAACAGAAAGCTTACATATGAATGAGTGACTTTTGTCCACCAAACTCTTTTTATGGTGTTAAGGGACTTGTTTGGAGGTCGAGACAGTTGTGCAGTTTGATTTTTCCAGACCATGTTATAATTCCTGGTCTTCTCATTATTATCTCATTATTATAATAATGACCAGAAGCCTTCCTGTTTGTTATCCAGAACCCCCAAGTCCTTCTCTGCAGGGCTGCTCTTACTGAGTTCTTCTCGCAGCCTGTACTCCTGTCTGGGATTGCCCCTACCCAGGTGCAGCACCCTGCATTTAGACTTGTTGAACCTCGTTAGGTTCATGTGGGCCCATTTCTCCAGCTTGTCCAGATCCCTGTGGATGGCATCCCCTCCTTCTGCTGTATCAACTGCACCACTTGGCTTGGTGTCATCTGCAAACTTGCTCAGGGTGCACTCAATCCCACTGTCTGTGTCATTGATACAGATTAAACAGCACCAGTCCCCGACAAACCTCTGAGGGACACTGCTTGTCAACACCCTCCAGCTCCCCATAGCCATTGACCACCACTCTGGGTGCGCCCTCCAAGCCAATTCCTCATCCACTGAATGGCCCACCCATCAAATCCATACCTCTCCAACTTGGAGGCCAGGATGTCATGCAGGACTGTGTCAAAGGTTCTTACAGAAGTCCAGGTAGATGACATCGGTCGGTCTTCCTTTGTCAGCTGATGCAGTCACATCTGTCTGCAGCTCGCAGTGCAGACCCAGCCAGGCTCCCTGGGTCACCATTTCCTTTCTATCCACCAGTAAACACAGTTCCCAGTTTATTCTCATTTTAAAAGGCAAATTATAAGTAAGAAGTTGTTCCAGAACTAATATTTATCAGGCTTAGTGATTACTTGTTTCAACAGCTAAAAATAAGATGAATTAAGTTTTATGTTGGATAATTAAAGAAATGAAAAAGTTACACATGAACTACCTGGCGGCCCAGCCATGAGCCCAAGCATACAAATGTGCAAAGCTTCCCCTGGATTGCCTTCAGTGAGCCTTATCTTAGAATAAGTTGCCAGATCCAACCTGTTTTGAAAAATGAATTTTAGGAAACTGAGATTTTTTGCAGGCCTTTTCAGGCATTGCGCCCTGTAAAAAAGCCAGCATGATTTCTCTGACATTCCAGTGGAAGACTAAGTTTTATCAGAGACTATAAAGATTTAAAGTCCCAATATAATCTCACCTCCGGGTTACTGGGCCCACTTCCCTTATCAATTAACCTGTCAGTCGACAGTCGGGTCTAATTAGTTAAATCCTTTTTTAATGAAAAGAATTTGCCTTGAGCAAAGTCTGTCAGCTCCAGAACCATTTTACAATCGGGAGCATGTCTCAGCAAAACCCATTAAATACCTGCAGAGACCCGAACACCAGCAGAAAGCTAAACATCTCCTCTGCTTCTGCAGAGACGTACATATTATTTGTTCACGTTCACCTCCCACTGCAACAGGAGGCTCCTGCCACCTCACTGTACAAAAAATCTGTGGTTGCTTTTGGCTCTCATGCCCTTTTGTTTCAATTGCTTGAGAAGGGTAAGTTTGTACGGTGGTAATGTGGCTGTGCATATGTCGCTGGGGAGAAAACATCTTTTCCGGGGAATATTCAGCCTGCCAACATGGGAGAGTCACACCACACGCCTCCCACACACGGAGGCAGTTGCCCAGTGTTAGCCACAGCACTGGCTGTAAGGCCGAGCAGCTTTGGCACCCAAAGCCAGCCTCAGCATGCAGATCTGTTGCAGGAGCCCCAGGGTCCTGCCAGCGCCGTGTGTGCTCGTCAGGCAGGAGAGGATGGGACAGGATGGAACGGGACAGGATGGGAGGGAAGCTTTTCCCAAAGCACTCTGCAGATGCTCCCAGTTAGAAAAACATGTACTAATTCCTACGCTAATGATCCCATTACTCCTCTTGACTTCAAAGGGCTTCGGATCACATTTGTAATCTTTTGCAAGTGTTAGCAAACACAATTACAAGTTTTACACTACAGGTTTCAACAAATTCCCCTTGCCATCAACACAGCAATGTACTTAAAAATAGACGTAATGAGCCGCCTTGGATCTGCATAAATGCCCTGTGGAGTTCATTAATGATTTCATTTTTGGCAAGATACCATGCCAAACGACGGAGCATTATTAAAAACATACATAGATATATGCATTTGAAACTGCATTCCTGCAAATGTATAGGAGAGAAATGGGGCTCTGTAATTTTGGTTTGTCTTTTAAGTCAAATGTTTTTAATAGCTCATAACTGTAAAACCTTTTGTCCCGAAAACTAACCGCTGCTGTCCAAGTAATGCCTGGATCTACATTTCCTTCATGTGAGAAAATGGGATCTGAAATGTTACCAGGGGACTTAACTCTCAGCCTGTCTCCACCTCCACAAATCCACATAAGCTCATTTCAACCATGTTACTCAAAATTACACAAGTGAAGCTGAAAGCACACTTTTGTCCCAAAATACCAGCTTTTCTGCCTGTGTCACACCCAGACCATCTGCCATCCTTTTATTCGTATGAAGGGACTAGAGCAGTGGTGCTCTTTGTACAGCATTAATTAAAAAAGTAATTTCAGAGCATTAAATCAGTGAGAGGTGGCATGGACACACAAGCCCATGAACACGTGGCTCTCAGGATTTAAAATCCGATAAGAACATGTTGAAGCTGACTCAAATAAGCCACTGAAGCAAAAATACGGTGTTCTCAGGAGGGCTTGTGTTAGTTGAAGTTGGGCAAGGTTGTGCTGAGAAACCACATGAACTGCATTAAACTGTGCTCCCTTGGCAGTCTGTGGGCCAAAAATCCCCCCAAACTCTAACTCAAGGAGCACTTAGCCCAGCACCAAAGAATTTTCCATATAGTGTGATGGTGATTATTTATCCGCACTGTTCTTTGAATACTTCCAAGTATCTTGGTTGTTCTTAATGTCTTTTGCATCAAAAAGCTGCAGAACGTCTCCCACACAAATCCACTTCTGTGGACTTTCTTGTTCCATACCTCATCTTCTCCAGCTCATATGCATGATAAACTGCATTTCCTGAGTTATTCTCTTGTGCTGCTTGTAGTTTTAAAATTTTATACTTAAATTTAAGCGTCTCCAGTCCTGTTCCTGTACATTCCTAATCTTCAGAGTATGACATGAATTATTACTCTGTGAAGCTCCCATTTAGCACAACGCTCACTACTGAATAAAATCAGAGGAATGTTCCTGTTTACAAGGCAAGGTTTGGCATGTTACACCACCAAATAGCCTTCGGTGAACTTGCTTCTGGGCTCGGTTTTGCTGTGATGAATACAAAGCCCTAATATAACACGTCAAAAAGTACGCGATGCCTACACCTCACATGTACTCCTCGGGGGAAAAGGTAAATAGAGTATAAGCAATTTCTTTCTTTTTCAGAAAAGTCTGAGCTGCCAGAGATCTAGTGAAATCATTTAGCGTCTGCCTGTCACAGCAAGTTATCTGCATGCTTTTTATATATTAAAAACATAGCCTAACAGAACATACTCCCTCTATCTACAAAGGACAAAGTTTAAGTTGCAGAGAGAAAATGTAGGTACAGCGATAAACTATCAATTATAAGCAGCAATCATTTTTCCATGGTAAGCCAAAGGAAAGCAAACAAAACCTACATTTCCAAAGAAAACTGCTAAAAACTGTTTATCATTCTTCTGAAGAATCAGCTCAAAGATTGAATCACATTCTTTGCCTTGTATTTGTTTTCATTTGCAAATAATTTATCTCACTATAGATGTACTAGAATAAACAACACAGGCATGGTAATTATGAAAGCAAACTTTTACCTACAAATTAGATGGATCTTTTTAGGCTTTGAAGTTTACTTAGTTCTCTAACTGGAAGAGCTTTTTTTGCCACTCCTGCTTTTAAGGGCTAGCAGCCAAAGAACCATAAAATGTTGCAGAAAAATGCTACAGATTCTTTGTCAAAACAACAAACTTTCCCTGTGTTAGCATCTTTATGAACAACTTTCAGTAGCACTGCAATGCCCCTTATTCCTCTGCCTCACTGTTTGCTAACATTGATTATGCCTAAAAAGCAAGCACGGGGAATTCAACAGGAAAATCCTAATCCCATGCTAGGCTGCCAGTATGACCTGTGTGCATGTGCACCTGCATTTATGTGGCTGAAACTGATGATTTGTATGCACACAGATGGTAGCATTAGTGTTAAGAAAAGGAGCAATCCCATGAAATTTTAAGTTACGGCACCTGTCAAACACTTCTTAACATATCCACTCTACTTTATCATATACACTAAGTTGCACAGGATTAGTAATATAACATACTAAACGCTAAAGGCCCCTGGTGTGCTTTACTGCGTGCAGCTGCACCACTACTGATACACGGCAGCACAAAGCGGCAGCAGCCTCTGAAAATTTGGGGTTTGCCAAGACGACAAACAGGGCGATTTAGGGCCTGTGCCTCAAAGAGGTTGGGGATGCTCCAGGATGGAAAGTCAGGGCACAATGCCTGGTGGCAGCACAGTGCATGCCGTGGCAGCAAGACGTTCAGGGGCGCAAGGGACGATGACCAGCAGTGTCTGCCCTAACAGGGAGCCCTCGCCACCTTTGGGGACCCCGATGCTGTCTGTTCCTGCCCTCTCCGGATACATCAAAGTGCTCCAAACAAAGGCACGTTCATTGCTTTTGTGTAAACTACCAGAGCAATAAAAAACATCATTAGAGACAATTTACTGGCTAATCTAATTTTTAAGTATGCACAGCCACTCGCAGCAATCAACTTTAAATTAATTATAAGATCAGATTAAAAGGGGAAGATGGATCATTTCCTGGCCCACCCATAAGCCCTCTCGGATGACAGCACATGAGTGCTTTTGCTTTTTCAAATTCTGTTGTTCAGCCTCTGTTCTAAGATGTCAGCCATTCACCTGCAGGAAAATGGCAGAGACTTGGCACAGCCTGCAGAGGAGACCCTCGCTGCAGTAACCACCAGGATGCTTCCAAAGCTGTCGTCCTGTGTCCTGCCCAAGGGCTGCCTCTGAGCTGGTCGGTCAGAGCAGCAGCTGCTGTTGTTCAGGGCTGGGCACACAGGGGTCTGTGTCAGCTACGCTGTGCTTAGGGTCTGCTTCACCCAATTATTGGTTTGTCGTGTAGAGACCTGAGTATTGAGCAGATACTGTCAAGTTATTTTTGGCCCCCTGATGTACTGGCAAAACATAATGAGGCCTTTAGGTGAATAACTGTCTTGGCAGCGAGGTGCTAAAATGATGTGCTGTTGAAAAACCGGAGAGCAATTAGGTTCTTTGAATGAGATGAGATGCCGGACAGGGCATGTGAAGACAAAGAAAACCAGCTTAACTATTAAAGCGCCAACCCCCCCCTTGAAGTTGTCAGCTACCTATTTAAGCAAGGTGTTAATCTACTACATGCGGATTGCCAACAAACTTAATTTTTTATTAATTCAGAAGATGTGCAGACTTGTCCCACTTGCACATATTACCCAGCCCTTTCCAGACAAGTGTAACAGCTTGCCAGATGATTATTATCATCCTTTAATTGTATTACAGCAATTCCCACAAGCCCCAGCCTTGGGCCTGGTTTCAACAGTGTAGGGGCTGTGCAAATGGGCCAAAAGATGGTCCAAAGACTTATTATATAAGAATAAAAGCCAGCATATAGATATGGGGAGCAGATGTGGAAACAGACGGAAAATAAAGTCAATCAAGATCCATCACTGGAAGAGGAAGGCTCACAACAGAGGTAAGACATCGCAAATCTGTTAAGAAGGAGGGCAGGACACAGATTCTTTCCCCCTGAGCTGTGGCTTTCACCTGCTGTTCATGTGGCTGTTCCAGCAAGCTGGATTCACACTCACCATGCCCACAAGCATGACTGACATGCCACAGGACTGGGCTCTGCAGAGGCAGCTTTGGGAAATAATGGTGTTGGTCATCACTACAAAGACTTGAGGAAACGTTTCATGCTTCTCTCACTGATCAAACTGGGTTTTATCAGCACAGGCTTTACAGAGATTCCTGTCTGCATCACAGAATGGACAGAAAGCACTTGTTGACCTCACAGCGCTGGGCCATGATCTTTTACAGAGGGTCACTGGAAGAAGAGAGTTATTTTTGTAAAATGTTTATGCAGATGCATGTACAGGAAAGCACTCTATAGGCAGACTGGCACTAATCTACCACTCACAACAGAGGTGAGCACTCTCATTTCTCTTCCTGCCAAGCATACTTTGGGGACAATGCATCTAGAGAAACCACAGGGAAAACACAACAGCAGGTACTGAAGGCCATTTTTAGGAAGGAAACCTGACAGTAGCATGGAGAAAGGCTGAAAGAAAATAAAAGTGACCTTTGCAACAATGAAACAAGCAAGAGTTCGCTAATTTTCCCCATAGAACCATTTGGTTTTGGTTCAGCCTCATAAATGCTCAAGGATGATCTTCTGACCTGAAAGACAAGGATTTGCCTTGGAGTCTGAACCGAGTTGAAAGGAACCCATCCATTCGTGGCAAGGGGCAGCGGATCTGGCCTCAGATGGCTTACGAAGTCTGTACGTACAGAGTGTGCGGCCACGCGCAGCACCGCAGGCACGGTTACACAACTGGTGTCAGCATGAGTTAATCTGTCTAGCAGCCTACATGCAATCGCTTGTGTACTCTAAGGGTTGTTCACCTATTCTGCAATCAGACGTGACTGTTCAAATATGAACTGTATTTATAATGAGCCAGTTACTCAAGAACCACGGTCTTCAAAACACGCTATCCAGAGTGGTCTGCTTTAAGCACGTCTGATATAATCTCAGGATTTCTTTTGGTGTGGTGAAAGACGACACATACGGTGTTTCGTGATTGCTCATATTGTTTCTGAGCATGCTCTCATTTCAGCTGGATGCGAGTGTTCAGAGAACCTGGTCAGCACTATGCTCCTCATTGCTCTTTCTGAAATACTAACAGCTTCTCATTTTTCCATCCACATGACAACTCTTTCCCAGATCCCAAAGAAAAAGAAGGCTGTTTATTCATCCACCAACAATCCTCACTTCAAAACCAACACTCACTTGATTGGAGGGTAGAAACACAACACTGAACATCTGGCAATGAATTACGACTGAATTGAAGACCAAGATTGTTCCTCTGTCTTTCTTCATGAAGAAGTGAGGTGAGAACCCATGAGTTCATCCTATTTCTCCCAGTCAATTCAATAAGCCTTGTTCAGACCCCAGGAAGAGTGTCAAGAGTACCTGCAGTTGTTCAGGTACCTCATCTAGATGTGGTCAGATCCAAGGAGAAGAGAAAGAATTAAGAAGATCTTTCTAAAAGGCATCAGAAACTCAGTATCCTTGTCCATCTAGCAAAGCTAGAAGCATCTCACTGCCCTCCACAACCAAATAAACTGAGGATCAGCTCCCTTACTGACTATGTGCTCCTTGCACTACCCCAAAGCGCCAAGCAGAGCTGTTAGTTCAAGTTTCAAAGCAGCAGTGGAGTTGAGGTTGGAGATTTATAATGCTGTACCACTGGCACAGCTTCTCACCCCTCCTCTGAGACAGGTCGTGCTAAAAAAACTAAAAAACTGCCAAAGTTAGATTTTGAAAATCATTTTTCTCAGAAACACAAGCAAGGAGAGGAATGAAACCCAGTTACTACCATGGGACAGAACAAAATGGTGTCATTGTTCTACCCAGCAAAACCTAATCCCAAATTGCTTTGTGGCAAAGCAACGGAGACTGTAATGCCCATGGAGCAGTCACACCTGCTGAAATCTGCAGAGGCAGTACTTGTATGAACAGCCAACGATAAAAACCAGCAAACAGAAGTAAAACCGGGGGTATTGCTCATCTGCAATTGATTTTTATAATGCTGTTTCTTTTAACAAATGCATTTTAAGTGCTTATGGGACTAACAACCTAGTAAATGAACTAAGTATTAATTTGTGGCTTTATTACTCAGCAGACCTATTTTCATAAAGCCATTTTTCTTAGGACACAACTTGCTCTGCAGCAGCTGCTTCCTATTACAAGCCACTCAAATTACTTTGGCTCCAATTTTCAGAACTGCCCGCTAACTTGAAATAGTTGGAAACGACACCAAATTGCTGCAGGAGCTCAGCAGCACTATGCCTCATCCCTCTCCCCAGCCCTCTAATGCTAACAAAAATCAGTAAGCCACAAGCACCAGCGATGCCACGCGTCGCTCGCTGTTCCCCTCATCATGAGCAAAGCGTTGACCCAGACAGTCCAAGTCCTCCAAATCCACCTCACCTACTGCCACCGCGATGTTTTGTGGAAACCCATAAAGGAACCGTGGAGCACGGTGCTGACCCAGCCACAAGGTACCCATAGAGCGCTGGAGAAGAAGGGGGTTTGGCCCACGCTCCAAGTACTGTGAATGACTCCTGAATAGCTCTGGGCAAGCGGGGTGACACAGGGCTTGGGGAGTTCCTTTGGGCATGAACAGGATTTAGGTAGAAGGTACGTGGCCCCACAAAGGTATGGGAAAGCTGTGAGCATGCCTGAACCCAGGATTTCATGCACCGGGGGAAATCCTGCTCAAGTAAACACAGGTGCTAGCAGTCAAGTGGGGTTTGAGTCCAGAACTCTCAGACCTGGAAATTCTTCCTGGGTCCCACTTTGAATATATTAAGCTTTAAAAAAAAAAAAAAAAAAAAGTCAAAAACTTCAGAAATATTTTTGGGTAAGTAAAGAGGGAAAAAAAATAGCTTGTGCCTTACTCTTCTAGTATATGTAAGTCAAGGTCATTAACTCTTCTAAAAGGCACTTAAATCAAGTTTATCTACTCTTCTGTTTGCAACTTTTTAAGTATACATTTACACTGTCTTTTTTAAACAGCTTGCTGGATGCTGCCTAACACCCTTTCAGAAACACACTCTCTCTCACTACTTGAAGCATTGCTCAGCATGCTCCTGGCAGCAGCGCAGGCCAGCGCTAGTCAAATCTAGCCTGGAAAATAGTTCATGTTACACTAAATAATTTCATCAGGACGGAACGATCCCAGAGTGAAGCTGTGCTGTGGCTGGGCTGATCCAGCCTCTCTCCGCTGCCTCTGCCCAGTCCTTTGCGCCAGGTCTGGCAGCAGCAGGCTGTGAAATCATTGCCCTTTTCTTGCAGCGTTTGGTTTGCTGGTGAGGTGATGAACCCAGCTCACAGACTCCACCAAGCACCAGGGTGGCAGCAAGGTGGGGACGAGAGCAGGACCCCCTGGGGACAGCAGCCAGTGGCAGGGGCTTGAGCCCCTCTGGGCAGCATCCCCTCACTAACACAGGTGCACTTGGGTGAAATATTAAAAAAAGGAAGAAAATAAAAGTGATTCCTGAGTGACTGAAAGTCTCCAGGGTGTCACGGGATTTACCCCTGTGGCCTTCACCCAGCAAAGCACTTAAGTAAACTCTCAGTGTTAACAAGTGTTTAGGGTCAGTCATGCGATGAAGCAGGTTACTGAACTGAAGTCTAAATGAGGACAAATTAGAGTCTGTTTGTTCTGCTGCATGAAAGCAATAACGGCCTCTTCCAGCCCTCTCTGGATCTGGAGAAATGGTGGTGTCTCTTTACAGCAAGGCCCCTCCTTTACTTTTGGACCAACAAGTGCTGAGCCATGAAAAAGCTAAAAGTCACCAGTTTAAAGTATCATCCTTTGCAAGGTATTCATTGCTGCTGGAATGAACACAGTAGTTCTCACTTAGAAGCTTTATTTCAGTCTTTCTGCCTACTCAGACAAATATTATTGCACTTAAGTCACACATTTAAGGGTTTCTTCACATGCTCAGACTGTGTGTGTGTGTGTTTTTCTAAAAAAAAAAAAAAAAAAAAAAAAAACCAGCTGAGACTTTGGAAAGCAAGGGAGAGATCTGCCTGTGGTTTTCCACATCTGTTCCCACACTCCGGAAAACAATGACTAATTCAAATAACTCTACTGACTTCTGTGGGCAGTCTGCATGATAAAATAATATCATATTTTGTGGGATCATTTTATATGGAAAAACATTTAAAATATGTCGGCACTGTGATGAAGTTGAAAGGCGTTCTTGTTTGGGGGACAGTTAAAAATGGGAAGAAAAGCGTCCATTTGCTCTGATTTTTGAAGCAACTACCAAGACTTTTACTTGAAAAAAATAAAAAGGAAAGAAAAGCACAATTCATATAGCTGTCCCTGTGAAACTCCTACTGACATCCAGAGTGTCAAGACTGATACATAACTGTAGGATGTGAGATACTTCGGAGTGCTTTTTTTTTTTTTTTTTTTTAAATTAGCAGTAGTTGGATGTAAGACAGCCTGAGCGAAATGGTGCCAAGCAAGGAGACAGCAGATCCTGCCAAAAAGCAGGTGGCAGAGGGGAATTGGTGGGCGAGTGGCACAGGGGGTGTTCGGGAAGCCCGGGCACCCCTGCGTACGCCACACACTGCATACTGGTCTACAGGTCTTCAACAGACCTTAAAAGAGAGGCTTTCACAGCTATAGATAACCATTTTTTTTTTTCCTTGTGGTAAAATGAATTTATGGCCCATTCCTTCTTTTTCCTTCAAGCCCCATGAGCACACGGTGCTCTCCGGGCAGCCAGTGCCCCACGGCTGGGGCAGCTCAACCCCTGCTGCCCACAGACGAAGCAAACCACTTTGCGCAGTTTTCTAGCTGAGTCAAGCAAATAGCAGTGTTAAATACATCGATAAATGAGATGGAGGAACCAATTAATGGTGCTTGGTGTTATCTGGACCCGTGCAGCCATTGCGTAAGTGCGTTGGGTCCACGCTGCAGGTGCAGGTGGGAGCAGCCCAGCTACGGGGACAGCTCTGCTGGGGCACACTCACATCTAAACCCCACGTCAACAGCCTCCACCTCTGCTGAAAATGACATTGCAGTGCTTTTCCAATTGAAATGCAATGTATTTGATAAGATAACAAACGCCTGGCAAAGCGCATTTAAGTTATGTATGAAAAAGAAGAGGAGGGAAAAAGTCTTGTATAAACAGCAAAACAATAGCTTTATCTAATCTCGGCGACTTACTGCTGCTTGTCTGCGTGCGTGTGTTTTACTGACAAAATAAAATAAATTGAATCAGCTCACACACGATAACATGCTCTTTCCTACCTCATACTAATTGCTTGGCTAATTGATGTTTGTTGAACTTTCTCCATTTCATTGAGTGATTAGGTACAAAGCTAACAGTTGACATCTGTAGGCGCTTAACTGGCGTCTGTAATTACTGTTAATGTTAAATAATTGTTAGTTAATTGGAGTGGTAACTGACTGAATGGAATCCAGATTGTGAAGCAAAAAGAGACCTAGTTAAATAAACATACATTTTCAGAGAAAACAACATTTTATTACAAGGGAGAGACTAACAGCAGGCCAGATATGGGAGGTCTGCAGGATGCTCCATTTATGAAATCTCATGCCAGGCTCCAGCCTGGACTCCACTCATCTGGAGGTATGTCAAGTCAAGATCCTTGTCAACAAACCACTCTTATCCTTAAGAATTTTTCCACCTTATTTTGAATTGATTACCACTGGTTATTTTGCAGCCCAGAGCTGATAAGCCTTTTTTTGAGAAAATCAAATATAGTTTAATCTGTAAAGCAAATACTTTCTCCAGAACAGACACAATTATGCATTAGTAAATATTGTCGTTTTGCTCACTGACACTGGAATCATTTGACTTTGCTAAGACCGACAGCCTTAAGAGAACTTAGAGGAATACAATCAGCACCTGAGACCAAAGGGTACTTGATACAAGTTCAAGTGGACAAGGCTTCCCAGAACAATGCTGTCAACTGCCTATTTCAGTTATTTTGGAAACACCCATGCCTGGCTCTGGCTCTTTTATGGTTTGGTTTTGCTTTGAATGATTAAATTCAAAATTATCAGTGAAGCCTTGGAAGGCTCCTGTGCTGTAAGATTGTAAATTTTCAGATTTAAGAATCTGAAAGGTTTTTGAAAAAGCTACCTCTGACCTTACCACCTCTTTGGGCATATCCCATTATCCAGGGAATTTTTCTTGCAGCTAAAATTACTATTACCTCCCCCAGCACTGGGGGTCCTGACACCCATACCCCAGCCAAAAAAGCCCTCCAGCACGTAAAGCAGAGGGTATAAGAAGTATACTGATGGGCAGGAGCCATTTGTGCACAGGAGATGCAGCCATAAGGGGAAGTTATGCAACAAATTCCTCGCTCAGATAAAGCCTTCATGACACAGAAATAACTGCCTTGCTCTTTTGTGCACTAGAACAAACGACCGTCTCAAGACATGTGTTGGCTTTTTCGTCTGCCTGACTTGGAAGTTATAGTGAAGTGATGCAACGTTTCTTCTAATCTAACTCACTGGCACAAGAAACCTGGGGTCTTCAAAACAGGAGACATTTTACAGAGCTCAGTCCCTTGCTAATGAGACACTGAACTTTCACATGGAAAATGCTGAAAAGTCATTTGAAACCCAAGAAACAACATAACCGAGAGATCCAAAGCCACCAGCAGTCTCCACTAGAAAGGCAAGGAGACACCATTGTCAAGGCATCATTTTGGGAGGGCGAGCCCATCCCCACAGCCACAAAAAAAGAAGCCTGCAGAACTGCCCCAGTGACTCAGCTGCCCCAGAGGTTCTGGCCGATGGGGGGTTCCCGCAGCCCTGGCATTGCTCCACAGCCCTAACACCAACCTCAGAAGAAACACTTCAGTGAGCAGACATAGCACGGAGGACCAAAGCACGCAGAAAGCAACCCCCAGAAAGTCAAAAGCAAAGGTGAGAATACCCAGCAGGCTGTTAGGAAGGCTCCTGCAGACCCCGGGGAAGCAGTCAGTCCTCTGGCAGTGTTCCTGCTCATCCTGCACATGTGCCATCTGTGTGCTAGGAGATCCAGTTGTATTCAAGATGAGCCAGTGTGGGGCTGGCTTACTTAGAGCGAGCTCTCCTCTACAGCCAAGGATCCCCTGTGGATTGGATCAGCAAGGAGAAGCACTTGCCAGCTTGAGCTCCCGACTTGTTTACAGAAACAGATGTTGTAGAGGATCCTCAAGAAATGATTCACCAAAGATGAGGGGAGAAAAAACAATACGCCTGTTTTTCCACGGAAGGATCTTCCTGTAGAACCACCTAAAAAGCCAGGGCTTGATCTGACCGGTATTTCAGCCACCAGTGAGGACTAGTAACCCAGACGCCGTGATCTACCTCCAGCTGAGAGTATAAATATTTCCCTGACAGCTGGTGGTGCCACAAAGCAGAAGGATTCATAAAGTTTACATGAACATCCTGTAAACAATTTGAACATAAAAAGCTGTAACAGCCCAATTGTGTTTCTGATCAAAGGCAAACTTCAATATACAGCACAAATGAAACTTCATCACTTTGGGACTCATTTCTCCCTCCAGGAAAAGCTGTTTTCCAAGGGTACGTAGGAGGGAGTTAACATAAATTAAATACACAGCAGTAGTAGGAGCTGCCTGCTTTGCATCTTCAGATGTGTCTATTTAAATTATTAACAGATAATGGAATTTAATTATGCTGGAAAGTCATGTTACAAAAATTCATGAACAGAAACCTGTATTTTGGCCAGGATTAATGGTGTTAAGGTTGATGCTCTGATGTAAGTAGAAGTTATGTTCTTTTGCAGACTCCATGACTATAAGCAGCAATCCTGAACTGGAAAGCACAGCTTGCACAAGTGGGGGAACAAAGGGGGTGCTGCAGACAGGCAATGCACTTCTCTTCCATTCCTCCTCCACAGAGCAATTATAGGTGCTCACCTCCCAACACAGACACCCAGATTTCAACAGCAATCATTTTCCTATGTAATTTTAAGCTTTGCGACATAAATTCCTGCCCAAATGATGGAGCCCAGGGCTCTGGTACATGACAAGGGACTACTCATTTCAGCAGCAGCCACAGCGATTCCTGCCCTGGGGAAAGGGCCACGTTCCTCCCAAATCCCCAGCACTGCTGCAGATGTGGCACAGCGCTGGGGACCTCAGGGAGCAGTGGCAGCAAAGAGCTGACATAGGAACCCCATGGCTCTCTCAAACATGGCACCACTCTGCTGTGACTCATACCCCAGCCCCAAGGGGCCCCAACATCCATGGGGCACTTCCCACATCTCACAGGACTCATCTTCCCCTTGAGCTCTAAGGGCAGCCAGCTCCCAAATGGATGCTGGGAGACTTCTCTTTGATGGGTTTATTCCCCCCTTCAAGGAAGGCTTAGCAGGGGGGTAATTTCCACTTTGTCCTAGATTTTTTAATTTTTACTATTTGTGAGGAAAAGGCTGGTTCACATTATACATCCATACTAATCGCATAGACCGTGAGCTTGATCTCATCGTCAGCCCTGCAGTCTACAAGCAAATGACAGAAACCTAACACACTTTAGGATTTTTACCTGCTTTGTGAATACATTACTTCTGTAATTTTCTGCTACCTCAGCTGTAAAGAATTCTGCAAAACCAGAAGTGGCAAGACATGAAGTATGTGTGAAACACAGGTAGCTGAGGGACGTCAGAGAGGCCTGGCCCTGGACGCGGAGGGATGCACACTTGTCAGTCTGCTGAGCCCTCCCAGCCTGGTCTCTCAGCCAGGAGCTTTGAAGGTTTCATCATGATTTACCCAATGCAGACGAGACCTTTCTTACAAGTGACTTTTATTGCTTTTGGCAAAAGCAGCCACGGACAACACAGGGGAAGAACTGGCTTTGAAGCAAACAGACTGAATTGCAGGGAGAGAACTTGAACTTGGAATATATCAAACTGACAGCGCCCGGGCAGTCGTCAGCCGTCTCCAGGGCAGACACTCGGAGAAGGCAAGAGCCTTGCAACAACCATGGCCACAACGAGAGCCCCTGCACCTGGCTGCAAGCAATTACTGACATTATCCCCAAACAGGGGATCTTTCTGAGGCTCTTTTCCTGATATTTAGCGGTCTGAATGCTAATCCCTTTAACAAAACTGTCCCTGATGCTTTTTCCGCCCTCTTTTCCCTTAATCTCTTTCTCCCAGTGGAGAAAAAAAAAATACCAGTCAGCCTAGTTTGGCCGCACCTGGATTTGCATTGATTCTCCCCTTGTCATTCATGTTACCAACAGGAATTAGCATATGGCTTTAAGGGGAAACTCAGGAGGAGAAAAGAAAGACGCCATTTTGATGGAAATAAGGGGCAAAGGAATAATCTACCATCAACTAAAAAGCTTATTTGTGTATGGTTTCCCAAGCAAAGCTTAGAAAAGCCTATGTTGATTTTAGGCTACACAAAGAAACCCTAATCCTTTCAAGGGAACTAAATCACCAAAAGAAAGTACCTCAGAAGAAAAGGCTCCCTGTCAAGCATGGGTATTCACAACCAAATAGATGCCACGAATCAACCTCCATAAGTAAACACAAATAAGAATGTGGGAAATGTGCTGGGTTCAAAAAGAAAACCAGAGGAAGAGGAAGAGGGGCCTACTCCTCCTCCGTCAGCCCCCAGGAGCCCCGGCCCTGGGCCCTGCCTGCAGGCCGTATCCAGTCCCTGGCCATGGCTACTCCAACCCCATGGTGGATTTTTACAGCGAATTTGCAAAATTGAGACACAGGCACACGTACTACAGAGTCACTCAAACACAAAACTCTTCCTTTTTTTTTTTTTTAATTTCTTTTTGGCTGTGACCTCTGCCTGTGGACAGGTTGGGTGGAAACCTGTAAATTCATTTAAACCAAACAGATCTATCAGATTGCCAAGTGAGATAACCAAGTTAGACCACCGAGACCATCCATCTGAATGGTACTTCCAAACGATGCTATTACATAAAAAAAGAGGAATATGGATCCATAATGCAATTAAATGTAATTATTATTCAATATGCAGCCGAAGACCTCAGAAGTGATGGTGTATCAGTGTGGGAATCCCAAACATATTGGGGTCACATAGCTGCCCCACTTAAAACCACTTCACAGAATTAAACACAAAACAACACCAGAATGACCCACCGGAATAATAAACCAAAGTCCTGGCCTGGTGGGGAACACCCAGGGCAACACTAAACAAATCCACACGTGGCCAAAAAGAGAAACCTAGATACCAAATTAATCTGTGTCTCATCCTTCTTATTCAAGACTTATTCAAGTGTTCCAAAACCCCAGTAAGTTAAAACACTGTGCGTTTACAGCTTGAAGCACACCCTATTCCTATTACTAGGCAGTTACACGCTGCCATTAAGAAGTAGGACAGTGGGGTGAAAAGCAGAGGAAAAGCTGACGCATTTTAAAGGCTTTGAATTATACTCATTGGCGCAACTCTTGTCTGGAGCCGCTCCCTCAGCCCTCCTCACAAAAACAATGCAATAAATACATGAATAAATAAATAAATACATCCCCACAGCCGACAGTCTTTCTAATAATGCTGCTTCAGGACAAGCTCTGCACAGAAGCTCACTGGCACTGATTTAGGGTAAGTTTTCCCTTAATGTACTGTTATATCATTAGCCACTCTCTCTTTAGATTGCTGTTTGGAGGAAATTAATGGGATACTGAATATTTAAATGTGGCCCTCTATATCATTTATTAACTCTACAGAAAGCACACAGCACAGCAAGCCATGGTTTATGACTATTATCCTGTGAATACTAAACGTTGGCTGGTTATTACTGTCAGCAGTGCAAATTGGCTATTCATAATTCCATGTCTATCATGTAGCTGATGAGTAACAATCAAGTTAAAACATTTTGAAAACTCTTACAGTTATTTAAATGAGCTTAAATTAAAGCCATTTGTAAAATAAACTATTCCCTAATATTGTTATTTAAATTAATTCTGACCTGGCAGGCACTGCATTATTTAAAGCCTTTATTTTATATTGCTTAAGCAAAGCAATTACCAAGCATACAGAACATGTCTGAAACCAAGAGAAACATAAAAAGCACTAACAAGCTGATTGCGACATTTCTGCAAGACAAGTTACATTTCATCTCCCATTGAAATTGCCATGAAAAGAAATGTATGGGGAAAAAATATGTTTGTGATGTGAATTGCAGTCTTACCTTTATTTGTAACAGCGTTGAACAGTTTTTCAGAGCTGGCATCAGATGCCTGAAAGACCAATAAAAAAAGAAGTTACATTTTCTGCAAGTGATACATTTCAAAAGGTACGCACTATATTTACACGCACACATATGTATACATATTTTAGAGAAACAAATCAGGTGACAAAACCAAGTGAGCTAAGAGAAGCTGCACCCTCAGAGGAAAACGTCCATAAGGTGGTGCTATTTGGCTGTGCTTCACCACCCTGCAGTGCAGATATTTATTTGGAAAGACTCTATTTAATAAAGAAAGAAATTATTTTTATTCGACGTATTAGCTGCACACAAACTGTATTTTTGTACTGTAATTATCCACTACATTCTGACATCGATTTTGCAACTGAGAAGAGCTACGATTTTGAGTCATACAACCCAATTTCAGGAATTGCGGGTTTCTAAATTACATTTTTAGGTATTTTTGGAGACCCCTACTGTGCCAACCATTTGATTTTTAGTATTTTAAAGCAGTGACGATAATTTAGGTTATTAATTTTATAACTTGATGCTATATACTCTTTGAAAGAGAAAGCCACTGTTAGCATTTAGTATAGTTTATATTTCCACACAGGATTTGTCTCCGTCAGAATAATTGATTCTTGACACCACGCTCTCTACAAACTCATAATCCATTTTATTTTTCATCAAGGCATCCTTATCTATGGGAGGTTTTTCCTCCTAATACTGCATTAGATCCTTATCTAATCCCGTGGTTTGTATGCAAGAATTACAGTTCATCTTTCTACCTATTATTTAAAAGCCATATCTTAAGTTTCACACAAAAACATTGAGCTCCTCTTTTCAAAAGCTGTAACGGCGAGAAACCAGACTAGGGAACGTAACACTGCAAATGACGATTTTACAAAGTCCCTGATTCCAAAAGCAGAAAGCATTAAGTTTATGCATCCGTGTACAGATGTGTATGCGGCACACACACAAAAATACGTATGCGTACACACAAACACACACCTAAAGCTTAAACTTATTGCATCTTTTTAGTCACAAAATGCAGAGAGCTGTTCAATTGTGAACTACATCTTGGCTACAGCTCCGTTTAGAGAAAGTCTCCTTTTTGAAAATGCACAGAAAGAATTGTGGTCAGTAACAAAATATTGCAAACGGGGAAAAAAATGCAACATTGAGGAAGATTTTAGTCTTCCAATAGAAACTGTTTTCTCACTGGTTCCAGAAAAATAATTTTAAAATATTGTATATTCAGAAAGCAGGCTGTATTTTTGGTTAAATTGAAGGAATTTCTGAATTCAAAACCAGAGAAAAACCATCCAGATGACCAACATATATTAGGTATCTCGAGTATACTAGGAACTTAGGTGTGAAACGACTGATAGATAAATAAGTAGATACAGTTCAGACTGCCTATCACCATGTAAGAGTAGACTGAAATAATTTGCTTGCCCTCAAGTTAACAACATAAAAGATTTCTATGATTAACTACTAAAAATGGCTTTATTCTTTTTTAGACTTCTAGACAGATTTTACTAGATTACTGTTGGCTTATTTAAAAGCTGAGCTGGTGTATTTCTACTCGATTAAATACCTTGTAAACACTGGATTTATTACCCAATGATGGATTTATTATCCAGTGACGAGTTTCCTTAAATTAATGAAAATATGTGAATAACGCACAAATTGAAGAGATCAAGAAGGCCATGTGCTTTAAAGAGCAGTCCAGTGCTAGTCCAACAAATTAAGAGATGCTCGGTGCTTTCATAGCCTTGCCAATCAGCCTACACTATGATTAAAAATAATAACCTTTTCCAGTGAATTTCATGTTGCTGCCTTTTTAAATGCAGCCTCACTCACAAGTCAGAACTCTCCAAACCATTCTTTCTTTTCAGAAATAAAATTCATTATGGAAAAAAAAATAGTAAAAAATGACCAACCGACCAAAAGAAACCGTTACAGTTTCAGGTATTACTTTATTACACTGTTTCAAAATTGAACAGTGTGAGGAAGCTTCCTATTTGCTTGATTTTTCCAAACATTAGAAAAAGGAGAACATTTTTTTATTTTCTAAAGAGGTTTGTTCTAACGCCAACAGTAAACCAACATTTTGCTTTTAAGCTATGTTTTTTTTGGAATTCTTTTTTGGTGCTATTGAATGGTAAGGAGCACTGTTGTGATATCTGGAAGTGGCACTTCTTGGGCATACCACGGTGCACAATACATCCTGTGCAAGCATCGCTCATGAGCAAACTGGGAGATGATTATCAGTCCAATATGCATGTAAAACAGGAATAATTTTACAAAGACAAAGCTCGCCCAAAAGTGAATCCCATTTTGAATTACTGACCACACACTACTGAATGGAACAGCAACTTGAAAAAAGCCCACTGCCTGGGTTACCATAAACATAACCACAAGCTATTTCACTAGCTTCAACCATGAGCTGGAACTTTGCCTGCCTATTTCATTACTTTTAAATTTGGATCTGAAGATGAACCAGTGATGAGGGCAATGTCCAACCGAGAGAGTAGTAAAGAACCTCTGCCAGCAGACAGGTACAGCATCAATCTCGATGCAACTACTATTTGTTCATACCTAGGCGGTCGCATCCTACAACAACGCTACAGGGGGAAAAAAGCGACGCGAACTAAAAATAAAAGAAGTCAGCACCGATGCAGAAGGATGAGACACGGCGCCTTCGCAGGGCTGACCTAAAACCTGCTCGAGGCTCCGCACGGACAGCAGCACAGTGCTGGGGCTCGGGGCTCGGCCCCCCCTTTCCGCCAGGGGAGCGGCCCCGGGGGCTCCCCCCCCCCCCCGGTGCGGGGCATCCCCAGCGCTCGCTGCCGCCAGGGATCCACCACGCCGGGGGCCGGCTCCGTGTCGCGACCCACGTCTCCATGTCGCGACCCACTCTCCCGCACCCCCCTGCGCCGCGCCCGGCTCTGCCCTGCCTGACCGGGCGCGAAGCGTTTCAGCAGCCCCGGGACTTCACGGGAAGGGGAATTAATACCAATAACCCCCCTCCAAGAGCGCTCCCCCCGTGCCACACGCATCCCCCCCCCGAAGCCCCGGATCCCGCCGCGCACCTGCCCCCGCCCCGCGGCCCCCCGGTACCGGGGCTCTGCCCACCGCCCGCTGCCCCCTGCCGCCGGGGGGGTCCCCGCGCCCCCTCCTCAGCCCGGCCCGGCCCCCCTTTACCTGCAGCCACGGGGCGAAGCGCGGTCGCCGGCCCCGGGCTCATGGCGCTGCGGGAGGGGCGCGGGCGTGCGCCAGGAAACTCCGATCCAGGGCGGCTGGCAACGTCCCGCAGCCGGACCCGAACTAATCCTGCGGAGGCCGACGGCTCGGAGGGCCGGGCCGCCCGGCGGGCATCCTCCCCGGGCAGCGCAGCCCCCCGCACGACGGCTCCCCGGGCGCGGAGGGGGCGCGGGGGGCGCGGAGCTAGCGGCGCGGCGGCGGCAGCAGGACAAAGGAGACCATGTGCGGGAACGGGCAGCGGCTCCGCGCAGCCCCGGGGCACAACCGCGGACCCCCGGCGGTGGCGGGCGGCGACTCCGGGGGTGCTGCCCGGCCCGGCCCGGCTCTGTTCGGCTCGGCCCGATCCGCTCCGCTCCGCTCCGTTCGTTCCGCCCTGCGCGCACCGCCCCGCCGCAGGGGTGCAGCTGCAGCCGGCAGCGCGTTCCCTTCTCCGGCTGCTTTATTTATTTATTTTATTATTATTATTTTTTTCTCCTCCTCCTCTCTTCTGTTTGTCGGGTTTTTTGTTTGTTTGTTTGTTTGTTTTGTCTTTAAAAAGTCATGCCCGTCCTCTCCCGGCACGAAGCGGGCTCCCGCGGGGGCACCGTCCCTCCCCGCCGTCCAGGGCTCAGCAGCGGCCGCGCTCAGGTGAATTCCATCGGGGAGAGGCAGCGGCCCGGCCCCAGCTCCTCCGGCCCCGCCGAAACACCCCGCAAAGCCTGTAAAATCCCGGGGGTGGAGGGGGCCCGCTCCGCTCCGCTCCGCGCTGCTCCGCCCGGCCGGGCCGGGGGGCTGCGGGCTGGGGGCTGCCGGCCGGACCCTCGGCGCTGCGCTCGGCTCCGCTCGGCTCCGCACTGCGCGGCGCTCCCGGAGCCGCTGCCGCCCGCCCCGCCGCCCTCCCTCCTTCCCTGCCGGCTCCTCCCTCCCCACCGCCCCGCCCCGGCCCGGCCGCGCCGCCCCGCTCCGACCGCCGGGGGCCGCGGGGGGCTCGGCGGGGGGCGCCGGAGCTGCTGGAGATGGGAGGGGGGGAACCCGGCCCCGCACGCACCCGCGGCTCCCGGCTCCTCGGAGGGGGCGGCGAGGGAAGGCAGCTGGCGAGCCGCTTGGATGTCCTAGGGGAAAATAAAAAAACAACCCCCCAAACCCAACAAGTCTTGGGGGGGGGGGGGGGGGAAAACAAATCCCCAAACCCAACGCAGTCGCTAACTCGGCCGAAAGCCCCCCGGGTGCGCTGCAGGGGGGTGCCCGGCCCCGCTGTCAGCACCCAGCTACCGCCGGCGGGCAAGGTGCTCCTCAGCACCGCCGATTTTCCTCAAGCACCGCATGCCAATCGGCAGCAGCCGCCGCAGAAAGTAAAGGCGCCGGTACAGTACGTTATGACACAAGTGATTGCTCGCTGGAGCACGGCAGCCGGAGCCAAAAGATGTCTCCCATAAAGCACGCTGATGTGGAGATGAGAGGCGGTTATGCTCGTTGGCACGGTACCTCTATTTGTGATGGTTCCTGGGAAATGGAGAGGTGCTAAGATAGGCCCAGTGTGGGTTCTCAGTGTTTTCGCCGTTGGTTCCAAACCAACGCTGGGCTAGGAGTGCTAATGGAGTCAAATAGCAACGAGCTCCATTTGGGTTGGAGCTAAATCCTCCGCAGTAGGGTTCGGGGACAAACCCCACCACGCCAGTGGCTGGGAGCACAAGGTTGGCCTCACCGGAGCCAGGAGAAGCACAGTGGGCACCCGAGAGAAGCCTGGGCAGGCACACATCACATCCTCGGCCAGCTGCAAGGATTATTGCATGGTGCCTCCAAGATCTGTGCCCGAGGTGAGCTGCATTGGCCTGCAATGGTTTCTGCTGGGGCAACTGCACAGGAAGACCTGTGATGGGAATGACAACGGGGATGAATGCAGCCCCAACAGCCCCAAATTCAGGCCATGGCTGCAGACACTACGGCGCTTTCGGTGTGTGTCCCCATCAGGAGTGGGAGCACCTCAGTAAAACTGACAAACCTTCACCAGAAAATTAAAAACTCATGGCTGAATTTAGATCTTGGCTATAGTAATGGAAATGTTTTTTTCAAAGCTGTCCACCTTAGCAGGGTTATCCCTGGATTTCTATAATCTCAGCATGGACTTTGGCTGTTAACTTTACAGGTTTCTGCATCTCCTACTAGGGGTACACGGCAGCAAGTGGTCTTGTGCCATCAGTGAGGTGACTGCCATCTCTCCTCCAGAAATACAACGGATCCCACTTTCTAGAACAGACAGTGGCCAGTGGCCAGAAGGCATCGCAGTCGATCAGCTATTTCATGAGCTCAGCGAAGGAAATGGATGGCTTGAGTGCAGCTTTCAGTCTCCACCAAAAATAAATAAATGAACGCGTTTGAACAGTGTAAGTGTTCCCTGCGCAACAACCAGAGGAGCCGGGGACTGCATGGATCCAAAGACTACCGGGCAGGGAATTAAATGTGTAATGTTAAGGTGTGGCAGCTCGTCTCTTCTATGAGCTCTTTGGTCAAGACTTTCTACATCTCGGCACTGGTAAGGACTGGTCTAATTAAAGCCAAGACTCCTCACAAGACTTTAATTTATCAAATTTTGCCTGGATTAAACTACAGGCTTGTCTGTACTGGATTTTACAAACATTAACCACATGCCACACCTGAAATCTCAGCATACACAAAACTGAAATGCATTTACCTCCTCCTCTCCCTGGGGCTGTTAAGGTTTATTGGCAGGGCTGTGGGCCTCATTATGTTCATTATTTGTGTCTTAGAGATAAGTAGAGGACCTCTATTTTCCTGCTAGAACATTATACATGCATGAAATGCATTCTGTAATTCGGAATGAGAAGTTGGAGTTTAGGAATTCACCCAAAGCCAAATTAAATCAAAGGGAGAAAAAAAAAAGCAACACCACCTCCTAATGATTTCAATGGCCTTTGGATGAAGCTTCCCTCTCTCTTGACAGCAGTACTTTCCTGTGTTTTAGGATATGCCTGGATAGGTTTTTGAAATCTTCTACGTCTTATCTACGTGGGACCTTGCCAGATTTTTTTTTCATCTGTCTGTGGTCTCTGTCAGTGTCGACATTTGTTTCTGCCACAACAACAGCCAAATGAAGTGCATTGAACTTGGATCAAAAGTGATTTCAAGATCTTTCATTCTCTGAAAGAGGCTTTCAGATCCAAACATTTTATGAAAATGACCTAAAGCCGCCGAGACAGCAGGCAGGGAAGCAGACATTTGTTTCCAAGCCATGCACTAATTCCAAAGAAGAATTACCCATCTTTGGCACAGTGGTAAATGAATATTGAAATTACAGCAGATTATATTGGATTAAATTATTTATGGCAAACCTCACCTCACCTGGAAGGTTCTGCAGCTTTTTCCTGGCAATGTGAAAACTGGATATTCCAATACTTTGGTATTCTGTGAAAGGCTGGAAACATTTATGTTTCCAATAAGTTGCTAATCTTTCCAGAAGACATGATGGTGTCTGAGTTTAGAGCGTGATTGTGATACCTTATAAAGTCCTCCATCATGCTCTTAAAACACACGTGATTTTGTACATTTCTGGATAGGAGACGCAGGTTCTTTTCCACAAGAAAAGAATTTATGGAGCTATCAGCAGCTTTTTATGGCTTTGAACAGCAAGCGACGGCATCATGTCCCAACCAGAAAGTATTTAAAGTCCAATGCTTTAAAGAGGTTCAAGAAAAGGACCCGTTCTTACGAGCTACCTAAACAGCCATAACGACAAACAAAATTATGCCATAAATGCAGCAACAGATGTCAGCAAAAATAGATTGCGGTGCAGCCAGGTCGGCACTGCTCTCAGCCCCGAGGTGAGCGCCTGGCATGGCCAGCGGCTCTTGGCAGTGATGAACATGATGCTTTCCGGATAGTCCCTCTTAGCTGAGCATGCACGCTCATGCTTTCTGCTAGGGGAAGGCAGGAGAAAAGGTCGTACAGAGAGTACCTGCAGTACTTCGAAGGAAACAGAGCTATTGGGCCATATAACATCACTGGCGTGAGTTCCCAGTGTAAGTACAGCTTTTTATTTGACAAAGCAGAAAACTTTTGTGAGAGCGTATTAATGACAGTGCAACTTTTTTATTATTTTTATTTTTCTGCAGCATTTGCAAAACTAAAACACTTTGTAATCCCTTCTTTTATGCAGAACAGATTGCAGTTTTAAGCAGAGGCCCATAAACTGCAGGTTCAAAGAAACCTGAAACTGAATTAGCATAAAAGCTGGAATTCTCATTTAATAGGAACAGCAAGGCAACTGCTCTGCAGGCAGTTTTATGATTTTGGTTTCAAAAGGAAACAAAGATAAAAAGTGGGGCTCAGGGAACAATAGGGCTGCTCTCTCTTCTCTGTATGGGCCTGGCCCTATAAAATACTGAGTGGCCTTCACTGTTTCCCAGGACAAAATTCAGCCCGTTTTTCACACCTAAAGCAGGTTGGATGGTTTTCTGAAGCCATTCATGTACAGAAGAGAAATCTTCCCTATCCTGTAAGTGCCAAGGCATTTCTCCACCAAGCTTTTCCAAACAACACGAGGCCTTTGAGGTGTACAACACAATCATCTTTCTTCCCTTTTGCCAACAATGAAGAGCGAGAATCCACAGACTGACTTCAAGCTATAACTTCTCGATCAGAAAATATAAGCATTTTATCTGTTCTTCCATATACCTTCCAGGGATGTGAACTCTGAGCTACTGAACAGATTCTGGAGCACTATTTAGTTGGATTTAGCTGCTAGAGACCTTGCTTGACTCGTAAGCTGCTACCTACACTCCATAGTCTAAGCAGGAACATTTGTAAGATCCTATCACAAAATAAGAGGATAAACTATAAATTCTTCCCCATCCACTAGCGCTCCTGTGAGTACACTTCATAAATGCACCACTTTTCAGCTGTGGCCATTATCTTCCCCTAATTTCTGCCGGCTAGTAGATTCTGGAACTGAAGAAGTATTTCAAATTAATTTGTCTGTCAATATCTATGTACTGAATCAACTAATAAGAGAGAAGTATTTTTCATTCTCTTCTCAGTCAGAGGAAGAGACTTTCTTATCACTGAATAAAGCATCCATTATTGTGTGCTGTAATCCCATTCTGTCTTTCAGGTCATTTTTAGCCCAGGAAATGCTGAATCAGCACCAGAAACCAATCAAGTAATTTCTTTCATTTTCTAACATTCAAGCAAAATAATGAAAATCACAGCTCATTTGATGAGGAGAATATACGACAGAAAGCTATTCTTCCAAGGATAATTTTAAAAAAGGTATGCCCAGGAAGGAAATATTGCAAAACCATGTAGCTAATGTAGGGTCTCTTTTGCTGAACAGATAAAGCCCATTTTTGACTGTCATCTCATATTTAGATAGTACATTATGAACAATAAATCTGTGCATTTAGCTGGCTTCTAAACACTGCAAAGACATTAACTTGGCAAAAGAATGACCATTACTTTGATGAATGAAACATTCACCTAAAATATTCATGTACGATATAATATCTGATAGCCCCCCCGCAAAAAAAAACAAAACAAAACAAAACAAACAAAAAAAAACACTGCAGATTTAAATAACTGAGATGTGTATGAGAGAAACTGGATAACGTACATAAGAGGAGTTATTACGGCACTGTTAGAAGAACCAACAAATGAAAAAAAAAAAAGCTTGATAAATATTTTCCATAACAAAACACAATTGGTTGCAGTGGGATCCAGCTCTGTTTCTCATTAGTTATCCTTCACTTGTCAGACAAGTTCCATATTTCAGTGAAACCCGCTGAGTATTCTTTATAGTTTGCTGGGGAAAGTGGCTATACATTTAGCACGTTCCCTTTATGCTGTGTGTTTTCACAGGTCTTTCTTTAAAACACACTGTACATGCTTTTGCTTCTTTCCCTTAGGATAGTGGGTTTCGACATCCAAGGAGAGTTTAAAAGCAGGTAACAAGTCATCACTTTTGAAGCTGCGGAGCAAGTGAAGAGGTGCAATAGCCCCAGCAGCCATTATCAGTGCCTGCCAGGGTGCCACAGTATCAAGTTATATGATAAAGCACTCAGCTGACACCAGAAAAATAATCATTCTCTCTCTCCTGCACCACCCCCTTTTTCACAAGGAGGCTTTTTACACTCATTAAATGCAACCTTATCTCTGAAAGACTGCAATCCTCAGCAAATGACAAGTGTGCCTAATCTCATTTTCTGACAAGCGATTCTGACAGCACCTTCCTTTTGATTTCTAAGACACGTAGCTAGACATATATTAATCTGTCAGTCATCGCCCCTAGGAAGGAGGGAAAAAAAGGAGAGACAGAGATGAACATTTGTGAATGTGAAGGGAACAAGGCGAGAAAGGACTAAGGGTCCTTTTCTGGCTATTTTAGCCAACACGTCCGCATTTCTCCACTCCTGCTCTGCCGCGGCAGCCAAGCCTCCACTGCGCAGCTCAGCTGCACGCCTGCCTGTCTGCAAAGCGGGGCCCCGACCCCGTTTGTTTAAGGGACGAGCATGGCCCCGGGGCTGCGGACTAGGAGTTGGCCTTGGGTGTATTTTTGGGTTTTCCCTGGAGTGGAAGGCAGTTGGACTGGTAGCCCACTTCTCTGCGCTTCCGTTTTCAGCGCTGGATATAAAAGCGTTACATAAAATCCAAGTGTTATTGTCACCACGGTGCATATTTTAGTTGCAGGCATGGGACTTCCCAGTACTGGTACTATAAAACAGAGCCTTGATTCCAGATTTACAGATTGTGTAGTGTGCTGTAATAACACTTTTCTGGGGCCAAGTAATACTTGGTCGCTCCGGTCGCCGTAAGCCCCAGTTGGCCAAGGCAGCAAAGCCTGGCTGGAGCCTGGTGGCAGGCATGGGCAAAGGGATTTTTGATAAATGCATCAAGGCTGAGAGCATCAAATTCTTGTCAGGGCTTAACAATTTTGTACCAATGCTCATAGTGCTGAAAAACACAACTCTTTAGTATGACAGAGTGGTCTGCAAGGGGCAGACTGCAGAGACTTAGTGAGACCGGGCCAAGTTGCATTATGAGGCTACAAAAAGGTAGGATTTTCAGGAACTCCCAGATACAAGATCTATTGAAAACCTGGGAGCATTATGGGGCTCTGGTTGGATGTGGGAAATCAGTGCAACATTGTGCGTGGATCTGCCACTCAGCACGTGTGCAAATTAAGGGCAACTTATGGCTGACATACATTGTGAACATGTGGATGTGGGGTGGGAGGAAGCAGGCTAGTAGGTAGATACAAGGCTGCAAAGGGGTGTACGATAAGCGAGATTCTACAAATGGGACCCGAAGGAAAAAAAGAAGATTAGATGAGGTGGGAGGCAGTGTTCTTTATCTTACACAGACCTATTAGTTATGTTCCTCATAAACACGCCTTATCCCTCTTAGCATGTGAGTCATATTAATATTCCCACCCACCAAATGCTACACCGGAGTAAATTACACAGATTCACCACCCAGCAGGGCTTGCTGACCAGCTGGCATTGCAGACAGCCTGGCCTCACACCCTTCCCTTCCGCTGGATGATGTGAAAGCACGGGAGAAACTTCATCGCTCGTAATGGGATAAGGAAAAAAAAATCAAATGAAAGCAAAGCACAAAGGGGCTCAAATCCAATGCTTTAAAGCAATGCCATTTTCATAGTAATACAGTCATTAAGTACTTGTTTGATGGCACAAAAAGTAGGCCGAGATCTTTGCTAATACATTTTATTAATCAATACCTGCACGAGAAGATGGGAACAATTAAAGTTTTCCTCCTCACTCAGACAAAGCAGCAGAAAGCTTGTGATCTACTTAAGGAGCCCGCCAGTCAATGGAAAGATGAAAAGACTTCTTCAGTTTTACTTAAGAGCTGAAATGATGTTAATACTTCAAGTGTTTAGGATCTGGTTCTCAGAAAGACAGTAAATTAGCAGTGACAGGAACGCTGCCTGCCATCGCCGAGTCCCGCTCCTCACGCTTCCCCACTGATGTCGTAATAACTGGAAAACCCACAAACATATTCGTGAGTTCATTGAGCCTGAAAATAACACTGGAGATGTTTCTTTTGCCGTGCAGAACACTTTAATAACTAAGCCTAGCAGAAAGTCACATTTACTGCTGATGTGCCTTATAAGGATAAATGTAAACCTGACACTTGTATAGTTTACATTTATGCCTGCTTTTTTATTAGGAATGGATTTTCTAGCTGCATCTAATCTTCAGGATGTAGAAAAGAAGGCATAGACACATTTTTTCCTCCTGGGGAAAAAGTAGTTTGGAGAACCCAGGCAGCTCCCTGTGCAGACCTCTGGCTGGGGGAAGGCACTTCTCATCTCGCCATGGGGATTGCTGATACAGGCATCAAGCAGGAGAAGGCTGCCTGAAATCTGCCCCAAACCCAGCCCTCCTTGGGAGACTCTGGCTCTGTCCCTGCAGCAGCAACCATCATCACCCGAGGGACAACATTTCTCTCTTTTCCACCTCTCGGGATCTCCAAATACATGCCCTGGCCATCAGTCCTGCTGGGCCACAGAAAAAAGAAAAAGAAAAAAAAACTTTTGATGGGGGCTTCCTGGCAGGAGGAACAGGCTGATATTGTGGGAGCAGAGACTCCTCACAACCCAACAGGCAGGGCAATGAGGAGCAGGCAGATGCTGGGGTCACCTTCCATTCCTCAGGGGGTCTTGCTCAATACTGACTGGGACAAGTGCAGGTGGAGCCGAGAACTGAACGCTGCCTGCTTCATCCTTTATCTGCAAGAGCAGAGCGCTGCCCAGGGCATCCCAGCCTGCTGTGATGGACTGGAAAGGTCCACCCTGCACGTGCACTTATCTTACAGCATGGAAGAGAGAAAGCACAGCCACAACGCTGTGTTTAGAAGAAATATCTTCTTCATACGATCATTAACAGAAATATAAATGCAAATGACCTTTTAATTTGTATCAAGAGAACTAATCAAGCTAATGTACCGGCCAAAGGAGAAAATTTCTCCCTCGTCATCATTTTGGAAACCTTGGAAATCAGTTCATGCCATATAGTTGACCTCTTGTTGTAAATTTGTTATCTAGTTTCACTCAGTATTAAGCCTATCAGGCACCTTGCTGTCTCTAAACCACTTGTCAAAATTATAAGAGAGCCTCACTAATGCTTTCTTCAAGGTTCCCAATTCTGTGTCTCCACCTGGGATCGCACCAGTCTACGCTCAAAGCGCTGCAGAAGGTCACAGTGCTCACAACAAAAAGGTCGACAGCAAAATAAGCAGAGATGCTGCTCCATTTCAGCCTCCATCCACAAATCCAAATCTCTCAACATGTACTGACCTGGAGTCCTCCAAAAATAAAATCCTTCTAACACAAGAAACATTTTTTACTAGCTTTCAAAAAACTATTTTTCCTTCATTTAAGATTCTAACAAAACCTAACTTCTTTGTCTCTCAAACTCCCTTGATCTCTTTCACTTTTAGCTGTCACATAAAGTCAATTGCCTGCACCTCTTGGCTTGATAAAGATATGCCAAATGTACTGATGTATCTTTAATGAGGAGGTAGATAAAACTCAGTCCAACAAGGTGCTGAACACTTTGACCCTAAGCTAGCAAAGCACTTAAACATCTGCTTAACTTTAAGCAAAAAGTCGTCCTTTTGAAGCTAATGGGGCTGTTCTGGCATTTAGACTTAAGCACGTTTTTTTAAATTTCACTGGATGAGGGACAGACTTTGCAAGGCTGAACCATGGTTACTGAGTGACCAAAAGAAGTTCAAAATACCCAGCTAACTAGTGAGAGCCGTGACTGCAGAGTTTCCAGATAAAATATGGAAATTTCTTCTATTATTAATTAATGTGTCAGTCATGTTGCATGTAATACTGCGTACTTTATTGTTATCATGTTGGAGAGAGCAGGCAGGTTTATTTTCTGTTGTAATGTAATGTTTCATAAATGGGATGGAACGCATTTAATGATCTGCAAGGATGAAGGCTTGGCATTTACTTCAAAATAAATGCTTGAATTTAAAAGAAGAAAGGAACAAATACAGAATAATACAAATAAAAATGAATGCTGGGGAGGTCATGGATAGGAAGCAGAAAGAGCAGAATTGATACCAAAGCTGAGCTATTGTTCCTGAGATTGAGTTAATCACTTGATCTATATCCAGTCTGGATTATTCCAGGCATTACTGGAGAAGGTGTGCTTTGAGAATCTAATATAATACATGAGAGTCATGATAAAACTTCAACCTGTTTTGATAATACAGCTTCACGTTCTACTCCACACACACCTCTAAGAAAGGCTGCCAGATCTTATCACAGTTAGTTATTAATCTATTTGTTCCTATAAAATCTTCTCTCTTTTTTCCTTCTTGTTTAATAATGCACTTTTTCTAAAGAGGAACTGATGTAATGTGGGGAAAAAAGCTGCAGCACATCAAAATGTGAATGAAAAAAATGGGTAAGGAGATAATGTTTGTTTAACAGGGATGGAAGAGTTATTTTAGAAATATTTTATACCATTTAAGAAGCACTGAGTACAATTTTATGCCTCTACCTTAGGAATAAAAGTCATAGTTATGAGTCCAGCTGTACATATTTCAACAGCAAAGCGAGAGTGCAACGGATACATAAAAAAATACTTTTACAAGTAGCTCGAGCAGATTTTTCACGAGTGAAACTCTGGCAATGTGAATTTTAACACCAGGCCCTGCGTTTCATTGGAGCACTTTGTTCATCCATGAGATGCTGTGGAACACGGTGCATCAGTCTGCACAGCTGAGCCCCACATCACCCCCATGTCACCACCACAGCAGCCGTCGCCTGCCCCCAGCTCCAGTGCCGATGCCGATCCCGCTGCTCCCGGCGGCAGAGCTTCCACGCCGAGTGGAATTCAGCTCGTGTTTCTGACGCTTGGGTTTCAGGGCTGTTTATTTAAGAAGTTGTAACTGATTCATAAATCACCGCAGTGTAAACAACACAACCTAAAATGTTAATCATTACCAAGTTGAGCTTATCTGCCTATAGAATATTACCCATAATGTGATAATTAAGTCCTTCTACTCAGCAGCGTGCTACAATATTACTGCGGGAGCCTCTTTATATCACCCAGGACGTATGCAGAGGAGAAACCTATAAAAAGCTGCCTGAGCCACGTTTATTTTAAGAGGCCTTCAGACCAAAAGCCACATCCCTGCCTTGGGCCTGGCAGGAAAGCTCACAAGGAGTCGCCCAGGCTCCCCATTAAAATACTGTTAGCACATCCGAGAGTTTTCTTCTTCTTTTTTAGTTCAAACAGTCGTCTGGGAGAGACAAAGAAACAAAGTGCTTGGGTCAGTGGAAATTTCTGACAAAGACTTTGCTTCCCGGCACACACAGGGACAACCCCACCAACTGTGTCAGGGTTTTTCTTCCCCGAATGACAAGGCAAAGGTCCTGATTAAAGGCCCTCTGGGGGGGACAAAAGATGGCCCAGGACTTCAAAGTCAACACACTGCTGGACAGCGGGGAGGTCTTTTTTTTTTCCCCTCGCTCCTTTTAACTGAAGCTCCTGCTGGCTGCGGAGGGGCTTCTAATTGCATTTCACAGAGCCTGAACAAAACGTGGTCTTGTCTTCCACCCAGCAGTGACCCTGGAGGAAGCGGGATATCGTTTGCAGTTCCAGGCTGGGAACAAAAAAGAAGTTCCTCATGTCGGCAAGCTGTGCAGAGGTAATGGTGAAGCCTTTTACCGCTTATTTGCATGTTGCCGCCTTTCTAGATCTGCATAAACAGTGGTGGGCTTCAGCAGAAGCGCTGCGGCTGGCCGCATTCACATCACTTGGACTGTCAGGACGGCTGCAAACCCGCCCCGTGTGTGTGGGATGGGGTTGGATCCAAGGCATGGTGCTGGTGGTGAGCCGGGACCATTGCAGGTGGCTGCAGGGCCAGCGGCGTGAGTGTCTGCTCACTGACCCAGGGCTGGACGTGGAGACGCTTTTTTGGCAAATTGTAATCGAGATTAAATGACACCCAGGGTGAGCTAAGCAGCCTAATTAAAATTCTCCCAGTGTGTCCAAAGCTATGGATCTGTTGAAAGAAAAGGTCTGGCTGAAGCCCTATACATCTTTTGGAAGTACAGGGAAGTGGTTTTAGGGGATGCAGAAGAAAGCATTGAGCCAGAGGTGGTATAGGCAATGCCATGGCAGTGCAGACATTGTGAATGATTTTAATCAGATGCAGAAGTACTCCAGAATCCAGCAGAACTACTGCTTGGCCATTTTACCTTCCGTTTCTAATTACATAAGGGGGCTGCATTAGTATGCACGAACAAAACACTACCTCATCCAAAAACTAAAGTCAATAAAGGACTACCCCTTTAACAGCTGATCGTCTCTCTTTCCCTTTTCCCTAATGGGATTTGCTTTCCCATTCTTTTTATTTTGCATTCATATTTCAATCTGCAACAAATTTTCCACATTACAGGATGAGCCATATATCTATTCTCCCACATTGCACAACACTAGACCCAACACAATACATAAAAATCCCGACAAGTAGAGTTTGTTCTGCGCTCCCTTTGCCGATGCTAGACAATGAAAGCCAACACTTCTCAGCCCTGAGCTCTCTCTGTGGATGCTCACATAAGAGAATTAGACCTAGAATGAGGTTAGTTAGTCACTGCTGATTCATCATGCTTTTGAGATTTGGATTAACAAACTATTCATCCCTGTTTCCTTGTGTACACCAAACAGGCCTGTGTTTCTAACAGGAATAGTTTTTTATTTACTAACTGACAATAGTGGAAAGCCTCATATTCACATCCGTATTATAATAAATGCATTATAAATGAGTAAGTAGGAAACAGTAAGGAAATGATGTTTTACTTTTAAATGCTAATTATGGAGCCCTGGTGCAGTTAATGTGTAGGGTGTTCTGTCAATTTTTAATGTTTATGCCAAGTGTAGTCTTCAATTTAACATGAGCTTTTAATCCTTTGAGTACTAAATTGCCTTTTAATGCTTGCAGCACAACATTGTGTTTGCACAAAGTCAAGACTGAAAAATGAATATACTACAAGATATGTGCATGTATGGAGGGGGGAGAAAGTACAAAGGACAAGATTCTTTTTTAATGATGATGTTGGAACAGTACAAGAGGAAGGAACTGCTTTCAGGATGTACCTGGCAATTGTTTGCAGCGGCAAAAGGCTGAAATGCTGCTGCTGTTGATTTTTTATCTCTGTTGAAGCATTTCAGGAAGAATTCCTTCAGTTTCAAGTAGCTTATCCAAAAGCTGTACCAAGAAGTCATGGTTAACACCCAGAGAGGTAACTTTGAGAAAAAGATGGTGAAAGGAATTACCATAAGAGGCATCTACATGTTCGGTATGACAAAAGTACCTAGAAAGAAAGAGGTTTTGAGCTGACAGTACTTAAAAGAAATGTGAAGAATAATGCGGCTCTGGAAAAGAACTGCAGAATTTGTTATACTAGTTTTCTGGGTCAGCTTGTTTGTCTTGGCCTTTTCAAGCTGGCTTATGGTAACAGCTCAGCGCGTAGCCCCCAGCCTGCCACAGCTCGTAACATGGCTATGGCATAAAAGATGTGAGGATCTTTTAATGCAGCCCAATACAAGGCCTCCACAAATCTGTTCTTCAGTAAACTTGTGCACAATCAGACAGAAAAATGGCTCAGGATGTTACCACTTCCTAGCAAAGACAACAGGATAACCCCAAACACCCCGAGCACGTTATTGGGGTTCCCTGGCAGGGCACAGTCCCTGCAGAAGCTCTGGGCAGGGATTTGGCCAAATGGACAAGCCCTGATCCCATCTCTGTGCTCTTGCTCCCAGTGACTCCTACCTTCCATCCTTTACACATGATAGGATGTAAGGGAGTTAGAGCAGCTTGTGAGGCTAATCCCTATTTATCTCCTTGGTGAACAGACTTTTTAAAATGACACTGTTCGCATGCTTGAAGCTCCAAATTTGACTTTCCTTGACAGCAACCATCTCTGGAATCCCAATGAGGTTTATTTTTGGCAGTCTGAGCCTTTGCAGAATAAGCTTCCCTGGGTGCACACACAGTCTTCAGTGCACCAATGCAATTCTGCAGATGAGTGAAGCTGGGAACCTAAGGATTTTTGTACAGCCTGGTAATACATCCTCAGCTTTACTACCAGGTTAGACCCAGAGGACAAAGCTAATCAAGTAAAATCTCTCTTTCGCTTCTTGCTTCTTTCACTCCTCTACCATCCATAAGATTTTTAGGAGATATTCCAGGTATCTGAGAACAGCTTTCCTGCTTCCCACTTGTATCCCACCATGTGTGACAACGTGCAGTTTACACTGTCCACTGCAATACCTGGGGTTTATGGGAGGAAACTTCTATTTGCTTTTCGGCGATTAGCTCGTCACAAGGAACCAGAGTCAGAAACAGTGAGAAATACAAACAGAGCAAATTGCTTTATGATTAAATGGTGTTTGTTTGTTTTAAATGTGGCTGTAAAGGAAATCTTTGCCAATTACAGGCGGAGTTTGAGGTGACAAATCCAACTGCCACGGGTACAAAGGTAACTTCTAAACATCACTTTCTAAAAAAACGCAGATGAAGTGAATCTATCGGCCTCGCACTAGAAACACACATGTTGAATTTAAGCAGAGGAAGTCTTACCACATAAAACTGGCAAAACACTTTGTGCTAAGCACATGCATAACTGCTTGCAGAACTGAGAGCCAAATTAAAACAGAGCGAGGGAAAGATGGATGCAGAGCACTGTGCCTGCCCAGGCACCCCACATCTACCCCATGGCTTCCCGGTGCCCCCAGGAGCTCCAGCTCCTCTCCTCTTACACGCACCTCGGAACTGGCCCCACAGTGCCAAGGACAGCCCCGCTCACCATCAGCATGCGGCACCGCCACCATCAGCGTGCGGCACTGCCACTGGCACTGCCAGAGTCCTGCAGCCAGCTTTAGCAGCCTCCTCTTCAAATAGTGGCATCGTACTTTGCGGGAGGGGATAAAACAGAGCACACAGGCAAAAAAAAGACACATCCCAACCTGCACACACAGCCGGAAGCTTTGCCACCAGGTTGTGTAGGCCACACTGAGGTGTGCAGTACTACAGCAGGTCTACTTCATTAGTGTATCTAGGCATCGTATTTCGTATTACTTCCACATCTTGATGTTATCTAAAGCTTTTTATACAATAAGAAAGGAATTACAAGGTTTATAATTTCCCTCATACATGTAACAAAAATAATAAAGCATGAAATTGCAGAGCTGTGACTGATTTTCTGTGGAGGTTCAACAGTCTCCAGCAGGCTACAGCAGAGATGTGGTTGGTTTAGGTCTGTGCCTTTACATCTGTGTCTATATGCGTCTATGTGTGTATGCATACATGATTATAAACTTTTATATGCATTTTATACGTGTTGAATACATCACACTTGGGTAAAAAGGCATGTTAAAGCACCCAGATAAAACTCTGCTGAAGGGATGCAGTGTGTCTGCTGTAGATTTGGAATTACACTGGCATTTTGTAAAACACCAGACAGCTCTTTAACAGGTCCTGCTGGGCAACAACCTGAAGGAAGGGATCCATTTACCCGCATCTGCAAAACTGAGCTTGGAGAAATAAATACTCAGCAGGGAACTGAGTCTTTGTGCACCTGCCTAGGGTGAAAGTACCACACCACCAGTTTCACTCCTGGGCTTTCGAAGACATCTCGTTTTTGGCCAGGCCACAGAGACAGCAGCTTGAAATTGCTGGCTGGGCCTCCCTGGAGAGTACAAACATCTAAGTACCAAACTGCGCTCTTGAATCCATGGGAAATGAAGAAACCCAACACCTCCTAGAAACTCATGAGATGAGTCCAAAGTGGCTCAGAGAACACCAGCTCTGGTCTCAGACAGACAAGGCAACGTGACTAATGATGACAGAGCTGTACTCCTTCAGAAGTTCTACTGAAGACCTCATAAATTATTTCTAATTAGCAATTACTTACCTGGTATCTTCTAACTGCTGATGTCAGACAATTACAAATGCTTTGGTGGTGCCAGAATCCCGTCCCAGATGTCCAGGACACTGAGGTCAACACCGCGTCCATGGCAAGGCTTCAGCAGCCCCATGCCACTGACTCCCAGGCCCTGCTGCACTTGCCACAATCTCATGCAGGAGCCAACTCAGGAGTTAAGAAAATTTCTCGCTGTGGGATCTGTCCACAAGGCTAGATTCTTCTCCCTGAGCCAGGACTTCAGGGAATACAATGTCTGTATCACATTGTCCCAGCATATCAATTGGCTGGCATGCTCTGCCTTTTCCCTACCCCTTCCCAACCTCCCCAAATGCCCACTCTTAAAATGTTTCAGTCTAGCTTTAAGTTTCTCTGCCATTCATCTCCACAGCTCAACAGACGATGGTAAGCCTTAAAAAAAAAAAAAAAAAAGCACTGGAGGTGGCTTGGCCTTGAGGCAGGCTGGCTGGCAATATCATGCACTAGCTAAGACCCTATGTTACAAATCCAAATTTAAGTGTATGAATGTATAAATATTCTTAGAAAGTTTTGAGTGCATACTCTAGTACTGTAGTATCTTTCAAAAGCTGTGAATTTCACTAAATCATTTTTACTGCCCTAGCTTTGAATGAAATATAAATATTGTACATAAGAAATATGAAGCAGGGCTTGCACTGCAGGCAAAACTGGGCCGTAACAATAGGGTATGCTTGTGTTTCTTGAAGACTTTTCATCTGTCAACTTGTTCTAGTGAATATAGTAAGGGAACTTAAATCAGATAATGTCAGACCTTGATCTCCTTTATTTTAGGACAAATCTGGAAGTCATGTGTGCTCAGGAAGGCTGTGGCATCTGAGAATGGCAAGGCAATCAACTAGAGAGCCTGCTAGAAAACCAAATTTCCCTTATGCCAGCCTTGCATACAGATTAAAAGTCTATACGTTTCCTCATAAAAACTGTCACTGGGAAATTTCATTTTTTTATTTTTATTTTTATTTTTATTTTTATTTTTATTTTTATTTTTACTACTGCATTGCCTAAGAGCTTTAGTTATGAACTTAGATTCTAGATGTCTAAAATAAAAAGACAGTCCCTGTCTTAGAGTTGCATATTATACGTAATAAAACATTCATTGCCTTACTGAATCCAGGCTAATGCACTGCGTTTATTTCCTAAAAGGGTTCACAAGAGGGGAAAAAAAAAAAAAAGCAAACAAATTAAACCCTAATGCTACATGTGAATTAAATATACACAGAGCTTTAACTACTTGGTATTTTCTACCTTTGGTGTTCATAGAAAGAAAGCAAGATAGCCAGGAGTTTCTTAGCTTGTAATGATGAGTGAAGGCTGGATTCTTAACTCCATGATCCTTTAGAAATTGCCTGTGTCTATCCTACACGGAGAGTCAGCACCTCCGTCTGTTGAACTGTCACACCTCTTGTTAAGGTTTCTCCTATGATAATCTCCTCCCTGCTCAACCCCAGATAACACAATGCATCTCCTCTTCTACTTTCTGAGCTTATTTGCAGATGTAGCCATCCATAAGAAGCTTTAAATATGTATTACACTAGAGTAAAAACCCCTGTGGCCCACCAAGTAGTGGGCTGGAAAACCAGTTTAGATTCGCAAAGAAGCTGGTATTAAAATCATTGAGGACTCTGCAGTTCAGTCTGTCATGCGTTTTAAGACCTGTGAATAATAAAGGTGCACTGGTAATTTTACTAAAAATGAAATCCCATCATTTCTGCAGAATAAACAAAAACAAAACAATGCATTAGCTATGCAATACTTCTCAGCACCACAGTTTGAATGTGTCATTAAAGACAGATTTTACCCATGAAAAATATTTTTAAAAAGTAATAAATACACAAAACTTTACATATACTTTTCATTTCCTTTCTGCATCCTCTCTGTGGGAGGTAGGCTCAGATTAAGTTGGTATGGCCAATTCCTGCAGCTCCAGGAAGCTGGAGTCCTATTTCTTCCAGCTCACGTATATTGTGCTCTAACTAGATCCTACCTGCAAGTGTGAAATGAGGGACTCTAAATCTATGATGTTTCACAGTTTTTAGAAATGAAAATAAGAAGAGCTGGAATACCATCTGACTGCCAATACATCAAGTTCATGTTAACATTTCCAGGGCCAAAAATACACAATAAGAACAATTCCCTTATTTTTCTCTGTTGAAAGAAGTGCTTTATAACAAAACTCCGCTATGTTCAAATCTGAGAAAAATATGGCTTTATTAGTTGAATGAGTTACTGTTTTTGAAGGAGCACAGCACTATGAAGGTTAATGTGTAAATTCACATGGATAACATCTTTGCTGGCCTACAGTCTTGACAGATCAGTGTCACCTTGTCCCTGCTCAAGTCAAGGGAAATAGCACCATCAACTTCAGGAGAGAACAAACCTCTATATGGTATCCTGACTGCAGGTATGGTCACCTCCCATGCTCTAAGGAAGGCAAAACAAAGCCCAGTGTCCAAATTAAACCTCAAGTTGGGGAAGAATAAAGGTACCTGCCTGCAAACATCATCAGAATCCTGATATTCAAACCTGAGCAACAATTACAGTCAACAAAGTATGATCAAGTCTCCTTCCAGACTCCTCCAATGACTGAAACTAAGTACGTCAGACTTCTTATTACTTTTAATTATATCTTGAAAAAACATACTGTAAAATAATAGGACTGAGTCTTTTCTCTGGTACACTGCTTTAAATTGTGATTCCCCCAAAATGACAGCATTGCACTGGTGTAAATGAGAAGACAGCTAGATATCACAGGCATAGTTTTATACTGGGCACTGCATCAAAAAAAATACTACTATGCTAATTCACAGGATGCATACATTGCTGGCACCATTCAGGTCATTGCAACACTCTCAGCCATGAAAAGACACGGTATGACAGAGGACAGCTGCAAAATATCTATCCACCGTGTACGACCATTGACTTCCCTGGCATTGCGCTAGGGATGAATTTGACCCAGCTGGTACCGTGATGAGAGTTGTCAATTAAGCCTTGTAGACAAGTCACTGAATTCTCAGAAACACACAACTCCAGCAAAGGATATTGCAAGGTTACCAATAAAAGACAAGTCCTAAGGGTAATATTCAAGAGCAGTTCCTCGGTTGGTAGCCAGTGCCTGCTGCAGAATGTCACTCACAGAAAGTCACGATGCCTTGATAGGCTTCACAATTCCCCATCAGTTCTCCAGCTGCTTGGCTAATCAGATATTATTACCTCCTTTGTGTTTTCTTTCCCAACCCTCTCTCTCTCTTTCTCTGGCAAGGTTGCTGTAAAAGGACTCAGTAATGATTCCTATCTAAATATTTCACTTGCAATACAAAGGTCTGTATTTTGCATACTGTGGAACTTTTGTTGCTTTGTCTTTTGACAAAAAGCTTCCCAGGCTTCTGGGAATAAATACTGATAATTGTACCCAGCCTCAGCAGAGAGTGTTGGATATTAAACCACACAAAATCAGACTCAAATGCAGCAATCGTTGAGGATGTGACTTGAGCACACCCAGGCACTGAAGAGCCAGCTGTGGGAACCCCCTTTCAGGCTCAAGGTTGCACCAAAAGACCTTTCTGTGGCACATGGCCAGCCTTGCAGGCTGAGAGGCATCAGAGCCCGGCACCGTGCCTGGCAGCCTTGTGGGGTCACCTCTTCTCCAGAGATCCTCTCCTGCTGCAAGCAGGGCAGTGAGAGGAATGTTCTGCATGGCTTCACATGAAACCTATTTAGGGTTGGCCTCCACCTTCTGTGGACATTAGCAGGCACACTGCCGTTGTTCCTTGAGGAGAGATGCAGGTTGGTGCTAAAAGCTTTAAAAAATCTCACCTTTTGATTTAAACTCCTGCCTTCCATGTGTGCAGAACACCCGGATTTCACCTTCGCCTGATTCAGAGGACAGCAAACTTCAGGTTTCCAAAGCCAGGCAAATTGTTCTGGTTACTTTTTTTTTGCCCAGTTCCCTAACAAGACAAACCTGACACGTTTAAAGTCTCCTGCAAAGGGAAGGTCCCCAGGATTTTGGACCTCCTCTGCTGTTTGAAGAGCACCTTCACCACTAGACAACTGCCCCTTGTTGAGCAGACATTCAACCCCGCATCGTATTTAAAATAGTCCTTGGAACAGGGACTTGACTAATCACTAGTTCAGTGTGCTACGTATGGGTACACAGCCCTGGTACATCCATACAGCTCAGCCTGCACCGCTGAGACACGAACAAAGGCAGCATTTTCTCAGCAGGACGTGTTAGCTTGGGCATGCAGCCACGCTGCCACGGCTTCTGCAGGTAACTGGATGCAGTGTAGACAAGCCTAATGTGGTTTCATATGGAAATGAGTGCTAAATTATTAACATTAATAACATCTATAAACAACTGATGACAACTTCAAGTGGCTTATTGTGTAGTATGTACAAGGCATCTGTTCATTATCATTTACAAGACACTCCTGATATACACAACAATTTACCCAAGTAGCTGCACGGCCGCATTCCGCTCTGCATTTCAGCGGTGAGCCCTGAGGTGCTGCCAGCACCCGCGAGGTCCGTGCTGGCCAAACTCCTGTGCTCACAGGGCACTGCAAGTCCGCAGCACAGGCGTCCTGCACCAATAAATGGCGCCAGTGCGGGCGAGCGTCACATCAATGCAGTTTATTTATGTATGGATCCTGCTACTCCACAGCATCGCAGCAATTGCATCAGTGGGAATTTGTCTAATTCAGAGAGGGCCTGACTCTCACTGGACGCCAGAGGCAGGAAAGCTTTTACCTGTCCGTGTGATGGTTTAAGGCCTGAAGGAAACTTCCTCTAGCTCAGTGCTAACCTCCAAAAAAAAGGTTGTGAAAGGGGAAAGGCAAGTGGAGGTGTAAGTACAGGATTCTGAAAAGCACCACTATAAGTTTATTATGTCAAAGAGGGAGTAAGCCATGATGTTACAATTTTTCTGTCAAGGACAGTGATAAAAAACTCTCCTCACTCTGAGCTCTGGGATTTACGGCATAGGTTTCCAACCTCCAGAGGCTAATTATTTCAAGTCATCCTGCAGTGCACCCTGGGCAATGCTTTATGAAGTTAGCTTCATGTGGTTGAACACCCGTTACTTCATTGGCCTCTTGCTGTCATGATGCAAAGACGGACTACTACTTCATGTAGCAATTTTTAAATAGAAGTGGATGATTTTTCAAGTAATTATTAGCAAAAACGTCAAACAGAAAGGCAGAGACTGGCTATCCTACTGAGAGGAACCACTGAGGCAGAAAATATGTGCCACAGTATATAGTCGGGGAGCTGCGCTGAGCTTGCTGTCAGACAATGCATTTTATCGAGCTGGAAACACAACACCAGCCTGCTATAATACCCGCCTTTAATGAGGCGGCCTGAGCCGCCATGCTCGGCTGTATTCAAATAAACACGGTAGCTTTTCAGCAACTGATTTTAATCTCATTTCCTGATCTGAGAAGGGCCTGGGAAACCTAACACTTTCAAAAAAATTGTTTTTTAATTGTTGTTGGCAACCTCATCTACTACCTTCAAAGGAGAAGTTAATGGTATCTAAACAGATAACAGTGATACCATAGTGAGCAAGGGAGCTGTTTCTGTCTCCCTCTCACAAAGACCGATTCTCAAATTACCAGATGTTTTCTTCATCTTTGGGAAAAGGAAAAAAATAAATAAATCTTGAGACCTTCATTGAAGAAGGCTGCTGAATTACAAAAGTCAGACCGCAGAGCGGTGCCACGGTAGGAGAACAACGCTGCAGTGGAGCATTGCAAAAGCCGTCTACATGTCCAGACTCCCTCCTCCTCGTCTGAACAGCGGCTCCCATGAGCTATGAGCAATATCCACACTGGACATGACTTCACTGAATTGCATACAGAAAAGAAGAATGATCTTTTGAGGTTAAAATACCCGTATGTAGCTATGCAACAACCTTCTACAGATTCCTGGTATATTAGATCTGCCTAAGACTCAATCCCACTATGTGTAAATGGGTAAAACAGTTAATCCTTCCCTTCCTTCTGCTGTCACATTTTCTCCATTAATTTTGCAAGTACTTTTGGATATTAACTAATCCTTTTTATGTGTTTAGCAATGATGCCTGAAGTCAGTCTGTACAACCATACTGCAAATAAATGACCAATAATGGCAATGCTCTTATCAGATGACCACCAAACCTGGGACATATCCTACCTTTCTGTGGTTAACTTCTGTATTAGGACAATTACTAAACCTAAACTAGAAACCTCTTCAGTCTTTGAGGAAGTTAAGGAATAAGTCAAACCATGCCAAATCCCAAATAGATTTTGGACTAAAGATAAAGTGTATGTTTTTATAACAGACAGAATGAAAGGGGGGGAGAGTGGGACAAACCTCACATATAGTTGCAACAAAGCTTATCGCACACGTCTCCAAAATGCAGGCAAGCCAAGGGAACCACCACGCCACACGCCCACCCCATCAATCCAGCTGTACTACCTCTGGGGTTTCAGCCTAAGTCAGGTCAGACGGGGTGTTCCAAATATCTGGGTATGTGCAGGAATATCTGAGCTACAAGAAATGTACCATACAGCTGCTCCGCTCATAAATGGTGTCCTCTGTGAAGCTACTTCCAATTTTATCAGCTGAAATGCCATAGGTGGTTCAACCTTGCAAGTAGAAAGCAAAGCCAGGCCTTCAATGACGCCCAGCCTGTGACACAGTGAAGGAAGAAGCTTACTGCTACTAAAGCCTGTTTAGCAAGCTTGAGTGTATGGCATCGCTCCACTTACTGTTAAACAGCTGCATTGGAAGTGGCAGAAAAGGCAGTGAGGAGATGCTTATTTTTCTGAAGAGCTGCTTTGATGCCAGGGAAGTCTGCTCCCACTTGACCTGTGCTTGACCAAAGTCACTTGAACTGAAACACAAGTGTCCATAGAGAGCTCTGTTTTAATAAATTGTTCTCAATTTATACCTTACATTAGTCCTAAATTAAGCCTTAAATGGTTTCTATTGTTGATTTTCTCATTACATTCAGAGTTAATTTGTAAAAAACAGATTTGCATGGGATTGCCCATCCCTAGAGCATGCAGGTACCTCCACAGCTCCTGAACACAGATGCCTCAGAGAAAAAACAGATGCTCACCCAAATGTTTTTGAGGATTGGACTTGGGTCAATTATAAGTTTGGCCCTGAAAAATTATCTCTGGATGGGTTGTGCTGGGCTACCAATGTCCTCCTGGGTAGCAGACAAACGTGAAGATGGCTTGACCCAGCCTGAGAAGATGTTGAAAACAACACCTTGTCTCTCTTCTCTTGTTCAGTGCAGGCACCATGCAGGGAGAGGTGAAATCTGTCCTGGCCTTTCAACTGACATGTTCCCTCATGACAAAACATCAAGGAAGATGCCACACAAAAAAGGCATGACTTCAGGAAGGAGTTGCCAATTTATGGAATGCACGAGGACATGGGACAGGGCTCGCAGCCCTGTGTCTCTGAGACAGCATCTCCTGGCCCCCATGGGCCTCCTGCTGCATGACCACGCTCTGCTCTGGGGAAGAAAACCTAGAGAGCAGGAACAATCACATAAAGCAGTCAAACAAAGAGCTACTGGTATGATTAAGCATACTTTTTTCAGAAGTCCACGTACAATTCAAATACCCGTCATTTTACTGAAATCAGTGGGACCAGGTACTTACGTTAGTCACAGCATGTTGCTGGAAGAATTACTGGAAACCAACCTGGAGTTGTTTTCTGGGGAAACTGATTGACACCAAGACAGAGACCACAGATTTGCACTAGGGATATACACGGGTTTTCAGAGGAGTGGGGGGCAGAAAAAAAAAAGAAAAGAGGAAAAAAAAAAAAAAGCCAAGTTTCCTTCTCTGCTACTATGGTTCATTAGAAAAAAAGTAAAAAAAAAAAAGAAAAAAAAAAGAAAAAAAGAAAAAAAAAAGAAAAAAAAAAAGAAGAAGAAGACAAGCCTCTGGGGTTCCATGCTCTTCCATTTCTGAAATAAGAACGACAACAAATGAGTATGCTGATTGCCAGCCAGCCAGTCCCCCAGGTAGCAGAGGGTCCATGGCACTCGTGACCTCCACCCATTTGAAGTTCGTCATTTAGCGAAGCCTCTTCTCCTTCCCTGCACTTCCAGCTGTTTCTATGACACAAAACACTCTCTGGATGCCAGTCCCAGACCTCTCACAAGTCACAAATTGAAGAATTAACCTGCGGAGGAAACTGTCAGCCAAGTCTGACTCAAATTCCACCCTAATTTCAGCAACACACAGAAAGAGCCAACACCTTTCTGCAAAGTGGCAAAGTAATATCTTATAACTGCAACAATCAGTATCTACGACCTTTGCCACGGGCCAGGACTTCCATTTCAGCTCCGTCTGAATTTCTCTTGTGATGTCTGGTAACATTATGAAAATACTTGGAGCGCCAACAGCAGAAGAGCAAGAGGCTGGAGCTGGGTGGCCACTGCAGCTTCCAGCAGACGAGTGGAGGAGCACCTTCATCCTGAGTAATTCCCCAATGGAGATGCTTTTGCTTTCTCGCTTAGGTTCTTCCTGCCTGCAGCAGACAATGGCTGCCACTTTGTTCTCCCACGTTCCCTTTGTTAACACTACACAGGCATTGGAACATCTTGAGAAGGGGCCAAGATACACCACATGGATTTTACAGAAGAAGGTGCCAAGGCAAGGAGAATGCAAGGGAAGAGCTGGCCAGGATGCAGATGTCTGAATGGCCGGGGTACAGCTGGCTGGGGGTGGCTGGGCAGTCAGAGCTGCTGCACACAGGCAGGGCAGCGACCACCTCCACTTACGGTGTGCGTGCGGGTTTATATTGCAGGATTCCTCTCCAGTGCAACCCTGAAGCTATTTGTGTCCAGAACTGCGACTACGACACCATCCTCCCAAGCCCACCCATGCAGTGGGGCAGTGCTGCGTCTTCAGCACGGATGCAACTGGAACGCCCCAAGGAAAGCTGTAATGGCCACTGAAACACATCAGGGAGTTTGGGGGCTTTGGCATGTAGAGAATCATCAATCCCTGGATAAAAGACTTAGCCTTGGGATGACATCAAACATCCTCGTCAGGATCATGATGTTCACATGCAGCTGACCTGAAAAGTGAAAGATGCCCTTGACATACGACACTTGCAAATGCAAAGGCAATTTTACCAAGAGCATGGATAAGATGCATGGATAACTCCCCCGACAGGCCTAAGGGAAGGGGTAAGAAATGAAGTGTTTTGTGTTGTCCTCTGTTAGTTAAAACCCTTTGGACTTTGCTTCCACCTCACTGAAGAAGGCTGCTGATGCAAAGGGTGATATTTGCCTGCAATCTTTCCCTGGGAAGTAATTAGTTTCCATTTAGAGGGATGACAAATTGATCGGGCAGGAATCTCACTGAGCTCTGAATTGAAGCTAAACTGTGATAGCTACAGCTCTGGCAAGTTGGGCTTGTAAGTCTGTCAATGCATTTTACAGTTTCAAAATTCAATCGCCCAACAGCAGGAAAGACACTGCTTTAAAAAAAAAATAAAAAAAATAAAAGAAAAAAAAAAGAAGAAGAAGGGGGGGAGAACCACCAAAGCCTACACTTCCTCCTGCAAGTTCATTATCGCCTCTCTAAAGCATGACGGTGGTGTGAAATGGGTTAGACGCACGGATGCCTCTGTTAACGGCCAAAGAAAAAAAAGTCGCACATCATTAGGAATGGAATAAACGATACCGAGGCACAGAGCAGAAATGATTTGATTAGCAATTTCCAGTTTTGAAAAGACCTGGAAGAGAACCAAATGACTATACAGAAGGTGTGATGGAGTTCTTAATTGCTGTAACTGCACAGGGAGACTCGATGATTTGTGACATATAATACAGCACAGTACGCTAACGCTAATAACTGTTAATTAACTGCAGCAATGATATACTCTCAAAATGCACATACAAGTTACCATAATTTCTAGATTAAAAGCTGCCATGTTAGAAGCCAAAGGCAGAGGGAAGGCAGCACAGAGGGAGAGTAGGGGAAAAGAAGAAAGTGCAGAGCGTAACAGAGTATTTTCCCTTTTTTTGGAAACCCTCTTTGAGTATGCCTGACATCTCACCCAGAGCAAAGTGGCCAGAAAGCACTAGGAAAAAAAAAAAAAAACTCCTGCTGAAATGCGAAACAGTTCCTGAACGAACCTCTCCCTCCAGAGCAGCAGTTATTAATTCTGAAAGGCTGTTGTTGCACCAGGCCATCTGGCTGCGCCGTAAAGAGTTCAGCGGCTGCTGCTGAGCTAAGATTCCTGTCGGCTCCCATTCGCCCCAGTGACATTATTCACTCGCAAATGTTATCGCACCATTTTTTTCCCCATCACTGCTGTTTGTGAGTCGCTTTATTTATTTGCAGGCTGTTTCTTACACTGTCCGGTGCAAAACAGGCTCTGCCAGGAGTCTCCGGGAAGCTGATGGACAGGAGCCTCGTACAAGGGATGCCCAGCAGCTTGTTCCGTCCCGAAGAGCTGTGCTGTGCTGGGAGGCAGCACTTCGGAGAGGCTGCAGGACTGACAGCCTGGGAGACTGAAGGCTTCTATTTATCCCCCAGCAGGCAGCACACAGGCACACTCCCACACGCTGTCCTTCGCCGGCGTGCGTAGATGGGAATCACATGATGCTGATTAGCTGTCCAGAATTGCTAAAACATTTTCTCTTTCAGATCAATAGTAATAAGCAGGCGGCTGAGCCAGGTATCGGGCGTGCAACGCGCAAGTCTGATTCTGTTCTTCTCGCAGAGCTACTAGCCGGCCCCAAAAAGAAATCTCTTGGCGTGCTTCCCCTTCGAACTTCTTTCAAATGCACCAGATCTGCAGACAGGCTATTTAAATGTTACTTTCTGGCTGATCTTGTACCAACCCTAACATATCAATTATCCTGTGGATGGGAAAGCTCACAGGCTTTGTTCTTCCCTCGGTGCACCCACTGCAACGTGCTCTTTCTGGAGAGCCTCCAAAGGAGAGTTAAGGGAAGTGCTCTGCGTTTTGGGAGGCTTTGCTCTCCCTGCCACCGTGGGACAAGCTCAAATCCAGTCCCTGTGGTAAACAGTAGGAAAGCAGAAAACAAACACACAAACCAACCTGAACATCTACATTTCATAGCACCAGTGTTTGCTAATATGCACCAGGACACAAAGGATGGCAAAGAAGAATACAGACACGGAGTAAAGAGAAAAAAAAAAAAAGGACTAACAGACTCGCTCAGCCTCTATATCCTCCACATTCACACTAATGCAATGTGTTGAGAGCATGTGTGAAGTCTATCTATCATTTTAACATCGAAGTGCCTTGAAAAATATTAAGGGTAAACTTTGCTGTCATTCCAACATATGGCAAGACACCGAAATACAGACGTATCCTGAAGAAACTGGAGAATTTGAATGAATACCTTCTTTTACTGAGGAGTGCATTGGTTTTATATCTCCTAGTTTTACATCCACCTCCTTGACCCCCAATCTTTTTCTTTGACTCCCATTTCTTTCAAGCTAATAAACCAACCCTCCTTCAAGACCTGCGGCAGCATGGTATGTATGTATACAGCAGAAAAGAACAAGAAAAAACAAGGTTATATTTATGTCCCAATAAAAGAATTGACTTCCATCTACCAAAAGGAGAAGGTATGTTTTTATCTTAGGCTTCTCCAGCACTCTGCCCAAATGTAAATGCCTACAGGATGGCATTTTTATCCTTTACCTTAGTAGCAGAATGACACTGCTGGGACAGCCCTTTCCCTTCCCTCACCTCTGTTTCTTCCAGGCCTCCTAGCTGTCACATCACTCCCGATTTTGCTCCCATGACCACAGCCTCTAAATAATATTGCTGCTTCTTTACCACCTAACACACAACTTTAAAACCGATTTAAATCTGAAATGAATGCTGTGAATACCGGTCCATACGCTAGACAGACATTTAATAACCCCCTTGGGAAAGAAAAGCTTCTGTAACTGCTCAAATGCATCCTGTGGGGATGTCAGCCTGGAGTGAAAGATTCTTAAAGACTTTCTGTGTGACAGCATCACATCCTCTGAGAGTCCCAGGTGCCATTAGGGGGGAGGAGGGGACTTCAGCACACTTAAAGTATTCAAGAATAATCAGCCTCAGGTATTAATGTTTTGCTTTAACATGTAACTGCATGATATGGAGAACAGTGGGTGTGAATAAGATACGAAGCTGCCTGCCCAATTTGGTACCCTCTATTTGGGAGGATGCTGGTGTACACACAGTCCCACACAGCGTGCGACCACCAGCAGGCTACGGCAGAGTGACGGAGAGTGGCTGCCAAGAGGCTGGGTTGTCCTCTCAGCAACGCTGGTGGAAACTGGAAGCAGCTCCCTGTATTATTCCCACCCCGCAGCACTTCAACCACCCCTCTCACAGGCTTTGCAGTTCAGCACCACAGCGACCTCGGTCCCAGATCTGTGACACCGCTGATTTTATGGCAGAAAACATTTTCCGTATCTGATGGGGAACGAGGGGTAAAGGGGAGGTCCCTTTCCAGACTTTCCCATGCTAAACCTGGGCTTTGTCTCAGCACTACAAAAACAAAGACTTGAACAGGACAGCTTGGCACCCGTGCTAGTGCAAGAGGGAATTATGCTTTCCAACTTGCATTTTTTGCCTTTGAAATGTTTTCCCCATAATTAAAAGCAATTTTTTAATTCTTTTTTTTTTTTTTTTGGGTCACAAGATGAAATTCCTTTGTGCAGAAAACCAAAGCAAAGCCTATATAAATACTTACTTCTTGCTCTAAGCCTTAGCTTCCCTGGAGATTAGATGCCTGATAAACCCTAACTAAGCCAGGGCTAAGGGCAGGGCTGCCCCCTGAGCCCGAGCTGTGGTTTTCTCACTGCCAGGTTGCAACAGACCCTTAGGGATCCCTGGGCTTGTCTGAGGGCTTTCCTGCTTACCCCAGGCACTGGAAAACCCTTCTCCTGTCATGGCTCCTGCAAGCGCACCTCTCAGCACAGCAGAGCCCCTCCAGCCATGTGACAGTCACACATAGGAACTTCTTTCTTTAATTGCTTTCCCCTTTAGCCTGGCTTGAGTTCCGGGTGACTTGAAGGCAGCAGGAGAACAGAGAGGCACCTTTCTTCCTGGAGCCCGGCTGGTCTCCAAACAGGAGGGCTGGGATGCTGCCATCGCTGTCCCAGCCACCCAGCATGGTCCCTGGCGCATCGAAAGGACAAGGTGAGCATCCGCAGGATGCTGGCAGAGGCACAGGCAGAAGCAGGAAGCCTTTGGGGCACACAGCAAGCCCCTGGGACAACACCTGCACCGCAAGCACTGTGACAGGGCTTGTCCCGTGGGTGCCGACCACGTCCCATCAGCCACTAGCAGCAGCTCTGCAGGCATTCAGCTGCTCGCGCCTTTGGTCCTCGCGTCCCTGATGCCACCTTCAGTCTTCGACCGTCCTGCGGGATAAAGCCCTCGGCTTCCAAGCTCTCGGCCCCGGCTTTTTGCTTCATGCCTAATCTTTGGCTCGTGCCGATCTCTGTTTCTCAGCTTCCCTCTGGCCCTGTCTCTAACCCCAGCCCAGGGATGAATTTCATCCCCCCAGCTGACACACATTTATGCCAAGGGAAAATCCCGCTGGGGCGCAGAAGTGCAGCCTCCTCTAGCTGCATGAAATACTGTATCCTTTCACTTACTACAATCACATAGGTATTTTCTGCCCTAGATGGAAACAAATATTTTTTATTAAGATCTGTTTTAACCAAACGCATCTATAAAACAAAAGAGAGAAATATTTGAGGTTTGCGGTGGTTGGAATCTGTGCACAGAAAATTAATGCTTTGACATATATTTTGCGCTTAATCTTTTGTGGCAACTTTTTTACATTTGTAAGAGTTATGGATTTTAAAAGTCACAGCTAAGATTGCTTAATGAGCATTCACCACCCTGGAAGTGGAAGCAAGGCTGATGTGGTTTAGTCAGCTGTTAGCTTTATTGCCTCTCTTCTGTACTAAAAGTGACAAGTTGAACACATTATAGAGAGCTCAGATGTGTTATGTAGATGAAGCCTGCAGCAATATCTGCCTGCTCTCTATTATTTATGATGTCTATATAATACAATGGACTGAGATTTAAGCCATTGTGATGCAGTTTGTTTTCCAGGGTTCTAAAGTACAGCACATTTTACAGAGAATTGCATCTCTGTTACATATTAATCAAATCCATCTTACATGCAGCTCTTACACTGTAAACTAAAGGGAAAGAAAGATTAAAGCGCTTGGCTTTTCCTCAGCTGTCAAGGACTGGCAATAAAATAATAATAAGGGCTTCTAAATAATGTGTGTGTGACAGGCCTTTGCTCAGTTGTACAGTCCTTTATGGAGGTTAACTACAAAATAAGTTCCAGTGAGTGATTGAGAACAGGCGAGTGCGTAATACTGTAATGCCAAACCCTGCATAATTCTTTGCAAAGTTCATTTGCAGAAATTCTCCCAACTTGACAAGGCAAAGTTGTTGCTGGCCCAGGCATTAGGCAGGGGTGTGAAGAAGTTAACTCCTTGCGCCCGTGGTTCAAAATCCTGGCCTTTTGAACTTGCTTCAGCTGTTGCCTATTAAAACAGAAAACTCCACTCCAGCAACAAAAGTCAGCCTTGCTGGGCTTTTTATTACTATTATGGAAGTCATGGGAAAGTTATTTTATTATAAAATATATAAAACTCTGTAGAGGTCTGTGGTTTTGGATTTTTCTTTTCCATCATTAGCTGGGGTTTTGAAGATCAAGAGGTGGAATTTCTAACAAAAGCCTAAATCACTGGAAGTTTTTAAGACGGTATGGATTGTGGAATTTATTGGATTTTTAATTTTTTATTTTATTTATTTTATTTTTTTTTGCCTTTCCTCCCATGGCTTTTTCTGCCAGGCAGCCTTTTAAAGGTTCGTACGTCTGCTCTGCCTTATTACCCCCTCAGCAGCAGGGCTCAGCATGCTGCAGCTTGCAGGTGGTCTGCCTGCTTTCCATCAGGTTATTTATCCGGAGCGCCGGAGTGACAGAAGGGAACACGGGGGCTGTGAAGAGGCGGTCGAGACCGTCACGAGCCACCGCGATGCTCAGCCAGTGACAAGGCTCAGGGCGGGGAACCCAGTGTTTTAGCAGGGCTGTCACTGACTTTCCATGTGGCCGCAGGTGCCACCGCTGCCCTCAGATCAGTCTTCACAGGGCCCTGAAAGCCGTGGGTGAGAAATCACCGGGTAAAAGCTGAGCATTGCTCTTAAGCTGCATGGGAAGGAGAAATAAAGCAGAGGAAGGCGTAAAGGATACATGCCTGGGGGTTTGGCACTGTGTACAACAGCCAAGCCAGGATGATGCCTTCAGCCGCTTTGCACCGGGGCCGAGGGGTCCAGCCCCTGCCTGCAGCTGTCACAGCCAGAGGGGGACAGACCCCTGCAGCCCCTGGCCAGGTCGGCTCCAGCTGCCCAGGAACCTCGCCTGCAGGAGAAAATGCTGGAAAATTCAGCTCTGCCTTCAGGGCACTGCAAAGCTTTGGTGGTTTTGCAAACTGGAAGCTGCTACTGGATCCATTGTAAAGGTTCAGCTACTGGAAACAAATGGGAACTCAGACCAGGACTGGAGTTCTGGAGAAAGAGGTGGGGGTTTGGGCGTGGGGTTTGGCTCACCTGTAAGCGAAACAGGAGAACTGAGCAGTGATTTGAGAGCCACTAACACCGGTGAAGGAGGTTAACAAATCAAGGAAAGGGCAAACCAATTTGAGGCTTCAGGGCACCACCTGGTTACTGTGAGGAGTCAGGCAGAATTCACATCCCCCTTGTTTACACCACAGGCTACCAACAGCTCTGCACTATTTTCTGCCACCCCCACTTCACAGAAACATCATTTGTTTCCTTGCTGATCTAATACACCAGGGCAAATTCAATGTTTGCTCTCAAAGAACTGCCTTAAAATGCTATTATACATTTCCCTTGGGTCAGGGTGGTATTTGAAGTACACTGTCATGAAAAGGAGATGCTTCCTAGTATTTTCTCTATCTTCTTTTTCACAGACCTGTTGGAATTCTAGGGTGGGATTTCCCAGCCTGTTTTTCACAGCAATGCTCATGCTGGGACTCCTCAGGAGCAGGCAGGTGTTGCCACCACCTGAGCACTTCACAGCTTGGGTGATGGATTTTTTATTTATTTATTTTTTTAACCAGAAAAAAAAAAAAAAAAAACACAAACAAACACATTTAAAGCCTAAAAACAAACCTAAGCAAATTCCTTCATAATGTCCCCATGGTTCGTGTTCATTCCTGCTTACAACCAGTCTCCTGCAGTGTATGGCCACTGTCTTTCAGAAATCTAGTTCTAAATGACGCTACTGCGTACAGCAGAGAGGAAACGAGCTTTCTTTATGGTGTCCTGTGTATCAGATAACATCTGGAAATTAGTAAACAAGCACAAATGCCCTGAGTTCTTTTTTTTTTTTTTTCCTGTTGTTGTTGTTTGTTTCTGTTGTTGTCTTCCAATTAGCTGAACCTTTGCAAAGTGCATCTTTAAGTCTTATTCCTGCTGTGACTACGCCTGAAATAGCTGGAACTCCCTGTATGACTGCCCTGACAGCTTCTGTGATACTGGCACCTTTTCTTAAAGGCCCTAAAACTCCCAAACTCATGAGACCAGGCTGGGCTTTGAACCTTCATATAAAACACAGAAAAAGGAAATTCTTCTCCCCATGATTCCAAGCAAAAGCTTGACCACACTTGTGGCTCAGCCTCCCACCAGAACAAAACAGAGCACCCAATGCTCAGTACTTCAAAAAGCTCATTATTTTATGTAAGTCTTCCCATCCCCTCAGGGCTGTCAACACTGAACTTTCCCACTCACTGGAAGCCACCTTCCAGCCTCTCACTGCCTTTTGGCCATATCTACCAGGATGCAGAAGAAGAAATCTCCTTGAAGAGAGGGCTGCCAAGAGGAGCCGTCTAGGCTTCTAATTTTCCCCAGTGAATGGGAAAAGATGCTTTTTGGAAATGGATCAAATCTCCATTGAGGGGAAAAAAATGACCCTTCCAGCAGCTCTGAAGGGTTCCTCAGCCCAAATATGGGAAGTTCCTGAAACGAAGCTCGGCGTCAGAGAGATGCCGTCTGAGTCCAAATTGGTAACTGGGGGACAGTCATTTCCATTCCTGTGTAAGCAACACTTAAAAGGATAAATTAGGGCTGGCCACATAGAGGAGCAGGCTGGTTTCTTTTGCTTTACATGGAAAGTGGCCTTCATGCCACCTGACACTCAGAGATCACTTCTCAGGCTATGGGAAATGAGCTGGGAAAACACAAGCGCAAACCTCCTGTGGTTTATATGTCTGCGTCAGGCGAGCCGTGCAGAATGCAAAGGCAAACCTTTCAATTCCCCCTTCTCCCCAGCCTTGAAAGCAAGCACAGTGCTCCATTCAGCAGGGGATTTACCGCAGGGTTTGGAAAGCACTAAGTGTTAGACGAGAATCTTGCCCTGACTGAACCTACTTATAAACCCTCACATTAATAGGCAGCGCTGTGAAGAGCCAATAGCGCAGTGTGCGCGGAACAGAGTTGTAAGTCACAGCGCAGGTTTGCTGAATGAGCTTGGGACCAGCTGCATCCCTTTACTCCCTCAATAACACACTGATATGGGCACATTTATTTTCCTGTTGAAGCAGCTCACAGAATAAATGTGCATCCCATCCAAGGAGAGATTATGGTGGGAGCAGATGTATGCTATACAGCAAATAGTAAACTTATGGAGCCCTAATCCGATACAATACAATTTAGTTTTGTATAAATCCTTTGAAGAAAGTACCACAAAACGCTTTACAGCAGCAGAGAGGAGCCCGGTGTGCTGGCTGTGGCAGCGGAGAGCCCTGCGCATCGCAGGTCCTGCCGCTGACCCCACCCGACCACGCCGTTTGCAGGCCCTGCTCCAGCTCATCCAGCTGGAACCCAACGCGCTGACCCTCGCTGAGACCTCAGCCTCAATTCCTGCTGGCAAAGTGCTCGGAGATCCCAGGGCGGACAGGGCCGTGCCGCTATTAGCGCCGGTACGCTGACCTGGCACGTCTGGTTCAGCAGCTCCCAGCCAGGGCAAAGTGCACAGGGAAACAGCGCTGAGTCCGAACCCCCTGAAATTTAACAGCAATGAGGTACGAATTCATGCGGGCTGCTAATGACAAGGCAAAAATGGAAATCCAAAGTCGCGGGGGAAGGTGTAATAGCGTAGCATTTAGCACTGGCAGGAGAGAAAAGCAAATCAGTCATTTCTAAGGGGCGACCTGAAGAGAGAAGTGGCTCAGGGGAGAGAAGGGAGAGCTGTTCCAGTTAAACGGGCACAAGAGAAAGATCAGCCCCCAGCTGTGGAGTGCTCTGAGCATGAAGAGAGAGGAGGCCGAGAGGAGCAGGGAGGGGGTGAGATGCAGCAGACCCGGTGCATGAGCACGTCAGGGAGGTGGGCCGAGGCGAAGCTGCACGGAGCACAGAAACCCAGAAGACGTGTCGTCTTTATAATTGAAGATGAGCAGTAAGAGGCAAGCAAATTTAATTGGAAACGTAAGGGCTTCCTGTTTTACATCCTTTGCTTTAAATCTTAGTTGAGAATCAGCACATGGCACTGCAAACAAAAAACACCCCTCACCAAATGCAGCCTGCTGCAATCTCTGTCTTGCTGGATCTTGCTTTAAATAGTCCATAGCCCAGTGCTATGTCTTGTGCTGATTATTCAAGAGCCATTATGATATCAGTGAATGTCTCTGATTGCATTTAATTCAAGTGTGCCATATATTTTGAATTCAACTTGCTCTAGCAATCCCTAGCTCTCCCTCCCCCAAAGTATAACAGATCATTTAAAACCGTGCAGGTCACATCCTGAGCTGTAGGTACTAACCGTGTCATTTCTTCCTCTCCTAGGGGCTTTAAATCCTGCAACTGCTGCCCTGCCAGCGGGAGAGGTGACCCCACATTTGTCCTGCTCATCGCTGGCTAATAACCATTAGGGACAATGGTGAAGCTCCCACCTGCTGCCCAGGAGGAGTGCAGCTCACTCCCAGCAGGACTCCAGCGCTGACAATCTCCTCTCCTTTTCATTACGGGCTTTTGTTGCATTCACACCCCCAGAAACTGCTCAGAAGGGCTGTGGGGGAACGAAGCCACAGTGACGAAGTGGGTCCTACCCTTTGCAAGTTAGCAAACACGGGCGAGGACCGAGGCTGCATGAGCACGCCTCTGCATCAATGAGCTGCCTCGTGTTCCTCCTGGGACGGGGACGTGGGCTAAAATAGGGTGAGAGGAGCACCCGGGGACACTTGCCCGACATGGTGCCGATCTAACACATTCAGCTCAAAAACAAGTCAGCTTTTTCTCTGAGGTCTGCCCCAGGCAGCTCCCAGCCCCTTGGGCCGCAAGTTCTGCCATAACATCTCCATCTTCAGCCCCTTGGCAGCACCTGCCTGCACAAACCACCCCTTGTGGTGCCTGCGACCAGGCAGACGGCTCCAGCTCCCTCCCTGGGAAGGGACCAAACCCCGCATCCCTGGGTTTTGGTGCAATATGGGGCGGTGGACATAAAAAGCAGCTTGGCTCTGCTGGAAGACCCTCAGCCGGCATAAATAAGCTGACGCCAGCGGCACTTTGCCAGTTTGCTCCAGCTGAGGCTACGGCGTTCGGTGTATCTGTATTTTCACACCAGCCCATTGTAAGTCTCTGCCTCGCGCCTCCCTGAAACAGCAGCAGCCCAGCCCCACACTGCAGTGAAGTATTAACTCATACTGAACACAGTTTGTCTCCGAGGACCCTCTTGGCCCCTTCGTCATCCTGTGCTGACATTTTAATCGCGCTTTTGTGGGAGCCGGCTGGCAGTTTGTCATCAGGAATGGCGCGGCGAGGGGCCAGCGCGGGCTGCTCGCTGTGGCGGCTGCCGAGGGAAGCAGCCCATTCTGACAGACTGAGCAATAATCTGAACTTACTGCGCTGAGCCTGTGGGACACCAGCCGGGCCGCTTTATCTTCTTCATTAAAGTGCGCTCAAAAAAAAAATCCATTTTCCTTTAAAGTCTCAGGAACAGATGGAGTAAAATTAATTGCGCCATTAAGTCCCGATAGACAATACCAGAGTGGTTTTCTTTCAACAGTGCATGTGTGTTACAAAGTGCTCTTCGTAAAAGGCAATTACTGCAACATTTGCCATAAAATAAAGGTTGCTTTAATGGGCAATAAACACAGGCTTCAAATTTTGTATGAAATGGGTCTCCAAAGGGCGCTGTTATAGGCAGCTCAAAGGCACAACTGACTTTAGTATTTCTGCTCTGGCTCCAGCTCAGCTAGCTCGGAGAACAATGATTTCCACCCTTGGATATTTTCTGATGGAATTATGTATGCGGTGTCGGCTCACGGCTGGGCGTTTCGATCCCGCTTCTGCCGGGCAGGAAATGGTGGCGGGGCGGCCTCCAGCTCCGGCTGCCGGCCCTCGGCCGGGGAGCAGGGCCGGGGAGGCAGAGCCACGTGGCGGGGGGCCAGGGCGCAGGAGGAGGAGAGGGCTGAGGCCAGGGCTGGTTCTGGCGAGCAGAAAATCATCAGGCCCCGCTTCCTGACATCGGATCCTTGCCAGTCCCAGTCACCACTGGGTTTGATGCAAAGCCTGATGTTTATTTATATTTCTTTTTAGAATCATCTGACAGAAAGTACACCCTGGAAAATGGATACCACATCCTTGCAAATACAAGGAGGGGACTATAAAAATGTGTGTGGGCGGTGTTCAGAATACAAGAGACAATGGCATTTCTCTGTTTTTCACTCTCTGGGCACTAAAACCCAAAACCAGCCCTTACCCCTCCAAATCCCCATCAAACAGCTCCTTACGGCACTGCCAACGTCTGCTGAACAAGCCTGTTTGGTGTCCTGACCAGAAGCAAAACAACAACTCCACATCGCTGGCACCAGAAGGTGCATTGTGTTTGTCGACTTAACAGCCAGCCTCACCCTGCGATTCAAACACTTCCAAAGCACAAATTTCAGGCCAACAAAACCACCAGTGGTGTGGAGACGGATGCCTCGCAAAACCTGCACGTTCCTCCTCTGGTGACCACTGCCCTGCCAAAAATGCCCTCGTCTTGAGCACGCGTGGCTGTCCCGTGCAGACACGTGCCTGCGCTGCTGGGTGTGAGTACAGCTTCTGTCTGATTCAGCCTTGCTCGGATTTATTTGAAGAGGAGGGGAAATCATTTCAATTCATTGTATTTTCACATTCCAGTAATTACAAAGCGAGCATGACATATAAATGATCCATTAATTGAAATATGGGCTCTATGAGCTCCAATATTTATAGTGTAAATCCATATTTAATTAAATAAAGCCAATAATGCTCATTTCAAAGGGAACATTGAAGCTTTTTATTTAACCATGTAGTTGAGGCTGTACGTGCTCGTTTCTCATTGACCCCTTTTAGCAGATCACCGTGGCTGAGCGAGGTGGGGCGGATACGTGGGGCACAGGCTGGCAAAGTGGGCCGGGCTGCGAGCCCTCCTGCTTCCAGGGCCACCTCGCATCCCTGCTCCCGCACACCGCTGCTTCGTGGTAACAGCATCAGTCAGCACCTCTGACTGAGCAGCTTTAATCACCCACTTAATTGCCTTAATCGCCTTTTACATAACTAAGAAATCACAACACTGCAATTGTCTGACTCTGACACACAGTAACATCAGGGGTGTGACACTAATGACGTAATTATATTAATTGCTGGGGGCTAGTGTTTTAGGATCTCAGAGAAACAGGCGCTAACCCCAGAAACCACCACTGCCCCTAGGGCACACACCATACATAGTGCAGAGGCCAACAGCAGAGGCATAGTCGAGCACAGATGACAAAATGGGGTTTGCTGCCCCAACCAGAGAAAAGCTGCGTGCCTCTCACTGCCCTGGGAAGCTAAACAAGTCCTCACACACTTTGAAAAAAAATATATATATACATGTATTATCTATCTATCTATCTATCTATATATATATATATACACACTATTTTCTTTGATACTTGCTCTTGAAGTAACATTTCTGGACTCCCTGGGAGAACTTCTCAGTGCGCAACTGGAAAGAGCCCCAGGCAAGCCACGTAGCCCTGGCCCTTGATGAGGTGATACAAGTGCTGTGCTCGTTGTGTTTGGGGCTCTTCCTACTTCCTCCAGGAGGTCTTTCACGATTTTATCAGACTTTACTGTAATGACATTTTCCTTCATTTGACCAGTGTTTGGACGATACCTTTCCTTTAATTTTTATTCTGCCCCATTTCTCCTTGCAGCACTACCAACCCTCCATGCTATGGTGCTTATAGACTTTAAATATGACTTTATTCCCTCCTTCCATTAGTAGTCAGCTGGCAACGTTACCACTCTTATTTTTTTGCAAAACAAGGGGTAGTGTGCACAGGGTGGCTTTGCTCCAACACAAGCAGAAACAAGGTGTTTGCATAGGTGCAACAAGGTACGTGCGGCAGGAGCAGCCCTCCGTGCTGACAGGCACCGGGACGGTGCTGGGGTTGTGCAATGCAGCGCCTGTAGGGTGGCACTTGCTGGATGAAAAGCCCTGCGGCCTTCTCACTCAAAGGGCTGGTTGTGTATCAATTTACACTGCCAATGCAAATTTTTTAAAAAGTTGACGGGTGAGTTTGTCCCAGCAAACTTCATCCTGGAGGAGGCATAATCTGTCATTTCACAGCTCGTATAAAGCCAGCAGAGAGCACAAAAGCCAACATAAACTCCTATCACATGCTTTGGCTAACTGGACAGAAATGTAGCCACATAAATACACCTGACTCACATCAAATTAATACTGCTGGGTTACTCCAGGAATGTGCCATTCCAGTATTACACATCCTGTAGCTATGGCCCTGGCATGCTCATGTATCCCAAAACACCCCCTAAAAGCGGGGAAGAGCAGGATTAGCGTACAGGCAAGGAAATTGCTGACAGAATCTGGAAAATAATCATTAGCAAGCCTGAACCTCAAATTTTCGGCTCCTATTTGTATGGAATTCATGCTGAATTCATTCCTGTAGCTTGATTTACCTCTCCAACATGCAGCATGCACCTAGACTGGGTTTTGACAAGCACTCAGTGCAAAACTAACTCTGACCTCTTGCACTGTCCCCTACCCTTGTGAAACCAAGAGTAAGATCCAAGTGGTCATTCTCATCTAAGGCTTGAGTAAGCCCTGTACAAGCTTAGCCTGCCACATGTGCCAAGAGAATTCACCTTGCCGGGTTCAAACCTGCCCGAATCCAGAGCTCAGGCTACCAGGGATGCCTGGCCTCTGGCAGTCAAGGCAGCAGCACAAAGCCAGAGCCCCTCCCTGTTGTGTTGTTAAAATGGTCAGATTTGCTCTGATGACAGGTAAGGTCATGGCATAATAATATCTGCAGGGAAAAAAAATAAAACAGCAAAGGACATGGAAACTCCTCAGCCTCACCTGTCCCTCACTAGGGTGTGCCAAGAAGTGGCAATGCTCTCAGCTGACTTGTTGGTACCAGAAGTACTCCAGATCATGTAATTCATGATAGGACCACTATTTTTGCTCTTTCCAGCCTCATCTTCACCAATGATGCAGTGCATGAGGTAAGCAGACACCTCTGAAAGCCATATACAGCAGCGAATAGAGGTCTTATTACTTGTAAAGCTTCTATTTACAATACCACCATCTCAAGAGGTAGACAGGAGTCCTCAGTATGAGCTGCATGAAATAAACAAGATGCTAAGAGCTTTCATGGCTTTCTAGTGCTAATGACAATTAATAATAAATGGATACTGCAATAATCTATCTAGTGAAAGTCTTCACGAGCAAACATGCTTCCTGCACCCCATGCTCCTCCTGGCAGCTGGCACCATGAGCCACTGACTCAGGGGGAAACTGAGGCATGTACAAGTTAAAGAAGTACAATAGCAAAGATGGGAAGTAAAATAAATGAACTGGATAACCACGATACTCAAGTATAGCTAGCATTTAGCTGAGGTTTTAAGCAAAATACGCTAACCTTTCAGTCGGTGGCTGTTGCAAGGTTTGCTTTCTGTTTCTGCAAAGCAGTAGTTGTTAATGCCCCTGTCTCTGGAGCCTTCCACGCCTTTCTGAGTAGTTCTCTGAGATGGGAAGAAGATATACAGGGAGAAGGCAGACCTAGTGAAATCCCTGGGTCCTACAGTTTGCATGGTTAGATTTTGGAGCTTGTTAACGAAGGAAAAAAGGACAGGATCACTTGCACAAAAAATAAAACCCAAATAAATCTGCAAAATTCCCCAATCTCCATAAGGGTCTTCACCTTTGCTGTTCTGCATTGTTGAATTCATAGATGTCGAATTCTTTATCCCTAGGAAGCTAATTATTATGAAAGGTCAAAATAAATAGCCACACTTGTACATAAAGCTGTTGTTAATATAAAGAAGTAGACATCTCCAATTTGCAAGCTATTTTGTTGTTATAATTACACAGCTCCTTTCGCCAGAGAGTTCGCAACCATTTGGTTTAATTATGAACTAAAGAGAAGAGGAGGGGGGAGGAAGGACGGCCGTGCCCCTGCAGAGCGGCGCTTCCCCAGGTGCCACAAAGCAGCAAGCTGAGGATAAGTGGAAATCAGCTCTCAGAAGCTTCCTTGAACACTTGCCCAACAGAGAGAGAAAGATGCTGTGGGGCCAGGCAAGCAGTTACCCAAGGGTTAAGCACGCAGCCCATTAGAAATGTCCTTCAGTTCTGTGTCTGTTTTTCCTTACAGAACATTAAGCTCAGTGGGGCAGTCAGAAACCCCTGTGGTGCCCCCATTAAAAAAGATCAAGTCGCACATGTCGATATCACAGCTTCACCCATACTGTAATTTGTCTGACAGCAGCTAATGCTGCTGGTGGTGGCCAGGGAAGCCCAGGCTGTCTTTTACAGAGAGAGACCCAAATCCCTTTAAATAATAATAATAAAAAAAAAAAAGTCTGTGGTCAGACAAACTGCTTAGTGACAAAGATGCAATCAGCGCTTCTGCCACTCCTCCCTCCCACTGGAAGTGAAATAAAGCCCGGCATACTACAAAATAATCCCCGTAAAGGCACTGCCGGAGCACGGACAAAATGCTGGGGTGCAGTCAAAGCACAGTCTTTTTTTTTTCCCCTCTGTTCTTTTTTTTTTTTTTTTTTTCCCTTAATGCCAAAGGCATTAAAAGAGATGAAAACCACTCCATTGAGCTAGGTGAAACGTTAATCCATTGGCCTTACTTTGCTGGGAAACCAGGGTTTGAATGAGGCCCAAGGCATAAATGAAATGAGTTTAGTGATCTCAGTTTAATTCTTAATAGGCCACAACAGGCATTGCAGATACAGAAGATACAATATTAGGAAATCAAACCCTTTCAGAATTGTTTTTTCCTTTTGGCTAACGAGGGTCAGGAGAGAATTAATACGGAAACTAAAACCTTAAGCCAACCTAAATAGCTCTCTCTATCCAGTTCAGGGGAAGAAAGAGCCGGGGGTGCTGTCAGCTCACCCCGAGGTGAGGAGCTGCTCGGCAGCGCAGCAGACACCACAAAGGCTGATCTGCCGAAATGTGCCCTCCAACTGAAAACACTGGAGCACTTCCAGTGCCACTTCAGCAGATTTTGAATCCAGCCTATGTAACTGCACATCATGGACTTTGGACAGTCCCACCAAAGCACTAGCTTTTGTAGTGCTGGTAGGGCTACTCCTGCTAACAGCCCTTGGAAGCTATGGATACCTCCAAACACACTGGAGCAAGAGAAGGAAAACCACTCAAATTCCCATCCCTTAACTAGGATCATCCTTAGGAAAAACAACACCAAGGATGCCGGGTAGAGGGGCGCTTCCATCATGTTTACATGGGAATTTTAGTTCCTTTTGGAGTTTTCTTCTTTTCTCGTTGTTGCAGTGGATAGATTTACTGGAGGTCTCAGGTGGAATGTCAAGGCTCCTGAATGGAGATATTTTGCAAACACCACCTGTCAGTACTGAGAAAGATCAATTTTGCTTTGTGGGAGGGTAAGGAGTCACTTTTTCCTTCTTAGAAATAAAAAAGAAAGAATGCATGAAGACTGGATAACAGAGCCTAGAAGAAAACCTACAGCAAAACAGCTAGTCAGAGAAATTTTACAAAAGTAAAATATTTTCAAGTAAATTGTTGAAGTCCAGCTTTGAGCTCTTTGCGGATCTAACCCCCCAGGTATGCCACAAGAGCTGAACTCTAGCTTCGCTGGGTGCGCTGAGCCACTGTCTTCCAAAACCTTCACCATTTCTCTAAGCGTCTCCCTGCCGTTTGGCGATGGTCTCATTGCTCTGCCTTTTCCCATACCCTGCTCATTGGGAGCAGACCATGTGGCCTCTCAGCAGACTGACACCACCAGAGGGCTTGAGCTCTTTTTCCTTCCACGTCAGGCACAGCTCTGCCATGCGCACAGGACACCCCAAGCGTGAGGAAGAGGCAGGAGGAAGGGTGAGCAGCCATGACAAGCAACTGCAACACCAGGCGACTGTCCCGGGGAAGCCTGTGGCTGCCTGCTTCTTTACAGCCTCACACCATGCTCCTTCCCTCGTGGACCCCGCAGGCAGCAGGTCCTCACGTGGGCTCCCGAGCTCCACTCCACAGCCCTCTTCCCATCGCTGGATCCCATGCCAAGCACAGCACGGTGCCATGTCACCCCTGTGAGCCCGTCCATTCAAAAGCCTGACTTCAAGGATACCAGGGGCAACACCCAGAAATAACAAAAAGAAAACTCCCTCCCCCAAAGGCTGCCAGCACCTCCAGCTCAGTTCACTACGACAACAAAAAGAAGGAAATGGATAGCCTACAGAGTGCCACAGACATAAATCCTTCAGGAGGCTGTCTTATCTCACCACGCAGAAATTTAATCACCCAACTCACTACACATCAGGGTGGTGAAATACATCTTAGTCTTGATACCTGCAGAAAACAAGTTCTTCTCTTAAAAGGTGGTAGCAATGATGTATTAGGTGTATATATATAACCATCACTTTTACAGAACCATGCGGTAGCAGCATTTCCAACCTGGTGGCCTAATGAATACATAAAATGTGGTGTCCACGGTTAGACACAAAAGCATTAAAGCTGGTGGTGGATGGCTCCATTATCATTCAATCCATGATAGCACCAAGGGAATAGGAATAATTTAGAAGTTTACCTAACAAATTACAGGCCTGCTTGGCAATGCATTTCTAGTATGAAATGTCTTGAAGTAGTATTGAGAAGTCATTTCTGAACTGAGCGTGCTACAGGGTTGAATCCTGCCATTTTTGGTTACAGGGGGAACTGGAAATGCACTACTGAGGGTGAATTAGCTGAACCTCACTGTGCCAGCCAGCCTCACCACGTCCCTGAGGATGGGGACATAAGGGGTGGCAGGTCCAGCTCAGTCACACTGCCATGGTCTCGAATGGAGAAACCTCACAGCACAACCTCAGCGTGAAGGGGCAGGCAGGTATCGTAACCTCAGCAGATGACTGAAAATGAAAACACAGGAGGCAGTCATCCAGACTTCCCCAGAATACCTGTTAATGGGGAACCAAAGGACTCTGTGGGGAATTAAGACTTATAAAATAAAAAGTCCAAACTAAAATTGGTAGCATATTCTGGCTTGTTCCATTTTAGACTTCTCAGCTGTTTCTATCTGTAGTAAGCCTCTTTTTCTCTTAACTTTGCCCAGGTTGGTATTCCGTCAGGCTTCAGGGAGACACAAAGTGTGTTTGACTAAAGAACAGGCTTTACAGTTAACAAAAGTGCAATCTACACTGATAATGTATTCCTGTGCGTAATGGCCTGAAAGTACTATATTCATGTATAAGCTTTCTCAAAATTATTTATTAATGGAAGAGATCATATAAGATATTGCTCCTTAATATGCTTGAAAGACTCCCATAAACGTGCAGAATCTCATTCTCCACTCCTTGAATAGGTGGATCAGATCTCGGTTGAGCTCAGAGCGCTGTTACACCAACACAACGCCACCAGAAGAAAGGAGAAAATCAGGAAACATCTCAGGCAAGGAGGCAGCTCCCTGGGCTCCAGCCCAAGAGCACGTGAACCTGCAGTCATCGCGGCTGTCACATCACACCGCGTTGCTATGGAGATAATTGCAATGTCATAACGAAAGGCTAATGTCAGCACCAGGTTTTACAAGGAAATGATTGGATTGTATTTTTAATTTACCCCCAAATTACTGCAACTTCTCCATCAGGAAGAACATGTGAATTGTGTAGTTAATTTTTGACAGCAATGCAGCGTAACTTCGTGCTTAGGGATCCAGAAGTTTTTACAGACCTGTGTTTCTTTGGGCATATTTTCTATACTTATCGGTAGTGATATACAAAGATAAAGAATACACAGACTGCACATACATAACCAATAATGAACCTACATTTTATGATGTATGTTTACATCTATGTTTTTCTTCTAACCTGAGTCCCATTTAGCAGCTCTGTTTTATTAACAGTATTTATCAATAGTTTCCAAATGCTCTCTTGACCTGAGAGCTGTTAAGTTGCTCTCTAGCAAAAACACATGAAACAAAATGAAATTTTAAATTATCTTCACACTTGCTCAACCACACTTTCTGCTCTCTGTGCCCAAACTGATGCCTTCCAAGCACCAGAGCTAAATCCAGGCCAGCATGGGGCCAGACTGCTCTTTTCTTTGGGACCAACCCCAAAGTCAGTAAGGCTGTCAGGCAGCTGTGGTCCCCTGGCTGCGGCAGTGGGGCTGACAGCGCCCCTGACACCAGTGCCAAACCGTAGGCTTTGCAGGGTGGAGGCCAACCGTGGTGTGAAGTGTCACATATCTGTTACACAGAAAGTAAAATAATCAGTGCCAACAGCATCACGGTAGTTTCACTGAAAGCTCTGCTGGGCAGCCCATTCCAGGTGCAACAGCCAAAAACATCATGCGAAGCCAAAAGGGGAGAGGTTAAGCAGCCTGTATCCCTCCAAAATATTTGCAAGAGAGGAGAATGAAAGTGTTCATCTTAACCTGTTCTCATTAACATAACTGCTTAGTTACTGAGAAGGTTCTTTAGCTTAAACTTATTATTGGAAATGCTGGCAACGAGACACCTTGGCCTGTAGATTGATGGTTGGACTTGATCTGAGAGGTCTTAGAGGTCAACCTCAACGAGACCGTGGTGCTATGGCCTGGCCTCCTCCAGGGCACCATGAAAGCCACTTTGCATGGGACTTTTCATACCAGGCTAGACAAAGCATCAGAGAGTGCATTGAGGGAATAATCCTGCAGGGCAGGGAAATGGGCTGGATGATCTAATAGTTCTTTTCCACCTCTAAATTTACAATTCACTGATTCGGCCTAAATGGTTCTCATGGTCCACTTGTTAGTGCAGCAGTTAACACAGAGGCAGCTCTCCCGATGGCCCTGCTAAGCAGCCCGCCAGCACCTTGTGCACACATAAAATTACACGGAGAGAGAACTCCAGTGCAACAACTTTACGGTTCCTCTCTCCCCACCTACTCTTTTCCCTTTTACTGCCAGGGATACCTGAATGAGTCGCCTCTGCCACACACAGCACCAGCTGCTCCAGTAGTGCTCGGCAAACCCGTGCCGCACCAAGCTCTGAGCAGCGGTTCTGCTGCAAGCCACGCACGTGGCCATCCTTGAGGAAGGCTGTGCCCTGTCCACAGAAAAGAGTAGAGCTGCACCAGAATGACCAACAGCAACAAGAAAATGAAAGGAGAAGGAAGGATGAAAGCAGATAATCTGTAAAATGGCATAAAGGCAAACTAAAGCAGAGAAGAAAGGAAATTCTCTTGGAAATGTTTCTGGTTTTGAAATGCTGGCAAGCTTGGGCACGATGTATATGGAGGAGAAAATGGTCTGAAACTATATCTGTGTTTAATTTTGTTGACATAATTACCTTTCTCTTCCATCATATTAAATGTCTTTGCTGCCTGAAGCAAGTTCTAGGAGATAGGAAGCGGAGTATTTTCCAAAAAATCAAAATATTTGTCTCTAAACCTTGATTGTTGTTCAGATCCACTACAGCCAGCACCTGAATGACATGACACACGAAACGCCCACTTATTCTGGCTCTGTAATATCAAGGTATTTATAACCATTGCCAGTACACTAAGGATTATTTGAGTATTAGGAAGAATACACATTAAAATATAATGTATTTGGTGTATGAAACATAATGACTGCTGTGAGAGTAGGATCACACTTGAGTAGATGAGCAGAAGTAGGCTCTGTTGGAAGCAATTTGGCCCCGTTTGGAAAAGCCAGCTGTTAAAAATCACAGGCAAATCCCAAACTGGCTGTTACTAGTTACCTTCAGCAAGCTCTGCTTCTTGCAACCATCACCCACTCTGCCCAAAGCCACTCCTGTGTTCATCCCAGAAAACGTCCCCTTCTTCCCCCAGTGCTCAGGACTGAGCCCCAAAGCCCTGGGTCCCTTCACAGCTCCTGCTCCAACATCTGCAGAACGGCTCTCCTGAAGACTAACGTCACCTTTAAGAAAGCCAGCACCCCTCAGAGTCACAGTGCTGTCTCTTCTGTCTCACATGGGATCGCTAAAAGAAAAATGAGTGCGTTCGGAAAGGTACCAATTAGGCAGCGTTAAGCACATGACCGACAGAGAAGGCACAATAGTGTGAAAGTCAGCGAGTAATAAGTAAGCTGCACTTCCATAATTTCATAGGAAAATCCTTGGGGCACAGCCAGATTCTGAAATAAGAAGGCTGTATTTATAGCAATCAGTTTGGTTTGACATATTTCCCCTAATATGCTAAATTACTCCTTCACTATCATCATAACTTCCCCTCAGTCATTCCTCAGCATCTTCTATTAGGCTGGCCTAAAAGCACTTACCGAGCTTCTCTGGCTGTGACCTCTTTAAAAATGTGTTAATTTTGACAGCAGCCTGCGTGCAGGGATGAGGACGTGTGCGGCACACAATTAACCCGCCCGTTGGCTGCCACCGGCTTTCAGAGGGAGCAAGAGGCTGGCTGGCTCCTAACGAGGCTTTGCTATTCCTCAGCTGTGTCTTTCTATCCCCTCCTGGTGCTCTCCTCCACCTCCCCGCGCAGGCACCTCGCAATCCCCAGCCATTACGTCCAAGACCGAGCTTCTCCACCCGCCCGCTTCTCGCAGGGAGGCGAAGGAGCTGCCCACAGCAAGCGGGATCTCGGAGAATGGAGCCATAAGCCAAAAACCATCAGGATGCCCCATGACCCTCAGTTTTTTATGAGTCCTCCGTGGATGATTTTATGGATAATTCACATGGTTATACAAAAAACACAGCCACAAGATGTGTATCTAACAACAATTTGCTCTTGTTTCTCATTTGCGGTATACATGTAATGATGTTCAGAAGTCGCAGACAAGGCCATGGCTCTGCTGCATGACACTGCATATGTATCTACAGCAAAACAAAGTCCTTGCCCTAAAGAATTTAAAATCTGAACAGGCAAATCTGTGATGATGAAGCATGTCAAATCTAATCACCATCCGGCATCTCTGCATGTGCCTCTTCTCATCCTCAGCCAATCCCAAAAAGAACAGTCATTACAGCCCCGTACAATTGTCATGTGTGGCAAGCCCCAGCTTGTGTGAATAACCCTGTTTAGTATTTCATCGGGTTACTTCATGACTAATCCACCCAGTGATACTTTTATAATGATCTTCTTAATGCTGTGCTGTCCTCAAAATATTAAGTGACAATCATGTGGTTCTGATTTTATTTTTTTAAACTACCTGCATTCTTGATCACAAACGCAGGCTTTCCCTATAAAGCCATAACTGGAAAAAGATAATGTATTTTTTAAGGAAAGGGGGGAAAAAATCATGCTTCTTCAACCTTTTTTCCTCCTGCTACTCGGGTGCTTGTCTTTAATGAGCAGCTCCAAATGACAGCTTTAATCACTGCCTCTGGCCACTGAAAGAGGCCGCTAATGATAGGAAAGAACAGAGGACCATTTGCATCAATCAGCTCTAGTCTAAATCACTTTTTATGATAATGCACCGAAGCGAAGAAGAACGTCTCTGAAGTCTCCTGCATGATGATGTACCACAGTGCTGTCTCCTCATCTCAGACCTCCACATAAATCTCTTAAAGATGCACACACACCCCACCCTGTGCTGCCAGCACTGGCCCTCATTTTCTACACCATTAATGATCTACCACCAGGGTAGAGTCAGGAGAGGTTAAGCAATCAGTTCATTCAGTTTTCACTTTCTGTGGGGAATGCCCACTGCTCCAGGAAAGGGGGAGGGAATACACAGACAATGCCTGATCTGTCAAACAAATACAATTTAGGATCCGCATAATTCCTAGTTGGCAACCCATTAACATCAGGGGCTGACACAGAAAAAATATTGGGCAAAATCTGGAGGGTGCTGCCTGCTAGAAGACTGTACCTCTTCTTCATACTGAATTTATACGTTGCTAAAGCTTTACTCTTGTGAGTATACTTTATTTACACAGGAGTGCTTTCAAAGAGACTAATCCCATAAGTACAGATTACTCGCCCCCCTCCACAGAAGGATTTATAGGATCAAGGCGCAGTTCTGTAATACTAAAACAAGAGACCTGATCCTGCACAAGGCAGCGCCCTGTTTAGACACTGGACTGAGAAGATCTGGGCTCGCTTTCCAACCCAGGCACAGACTGAAGCTGATCAAGGCCCCATGCCCAAGCCACCATCATGCAGAGCACAGAAACTGCTCCTCTCCCATGCTTCAGCTCTGTTTGCACAAAGAAATGCAGTCACATTGGACACGCAAACTGTATGTACGCATATATACTGCTGTATGAACACTTACTTGCACTACATGCATAGAATATATTCCGTATAGACTCATAACATCCTGCACAAAGGGACTCTGATGGTAGCCGAGTCTGCTGAGTACATCTATTAGAAAGCACCAAAGCAAACAAGAAGCGGCTCCTATGAGGCCCAGCTGCAGTGCTTGATATATAATAAAGCTAAGATTTCCAAAACCTCAAATCCTGTGTAGGAAATCTCGGTGGAAATCCAGTCTAAACTGGGTGCCTAATTGCCTCTGGCTCCTTTGAAGATCCCAGCATAATGTTCTCAGCCTAGTAATATTACCTAACTTGAGTGACCCACAGGCTATCTGCAGACTGCTCGTGTGCATTGGGACTGGCAAGATCTGCTGTCCAGACCAGCTTTTATGGGATGCATAATGCCCTCCTGCTGGGTCATGTGTCAAAACAACCTCTTGCTGTCAAAGCAAACTAATAGATGCAACATCAGATCTCCTAGACTCATGTGGGATGCATATAAATACACAGGGCTAGCTTGACTATTCCCCTTAAATAAGGGGGAAAAGATAAGAAGATGCTGATTTGATTTTTGAGTTGTTCTGTTGTCCTAACTGGCATAAATGTGGATGGAGGAAAATTATACCAATCTCACTGGCAAGCGCTTACCATATTCAATCTGAATCTTCAAAACTGCCTAGGGAAGGCCACAGTGAGCAATGCAGAGAACTTGTGTACTTCTGATTGACGCTTCTTAGGACATGCTAACCACCTTTCAGGGAAAATGAGAAGGAAAAGTTCTCTAAACAGACAATTTTATTTAATCTACTGATGTCAGTAAAAAATTCTTTTAGCTTATAGAAACAGGCTAACCTCTGCAGGGCTTAATCTTCCACAGGAAAGAGGGCTTACAATGCCAGCTAAAGTCACCAGACACTTCTAATCTCCTGATTAAAAACAAGAGTAGCATGATTGTACTTATTGGGAGTAAAGGATGGAGGAGAATCACAGACCCACAGAACAGATTGGGTTAGAAAGGACCTAAAGGTCAGTTCCAACCTCTGCCATGGGCAGGGATGCTACCCACCAGACCAGGTTGCCCAGGGCCTCATCCAACCTGGCTTTGGGCAACTCCATGGATGGGGCATCCACAGCTTCTCCAGGCAGGCTGTGCCAATGCCTCACCACCCTTTGAGTGAAGAATTTCCTCCTAAACTTTAATCTAAATATCCCCTCTTTTAGTTTAAAATCATTCCCCCTTGTCCTATCTGCCTCAGTAAAAAGCCACTGTCCATCTTTTTATAAGCCCCCCTTAAGTGTTGAAAGGCCATGATGAAGGCTCACCAGAGCCTTCTCTTCTCCAGGCTGAACAGCCCCAGTTCTCTCAACCTGTCTTCATAGAAGAGGTGCTCCAGCCCTATGATCAACTTGGTGGCCTCCAGATCCGCTCTAACAGCTCCACATCCTTCTTCTGCAGCCCCACATCCACAAGGGCAGAGCACAGGGCAACAATCAGAGCAGAGGAGGAGAACATTTTTTTAGAGGGAGTGAAATGCTGATTGACAGAAAACTGTAATATTGCAATTATCACAGAATCACAGAATCACAGAATTTCTAGGTTGGAAGAGACCTCAAGGTCATCGAGTCCAACCTCCAACCTAACGCTAACAGCCCTCCACTAAACCATATCCCTAAGCTCTACATCTAAGCGTCATTTGAAGACTTCCAGGGATGGTGACTCCACCACTTCCCTGGGCAGCCTGTTCCAATGCCTCACAACCCTTTCTGTAAAGAAGTTCTTCCTAACATCTAACCTAAAACTCCCCTGGCTCAACTTAAGCCCATTCCCCCTCGTCCTGTCACCAGGCACGTGGGAGAACAGGCCAACCCCCACCTCGCTACAGCCTCCCTTGAGGTACCTAAAAAGAGCGATAAGGTCACCCCTGAGCCTCCTCTTCTCCAGGCTGAACAAGCCCAGCTCCCTCAGCCGCTCCTCGTAGGACTTGTTCTCCAGGCCCCTCACCAGCTTCGTCGCCCTTCTCTGCACCCGCTCAAGCACCTCGATGTCCTTCTTGTAGCGAGGGGCCCAAAACTGAACACAGTACTCGAGGTGCGGCCTCACCAGAGCTGAGTACAGGGGGACGATCACCTCCCTAGCCCTGCTGGTCACGCTGTTCCTAATACAAGCCAGGATGCCGTTGGCCTTCTTGGCCACCTGAGCACACTGCTGGCTCATATTCAGCCGACTGTCCACCATCACTCCCAGGTCCTTCTCTGCCTGGCAGCTTTCCAACCATTCCTCTCCCAGTCTGTAGCTCTGCTTGGGGTTATTGCGCCCCAGGTGCAGGACCCGGCACTTGGCCTTGTTAAACTTCATGCAGTTGACCTCAGCCCATCGGTGCAGCCTATCCAGATCCTCCTGCAGAGGATCTGCATTCTATATGGAGAATCTTTCCAAGATGATTACCTCTTCAGCAACACATCGGGTTGTGGTGCATCATTCAGGCCACATGAGGGACAGCCCTCGTGAAGGCACCCAGTGAAGCATAGGGCACGCAGCGTACAGTGGCCAGCCTGGTACCAGGCTCCAGTGAAGCCAATGGAAAGAGTCCTCGTAAATGTAAATAAAAAAAAAAAGAGAACAGTATACAACAGCTGCAGCTCTCCTCAGCCTTTCTTTTTTGTAAATGCTCCCCTTGGCAGCTTTATTTCATTTTATTATAATAAACTTCAAAAGGTGTATTTGATCTGCCAGCATGTTTTTCACTGTCCACCAGGAGTTCATTTCAGCTGTGCAATGTAGCAAATACTGTACATTAGGTTAATTTTCATTTCAGCTGTACAACATACATTATTGTTTCACTGCTTAGCTTAAGTGAACTCCTGGTGGATGTAGTCAAAAACATACCAGCAGATCAAATGTACCCTTTGAAGTTTACTATAATGAAACATCTTTAAAAAAAAAAAAAAAAAAAAAAAAAAAAAAAGAGGACAAAAAAGCTTTTAGAAAGCTTTAAAATATCCTTACTTGGAGCATTTTAGTGTTTTGGCCTGTCCCTCCTAAAAGCAAGCAACTAGCTCATCTCTCCAGCCTTTACTCCTAGCATAAGTCATGCTGCAGATGAAGTAAAAATGAATCTCTTTGCTCTGCTGCTCAGCTCAAACGAACTTGGGGCAGATCGAGAACCATATCAGCAGATGCTGTGCATAGTGGCTTTAACGTATTTGTGAGGGGGAAAAAAAATTAAAAAGCAAGCAAACAAAAACCAACAACTGAAGTCAATGTCATTCAAAGGCAGGATTAGACTCCAACAGTATGAACCATCTTCAGCTTAGCTACAGCAACATGCTAAATTTAGTTACAAATCTCCATGATCAGAACACAGTCTGAAAATGTCACTGAGAAATACCACCCTTGTCACAAGGCCTCCTACAGTTACCCAAGAATCCTTCCCCTTCCCTCGTGGGCTTCCAACCAGTTCAGTGGAATCATTCCCTTTTTCCTCCACCCTCAGCTTACCCTGGCTCACTTCGCTGAAGCAGAAGAAAGTGCAACCCACTGAAGGGTCACTGAACCGCACGTGGGAAAGGCAGGACCTGCTGAGCCAACTTTGCACAAGACGACTGTTGAGCAGAACTGCATCCACGCTAATACACCCCTCACCCCTTTTGGAGGGGCAGCCTGACCCCAATTTCAAGGAATCTTCACCGGCTGCAATTCTTCTGAATTAGGAACCTGTAAAGCTTGTGATTACATAGGATTTATCAAACAGGATCGGGCATTTATAATAAAACAGCTTCACTAAGAAGTTTAAAAAACAAACTACAAAAGAGCTCAAGGGCATGCTAAGGCTGCTAAATTATAATCCACTTACTCTTGGAACAAATTTCTGATACATTCAGCTAGATCAAAGTGAGCTGCACCTCTGTGGTTTGGGGGTTATTCCACAAGTGAAACGAGGGTAACGGTCTCAACAGCATGTCAGAGCACATCCAGACCTCAGCCCCGTACTGCTCACCACAACCCACCGCCCGCGGGTGCTCTCAAGCACTTCCTCCACTCTCGCTCACACCCATGTGTGTTCTCACCGAAAAAATAGCTGGCAGCCTGGTCTTTTAGGTTGACAGACTTGAAATGGCTCCATACTTCTGCCAGACTTCTGTTGGGAATTCATAGAGCTGTGCTCTTCCCCCGTTATCATCTCACCGCCAAGATCCCATTTTGGACAAAGTAATGAGTATTTGCAACACCCCCCACAGAAAGGAAGAAAAACAAGACACTTTGTGTACACCATTAGTTTTAATGCATCTCACAAGCGCAGTTCCCCAGTTAGAAAATCTCCCACAGCTCTTGGTTCACTTTGAGCAAAATAGTGTTGGACTTCTGATGAATAGCTCAGCTCAAAATACACTTGGAGGCTTTTCCTTGAATTTTAACTTGGAGTAAATAACCTACAGTGAAGCTAATTGTATTGAAAATTCAGAATATTGAGGAAACGTTACATGTGATAAATATTTACCCTAAAGGAATTCAAAGGGAGTCTGTAACAATTTATTTCTAACCAATACCAAGTAATATTAAATTGCAGGGAAAATGCAGCCCCAAACCCTATATTTTCCAACTTGTACTAATGATCGTTCTTTGTGAAAAATGCCAGACAACAATGTCCTTTAACCATGCAGTGACATACAATAATGTGGTTTTATATTCTGTTTTAGAATATTTCATCCTAACATACTTTGCAAAACAATGGATTGATTCTGCTTTCACTTAAATTGGTGTAACTAATTAGACCCAACTAGAATTACTCCTGGTCCTGTTCATGTAAACAGTCTTGATGACTTCAGCAGGGCTATTAGTGAAAATAAGGACTCACACAGAGTAAGGATTTATAGGCTCAAATCCTCTCTATTTGAAGCCTCAGTAAAACACAGCCGATTCCAAGAGAGGAAGAAAGCTGATCTGTGCACTGCATAGGAGTAGAAGAGTAGGAAAGAAGAATATTTTGGCCAAATAAACTGGGAGAAAAATCACTCTTTGAAAGAACAGTCAAAGGAAAGACCCAGCAATGAGGTTTTCAAGCAGAGTAACCAGAGGGAGACTCCAAAATTCAGACAACACCAGTCACTCGAGAGGCCATGAGTACTCAGCACCATACAGTTTCCACTGAAGTGCTCGCTTCAGAAAGGTATTTGAGAACATGTTTATCCATACAGGGCTTTTACTTTAAGCCAAATTTAGCAAGGACGTGCATGGAAATTTGAATGGTTTCACTTTGAGCTTGGCTTGAGAATTCATATCAGCTTCATGTTTCAAATGAACCAGTTCATCGTGTCTTGTTTAGTGCTGAAATTCAGTCTGTTAAGCTAATGCTAAAGCAGATGATTATGAAATAAAAGGTTCTCCTAAAAAGGGAGGGGTGTATGTGTGTGTGGGGAAACTATATTAATCACTACCAGAAAACATCTGCCTTTAAATGAGGTGTTTTTGATCTATACTGTTTGTGATGCAAGAGGAAAGCTTTGCAACCCATATGACAACCAGATCTTCATTTTGTTGGGATTAGGGGTCAGCACCAGGGACTGGGGGAGGGAAGCGAGAAAGAGATCCCTGTAATGAATGCCAGGACACTCACTCTATAAACACAACCTCCATAGCATGAGCCACAAGACCACTTTCAAAATTTCTGCTTGATTTCCAACAGAACAAACCAATTAAAAGCTGAAGGCTTTATCTTATTTGCAGGTATGTGAGAGGTTTCTCTTCAGACACCCTTTGTTACAAACAAAGAGAGGTTTCAAAGTATAGATGCTGCAGATAGACACTTCTGAATGGTCACTTTACATGCACCAATGGAGACAGCAGAATTCAGCAGAAGTTTTGCCTTTCTTTATCATTTCTATAGTTGAAACTATTTTAGAAAGGACAACGACATTGTTATCTTTCCTAGAGGACAGCTGGAAAGGTGTGCTCACTACCACCAGCAGACCAAGATCAGAATCAACAAAATTAAGTTGCTGAGCCCCATTCTTGGGCTTTGTTGATAAGGTTAAAAGGTCTAAAGAGAACAAAGTGAAGAAACAAAGTCCTTTACCCAAGAAACAATTCTGAACTCATCCTGCAGCAAGTGAAGGACATCTTGACATGGAGAGAGTAGCAATATACTGCCGTGAGAAGAGGCCTCTGAATCAGTTGCTTATTCCATCTTCATCTCACCTTGCGACCGTGGCATTTCAGCTGACAGTGCTTCAGACCACTCCTCTCCAAAATGACTGGAATTGGCTTTCTGAGCTTACAGAAGAGAGTGGCTTTAAAGTGCTTTGAGATCTCCAGGTAAACATGAAAAGTAGCATGGAGTACACTCCTACACGTATACTTGCTTACTCAGGTGGTAACTATGTCTGTCTGCCTGGTATGCCAGAAAACTGCATTAATAAATTCTTGTTTATCCATGTGTATGTGTAAATTCCTCCTGTCTGTGGATTACATGGTAAACTGGTACTGCAAAACGCATTTCCTTCTGGGCGGGGGGACGATGACACAACTGTCTCACCAATCCCTCCTTTCACAGCCTTTCCTTTAAGATCCTCTCTCCTCAGTTCAGGTGACAAATATTGCCCTAAAAATACCCCCATATCAAGATACTTTCCTGCATCTTCTTACTTTCCACAGGAAATTCAGGAATCAACCCCAATGTTTTGAAAGGGGAGTTTCAGACCCCTGGCAATTCTGGGAAAAATGTAACAAACAACTCATGAACGTATTACCTACTGCATTATGAAAAAAGTAATCTATACTACATGGGTAGCAGAGGTTTATTTTTCACTGAGACTGGCACAAGCATCTGACAACTTGCATTATAATGAACATTATTATTTTAATGTTGTGTTTAACGTTGCTCCTTATCTTTACCAGTACACACAGCTCCGTATGCTAGGTTGAACAGGCTAAGTGAATACACGGCTCACTCCCTCCTTCTACTCCTCTTGTGCTTTAGCCATACACAAGAGTGTACGATTAAAATGGCTTAATTAATCCTCAAACTTTAAAGTGATGGTGAGAGGAATGTTCAACTAATGTAGAAATGCATAGAGCCACTTCCAAAAGAGATATCTGGGATTCTGTGGAGTGTCTGAAGAAGGAAACTCCACCATTACTATGTGCCCGGGCACAAGGCTGTGAATAAGTGGGTTCCCACCCACTGTATACACCACAAGCCAAAGGGCACATGAGTGGCTGCAAGTGCTGTGTGCCCACGTGTCTTTTTCAAGCAACCATCCAGGTATGTATTTGTAGAAGCAGAGAAACTCAGACAGCACGCTTTTGTACTGCACAAGAAACATGTTCTTCCTATTTACCTCCCATTTTCGATTCGCAGATGCCCAGGTTGCACGCATTAGAGGCTAGAATGAGTTTTGCCAATTTCATTCCATGCTAAAGGCACAATCTTTCGTTTTGGGTCCTGGACCCACTGTGGTTATCCATAACATTCTCACCTCGAGATTAAAGCTTCAATGACATGCTCTCAGTGGGTTTACATCTTTAGGTCAGTTGGAAATTTGAGCTGGAGGAAAGGGCTGCTGCCTACTTATTAAGTGGTGTGTCACAAGGAAAGCTTATTACAGCATAACTCTGAAATCTGTGTTGGCTTCTGATTAGTTTTCTGGTGGAATTAAGGTTTTGGTTTTGACCTACAAAGCATTGAATGCTTTGGGCACTAATTACTTAAAAGCGCATTTCTCTCTGTAGTAACATGACAAGCTGTGGTTAGTGAACGTTCTTGAGCTGACAGTCCCTTGGGGGTTGTCTTCACTGCAAAGTTAACTTAAATAACTCAAGTCCTATCAACACACAGGAGCCCTTAACACAGAACCCAGACATGCTCTTTAATTCTCTCATCAAGGGACATAAGTTAAACCTTATGCACTGCTAACACTCAGGCTAATGTGACAGATCCATCATGTGAACACGGGCAACTGGAACGTATATGCTGAGAGTTGCCTAATGTCATCACGCACATCTTCCCCAGCTCCCTGAAAGGACAAACAAACGCTGCCAACATTAACTGAGAAGGGATTAATGACATGCCCAAAGGTCATACTACCCAAAGAGCATACCCTGGACCAAAAAGGGAGTAAAGCAGGAAGATCCCAGTGCTGTAACTGCCCCAGCGCAGCTCTGAGCTGTGGCTGCAATCTGAGTGCAGTTTACTTTTGTTAACTCTTTAGAGGAGATGTAGTAAGGAAAAGCACAGCTCAAGTGGCACTGGTAATTACCAGGGCATCTTTTGTTTCTATGTTTTCCAGTTTTAGTGGACCTCCTGGACTCCCTGCAAAATCCACTTTTTCTCTTGGGATATGAGACTTAAGACGGCTGGTTGCACCAGCTGCAGTTGCTCTGGTCTTTCAGCTCCTGCTGTTTCCTGCACAGAGTAAGTTTTAAAACGGTTGATGGATAAGAGGCTAGCTGTAACTTGTATCCCTTCTGTATGCTTTAAAAACATAACAATACATTTTCTAAGTTCCTATGGTTTAGGCAGGCCTATGCTGCATTTAATTAAAGGATGAATCAAAGAAGATATGCACCCGTGCTAGCCATATTGCACATACTGTGAAGCAATGCTAATATTTGAAAAATGTGCCACCCATTCAGACCTTCACCATCAGAGACCCTTCCTTAAATTTTATGCTTATTGTGCATTCACCTTCTCAGGGGAGACTTCTATTGCCTTCAACTGCCCACCATCAAAATGAAAAGGCAGGTAACAAGTCATCGTTAAATACTTAACCGATGCGGTGCCATATCACCTAAGGTATCTATCACCTGTTGCTCATCTCCCAGATTCAGAGGGGTACAAGCAGATGGGATTGGAGGAACACATTGCAGTGAGTGAGCCCCGCTGCTGAGAAGTGCACACGTGTGCTCCCATGTCCCGAGACACGCAGCCGCGCGGGAGGCGAGCGTAATTGCAGGCTGAGAACCAAGCCTCCCACGGCAGTCCCGAGCACACAGGCATGGTGAAAAACATCAGCATCTATTCCAAAGAGACAGCCAAAGGAAACCAACTTGAAATGTACCTGTTCCCCCCTGGCTTTAAGCTTTGTTTCCAGCACTGCTGCCCTGCGAATTCTCCACGCTTCGTGAGTTTTGCGATTGATCCTTTGGGCTCCCTTACTTCAGCACACTCAGGGTGTGCATGATTTTTCCATAATAAAGACACCTTTAACAAAATATTAAAAATGCATGAGTAACATTATCTCCACATCCACAAGCGTGCATCACCTCTCCAATGGGAACTTGGAACAACTCCTAAGAGCATTATGATCCCCCTTTTGCTACCATAAAAATGCCTTCTCGGTATCTGGCTGGATTACACTTCCCTGTGTTGAGAGTTTACAGAGCACAACACAGAATTTCTAAACCCCAACACTGCACACTTGTCATTCAATAATGGTTTTCAGATTTCAGCAATATAATCCAACCAAATGTGTTACAAAGACATGAGGAGGGAGGGGGACACACCAGTTTAAGCGTGAGACAAAGAACAGAACCTCCTATATTTGTTTCACCTCAGATACTGCTTGTCAGTCAAAAAGGGGTTTAAACCACATACTTCCCTCAAGAAAGAGAGATAATGTTATTTATGTCCACAGTTTCTGCACTACAATTTCTACGTGCAAGGACACCAAAACCTTAAACCTGGTATTTCTAGGTTTTTTGGTGCTGAATGGTGTTCTTCCAATGCAGGTTTTCAATCCCATGTATTCTTGACAGAAAAGCCTGTTCATTTTGCTCCTCTTTGTACCTGGCGTCCTGGGCTCTGTTGCTCCCACGCCTTATTAAAATCAGGTTAACCTGTACTTATTTCTCAGAGTTCATTTCTTCATTACGCAGGTGTCACATGAACTACTAAATTTCACTGCTCCAGTTCTGAAAGAACCAACACCAACAGATAAAAGCTGAAGCTGAAAGCACAGACTTACTTTTTATTCTGAAAAACTGCGTCATCATCTGGTTATTTAAAACTTTGTTCCGAGACACTGAACCCAAGAGGACAAGACTTTCCACTTAATAGGACCAAACAGACTCCACAACATGTTATTAACATTTTGCATCATCATTAGTGATAATGATTTATATTTCATAAAGCATCTATGTCCCATAAGGTTCCCATTTTCATTTTATAATATGTAGCACACGCATGGAAATGAAGGCATCTACGGCATGAAGCAGCTGAGCGTCACAGGAGTTTGTGCAGTATTTATCAATAAGAGGTACAAGCCCTAAATCTTTCAATATGAATGGCAAAAAACTATTTAAAAGAGATATAAAAGTAAGACAACATAATTTTTTATAATATTGCAGTTATCCTTGGCTAGTATCCTTGGCATGATTAGTTTAAATATATACAAGCTCACACACAACACAGAGAGAATTAAACACACCTCTCTTCCTTAGACCTCTCCCCTACAGGTGAATTTTGTATGAGAACCCCTTCCTGACCAAGGAGCTTGGATGGCTTCCAAGTTGGAGTGAACGGGCAGAAAAAACAAACCTTCCCCTGTTTTTTGACTTGTGACCCATGTGGCGACACTGCTCCGACACCGGCTGCTCACCCCAGAGAGCCGTGGGGTCAGCCCCACTGCTGCGGGCAGGATCTGTCCCCAGCACTGCCCCAAGCGGGTATGACGGTATCCCCTGGGCAAGCAAGGGTGTGTGGTTGTGGACAGAGAGCAAACTGCCCACCTCTCAGGCATTTATGAAGTTTATATAGACAGTTTAAAAGTTCCATTAGCTGTGGATTGCAAGAGAAAAGGGAAAGCTAGCTCTCTTTAGAAAGTAGTAATTTTTATTACCCCTTCTCAGATCATGTCATTAGAAACCAAATCCATTTGAGGCCGACTTCTTTACGTCTCCAGGCCATATACATAGGCTACACATTCAATTCCTCAAATTCCACCACTATTTCCTTTTCAGCTGTGTGTCCCCATCACTCAGAAAAACTTCACCAAAAAAAAAATATAAATCTGCTTCCTCAGCATGCTGGACCTCACTCCAATTCTCTTGTCTTTCCAGATAAAATACAGCCAAACTGCATAATTATTACACAAACTCTTAATTAAACTGAAGAATTTAATGCATCTCCAATGTTTCTATTACCAACAGTAATGCCATTCAATCAGGATGATAGACTTCCATGTATTACTGAGCTCCTAATTGCTAATCACTTTCCCAGTTAATAATTACTAAAATGCTATTAGAAAATACATCTAAAATACAGACATTACCATGAAGTTATGCTTCTGTACCCACTGAGTGGAGGCGTGATGAGCTGCCACGACTAGAGAGCTGCTCACCGACTCCCTGGAAGGGCTGGGGACTGCTGTGGGCCAGGTCCTGCACTCGCCCCTGCAGCAATGCCAGCTTCCAAGGCAAGCTATTGCACAAAGCACAAACAGGTGCTGGAAAGCAGCTTCTCCCACAGCTCAGAGCTCCATGCATGTCCCACCCCACCAAACGGCTGCTGACCACTCCTGACAGCATTTAACTATAAGCGAAGTGCCCTTTGCAGTGAGAAGGGAAGTCTGAAAATGCGAACATGAGGAACTCAGAGCCCAGCAGCAGGCACAGGACTGGGCACATCACTGAAGGCCTGACTGGCTGGCTCTGGACCTCTCCCTGCATGTAGACCTTCCCTGTGTGGCAGCGTTAATTCAGATTAAATCCACAGCAAGGGCTGTGTGGCTCCAAACTCCTTAATATTCATGGCCTGTCCCCAAGCCTGCAAATCCTAATGTGAACCTTTCATTAATGGTCACCAAATGATGCACCCACCTACTAGGACAAACCTCTTGTAACCAAATTCCATCTCATCCGTGGCTGGATCAGATCTTCTCTGGTGTTTTCCACACCTGAAATAGCTAATTTTTATTCTTATAAACCATACAGCACTTAGATGAAGAACAGTGATTTTAGAGAAGAACGAGCTAAGAAACACCATGGTCCCAAGCCCCTGGATCACGAGTTGGAGCAGTGACATCTGCCTCTCCTGCATCCCCTGATTGCAGGGCGCTAACAACTCCTAAACTCTTTCAACATCACATTGAAAATTTGCTCCTTGCAGAAGACATTTAGAAGGAAGGAGAAGCCTGGGGGTGGGAGGAAGGGAAAATAATTCATTCCTTGCCCCTTCTGATTTTTCCTCATCCCTTAAAAAGGTTTACAATAAACCCAACATTATTGCCTTGGTATTCAAGAAATTTTATGTCCAGCCTCCACTGTAGGGAATGCTGCTCATTCCTATTAATGCAGGACTTTAAAATGACAAGTACATTAATGAGGTGTCTGTGCAATAAAGAAAAAATATTGATCAGGGATGCATATTTATGTTGCAAACTCGTGATGCTTAACCTTCATAGCAGGAATGGATACACACCTCTTTCTAGCTTAGGCACAAGCATCTTAATGCGAAAGGGAGAAAATTTCCACTAGGTCAGGCATTGCAAACTGGGTGTTTCCAACACATCTCTGAGCCCTGTTCTGGGAGGCACTCAGCACCCACAGACCCAGGAGAGCAGCACACACTGACCACCCATCACGTGGGCCGGGATCATTTTTTTCTGGAAGGCACGTGGGTGCCATGCTACTTCCTGCTGGAATCCAAGGGTGACACCACTGCGGCAGGACCTGGGCCATGCCCTGAGGCTGCGGGAGCTGTCAGCGCGGCAGGACTGCTGAGCAGGCCCCACAGGCCCTGTGCCATAAGCCATTCCAGGCTCGCACCCAGAGCTGACACTGCAAGTGCGGTATTTTTGGGAACCACGTACTGCTAAAAGTGCTGATGGGATGCGACGGGGAACAGAAAGCGTGTGATGGTCACTGAATCTGCCTGCTAAGTCAGTCTTCTGAAAAGGACTTTCAAATAACGCAGGTGCACTAAAAGGCACTTTAAAAGAGATCTATTTGGGTTTATTAGATGGAGAAAAAGGCTACTTCTTGAATCAATGAAATTCTCCATATGAAATGGAGGTTTATTCACCTTTTTATATTGTCATTTAATAACCTCATAAGTGAAGAATTATGAAACCAAGGTAATATTGAACCACGTTTTCGTATTTCCAGTCACACACAGTTTTTCTGCTTTGCTAACTTTTAGACACTCGGTTCATATTCTACCCACATCTTTAAAGGTCATTGTTCCCATCAGGTTAGGATTTTTTTGGTGGATGGAGAAGCAACTGCAAAAAGGCTCCTGACTTCTTAAGTTCCTTCCTTCATCATTCTTCCTTCTCCTTAAAAAAAATAAGCAAGCTGACGGTGTCTCTGTAGGAAAGGTTCAGAAAGGATTCTGGAGGCATACAGAGTCTTCAACAAATGTTTCAAAGCAGATTCATCATTTTCAGTGAATACAAGTTTTTGACTGATATGTAGGAAGAAGCCTGAATAAGCTCAGATCTCAGAATTGAAGTTTTTTTTTTTTCTTTTTTTTTTTTTCTTTTTTTTTTCTCTAAAGAAAAAGCTCTAGAAATGCCTGCATTTAGATGGGGGGAAATGTGCAGGAATCAAGAACAAAGCCCCGAGAAGCAGCGAGAGTGAATAACCTTTCAGATCAAGCTGGTTTCCCCACTAGAGAGAGTTCCAGCCTGCACGTTACTATTTGATGCAAATGTCTGTCAGAATAGCACTACTGGATAATAGATAAAAGATTATCTGTGACATTATAAAAAATGAAAGCTTAAAAATGGCTACAAGTTCCATGAAAAAAAAAAAATTAGACAGTCTTTCTGAAAGACAACAATAGCCCGTATGGTTTATTCAATACCGGAGCCCCACTGCTGTCCACCATTGTTCTAATGACTTCCACCAGCTCTTCCGTTTTCAGCAGCCCTCCCTGCTGGCTCCTCTTTGCTAAAAACATAAGGTCCAGGAATCAATCCTGGTTATGATTCCTTTCCCTCAGCTTGAAATGGTGATAGAAATTCGACTGGAGCAGCTCTTCACGCAGCACACTTGATTTAACAGGTGAATTACAGATTCCAGGCAGGGCTTTCCAGTAGAGGAAAGAGTCCAGTTTTCATCCTGGTCTTTCCTGGCCGGCCCAACACATCAGACGTTCGTTTAAGAGAAGGTCCAGGCTGAGGACAGTGCTCAGCAGCACTGAACAAAGGGGAAGATGCCCTCCAAGGGCTGCTTACCAGCAGCACAGCCCTGCTGCCCCCTGCCGCTGCCCTGCCTGCACTCCCACCACCATGACACGGGGCGACGCAGCACATCTGTGCACCTGGATGTCTCCCTCAGCAGGCGTAAACTGGCACAATGCCACTGACATCAGCAAAGTGATGCTGAGTTCTACAAACTGATGATCTCACCCACAGAAATTACGTGTAATTTCCTATCTACAAATACTGCCCTTCCACAGGGTGCAGCAAGACCCCAGCTACTTGCAATGTTCTTGCTACACATCATGGAAACCCAGTCTTAACGGCACAGGAACGCAACCCATAGAGATTTCAAGGAAATGCACCTTTATATTCATGGCAACACAACACTCTACATTAAACATAAAGTTCAGCTTAACTATGCCAGCTTCACAGCTATTGTTTTCATTAAGTGGAAGCACAGTGGAGGTCAAGCAATACAGATGCCATTCAACACCTACATTTTTCATTGCTCGGTAACTCCACGTTGTACTGCACAATTGACATTTGGGCAGTCGTGTTGAAAAAGCTGTGAAATTATATTGAAAATCTGAAAAACAAGCCCTGACAGGCACTCAGATAGTGCAATGACTGGGGATAGACAGATAGCGAGACAGAGAAATAATCCTGCCACCTCGTGCGACCTGTAATGATTATTCCTCTGGTCTGCCACACAGGCTGATTCCTCGTGAGCAGCAGTACGACAAAGCCACCATCCTTCCAGGGCACGCACACTGGTCTCTGCTACAATGTCGGCCATTTACTGGAAAAGTCCTTACGTCTCAGCCACTAGTGTTAGCAAAACATCAGGTGCTGCAGAGTACCTCTTTTCCCACATACAAGCACATTCAAGGACCATTTCCGTAACGACCTGAGGACCAGCTAAAACCCCTCAAGATGCAGCAGCTGAGGACACCAGGCACGGTGAGATGGGGTGTTGAGGCAAAGTCATGCTTGACATGCTTTGTGCTGCTACCCGCAGAGCTGTTTTGCTTCGAGTCCCGCTGCAGCCAGGGTAGACTTACTGGAGTGTGCATTGCAGGCTGGATACTGCCGCAGCTGGCCACATGGCACTTTATTTGGGAAGATAGAATCAGTCCGCTGTTAAATTAACAACTGTGAACGGCACAGAGAATTGGGCTGATGCTGAAGTTGTTTAACTTTGATTTTCGTTGTCTCGTTTTTCCAAGCAGGGCAGCGTTCCAGTGCTCCAAGGTGAAAAATGTATTTACGCTCTTCAGTAACTCTGAATAAGCACAATCACTTTTAAAATTGAAATCCGTATCAGACATTTCCCAGGAAAATGACAATATAGAAGAGATATAGCTGAAGTCCCTAAGTGGACACTTAGCTATACAAGAGAGGGGAAGCCAGGTTCATTTTGCACTACACTTCCCCAGCCAATGTTTGCAGGGCAGAAATAGGATGAAAATTTCCCTGTCCCAGGCTACACAACTAACTAGAAATCGCCAGCTAAAAATCCATATGGGATTTAATTAATACATTCTCAGAAAGACATGGCATTCTAGCTGCTGTTAGAGATGCTGATTTTTCAGTATGGTTGACGTTTCATTTATGATTTCAGTAAAAGCTCTTTTTTTTTTTTTTTTTTTTTTCTCTCTCTCTCTAGTTAAAAAATGAGCCTCTAGCTACAAATTGGACGATTACAGATAGTATTGTAAAGCAGCAGTAAAAAAGTGTTAATGAGCTGCAGGATATCAGAAACAAAAAAGAAAATATTTCCCCCGCAGGCCAAACAAAATTAATTTTAAAAATTAATGTAAACCACTAATGCAGCAAGTGCCTCCATTAAATTATGGGGCTATGACATGTACAATGCAATATTTTTGCCATTGAATTTGTTATCTAAAAGGTGTTCATTGTTTATTATGGTGTGAAAAGCTGTTTTCCTCCAGATAGGCTGCTTCATTAAGAAATTGGATTCTTGCCATAGCCCTATTTCTTAGCAATGAAGCGATGCCCTGTAGCAAAAAAATGCAGAGAGCGGCGCTCTGTTTAATATCAGAAATGTAAATCAAAAGGCTCCAGTTCGCTTTTTAAATGGCTTTTGGTCTTTACAGAGATGCAATTCACCCCCAAATATTTCACATTGCTGGCTGGTCAAAACTGCTTCTACAAATTCCAATTCTGCTGAATGATTGTCATAATAATAATCCCTGTCAATGAAGGGTTTGTAACTGTTCATGCTATTAAAACACTTTTATTTCTACTGCTTCATTCATCATACCGTAACAGGTTTGGTTTTAAGAAGGGCAGGAAACCAATGTTTTACCTGCACAGGATGAAAACAACATTCTGAACTGAAACAAGATAAGGATGATTAAATAAATGCTAATGATTTTTAATATTTTATTGTTGAAAATCCCACACAACCTGATTTTGATATCCCTGTACGAGCTGAATAGCACCTTTTCAAGCAAAGATTCTCAGGGGTCTCAGCACTAGAAGTTGACACTGAGAGCCAGAGCCATAGCCCAGCGAGTGTGGGACCTGGCCAGGGGACCAGGAGGTGGCACGGCTTCAGGGAACAGGACAGCGCAGGGAAACGGGAACGAGCTGCTTTTGCTTTTTGAGATTGATAGGAAGCATTGGAGCTTTTGCTTCTAAATAACAGTGGGGAGAGAGAAAACAAAATCTCACCAAAAGCCCTCTATTGGCATATAAAAAATTACTCTATTTAGCAAAATTAGATATTTTGTTGGCCTTCATTTATGAGCCAAAACACCCTGAGGGGGACTACTTACCAACTTTAATTAGTAATAAAAAGCTTACAAGTACCAGGGGAGATAGAACTGGAGTCCAAGGGCCAAATTCTGCACTCAAATTACATCAGTTTAAGTCTATGTTGTTCTTATCTTCAAAGAAGTTGCTTTGTGCTTTCCACAGGACACTCTTTGGCCTCAAATTGCACTGAAGACAGGTGACTTATGCTGTGAGTGGTGCACAGTGAATCTATCATTTGACCAGGTTTAAAAGAGACTGTTGTCAGGAGCTTTTTAAGTGCTTGAGGCCAGAGTTATCAGGGTTTAATGACTGTTTGGGGTGGATTTTGTTTGTTTTTTGGCTTGATATATTTAGCAAACATTCAGTTCTTATAGTGCTGTTTGGAATTCAAAAAGCACGTCAGGATTAATTCAGTAGCCAGCAAAAAGCAAGAAAAAAAAATACAGTGAAAAATGCTGATTGGTGATAAGCTCATTTTCAAGTTGCTCACCATGTACTAAGAAGCAGAGGGGTGGTATGCTGCCAGCAAGTGGCTCTTACAGCGAGCAGGCTGCAGTCTGCCACCTTGCCAGTAAAGGTTGGTGCTCATCTGCAGAAGTCTCTGAGATATCAGCACCTCCATACTGATTGTGCTGCAGACATATTAGATTATACAGTTAAAGCAGTAGAAAATATATATGTATTTATGCATATGTGATCTTCATGTAATAAAACTCCAAGCCAACAATCCTCCCTGAAAACAAGCTGTGAGACTAATTGTGTTGCCATACACTTGACTGAACAGAGTATGCCTTTACTGACTTTTAACTGACCAATTTCCAGGTGAGAAGATAATTCAGCTCCCTGTTTTCTTTGACTGACTCCAGAGACTAAATTTACACAAAATTTTTATGGTGAAATCAAAAATCACAAGAAAAAAAGAGGCAGTGCTGAGGGACAGAGCCTGGACACAAGGTCAGCTGGAGTGTGACAGACCATAAACCTTTCGCCAGAGCTTCCTGTGGAATTAACTTCCAGTTCCCTCACAAGAAGCCTCACCAGCTGCCAGACCCAAACTGAGACACTTGCTCCCGGCCAGTGTTCGGGGAGCAAAGAGAAGGCTCTTGCGGTGAATCTCTGTGTAGCAGCAGGACCAGCACCTCCCAGCCCCCACAACCCAATTCCCTTTGTTTTCTTACTGGGGGGGCGATGGTTAGTTACCAGAGGTGCAGAGCCTTTGACACGCAGCTGAGCACCCACGTATGCACATTAATTCAGTGCAGTGTCTCTACATATTACATGCTTTGTCAGCTCAGCAATGGTCAGGTGAAAAAAAAACAACACTATTTTTCAACAAAAAGAAAGGTCAGGAAGCAAACAAAATGACTTCCAGCCCTCTCCATTAGACAAAGGTCTAGATCAGAAGGTCATCTCTTGACCAATTATTTATTTATTCATAAAACAACACCTTTTCCCACTCTAGCCACCAAAATGCTCATGTTTTTCAGACCAAACAGAATTGAAAATTGAGCCCTGTGCTTTGACTGGGATTGTTACGTGTTGCAATGATTTTTTGGATTTCAGCTCGGTATGGTTTGCATGTGTTAATCAAAACTCCCTCACCATACATTTCCAGGGACCTGACCAAGCAACCTTCAGCAGCAACGCTCAGAAAAGGACCAAGGGGACTGGTTTGATAGCTTTACGTGGATGTATTGATCACACATCCAGAACTGGAGTGCTGCAGCTCTGTTAACCAGGTGGAGTGGTATTAAACAAACAGACAAACGATAAAAGCAAATTTCAGAGTGTAGCAATCCAGGACAGCATTTTACTATTTTAAACCCCATCACATCACTGATGAACAAACATGGGGAAAACCAGGCAAGGTTAATTGATGCTGATGTGAATAGAGTCAAATTTGATCCCAGTTTGCACCAGTGGAAAACCAGTGTTTGGGACTACTCCAGACTGACATCTGAGTCCCTAAGAGCAGACTGCATTTTGCTGTCTGTACAGTGCCTCTGTGGAGATGACCTACATTGTTGGAATGAGAGGGGCAACAGAGGCATTTGGAAATGATGCTTCTCTATTAGCTAAAAGATTAATTAAGATGCCGCTGGGCATTTCTCCACAGTCAGGCCCAGCCGTTAATGGCCATTGATTTTTTTAAAACATCACGTGAAAGTTTTAATGGCAAAAACTCCCCTAGATCCCCTTTCCCTACCTATGTTTCCCCTGCTAGGGGTTAACCATGCAGGAGATGGGGAAGAATACAGTCCCCTCCCTCCTTTGCCTGCGGCGCCAAGATCAGGAAATTCACTGCTAATCACTGCAGTTGTGATTTCTGATTTCAACTGGCAGCACGGAGAATTGAACTCTAGTCCCCTGAGTACAGCAGGCTTCGTGAGGCAGGCCTTGAGCTTGTTAAAACTGTGGTGCTGCCATGCGGTTATCAATTTTAAATTAATCTCTCCCCCCATGTACACTTATCCTCCCCCACCATCTCTTAAAGTGGCTGCTAAAAATATAAACTCCAGGATACCTCACTGTAAGATTTAACTAACTAAAAATCGGGATCCTATTAATTATATGTTTCCTTCAGCCTCGGCACCTGGAAAAATGGATTTCTGCACAGTTTCAGGGATTTGCCTAATCCACTTCCTGCAGTAAAGCCAACCACAGCTCTCATCGTCTTAGCATCCCACCACGCAAATCCTCACTCCTGCTCTGAGCCCCTCTCAGACGAGTGGCCCCTCCGGGGTCACAGCAGCAGGGGAAGTGGGGCTGGGAATGCAGAGCTGTGCAGGTTGAGTGTGTGCTCATCACTCAAGCAAATCTGCCCTGCTGAGAGAGGCCAGGGGTTTCAGGCATCTCACTTACTCCTGCTTCCTGTATTACCTTTGTGCTGCAGCAAACCTGAGCTGTGCAGAGCGACTGACTTGCAGAGAGCGATTGTGAGGTTGCTGTGCTGCACTGCATGGTCCAGGCATAATCCCTGACTTCAGTGACCACCTGCCCAGATCTGTAAAAATTGTCCCCTAATCTAACTAAATGGCCTGGCTTCTTCATCACAGTGGAGCCTGAGTGCTCGAATCTTCTCAAGAGCAGTCTGGGTAACATGGGCCAGGTTTTGTAGTCTGTGCAGTTGACTGTGTCCACCTGAAACAAAAAATACCTGCACGCTGGCATGGTGCACACGACTACACTCCTGCCTGGACCTTCCAGCACTTGATATGACATCGTGGCAATTGCTATGCAAGTCAAATTGCAGCCTGGCTTGTGAAGGTGGACTCAGAAAAGCAAGCAGCTGGCATTTGAGCAGGGGCTATGCCACCACCTCGGTGTCGAATTTGAAAATCCGTGGAGGTAAGTTTATAAATGTCTTCAGCCTTCAGCAACCAGTTTGGAATCTATAAACTTGTGAAATCTGTTAGTACTTTATTTGTAATGATGCTGCCAACAGACTTCCCCCTCAAAGGTCACAGCACACACTCAGCATTAAATTGCAGTACAACAAATCCTCAACTATCCATAACCTACAAAATGATAGGGGCAGGCTGGAAGGGGAGACTGGGATAAAAACAGAAAAAGAAAAAAGTCTAGACACACTTTCCTAAAACTCACTGGGGAGTCATTTTAAAATCACTTTATGAGGAAATAATTGAGGTTCTATATACAATACTCCCTTTAAAAAAAAAACAGTAACACGTCTGACAACCTTAGAAAGTCTGAAGGTTGTTATACAGAAGAATGGCTCTCTGTTTGGAAATTTAAATACTATGTGGCCCTAATTCATAAACATTTAAGATTTTATAAAGCTGGTGGGAATAAAAGAGCAAAAAATGTAAAGCAAGCCAGAGCCAACTAAAAAATACCCCAAACCAAACTGCCAAATGAATGAAAACCATCTCTTCAGTCGCACCTCACTTTCCTTACTCTCCAGCACTCCAACCCAGAATGATGCCAGTCAATACTGCACAGAATAAAACCTCTATCATGTATACCACACAGAATAAAAACATTATTGTGTACATTGCACACCACAGCAAGCTAAATGCCTATCAGAATCAACATATTTAGCATTATCCCCCTAAATATAAACTTACTTACATGAAACATTCATTGATCTCTTTAATCTTGCCAGCAGTTCTGTCATCTGACAACAGTTAGAAACAAGCTCGTTTTGACTCTGCATCACCTCGTTACCAAAGGGGAAGCTCAGGGTACACAGTGTGGCTATATACCTTCAGGTCAGGACTCCTGTGTCCATCCATCAGCCTCCAGCAAACACAGAGGATGCGGTCAAACAGGAAACCTGATGAGCTGTATCCCCGTGTTGGGGTGGTGGAGGGCACAGTGCAATCAGGCACCTCTGCAACGGGACAGATCTCCGATGGGAGCAATAAACATCATAAAGAAAAATGAAAGGCTTATTTCTTCCCCCATATGCAAGGTTTCTAATTGCTGCCTCCTAGGCAAGCTCCTTCACGGCCACAAGAAGCCACTTGGGAAGACTAACAGCAAAGACAGAGCCCGCTACCTTCTGTGTACTACTGGATGCTCACTGGCCAGACAGGATTTGGGACCACTGATCTTCATCATTTGGTCTCGACTCCTGCTGGAACCAGGACATTAACATGTCTATTTCAAGTGCAATATAATATAGCTGAAATAAATAAATAGAAATTATGTGCTATTCTTCTTACATCTCTCCATCTCAATCTCTCTTGTTTTGTTTTTGTTTTTTTTTTATTCGGTATGTTATAGCTGCTTCTCCCCATCAGTTATGGAGATGGGTTCACACAGAAGAACCAAGTACTTCATGACAACTCTACGTTGGAACCTCACCATTTCTCCCCAACTACAGATAAACTCAAAAATTACCCCTCAAAATGTAAACCCGGGAAGTGGCTTTGGGAAATTCTGTTTGCGGATGAGCTGACTGGTCACTATGTCCCGGGGACTGACCCAAGCCTGTGGCTCACCCATCACACCAGCCTCAGCAGAGTCTAGATTCCTACCCAAACGCCACAGCTCAGGCCCGGTTCTAATTGTAACCAGGTATGTTGCTCCACGCTGCACCGCCTGACTTCCTTCTGGCCCATCTCAGCTGCCTTTTTGACCTGCACACCCTGCTGAAGAACCGAGATCAAGAAAGTTAGGCCTACTGAGTGTGAGGATTAGTGAAAAAAATCCACACAGAATGTCAATGAGGTAGGGGCATCACACACTTCTCACATTAAAATTCAGTAGGTTTTCTAGTCCTTCTGGCCTCGGTGCATTTGCATAGTATAGGGTCAGAGAGACATCCTGATTCCACTATAGCAGCACTGTTTAAAGGGTCATAATGGTGACATATGAAAATAACCCAACTTTAATTGATACCCGGGCTGCTGGCTGTTGAATCTGAAACTCCCCCTGGCCCCATCTCTTGTATGTCTAATGTACAGTACACTCAACAGCAGATGCCAAGAAGGCAGCCTGGTCTCTCAGTTGCATTAACGAGCTCTAAAGATAATTGTTGAATTGTCCACAAGATGTCCACCCTACTTTTCAAGGTTCCAAGTATCTTAGCGATGCCCACTGCAGTAGTAAATATTCTCAGAGCCGGCAAGTTATTTAATTGTACGATCTCAGAGAAGAACTCCTACATGATACATGTTTTTTGATTCGGGTTTCTTGTTAAGCTTTTACATTGTCTTTTTATCAGAGGTCCACTTATGACTCAAACTCTGTCAAGAGTAGCAGAGATGTAGGTGTATTTATTAAGCTCTCTTCTGTTTTCTTGCTACTATCAATTCCCAAATCATACAGACAAATGGCAATTACAAATGACATCTAATTCCTAGTTTGAGCTCAGTCAGCCATGACAAAATCAACGCAAACTGTATTTCCTAATAGCAGCGCTGCAGGGCTCAGGACCACAGATTATGGGGCACTGAAAGATTCTTGGCAGAAAACAAAGACCAGATTGATTTGCTTATTTTTTAAGCATCGTATCCTCCATAACAAGAAAGATGATGGCTAATTCTACTCAGAAAACTGAAGAAAGACCACCTGAAGAGTTAAAGCATGGCAATTATAACTGCATTATTGCCAAACTACTCATCACTTCATAAATATCACCTCGATGGCACCTTACATGATTCAGCTCAGGCTCAGCTCTGGGACAGAATAAAAGAGAAAAAAAAATACTGTTTACCAGTGAGTCATTCAGCTGAGACAATCCTGAAATTCTGATGAAACACCATCCCATATACTGTGAAACTGTATTGCTACTGTACTTGCTGGTGATGCAGAAATGAGGAACTGCCGCACTTCTTCATATTGCAGATCAAAACTGAAAAGCCTATTATTTAGTCTCCTAATATGACTAAATCCTTTAATCACAGAATCAGAGAATCATTTAAGTTGGAAAAAGCCCTTAAAATCATCACGTCCAACCATCCAACTACCTACCAAGTCCACCACTAAGCCATGTCCCTAAGCACCACAACCATACGGTTCCATACATATTTTCCATTTGTGGAAAAAGTGCTTTTAAAAATTAAAGCCTGTGGGTTACCAGGGTGTGTTATTAATGGAGAACGTTCAACCATATACAACAGTGCCAAGAATAAGGGGATGAAACTGTAGCCCCATAAAGCAGGATCAAAGTTGTAACGAGGGTTCTCAAGGCCACGCTTGAAGGAAAGTGCTGAAAGTGCTGCTGTGCACTGCACATTGCTGTGCCAATGCCCTCTCTACAATTTTGTCAATTAATCATTTTGCTGTTGCAAATATTTCATTGAAATTCTCATTTTGGTTGGTCGCTCTTCCATGGCCTTGATAAGTAGGAAAAAACACAGGACCTTTCTTCCAAGCTAAATGAGGCAAAATGCACTCTTCTGCCCAGCAAAGGACCAGCACAGCTGGAGACAGGGACACCAATCCACCTGGGACCTAACTACGTTCACAACTGTGAAAACTCCTAAAGGCTTTTAAACCTCCCCTACGCTCCTCCCCAAGAAAAGCCCTTTAAAGGATCAACTAAACAAATACACAGTGAGTGCCTCAGAAGGGACCTCTCAGCAAGCCTATTAGGGGCCGTGTTTGGATGCAAAATACACAATCGCAGAGTACATTACGACGGGTTATTTGTGAAGTTGTAGCGATATGCTCCTAATGGGTACAAGGATGTGCTGACATCGGAAGTGAGGCTGACAGGCCTGCAGTTAACTGTCACTCCCATCACAGACTTAATAGCTTTGCCAGGCACCCTCTAAGCAAATGAAGAGAAGAAAGATCTTGCTGTGTGACAGCATTCGAAAAGAATGCATGTGAATGTCATTATGGTATTGAAAGTGTCAGGTGCCAGCCGAAGAGCCCTGATCAGATAGACAAGCATCGTGCTGGATGCTTTCAGGTTATTTGAAGCCTGTCATTTCTATT